>NC_056034.1:27319993-27950141 GCF_004379255.2 Salvia splendens
GCTTGGCAACACTCATGCTCAACAAATGGAGGCTCTATACTCTCTGCAGCTACTGCCCTACCACTATCGATGTGACCCACCAATCTTCTTTTTCTTCACAAACATGTTGAATGGGTGGGTCATCTAGTGTCTCGACACACATAGGAGGGTAGGCTTCATCTTCAATCAAGAGTGAGGTTGCTACAGGCTGCTTGAGAGACTCGTCTATAAACTCCTCTATTTTATCACATAATTCAGCCCATGTGAGATCCTGTTCATCTTCAAATGTCTTATCTTTGAGAGACCTAAATCTTTCACTTCTTGCATTTTGAAGATCTCTTAAGTCTATTTCTAAGGCAAGTCCTTCTCCAAATGTGAAATCGGGTTCATGTTGTCTTTTCCCGAGATCAGATATCCTCCCCTTAAGCAGATCAATTGGATCAAACGAGAGCTCCTCCTCTTCTTGGCCGTAACCGAAGTGTGAGCTCGAATGGGCTTGTTGCACTTCACAGACATCACATTGTGATGTCTCCCACATCTCACACTTTCATATCTCTAGATGCCTACAAAAATAGAACATCTCTGCAAACTAGAACACAGTCCAAGCAGAAAAATACCAAGCACAACACAACAATATAAATCAAAGCAAGTAAGGGGTTAAGTTAGCACGATGTCACCCCTCTATCGGAAGTGAGAACCTCGACAACTCCAGGATTAGTCCTAATAATCACGTGTGCGGTATGGAAAGTGTTCTAGCATAAAATCCTAAGAGTGGGAGTCAAGCCAGCCGTTACCAAACCATTGAGAAACGGTCTACCTCTTCAGAACATGATGACCCCTCGTCACGCGCTTTCCACACAAGCCCCGTTCTCCTTGCAAAATAAGATTTTTGCACAAGAAACACACGGATTACGGGCACCCTGTGGAAAACAAAATAAAATACTAAAATCCTTAACTAAACTAAACTACTTATAAAACTAAGAAAAAGAAAAAAAGAAAAAAACACAAAGTTCTAACAACTAACGCCTCCCCGGCAACGGCGCCAAAAACTTGTTGTGATTTGTAGGGTGCAATTTAAGTACACAAAACAAGTAATAATTCCCTAAAAATACTACTTCTGTAAATATATAGAAGTGCAATGCAGTATAAAGAGAGCAAGTAAATGCTACCATATTGGGCTTGATTTTAGGTGGATGAGGCTTGATCTTGTTCTTCTCTCCCAAGATGGTTCCCAAGCTTCAAATCCCCTTGAAATCCGTCCAGCCGCCAAAAGTTGATTTGGAAGTCGTGCCCTAGCTATTTAAATAGTAAGGGCCGAAAACAGGCCTAGTAACATTTGCCCGGCCGGGCATTTTTTGCTCAGAAATCTCCCGGTCGGGCAATTATCGTAAAACAGTCATATCTTTTTCTAATGGACTCCAATTGAGGCGTGCGAGGTATCCACGCGAAGCTCTTTCAAAGATGAATGCCATGGTGGCCTTGTAGAAGCATTTGAAATTAATCTTGGAGGGCTGATTGCTATTCAGATTATGACCTTTTTTATCTTTCTCCTCTCTCTCTTAGAACTTGGTCTTTGTCCTACAATATATTAAAATGAGTCAATTTTTCACCTAAAACAGTGTTAAGATAATGTAATAAAGGACTACAATTGGATTCACATTATCTAGACCTATTTCATTTAAGAAAAATACGATAATTACATGTAAATCGAAATTAAAATCATGCATACTACAATTTGATTAGATTGTTTTGATTTGGGTTCTGTTTCATTTCGTTTTGATTCAATCCAACCGCCAACACTGTTACACTGATTTGTGATGAAGGTGATTTCAGTCATTTAGTTTAAGACATTTAATTGTTCAAACTTCGTCATCACTAACTAAAGCATGGACTTGAATCACTTGATTGCTGAACATCTGCATTATCAAACACGGATTTTGAGGAGATATTTATAATACCAACAACCAAATCACAATCAAATAACAAGCCATTTTAGATCATCCCAAGCCAAAATACATCAAGTTTTTCATCAATTATACACCACTAATAATATGAACCATATAATCCACTAACACTACTTCTACTATTTTTTTCCGTCTCACTCTTTCTTTTTCGCATCTCGCTCTTACTTTTCCAATTACACAATAAAACTCGTGTCATTTACAAGTTTATCTACTTTTTGAGGATGGAGTATAATTTTTGTGTGGTTTGTTATACTCCATTCGTCCACCATTAGGAGTCTCATTTCTTAGCGGCACGGGTTTTAAGAAATGTTAAGAAATGTGGGTGGAAAATATTTAGTGGAATAGGGGTCCCACTTGTATATATTAATTTTAAATGAAATGTGAGTAGAATGAGTTAGTGGAAGGTGAGACCTTATTACCATTTATGGTAAAAGTGAATCGGAACTCCTATTCGCGGACAGATTTATCTTCAGAACAAAAATAAATTCGATGAGCATCCACAATAGAGACGGACTAGCCATAGGCTAGCCAAAAATTCATCCTGACACATCATCATGCCCTTCCTGTAGCAATAGGCTAACATGTAACAGCCTAGCAATAGGCTAGCAATAGTCTAGCCAATGCCCTAGCCTAGCAAATAAATTGACAAATACGATCAATTCATTGTAATTATTGGTATTTATAAAAAATGAAGTGCAATGAGTTGTAAATATAAAGTATAAATAGAAAAAAAATAATAAAAAAATCGGTTAGCCTATCGCTCGCCGCGCAATAGGCGGCCAACGATAGGCTACAGATCAGCTAACCGGTTAGTCCACACCCAACCTCTCGTCCGTCGCGTTAAAGCATCCACAATGGGGCGCCCTATCCTCCGCCACATCAGCATTTTATTCTCCTACCCTTCCACCTGCAGTGGGATGCCCTATAGTCCTCCCTATAGCATTTTATTTATTTGAATAAAAATAAACACTACAAAATTTGAATAGAAAACTCCATTTCATTGAAAGTTCAAAAAATACAGTACGAAATAAAAAAACTACAAATTCAACGGCCGTGGGGGTTCCAAATTTCTTCAACCATGTCGGACATGAGTCGAGCATGGTCTTGTTGGTTGCACATTGAAGCCTGTCTAGCTAGAACCTCATTGTAGCCCGCCGGTAATCCTCGAACGTGGGGCGGGGTCGTCGTGCTGGAGCTAGATCCAGCTTCATCATCGCCCCTATCGGTGACTCTTCCACCTTCGTGTTCGAATATCATGTTATGCAAGATGATGCACGCATGCATGACATCGGCGATGACATCATTGTACCAGAACAGCGCCGGACCCTTCACTATAGCCCACTGCGCATGGAGCACACCAAATGCCTGCTCCACATCCTTCCGCGCAACCTCCTGCTTTTGCGCGAATAAAACTCTCATCTCACCGATTTGGCAGGTGATCGTCTTCAAACAAACAGGTCACCTCGGGTATATGCCATGGGCCAAGTAGTACCCCATATGATGTTGGCGTCTGTTTGCAGTGAACTCGATGGTCGGGCCGTTGCCATTACATTGCTCGGTGAAGAGATATGAGGAGTTCAGGACGTTGATGTCGTTGTGGACAATGTTGAGAAAAAGATCTCGCCTCATCCTAAACCGGCAGTGAAAAACCATCGGGCCCCACCGTGGTTCCTCCGTAAAATAGTCTGTGAACAGACGTTGGTGATCTAGGTCGTGCTCGAGGCGGACAAACGTCCGACGGTGAATCGGCCTCTGGATCTGCTCCGCTTGGACCTGCTCCGCCGCTTCACCCTCGCGCTCCATTTCGGCCAAGCATTCCGCCGTAGCCTCATGAACACAATCGAACAAGGCCTGAGTAATGCCCTCTGAGGTACTCCAATCGTCGTCGGGTCTCATTTTTTTTGTGAGAGAAAGATTGGTGTGTGGGGAAAAGATAATTGATGAGAGATGGGAGAAAAAAGTGTGAAAAAATGGAGTGAAAAGTGAGGTATATATAGATAAAAGAAATTAAAAAAATTTAAAAAAATAATAAAAAACGAAAACGCGTTACATCGTCCGTGTCGCCCGCAATGAGGCGGATGATGCGCGTTCCAACGCCATCGTCCACAGACGATGCATAGGGCGTGGACGATGCATAGGGCTTGGATGCCCTTAGCCTGGACGTCCGCCACGTCCTAGCTGCTAGCATGTGGATAGGGCGGGCGAACGTCCATTATTGTGGATGCTCTAATAAAATAAATATTGAAAAACCCTACTACTCCTCACGCGTGTGGACTTTCCCACGTGCTGAATACCTCTGGCGAACCGCCACTTCCAATCACGCTTGCATTTCTCTCATTCCCTGCCTCCACCCAAATACGACGCCGCTTACCACTCTCTCTCTGCCATTGTTGCCTTCTACAAATATCATTACACCCTCGCAGGTATCCTCTTACGCTAAGCTTTCCTGCTTCAAATTTCGATCTTTTCTAGTCCCATCATCGCAATTTGTAACTTTACTATTTTCTCACTTGTATTGCTGTAAAAATGAAACTCTTTGGTTCTATTTTCTGCAGCATTTCTGCTACCAAGTACCTAAATTGGTGCTAGGAAACTCTACAATTTGTCGAAACTGTTTATTAAAGATGGCGGGTTGTTCGTCGATTGGAATAGCTCATTTTAAGAGCTTAGAAAACGGCGTCGTTGCGCTTGACTGCTTTAGCTCCAAGACCCTTTTGACATCTATATTCCAGTGTTTTAATACTAATGGAAGTAGAACGAATTTGAGCTTGACTTGTAAGAATAAAAGGCAGACACTCGTGGTTGTTAATGCAATCAATCCAGAGGCCGACTCTAATTCAACTCCACTCACTACCACGATTGAGATTGAAAATTATGCTGCTAATGTTGTGGACAAGAGCTATCTTTCCACTCCTGATAGCAAAACTGATGTTGGTGGTGGTGGTGGTGGTGGTGGTGGGGGTTTCATTGATGGGAGTGGTGGAAATGGGAAGTTTTCGGGTGGTGGAGGCGAAGGCGGAGGCAGAGATGATGGTGGTGATGATTACGAAGAAAAGGAGTTTGGGCCGATACTCAAGTTTGAGGAGGTGATTAGAGAGACGGAGGCTAGAGGGGCAAGTCTTCCAGCTGATATGTTGGAGGCTGCCAAGACTGTGGGATTAAGGAAATTGCTTCTGCAAAGATATTTAGACTTGCAGGTTGAACTTTTTAAGTTTTTTCGTATGATTTGAGCAGATTCAGTTTTTATAGTTTTGAATCTTTTGATTGATGGTTTAGTGATAATGATTCTTGTTATCTGAGGTTGCAGGGTTCAGCTTGGCCCCTTGGGCTTCTGATGAGGTCGTCCTCCATGCTTAGGAATAGGATGTTAGCTGATCCGTCGTTTCTCTTCAAGATTGGAACTGAGGTCTATAACACTTTGTGCCTTATCCCTTTGCCATTTGCAATGCACATTCTTTTTGCTGTATGTACTTATACTAGGTGTGTAATATTTTGGAAATTGTGTTGCTGTAGACATCCGATATCTGAGATATGTGTGCAATTTTAGTGCTTGGTTAGAGAAGTTGGTATTTTATCATTTTACTCATACAATGTCTGATTGGTTTATCCTCTGTAGATAGTGATTGATTCTTGTTGTGCAACATTTGCCGAAGTGAAAAAGAGAGGGAAAGATTTCTGGGCAGAGTTTGAATTGTACACCGCTGATCTTCTAGTTGGGGTGGTTGTTAATGTTGCTCTAGTTGGTATGCTAGCTCCATATGCCCGAATAGGACAGCTATCTGCTTCTCAAGGATTTCTTGGGCGGATGCAGAGAGGTTATGCAGCATTGCCTAGCAGGTAAGTACAGAAACACCAGCTTAATTGTTTGACGGAAACTTCATTATCTAACGTATTTTCTTAATTTTGTTTGCCTCGTCTTTGAACTGTGTAACTTTGGATTGGCATGAACAGTGTATTTGAAGCGGAAAGGCCAGGGTCTAGATTTTCGGTAAATCAGAGAATTGCTACCTATTTCTATAAGGTAACAGACAGCTGTATCTGAATGGTATTACAGAATAGCATAGATATGCATTCTCGTTTATACTGTAAATGAGGACTTAATTCTTCACTTTGCAATGTTCAGGGAATTCTATATGGATTGGTTGGTTTTGGATGTGGTATCGTTGGCCAAGGAATTGCCAACTTAATTATGACAGCCAAGCGGTATGTTTTGTTTGGAACGATATCAGAAATAATTGTATTAATAGAAGCTTTCATATTTAATTCGAGTGCCTAAGTAAAATCTAGAGATCCGAACAAAAACTTAGTCCTTGTTTTGATCTAAACATGAATATGTTTGTTTGTGATGGACTCTGGAAGTTCTTCTTATGACAATGTTTCTCATAAAAAGCATTTTCCATTCCTCAGGAGCATTAAGAAATCAGAGGATGATATTCCAGTTCCACCCCTTTTGAAGAGTGCAGCAGTGTGGGGTATGCCTTGCTTTATTTCCCTCGTCTTTGTTGAAATTCCTTATTTTCTTACCTTTGAAACAATCAGTTTAAGGACCCATTTCTTTGTATTGCACTCCTTGTTACATCCAAGAGAAGAGAATCTACGATGAGAATGTTATGTAAACCATGATCCTTTCCCACTGTGCAGGAGTTTTTCTGGCTGTGTCTTCCAACACTCGGTATCAGATAATCAACGGGTTGGAACGCATAGTGGAAGCTTCTCCGATAGGAAGGAAGGTTCCGCCTGTTGCAATGGCATTCACTGTTGGTGTTCGATTTGCCAACAATGTCTATGGTGGGATGCAGTTTGTGGATTGGGCTAGGTTGGCTGGCGCTCAGTGACCATTCTTCTTCTTCTCCTCCTCCTCTTCCTCCTCTCGTTGCTGTGTTCTGAACCAGGAGAGAGTGATTGGTAAAATTTACATTGTGTGGTAACGCCACCATCAAAATCATGTAAAATTATGATTAGGTATGAGGTTCGGTACTGACTTAGAGCATCTACAAGGAAAATGGTAAATATAGAGTTAAAAAGAAATAATTATTATATTTATATCTTTAAAATTTCATGCTCCAGTGGAAAAAGGTATTTGAAGAGGTATTGAGTACCTCTCTTTGATACAAAGGGTAAGTTATTTATTTTTATTTGTCTTTTTAATTTACCTCTTTCCTTGGAGTCACTTACTTTTTAAGAAGGTAAATGAGAATTATACTCCATCTGTCCACAAAAAAATAAAAAATATTGTGAATGACAAGAATTTTAATCTGAAATTGGTAAAGTAAGAAAGAAGGAAAAAAAGTAAGAGAAAAGTAGTGTTAGTGGAACGTGGAATCCATATTATTATTAGTGTTTAATTGTGTTAAGTAGCAAATGTGAGGTCCTTTTTCAAACTTGCTCTATTTTTCATGGATAACCAAATATGATAAATGTGGTCTATTTTTCGTGGACGGAGAGAGTATTTTCTCAATTTACCTTTCCTCGGGAGATGCTCCCATTTCGAGGAGTCCGCGATTTGAAGTTCCGTTTGTTTTTTCTCCATCCTAGGTAAGTGGTCCCTACCATTTATTATACTCATATTCTATTATAAAATACTCCTTCTGTCCTAGATCGTTTGTCCTATTTTTTCATTTCGGTCCGTCCCACACAGTTTGTCTCATTTCACTTATTACCATTTTTTGTAGTGGACATCATATTCCACTAACTCATTCCTACTCATATTTTATTATAAAAATTAATATATAAAAATTGGACTCATATTTCACTAACTTTTTCAACTCACTTTTCATTATATTTCTTAAAATTCGTGCCCAATCAAAGTGAGACAAATAATCTGGGATGGAGGAAGTATATAAAAGTAGAACCTACACTGTATCGAGTCAAAATGAGACCATAAATGACGAACGGACTATAAATAGCAGGGTGAGTATTATCCATGTTAATTATTGAATGTATATATATGAATGTACTTATTTAAATAAAAAAATGAAAATGAGTTATTGATTCTATAATCCAGGTGTCGAGATAGACACAAACATAATGATGATAAACTGATAAGAGTATAGTGTGTGCAGCAATGCAACGCCAGAAAAAGAGTAAGGATTCTCCAGTCAACGGTCAAACATACTGAAAATGGTGATTCATCACTTTTGTCCCATTGCAACCAATTCTAGAAAGAAAAAAAAGTTAAAAATCCCGTTTCAATTGGTCAACAAGATCTCCCCTTCCCGCCATTTCCCAAAGTTTGCTATTTATATCCACATTCCCATCCCTTTCATCTCGCCCCCCAAATAAAATTTTCCTTCAAACCCCTTTCTTGATTCATTCAATGACCAAGCTGGAGTCTCTGCGCCGTTTCCTGATCCCTTGCACCGGCAACTCCCCGAGCCCCCCTCCCGCCGCCAAGAAACACATCAGCACCTCCCTCCGCGACGATCTCGACGAGAAGCAGCAGCAGCACTACCCCAGACTGATCCAACCACAGCCGCAAGAAGCAGAACCCCCGTCGTCCTGCTCCTCCCCGGCGGCCAATCTGGCCCCGCCGCGGCCGTCCCGGACGATGGTGATCGCCACCATCTTCGGGCACGGGAGGGGCGGGCACGTATGGTTCTGCGTGCAGCAGGACCGCCTGAAGATCAAGCCCGCCCTCCTCCTGGAGCTCTCCATCCCAACATCGGCCTTCATCCAGGAGATGCAGTGCGGCCTCGTGCGGATCGCGCTCGAGTTCAACGCGGCCGAGTCGGACGACCCGGAGCTGGGGCGGTGCCCGCTGCGGTCGGTTCCGCTGTGGACGCTGTTCTGCAACGGGAGGAAGCTCGGCTTCGCGGCGCGGCGGAAGCCCACGCAGCAGACCAAGATCATGCTCAAGACCATGCAGAACGTCACCGTCGGGGCCGGCGTCATCCCCTGCAAATTCCACGACGAGAAGGAGGTTATGTACATGCGGGCTAACTACGAGTGCGTTTTGGGGAGCGCCGATTCTGAGTCTTTCCACTTGATCAACCCGGATCAGCTTCCCGGTCAAGAACTCAGTGTTTTCTTGCTACGAACAAGATAAATCTTCATGGTTTTCTGATTTCTCGGGATCTTTATTTTGGATAAAATCCAGGTTTTCTTGAGTTAAACTATTTCTTTTTCTTTTTAGTTTTTGAGAGAGGGAAAGGCTAGCTAGTTGTAGGTAAAATTGTTCTTTGTTGATTGTAATTGGAGAATTTACTATATTTCCAGCAGAATAGTTTCAGTTACTTTCTTTATCAGGGATTCCAATCTGTGTGACAGTTGTTGCTCGATGTATCATATTTTTGTTCTCTCACACTGGAAAAAGCCCTTTTAGGGTGTCCACAATGGTGGCCCTTGAAGGCCATCAAATGTGACCCGGCCACCATTCGTGGCTCTCTTGTGGCTCTTTGCAATGGTAATTAACAAAATTTAACAAAAATAACAAGGGCTACCAAATGTGGCCCTCTCAAAAAAAATTTAATTTGTTCACTTTTTTTAATGTTATTTTTAATTTAACTATATTAAATTTTATTAGACTTTAAATTTATGATATTTATAAATTTAATTAAAATAAAATAATTTGGATTGTAAATAAAAAATTCATAACCTAAAAACAAAATGTAACAAGAACTTCATTGTACTATATTAAAATAGGAAAATTATACAACGAAAGTTTTCTAATTTAAAAACAACCCGAAAACCCATATCACTCTGCGGCGTCCCTTCTACGGTTCCAGACCTCTTCAACCATATCAGCCTGCAGTGCAGTGATGTATGCGATATTTGGCTCCGCATATCGGTGTACCGCTGGATCAAGTATTCATTACTACGTGGTACACCCATCTGCAGGGGCTCCATGGCAATACCCGAGCTCGAACTAGCACCATCTTCCGGTGTCCATCGCTCTACAGCAACTCCTTCGTCATCTATTATCATATTGTGCAATATGATACATGCAGTCATGATGTCTGCGACATCATTTTCGTGTGTCGAGCCGGGCTACGTATAATGGCCCATCGCGCTTGGAGTACACCAAAAGCTCGCTCAACATCCTTCCTAGCACCATCTTGTTTTTTCGCGAAGTAGGTTTGCTTCGGCCCAACGGGTTGTCGGATCGTCTTCACAAACACGGGCAAGCGAGGGTATATCCCATCGGTCAAATAGTACCCCATGTTGTATTGAGTGTCGTTGGCCATGAATCTAACTTGCGGACCCTCACCCCGGCTCTCGTCATTGAACAGGTGTGACGATCGTAGAACGTTGATGTCGTTGTTCGATCCAGCGACCACAAAATACGCATGCCAAATTCGCAATCTATCAGCAATGGCTTCCAGAATCATCGTGGGATATCTGCCTTTGAAACCAGAAGTGAACTGCCCCTTCCAAACCACCGGACAGTTCCTCCACTCCCAGTGCATGCAATCGATGCTCCCCAACATCCCTGGAAAATGGTGTGCAGTCCCGTGCATATCAATCAATCTCTGGCAATCATCGGCCGATGGCTTCCGTAGATACTCCCCTTTGAAGATATCCTTAATGCCCCTGTAAAACTGCCTCAACGTCTGTAGGGCAGTCGTTTCGCCCTTCTGTAGGTATTCGTCGAACATGTCAGCGGGCCCGGCATAGGCAAGCTGCCTAATTGCCATCGTACACTTCTGGTATGTCGACAAGCCGGGTCGGCCGGTGGCATCATATCGCAAGTTGAAGCACTTGAACCGTTGCGGCAAACACGTCGCTATATGGACGAAGAGATTTTGCGACATTCTGAATCGCCTACGGAAAACCTCTAGCGGATAACGGGCGTTCTCGTTGAAGTAGTCTTCCATCAACCGGCGGTCAGCCCTGGCATGATCACGGTCGAAATACCGCCGATGATAGAATGGCCAAGGGACTGCCACCGCCGCCGCCGCCTCCGCCGCATCTTCCGCCTCATCGGCTTTACGTTGCACCACTGCAACAAGGTTTTGGAACTCCAGATCTACCGATTGTTGGAATTGTTCATCGTCGGAATCCATAGTTGCAAGGTTGAATTGAAATTGGAAGGAAATATTGGAAAGATTGGAGGAAAATGGAGTTAGAAAAATGGAATGGAAGTGTAGTATTTTATAAAGAATTTTCAAAATTTACAGAAAAAAAAATTAAAACCCGCGGCCCAGCCGCGAAATGCGGCCCGCTGCAATGGAGGGCCCACGGCTCACACGGCTCAGCCGCGTGAAGGCCGTGGCTCGCTCTCGGCTCTCGGCCCTGCGCCCCGCCTCTCGGCTCTCTGCAATGGGGGGCCGCGGCTCCCCCATTGTGGACACTCTTAAGAAATAATTTTTATTTTTATTTATGTTTGTTTGTGATGTCTATTGCTTTAAGTTAAAGCGGAATATGTATTTGATGATTAGCTCGGCCTACTTTACAAATCATCTATGTATTCTTATTCATGTTGATTATGTTAGGGTTTGTATACTAGAAATCACATTTCGAGTGATTGAATACTGTAAAACTCTAATAATTATTTTCCAATGAATGCAACAGATTATTTTTGTCGTAATGTTGTTATGTTTTACATTTAATGGATGTTTATTACATATTTAAATATATAAGCGAACATAACATAAGTCTAAGTCTTTGTTCTAGTAGACCGGTTGTGGGCGCGCTCAATTTAAGGTACACGGTCAGTTTTGAACAAAGAAAAAAAATAAGAAATTCACAACCCAGATAGACCTAGACTACCTATCGTGAAAGGTTGCAATGTCAGTCCGATTATTTCTAAGCCTTATTGAAATATGATGACGCTGGTGTGGTATAGCACTGAATGGATCTAACTGTAAGACGAGTCTTTATGCTATCTACTGAAAGACGAGGTCTTGAAATTAATTTCTTAATCAATGTACGTTAGCATTGAGCATACGATATTGAGTATCTACTACTTTGATTTACCAAAGGTGCGGGTTTTTCGTCACCCAACGATCCAGGTATATTGGGTAGTGGTGATCATTATCTGGCGGTGCTAGGATTGCTATTATGTTGAATCGTGCGCGAGGAGAGTCTAGTTTGATAACATCCACAAGAGGAGCTCGAAACAAGGTTTTATTATTCGAAACCTAGCTAGTTGGAGTTTGATTACTCTATGAATAATAAATAAGAGTTTCTTGCTAGGTCCACTCTTGGAGATTAAAATATGTTAATTAATTAAGTCCATAGCAGACATTGATTAATTAATGGATGTTTCTATCTTAAGCATGGGAAATGAATTACACACACAAAAGGAAACCCGGAATACTTGTAATTTCAGATTTGGAAAGGCAGTGCAATATTACTTCTGTAGTGGCTGCTTGTAATATTCCAATATAAGCTTGTATTAAATTGTGGGTTCAATTTAATTAGTAAAAAGCTAATTGGGTGAGGCCATGTCCAAATTCTTCCTTAGATCCCTGACTGAGCCCAATATGTGACTTAATATAAATAGGAGAATAAAGGAGACAGAAAATACACTTTTTCCTCATCATAATTTTCGTCCCCCTCATAATTGAGAAAGGATCGAAAATTGTTCTCCTTCCGTGAGCAGGTTTCCGTCTTCGTTATTTAAGTCCTAGTACACTGGTGAGATTTGCCCACGCAAATATCAGTCTACAGTCATGTATGCATGTATTATTTGATTGCAAAGCATGTTCTTGGTGTTTTGTTTAATTTATTATGCATGATGAACTCAAGAACTATCGAATCAAAGAACTTGAATTGCTCGATCGTACAAGACGTGCAATCCGTCGATGCTCGCGCCGAGACGGATCGCACCACACGTGATCGAGGTAGGGTAGTCGAGACACTGGGAGCCAGGGAACTGCGATCACGGGGCGACTTGCAGACGAGTATGGGCTCGTGCACGCCGCTGGCCAAGACCGCACGCCCCAGATGGAGCTCGCGTCGAGATCGACACGGCGGAAGGCGTGGCACGGCAGTTCGACCGAGAACATGCCGAGGTGCTGAGCCACCAGGCCGAGAACCCTAGGCAGAAGGGTCGAGACGAATGGCGGCGCTGGCCGAGAGCAGCTTAGCTGTCGCGCGAGCCGCTGGCCGGGAGCGCGCGCCACCCGACGCATCGAGCCGCCCGATGGAACGCTGGGCCGAGACGCGCCGCCACCTGACGGTCGACATGACCGAGACGGGTGCTCGCCGCTGGCCGAGACGGAGGCGACACCCGATTGCTCGACGGGCCGTTACAAAGGCGCGCCACCTGCGCTCTGGTGGCCGAGACGCTGCGTGCGTCGTGGTCCGACGAAGAACTCGTCGGATTTTCGTCGTTCATCGTTCTTGCAAACCTCGTACGATGAGATAACGATGAAGGATTATTTTAATGATTATTTAATTTTTTTATTAAAAGATATCATTAAAATATTATTATTTAATGAAAATAAAATCTTTTTGGAAGATTTATCTAGATTTAAGGAATATTATTATTATTTTCTATATCTATGGAAATAAATAATATTATTTTGATTCCTAGATGATATGGATGAGAATAATTTAATAGTTTCCTAATATTTATCCAGATTTAAGGAATATTTTTATTATTTTCTATATCTATGGAAATAAATAATATTATTTTGATTCCTAGATGATATGGATGAGATTAATTTAATAGTTTCCTAATATTTATATATATCTAATATCCTAATAAGGATAGATATGTATGAATACATTAAATAATAAAATATCTCTTCCTAATCTTGAACAAGGAAATAATTTGAATTTATTTTTCATGTCTTATTAAGGATTAAATAATTTATTTATTTTAGATATAACTTATAGTAGACATGAATAAGAATTAAATTCTAGAATAATAGTTTCCTAAAGGAAGATAACAACATAAAACTAAAGATTCAATTATCCAGCATATTAAATACCAACAGAATTTCATTAAGCCTTAATCTACCTAAAGGCTAAGGATAATTAAAGAAAAACCATAACCCAAATATCTAAGCTACAATTACAAACTCAACGTTTGTATATGGTCTCCATCAATTGGTCTGCAATTTATGAAGCCTTTTTCAAATATTATCGCCACCTGCTCTGTGGGGACGATAATCCTAAGAAAATAGCAAGTTCTTGAGGGCGGACTTCTCAAAAAATAAATATTATGAACTAGAATGTGGTTTCCAATATTATCGCCACCTGCTCTGTGGGGACAATAATCCTAAGAAACTACGAGATTCAGATGTTCACACAGAATTTATGAGATAGCTTGATCTTGTTAGCAGCACATGAGCATTGTTATGGGAGTGTGTTGTAGAAATGAGACTCTGTAATGCTAAAGAGATGGTCTTGCTTAGGCAACATTAGGCGGCCTTGCCACTCTGTGGTCTCTGGACTATTCGTCGGTGTTGTGACCAGTAAAAATTGTAAGATTTTAATGCGTATTAACTTCCTCTAGAGGATACAAAATTTTAATTTTACTGTTGTAAGATTTTGAAAAGTTTTATGGTTAATCTAATCAAACTTCTTACATAAGTTAATGACAAAAGGTAGGTATTCTGTTTTGCAGTGCAAATCAAATCGTCAATATGTCGTTCAATCCTCTTTCTGCAATACTTAAAGAAAATAAACTCGAGGGCCAAAATTACATAGAATGGAAACAAAATTTGGACATCGTTCTCACAGCAGATGAGTACATCTTTATACTCACAACCCCGCGACCTCCAGTGCCACCAGCCGGCAGGAGTCAGAGATGCACACAAACGGTGGCATAAGGCGAATGAGATGGCTAAGTGCTATATGTTGGCATCTATGTCATCAGTACTCAAGCATCAGCATTCAGCCATGGAAACTACCGCCGAGATCATGCAGAATCTCAAGAATCTTTTTGGTACTCAGAATCGAATGACTAAGTCTCAAGCATTTCGGAGTATCATGTCGAAGACTATGAAGGAAGGCTCATCTGTGAGGGACCATGTCCTCGAGATGATGGGCAACCTCAACCAAATTGAGGTCTTGGGAGGGACGATCGATCCCGAGTCCCAGGTGACTATTATCCTTCAAAGTCTTCCCCCTAGCTTCCAGCAGTTCAAGCTCAACTTCGAGATGAACAAAAGGAACTACACCTTGGCCGAGCTGTTGACTGAACTTCAGTCGGCAGAGGACCTTATGGTCCAGGCTAAGGCGGCCATGATGACTTCGGCGCCTCGTTCCTCTGGCTTCAAGCCTAGCGCAGGAAAAAGGCAGGCACCGAACTCAGGACCGACCAAGATAGCAAAAGGAAAGAAGAAGAAGAGGGCAAACAAGAAGCCCACGGGGAAGTGTTTCAAGTGTGGAGAGAAGGGGCATTGGAAGCCAGATTGTCCTAAAAAGGGCAAGGCTACAGGTATGCACCAAGCTTTAGTAGTCGAGTCATGTTTGGCTTCGAAGTCTACTTGCACTTGGGTTATTGACACTGGTGCCACTGATCATATTTGTTTTGATCCTGACTTAATGCAGGTGACAAGACGGCTACGTGATCGTGATCGTAAGATTGAGGTCCAGCTGGGCGACGCTACAAAAGTGGCGGCCGTAGCAGTGGGAGACATATATTTGCATTTTAGTAGTGATAGATTTTTTATTTTGAAGAATGTTTTGTTGATACCTTCTTTTAGAAGAAATTTAATTTCAGTTTCTAAATTGGTTTTTGATGGATATTCGATTTCTTTTAATGACAATTGCATTATTAAGAAAGATGGTTCTTATATCTGTCGTGGTATCATGGAAAACAATCTGTACACAATCACATCTACACAGTTTAATAATCGCAAATCAAAACTCAATACAACATCAAAAATTTCAAAGAAACGAAAGAAACCTTCAAGTTCAATGAACGAAACGTACTTATGGCACCTTAGACTTGGTCATGCCAATGAAAGGAGGATCTATTCTCTTGTTCAACAAGATCTTATTAAAGATCTAGAGGAGGAACCTTTTCATAAGTGTGAGTCATGCTTAAAAGGCAAGATGACCAAGAGGCCTTTTCAGGCTAAGGGCAATAGGGCCAAGGAAGTACTTGAGCTCGTTCATTCTGATGTATGTGGACCAATGTCTACTGAGGCAAGAGGTGGTTTTCGATACTTCATCACATTTATTGATGACTTCTCGAAAATTGGATACGTCTATTTGATGCGCCACAAGTCAGAGTCTTTTGATAAGTTCAAGGACTTTAAGACTCTTGTGGAAAAGTATCATGGTAAGAGTATCAAAAGCCTACGATCTGATCGTGGAGGCGAGTACCTCAGTGCTGAGTTTTTGGACTACTTGTCGGAGTCGGGAATTGAATCCCAACTGACTGCGCCGGGCACGCTCCAGCAGAACGGCGTGGCTGAAAGAAGGAACATGACCTTATTGAACATGGTCCGATCGATGATGAGTTATGCACGGCTACCTACTTCGTTTTGGGGACATGCCTTGCTTTCTGCAAGCCATATTTTAGACAATTTAGCGTCAAAATCCGTACCTACTACTCCTTATGAGTTGTGGACTGGGCGCAAGCCCAATCTAGCACATCTCAAGATTTGGGGTTGCCCGGCTCATGTATTGGAAAAGGATCCAACTAAGCTAGGATCTAGGACGGAGGTATGTTTGTTTATAGGGTACCCCAGAGGAACGAAAGCTTATGAATTCTTTAGTCTCCGAGATAAGAAAGTTATTGTGAGCACTCACGCCACATTCTTAGAGGAAGACTATGTAATGAAGCATAAACCCAACAGTGAAGTGGCTCTTGATGAGCTAACTTCTGTCACAAATTCCATTAACTAAGAACGAGTACCAAGTGTACAAACAATTCCAGAAACTTCAACTTCTATTCCAAGAATTGTAGTGCCGCGCCGCAGTGGGAGGGTCTCACATGAGCCCGAAAGATACATTGGTTTGGGGGAATCTATGGATCACTCCTCAGACAACAATGGATTCGGAACTACAAAGACGTAAACGTGGACCCGATGGACGAGTTAAAGTCTTCAAGGCAAGACTAGTGGCTAAGGGGTATACCCAAAAGGAAGGTGTCGATTACGACGAGACTTTCTCTCCAGTGGCCATGCTCAAATCGATCTGGATACTATTGTCTATAGCAGCTTATATGGATTGGGATGTATGGCAGATGGACGTTAAGACTGCGTTTCTAAACGGCGGTCTTGAGGAGACCATCTACATGGAACAACCCGAAGGTTATGCCATAAAAGGGCAAGGAACACATGGTTTGGAAGCTTAAGAAGGCCATTTATGGCCTTAAGCAAGCATGTAGATCATGGAACCAGTGTTTCGATCAAACTGTTCGCAAGTTTGGATTCGAAAAATGCCCAAGTGAAAGTTGTGTGTATAAGAAGGTTGAAAAGGGGAATGTAGTGTTCTTAGTTTTATATGTAGATGACATTCTTCTAATTGGGAACAATAAAAAGATGTTGTCATCAGTACGAACATGGTTGTCATACCAGTTCGAGATGAAGGATATGAGAGACGCGGGACACATCCTCGGGATCAAGGTTCTTAGGAATCGAGAAAAGAAGATGTTGTGCTTATCTCAAGAACCTTACATCGAAACAGTACTTAGTCGCTTTAGCATGCAGGACGCCAAGAAAGGTTTCTTACCTTTTAGAAATGACATCCATCTATCTCAAGAGATGTGCCCCAAAACGCCGTCTGAGATACAAGCAATTAGAAGAATTCCATATACTTCGGCAATTGGAAGTCTCATGTATGCTATGGTTTGTATGGGGCCTGATATTTGCTTTGCTGTTGGCATGGTGGCAAGATATCAGTCAAATCCGGGCCAAGGACATTGGACTGCCGTAAAGAACATACTCAAGTACCTTAAACAGACTAAGGAATATGCTCTAGTTTACAATGCAGTAGAACTTTGTCCTTTGGGATATTCTGACTCAGACTTTCAAGCTGATCAGGACTCGAGAAAATCTACTTTAGGATATGTGTTCACCTTAGGAGGTGGAGCCGTAATTTGGAAGAGTGTGAAGCAGAAATGCATCGCGGACTCGACCATGGAAGCCGAGTATGTGGCCGCTTCGGAGGCTGCAAAAGAGGCGGTATGGTTCAAGAACTTCCTTATGGATTTAGGCATGGTTGCGAATCTGCCCAAGAGCATCACGGTTTATTGTTACAATTCTGGTGCTGTGGCAAATTCGAAGGAACCAAGAGCTCACAAAGCGAGCAAACACATAGAGCGGAAGTATCATATCATAAGGGATATAGTGCAGAGAGGAGACATACAAGTGGTTAAGATTGCGTCAGAGAACAACCTGGCAGATCCTTTTACAAAGGCATTGGCGGTAAAACCGTTCGAGGGCCACGTTGAAGGGATGGGAGTTCGACTCATTCAAGACCTCAACTCGCTTTCAGTATAAGTGGGAGAAATTTGACGTGTGCACACTGTTTTGTATGCTCGAAAGCTGTTTTGAGTATAAGTGGGAGATTGTTAGGGTTTGTATACTAGAAATCACCTTTCGAGTGATTGAATACTGTAAAACTCTAATACTTATTTTCCAATGAATGCAATAGATTATTTTTGTCGTAATGTTGTTATGTTTTACATTTAATGGATGTTTATTGAATATTTAAATGTGTAAGCGAACATAACATAAGTCTAAGTCTTTGTTCTAGTAGACCGGTTGTGGGCTGCGCTCAATTTAAGGTACGCGGTCAGTTCTGAACAAAGAAAAAAAATAGGAATTTCACAACCTAGATAGACCTAGACTACCTATCGTGAAAGGTTGCAATGTCAGTCCGATTATTTCTAAGCCTTATTGAAATATGATGACGTTGGTGTGCTATAACACTGAATGGATCTAACAGCAAGACGAGTCTTTATGCTATCTACTGAAAGACGAGGTCTTGAAAATTAATTTCTTAATCAATGTACGTTAGCATTGAGCATACGATATTGAGTATCTACTACTTTGACTTACCAAATGTACGGGTTTTTCGTCACCCAACGATCCAGGTATATTGGGTAGTGGTGATCATTATCTAGCGGTGCTAGGATTGCTATTATGTTGAATCGTGCACGAGGGGAGTCTCGTTTGATAACATCCACAAGAGGAGCTCGAAACAAGGTTTTATTATTTGGAACCTAGCTAGTTGGAGTTTAATTACTCTATGAATAATAAATAAGAGTTTCTTGCTAAGTCCACTTTTGGAGTTCAAAATATGTTGATTAATTAAGTCCATAGCAGACATTAATTAATTAATGGATGTTTCTATCTTAAGCGAGGGAAATGAATTAAATGCAATTAAAAGGAAACCCGGAATACTTGTAATTTCGGATTTGGAAAGACAGTGCAATATTACTTCTGTAGTGACTGCTTGTAATATTCCAATATAAGCTTATATTAAATTGTGGGTTCAATTTAATTAGTAAAAAGCTAATTGGGTGAGACCATATCCAAATTCTTCCTTAGATCCCTGACTGAGCCCAATATGTGACTTAATATAAATAGGAGAATAAAGGAGACAGAAAAGATAACAATTATTGCTCAAAATTTTCGTCCCCCTCAGAGAAAGAGAGAGTTCGAAATTTTGCCTCCTCCGTGAGCTGAGTTCTGTCTTCGTTATTCAAGTCCTAGTACGCTGGTGAGATTTGCCCACACAAATATCAGTGTACAGTCCGGGACACCAGTCAGAAGATCTGTGGTCGAGTATTGAAGATCTTCACGTGGAGACGGAGCAAGCCATCATCGATTATTGATTGAATCCACGAGGTAAATTGGCTAATTCCGTAGTAAGCATGTTTTAGGGATTTTTTATATGCTAAAGCATGTTTTAATTCAAGTTATGAGCATGATAAATGTGATAATTACGCGAATAGAATTTGTCTAAATAATCTGCTAAATAGATCAAATTTATGTGATCGGATTTCATGCACGCTTCCGCTGCCAACCCCTTCAGATTCTGGGATGTAGTACATATGTTATTTTTAGTTGACTACTATTCATAATCCGTGCATTTGAGTTATGAGCCTATGATTTGGTTTATGTTCCTGTGAAGGGCTTAATAACTCAAGGTTTTCATTTTCTGTAACAATTAAAAAATATTTAAGTCTTAAAAGATTGGGCTGATCAAAATAGTACTACGTGATAAACATATTTTTCCAGTCCATAAGCTGCATTGATGGAAAAATAAAACAATTATTTTACTGTGATAAGTATTCATTACTAAACTGGTGTTTTCCATTCCATACCAAATGACTATTTTTTCTTCCAACAATAGTAAGGAGCATTTACTGATTAAATACTTAAGATCCGTTTGATACATAGGCTAGCCCGCGAATAAGAGTCTCGTTTTTCATTTTAGTCTGTCTGTGAATAGGAACTCAGGTTCATTATGACTATAAATGGTAAAGAACTCACATACTCCCTCCGTCCATAAAAATAGACACTTTGGGAATAACACAAGTTTTAATGTGAAATTGTTAAAGTTGGAGAGATGTAGATAGAAAAAGTAATTGAACTATAGTTATTGGAGAATAGAGCTCACCTTATAAGAGAGAGAATAATAAAATAGAAATGAACTATTTTCCTGGGAGGGACCAAAATGGAAAAAGAAAACTACTTTTATGGGACAAAGAGAGTATCTTTTAAAACTAATACTCCCTCCGTTTCATAGTAATAGATGCATTTCTTTTAAGCACGGAGATTAAGAAAGTGAGTTAAGTAAAGGAAGAATAAAATAGGAAATGAAAAAGGTAGAGAGTTCAAGAGAGAATAAAGTAAGAGAGAGTAAAGTAAGTGAAAAGAAATGTGTTGACTTTTACTAAAAATGGAAATGACTCCACTACTATGGAACGTACTAAAATGGCAAAATGACTCCACCATTATGGAACGGAGGGAGTATATACAAGTGAGACTCATATTCCGCTAAATTTCTTTCACCCACTTTCTTAACTTTTTGTTAAATCCCGCGGCAAAAAAAAATGAAATTCCTATTCGCGAACAGAGGAGGTAATAAGTTATCTTAATTTAGTCAATTAATGATCTAATTTAGTGTAAAAATGACTTGAAACTTCCATTCTAGGTTAAATGTGTCACCAACTCTTCTACCCTACTAAACACAGCCTTAGCCTTTAAATATCAGGAAAGTCACTAAGATATGACAAATAAGATTATAAGAGAATGTATCCCTATACTGCTACAAGTTGCATACAAAAAGATTTACGAGAACCAGTCTTTTCAAATAAAGTTGCAAATTTTTTATGTTTTAATTCAAATTATAATATTCCATTTGCTGTTAGATACCAAGAAAAGGAATCTTGTTTTTTCTCTTTAGCAAAAAAGCAAATAGTAATATTCACATATTCCCTCTACTTTCGGTATTAAGGTTCACTTGGATCACAGAAATCAGACATATTCTAAATGATGAGTTGATTACCTATTAATTTTTCATTGATTAAATGTCTAATCATCATGCTCAATATTTCATGTATTCTATTTGATGAGTTGATTTAACTATAAAATCTCATCATGTTCAATATTTTTCCTTAAAAGAATATGCCAATGGTGGATTTGATCATCATCTTGGAATAAAAGGTTTGCCTTTCTAGTGATGTAATTTCATCAAGAATTATTGTTACACCAGCATATTGCGCCATCCAACTATGTAGGATAAATCCCAGTAGGGTACTATCGATGTCATTAATTTTACAATTAATTTATTTGGCACAAATGCTCCATATTAGTATTTATTAATGAAATCATAATATACATAAAATTTAAAATATTTATCAATGTGTATTAAAAATAACCATTATTTTTATTTAATCCGTTCCTTAAAATTATATAATTCTAATTTAAAAAATCTATCATTACATTATTTTATTTACAACTTTTAATATTTGAATTAATAATTAATAATGTACTACTATATATTACTCAGTGTACATACTAATAATATGGATTTCACGTTCATTAACACTATTTTGTTTTCTCTTACCATATAAATTACTCCACGATAGAAATTGCTTTAGTTTTAATAATTGTGGAATTAATTAATAGTAACCATATATTTGAGCCTTAAAAATTTAAATAGGATTGGGGCGGTGAAAGCATAAAAGAGAAGCACCGGAGCGCCGTCGCTGACCATTCAAAATACTCTTCCTCTCCCGCCCCAACTGTATAACTTTTACACCCTTCGTCTTGCCCTAATTGAATTTTTTTTTTGTTGCTAAAGTTTGTTAATTGAATGCTTGCAGATGTTTTGAAGGTGAACCCCTAGCTCGTTTCCTCAAATCGGTGCAGAGGTACCAAATTCTAATGCGTCGTATTTTTCGATTGATTGTATTGCTTTATTGCAAGCTGTTTTGTTTGTTTGATCAGGGAGATCGAATCGTAGACGAAACTCTGCCTCTTAAGATTTGGATTAAGGTCAGTTTTTCTTTCTTTCTTTCTTTCTTTCTTTTTTCCCCCTTTTCCAGTATGAAAGATAACGAGATTGAACTGTTACACAAATTTGGGTTTATCAGCAACAATTTGCCGTGGGGGTGAATGAAGTCACGCGAGGACTTGAGCGAATGCCTCCTAATCGTGGAGATGAAAAGTCTCTGGTTGGGAAGAATGTGGATGATGGTGGTGAAAGCCAGGTGTGGCTACTTTCAGGTTGGTTGCTCTGTAGGAAGAGGGTTTTTTTTTAATTATTTACTTATGCTGCCTTTGATTTATGTGGTTCAGAGTTGTCCTGTCAATAGTAGGTAGGGAAAAAGGGGTTGGAAAAACATGATTTGAAAATAGCTTGCACAATAATGTGTACCTGTTTAGACTGGGATTTTGTTATTTGAGTTGGGATGTTGATTCATTTTCCCTCAAACGAAGCTTTAATCTTGTTGTATAGACGATGACTGGTGTGTTTGCTTGTTTAAGATTGCTTCTATAAGTTGTGGATGGATTTTATTGGAGAAAGTGTGTTTCCCTTTGGACTCAGATAGCCCAAACCGGCTGCTAGACTGTGTTACAAAATGTTAGACGGTAATTTAGCTCGTCGTTCAACTTTCAGCGTATTCTCATCTGCGTAGGCCTCAAGTTTTAAGATTTACTAATAGTCCTTCTGTATATGGAACAAGTATTCTTCTTCTGTTATTCATGTCTTCAATTTCAAAGAATGAGAATTCTCTTGGTGGATTTCATGTGTTCACAAGCATCATTAGCTACTTTTCGTCTTGTGGAATGTAGGTGATATTGGTAGCATCAGACTGCAATCCTCGAACCTTGATAAAGTATCTACCAGCATTGGCCGCTTCAAGAAATGTTCCACTTATCTCTGTAAGAGATAGAAAAGAAGGTTCTTTAAGATTAGGCGAGCTGATAAAGGTGAAAACAGCAATCGCCATTGGAGTAAAGGTAAGAAGCCATTGATATGAGAACTGGTCTCTATTTCTAATTGCTTGTGTCTCCTTCAACTGTTTTTGCTTTCAGAGCCCTTTTGTAATGATCTTGCACCACATGCAGGCTAAAGGAAATTATATCAATCAACTAATAGAAGACGCCCTAACTAACAACAAGATCAATAGGACTGAAGAGGGTTAGTTAGTTAGTTAGTTAGTTAGTTAGTTAGTTAGGAGTGCCTTCCCTCATCAGCTGATGTTCTTCTCTAGCATCTTATGGCAGAGAGATAGAGAAGGACGTGATCAAATTAAGATAGAGAAAGACTACTATTCTTGATTGCGTTTGAATTCCTCGACAGGGAATCCTAGTAATGGTATTCAGTATATGTAACTAATTAAAGCCAGTAGCATGATCTATTTGAATGTAAAGATAGTTTACGCTAAGAAATTAGCTTTCCCAACATGTAATTTCATTCAGATTATTTTTTGCATAGTCATAACAACCACCAACCATGTCACTGACATAAATTTCTTATCTGAAATCAAGAAAATCAACTACAACTTGGATGAGAAAGGAAGAAGCTGATTGAGTTGTACATGTCTCTTAAATATGATAAAGATCTGTCAAATGCATAAGATACTACTTTAGGTTATCCGCAACGCTGTCTCAATTAGCACAACCACCAAGCATGTCGCTGACATAAATTTCTTATCTGAAATCAAGAAAATCAACTACAACTTGGATGAGAAAGGAAGAAGCTGATTGAGTTGTACATGTCTCTTAAATATGATGAAGATCTGTCAAATGCATAAGATACTACCGTTAGGCCATCCGCAACGCTGTCTCTTATCCGTCTCTTAACAGTCTCATCCCTTAACTATTTATGGGTCCCACTATACTTTTCACTCCATCTCTTAACTAAGAGACAGAACCTGCAACCCTCGATTTCTTATCCGTCTCTTAACCATCTCTTAACTTACTATTCATTCAATTTCATTTTTTTTTATTTTTCTTCCAACAAATTCAATTAATAAAAATCACACTTCATTTAATAAAATAAAAATACAACTTAAAATCCTAAAAAAAAGTACATACTTAAATTTGTGACAAAATAAATAAAACATAATTTAAAATACAATTTTATAGAAATTAAAAAAACTACTCCGCCGGCGAATCATCTCCCGAAGGCGGTGGCGGTGCACTCAAGCTACCTGGAGGCGGAATACCAATTTGTCTTGCCATATACTCATTTCCGGCAAGATGGGCTTGGTATTGTGGAGGAGTCATGCGGGAAGTGTCCGCCATCGTGGCGGTCAAGTACATGGACAATAGGGTGTTCGAGCCCGAGCCAGAGCCCGCCTGGCTTGATTCGCCTCGGCCCTTCCTCCCTCTAGCCGCCTTGGTCCCTTGCGGCCGACGGCGTACACGGGAAGACCCCCCGGCATCGTCTGTCGTGCCCTCAACCTCCTGCGAGGCAGCCTCTTGTGCGGCACTGCCCGAACCGCCCCCACTAGACTAGTATTGGCCACCCGCCGTGTGCTTCGTGCGCTTAGAGGTCGAGCCCGAGCTGGACCGCACACCACCGGCCCACCTTTCCTCGTCTTTGACGACCTCCCAGACATCAACATGTCTGAATTCTTTGCCGGTGTCGTCGAAATAGACTTGCAAAGCCGATCTCAGAATGTCGGCTCCCGTGGCTCCGCTTTGGTTCGTTCTTTGCCGGTGTCGTCGAAGTAGACTTGCAAAGCCGATCTCAGAATGAGCCGCTTCGTTCTTGTAGATCCCGCAGAATTTTTTGACCTCCATGTCGACTCGGTCAAAGTGAGCGCGGAGCATCTTCAATGTGCGGCGGCGGGACCCTCTTGGCTTGATCTCGTTGTAGGCCTCGGTGACCTTTTCCCAGAAGCATTTCCTGGATTGTTGATTCCCAACGATGGGATCGTACGAGACGCTGATCCAGGCGTTGTACACCGACATCGTGTCCTTGTGGCTGTACGGATGCCGGCCTACATCCTTATGCTCCTCGGCCGCCTCCTCCTCTTCCTCCACGGCGTCGAATGCCCTGCAGCTTCCACCGCCTTGTCCTCCTTCCGGATGGGGTTCATACATATAATCCTCCCGAATTTGGGATAATCCCTGCCAATACCTCGGGGCGGAGGGACGAGCGTTTGCATCAATATCAAAATGGGGTGGTTGGTACCCCCGGCATCGACGAGCCCTGGGTGCCCGGCGTAGACGAACCGGAACCAGAACCACCCAACACGTTGTACATGCCCCCCCAGTCGCCAAACGCGTTGATCTCAAACCCATCGGAGCCGCCACCGCCAGAGTTTCGGTCGCCGGACATTCTGTGATGAGAGGTTAGATGAAAATTGGAGAGGAAATGGAGATGATTTGGAGGATTTGATGTGTATTTGTGTGTGAAATGAAGATGAAATAGGAGTATTTATAGAGTAAAAAAATTAAAAAAAATTAAAAAAGGAAAATAGTCGAAAAAAGGTAATATTACCGATTTCAGCGTGACCCACTCGCGGGCCGGCGAGTGGGAGTCACGCATGGCGCCGGAGCGTGCCGGCGAGACAACACGCGAGCTGTCTCGGTGGGACGGGCGTCTCGGCGAGACCGGGACGAGACAGGGCACTGCAACGCGTCTCGCCGCCGTCTCGTCTCGGCGGGACGAGATACGAGCCACCCGCGAGACGCGTTGCGGGTAGCCTTATAACAGTTTGGTTTGGTTAGATCATCCACATCCGTGCTCTTTGGCAAGAGCACAGATGTGGGCCCGGACCCACTTTTATTAGTTTTTTACTCATTGTTCTTCCCCAAGAGCACAACACTCACATCCATGCTCTTCCGCAAGGACATGCTCAAGGGTCTCACCTTCCATTATTTAATTTAAATACTTCAATTACTAAAAACATTTCCAAAATATTAAAATGCATTAAAAATATCCGATACCATTACAAATGACTAAAAAATTAAAAATTACATAATTAAAATTCTAAAAATTAAAAAATACATAATTAAAATCCTAAAAATTTAAAATTACATAATTAAATTCATAAAATTAAAAAAACCCACTACTCGTGGCCGAATTTCACCCAAATGTGTTTGATTAGGTCTTCTTGTCGATTAATGTGAGTTCTGGTATCGCGCATTGTGTGTCTTGTTTCGATCCTCTCGCCCACCATCGTATGCACATCTCGGCATGGGGGAGACCTCACGGTTGAGCTTCCGGCTTCATCCTCGTCGTAAAAGTTAGCCGCCCTCGGTCCTTCGTCAGCTATAATCATGTTGTGTAAGATAATACAGGTGTACATGATGTCAGCGATATTCTTAACGTACCATAGCCGAGACGGGGCTTTCACAATGTTGAATCGGGCTTGAAGGACCCCAAAAGCTCTTTCGACGTCTTTCCGAGCAGACTCTTGACGTTGCGTAAAAAGAATCCGTCTCGGGTCTTGCGGATTGCTGAATGTCTTCACGAAAGTAGACCACCTTGGGTAGATACCATCGGCGAGATAGTAACCCATGTGGTATACATTTCCGTTGACGGTGAAGTCGATCGCCGGTGCTACACCATTCAAAATATCATTGAAGAGTGGTGAAGAATAGAGCACGCTCAAGTCGTTGTTGGATCCAGCAACACCGAAATATGCATGCCAAATCTATAGGCGGTAGTCGGCGACTGCTTCAAGGATAAGCGTTGGGCCTCTTCCTTTGTGGTCGCTTAAGTATTGCCCCCTCCAAGCAGTCGGGAAATTCTTCCACTTCCAATGCATGCAGTCAATGCTGCCAAGCATACCGGAAAAACCGTGGACTGTTTCGTGAAGATGAAGCATACCGGGAAAACCGTGGTGGGTGCCCCAAGGAATTCCTCACCGAAAGCAGAACGAATGTCGTCGTATAAATTTTTGAGGCATAGG
This sequence comes from Salvia splendens, assembly GCF_004379255.2. Lineage (NCBI taxonomy): Eukaryota > Viridiplantae > Streptophyta > Magnoliopsida > Lamiales > Lamiaceae > Salvia > Salvia splendens. The sequence continues at coordinate 27,347,177 of NC_056034.1, forward strand.
ATTCCATTTGACTCACCCACATGCAAATACTCGTTGAAGAGGTCAGCCGTTTCCCCAGTAGCAAGTTGTCGGATGGCACAAGTACACTTCTGCAACGCCGAGAGACTTTGCTGACCGGTTGCGTCTCTACTTGCTTGAAAGTATTCAACACGGGCGGACAATGTGTTGACAATACGCATAAACAACCATTTTGACATGCGAAAACGGCGCCGGAAGTAATATTCCGGAAACCAATGCTGGTCGGAAAAATAGTCGGTAACGAGCCTTTCGTTGGCTCCCTCCCGGTCACGAGGTATGTAGCGGCGCCATGATATTGTTCATAGTATTCTTGTTCTTCGCGTTCCGCTTCAGCCATGATATCGGTGAAATCCATTTTTATAGAGGGTTTTAGTGAGAGAGGAAGAAGTAGATGAGTTGTATGAAAAAAGATGAATAAGAGATAATTTGATGTGAAAAATGGATGATGAATGTGTGTATTTATAGATGATTTTGGGGTTTTTAAAAATTATAAAAAAATCAAAAAAATTCCAAAAAAACGGTAATAAAATGACTATATATTAGGGAATATGAAAAAATATATTTTTTTATTTTTGGTATTATTTTCGGTATTATTTTTTAATTTTTTTTTAAAAAATATTCCAACGGATAATCTGTTGGTGAATAGAAACGCGTCACGTCGCCTGCTCAGCGGCACGGACGAGCTCGATGCATCGAGCAGCGCCGTGCCAGCGGCGAGTAGCACGTTGCCGCGCCAGTGGCGAGGACGCCGTCCGTCCCAGCGAGCACCGCTACGGATGCTCTTATCAGTTTGAAAAAATAATTATGGTTTTACCTTAAAGAATAAATATGTGAGGCATTCATGGTGTGTTTTGGTGGATGTGAGGATGGGGTAATCTGCAACCCGAGGGCTAGATGAGACGAGGGATCATCCAAAGCACGGATCCTCACACACAAAATTCCATCAGTAGTGAAGAGATTTGAGAGTAGGTTTCATGCAAATAATGAATTGTATGCATGGGGAGAGAAATATATATGTCACGACCGCTCTTTAGGGTTAATAAATACAGGCGACCGTGATTAAAAGAATTTAATAAACAGACGAAAAGAATTAGGGTTTCAACACAAGTTGGACCAACAATTAATATCCCAATAAATAACCAAGAGTTTGATATTATCCAACAAGAAATTCAAAATATCCATTATCCTAACAATTAAAGTTGGCGGCCCAAATAAAACATAATTAAACGAAACGTCACAGCGGAAACGACCAAGAGAAAGAGTGACGTCATGTGTGAAGACACAACGACACTCAAGGTTCAAAGACAACAATAAAATCTTAAATTCACTTGCTCAACACCACCACATCCTCGTCGTCGCTCAACCTGCACATAGGGAAAACACATGCAGGGCTGAGTATTATAAAATACTCACTGGCTCATGCCGAAAATATTTTCAATAAACAGTAATTTATCATGCCATTCACAAGTAACCATCGGGGTTTAGCTTTAGAAATGCCCGAGGCACTCAAAATCATTTTCATTTTAAACATAGACTGATCAGTCATTTTCCCATAGACGTTAGCCATATCTGCTCATACATGACTTGGAATGTGGCCACAAACCAAGCCACTAGACTGGCCAGCCCGTACGCTAGCACGCAGTCTACCATAGGTGTACACTAATCCAAGTAGGGTTTGCGGCCCTACGAGAACCCGAATTCGATTTAAACAATATTGGCCAGAGCCAAATCAGATAGGCACGTTAAAGCAAAACAAGGCATGATAAACACATTTTCATTCTCATAAATAAAACATTTAGGACTTTTGTCCTTATTTAAAAAGGAAGCACACCTCGATTGCTTAAAATATCAAGTACTCTCTTCCCTTTGGTCTCACGATTCATTTGCGATGATTCACCTTTAACATTTAGATAATACATAAATCAACACACTTTTTAAATAAATAGGTAAAAATGCATGCATCCTAAGCGAAGTTATTTATCTCGGTTTTCGGTTATTCGACGGCCGCTTACGCCCCTAATTCCTCCGTTAGCTCCTCGTATTTTTCTCAACGATATCGAAATAAAATTCCAAAAATTATAAAAGTGTATAATTAAGTTGTCGCAAGAATTTTCCCCTCGAACTATATTTATTTCAGATTGAGGATATAGTTATTCATTCGTTGAAATATTCCGGAATTAATTAAATAATTCGCCACTATTAATTATCGGCCCAAAGATTTATTTAAAAGCCTCAAGTTTAATTATTTCCCCACCTTATATCTCCAATTTAGTTAAGAAGCCCCAACAAATTAAATGAGAGCCCAAAACATCCAATTTATATTGTTGAGGCCAAATTCCATTTAAAAACAAAAGGCCCAAAATTATGTATACTCCCTCCCACGTCTGTCACTCTCTCTCTCTCCCTCTTCTTCTCTTCTCTTCTCTCTCGCCCAAATTGCAGACAAATTCTTCATCCGTCGTCGCCTCTCCGATTCACCCCTCTTCGCCGGCCGCCGCTGTTGTCGGAATCGCGTCGCCGCTGCTCCGTCGTCGCAGCTGCTGCGCAGTCACCGCCGCTGCTGTCATCATTCGATCCAGCCGGGGGATGCCGCCGCCGGTGGTTGTGCAACCGTCGCCGGGAGGAGCTGCTGCTGCTGTTGGGAAGAGGCTGCTGTTGCCGTCGGGAAGAGGCTTCTGTACAGAAGCCATCCTCTGCGTCATTGCTGCTACTGTACCGGGATCGATATCGCGATGCCGCTGCCCCGCGTACACCGCAGTCGCTGCCGGGAGGTGCCGCCTCCGGTCAGCCCCCGATTCCTCCCCGATTTCCTCCCCGAAGGTAAGTTCTTTATTTGATTTCGTGAATTAAAATTTGTTTCTTTAGTTTAGTTTACTTCGATTCATTCGATTAGGAGATATATCGCAGATTGTGGCAACAGTAGGGTATAATATATGAATGCAGTAGTGTGAAATTGGAAATTTGGATGGGAGAGGTGTATACCTTCAATTTGCAGATTTGCAACTGGACGGAACAAGAACTCCCTCTCCTTAGTTCTCGATTTCTGACCTGAAGAATGAATGAGTTGATTTGAAATCATGTAAAGTAGAGGAAAAATTCAGTAGGATTACCTTGAGTAGGAGTTGAAGGAATAAAGCTTGTGTTCTTGTTTGCGGAGAATGATAGGAGAGAAAAAGATAAACTGATTTGGTGATTTAAATTAGAGGGAGAGGTAGTTAAAGATGTGGGAGAGATTTAGGGAGTATGGAGAGAGGGGAGAAACGGTTTAGACGTGTGAAATAGGGTAGAATTCGATTTCTTCCTTATTTTGATTTAATTGAATTTATTTGGCATTGGTTTGTAGATTACGGAGGAGGAATATATTTTCACGGAGGAGGATAATCTTTACAGAATCTTTAATTAAAAATTAATTAAAGCCGATTGATGACCAAATAAATCGGGAAGATTAATTAAATTGGTTTACTCGCGGTCCTTTGTATCTTATTTTAAATTATGCAGTCCATAATTTATTTATCTCAGACTGATTTTTATATTATTTGTTCAATTTATCCGATCCAACACGCGGATTGAGTCCAATATATTTATTCCTCACGGAAAGGAATTATTTTAGATTCGCACAGTAATTTATTTCACAATCTCTAGTCCAGCAACAATTAATTCACGGACTTCGCAATATAAAAGCATTAATACAAGTACTTTAGGGTTCGAAAATTAGGGTTTGAAAAGTGGGGCGTTACATCCTACCTCCCTTAACAGAAATTTCGTCCCGAAATTTATTACCCTCAAGTAAAGAATTCCGGGTACAATTCCATCATTTTATCCTCATTCTCCCACGTGGCTTCTTCATGCCCATGATTTTCCCAAAGTACTTTCACACAAGCAACAGGTTTATTTCTCACATTCTGGATCTTTCGGTCCAGAATAGATTGGGGTCTCTCCTCGTAGCTCAAGTCTGGGTTCAACGCGACTTCTTCGAAATGGATCACGTGTTTTGGGTCGAACACGTATTTCCGTAACTGCGACACATGGAAAATGTTGTGCACATTTCCAAGGCTTGGTGGCAGCGCCAATCGGTATGCAACGGGGTCCACTCCTTCAAGAATTTCGTAAGGTCCAATAAATCGCGGCTTCAATTTGCCCTTGACGCCAAATCGTGTTATCCCTTTTGACGGAGATACCTTCAAGAAAACTTTATCGCCAGCTTGGAATTGTAAGTCGGTTCGTCGGACATCCGCGTATGATTTCTGTCTGTCTTGAGCTTCTTTTATCCTCTCACGAATTTGTCGAACGATTCCCACCATCTCTTTGACTGCATCAGGTCCGAGTATTCTTCTCTCGCCAACTTCATCCCAGTAGAGCGGCGATCTACACTTTCTTCCGTATAATGCCTCGTACGGTGCCATGTTTATCGTTGCTTGAAAACTGTTGTTGTAGGCGAACTCGATCAGTGGTAGTGCTGCCACCCAACTTCCTCCTCAGTCGAGTACCACGGCTCTCAACATATCCTCGAGAGTTTGGATTGTTCTTTCGGACTGTCCATCGGTTTGCGGGTGAAACGCTGTACTGAAATTCAATTTGGTTCCAAGCTCCTGGGACTCCATGCAATCGAACTATCTCCCTTATGTAGATTTGAGCCAGTTTGTTGGACCCATAGCTTATGAGAATCGGTATGATATGCGCACTCTTGGTAAGTCGATCTATAATTACCAAAATGGCGGTGTTCCCTCTCAGAGTCCTTGGCAAACCTGTCACGAAATCCATGGCTATGTGCTCCCATTTCCACTCAGGAATTTCTAGTGGTTGTAACTTCCCATACGGTCGTTGATGTAGAATCTTCACTTGCTGGCAGACTAAACATCTCTCGACGAATGACGCTATATCCCTCTTCATACCATTCCACCAAAAGGACTTCTTCAGATCTTGATACATTTTCGTACTTCCTAGGTGAGCGGTGTAAGGAGTCTCATGGGCTTCACTCATAACCTCATTTTTGAGCCCCTCGTTATCCGGCATGCATAATCTTCCTTCGAAAGTATGGGCATTGTCACCTTCTTCACTAAAATTCCCAGATTCGCCAGTTCGCACTTCTATACGAATTTCCTCCAATTTCGCATCCATCCGTTGTGCTTCAATAATCCTTGACCTTAGATCAGGTTCAACAGCTAGAGTGGCGATTCGTGCATCCACTGTTTCAGGTGCCCTCACCACTTCCAAACGCATCTTGCTGAACTCGCGAATCAGGCTTTCCTCTTTGGTGAGAAAAGTGGCCAGTTGGGAATGGTCCTTCCGGCTCAATGCATATGCCACTACATTTGCTTTGCCGGGGTGATAATTGATGCCACAATCGTAGTCCTTTACCAACTCGAGCCATCTTCGTTGCCGCATGTTCAGATCTTTCTGCTCGAAGAAATACTTCAGGCTTTTGTGATCCGTGAAGATCTCACATCGGACTCCGTAGAGATGATGTCTCCAAATATTTAAGGCGTGCACTACCGTTGCTAGCTCCAAGTCGTGGGTTGGATAGTTCAACTCGTGTGGCCTCAATTGTCGTGACGCGTAAGCAATCACTTTGTTGTTTTGCATCAATACACATCCAAGTCTCACCTTTGAAGCATCAGTGTATACCACGTAGTTCACTCCAGGCTCTGGCACAGCTAGAATCGGTGCACTAGTTAGCTTTTCCTTCAACAGCTGGACACTTGCCTCACACTCTGGGGTCCATTTGACTTTTACCCCCTTCTTGAGTTGTTGGGTCATGTGTCTCGCTATCTTGGAGAATCCCTCTATAAACATTCGGTAGTATCCTGCCAAGCCTAGAAAACTCCGAATGTGCTTTCCATTGTTGTACCGCCTCAACCTTGGCGGGGTCCACTTGTTAGGATTGGTATACTGAAAAGCATATTTCGAGCATGTTGCACGGATAAAATTGCTTGTATACAATAAACTCTACAATCCACTTTTAACCCAAGGCGAGAAGAATTAATTTTATCGCATTGGTGTTTGCTTATGCATTTATAAGATGTTTCTCAAACATTTAAATGTATAAGAAACAAATAAGTCTAATTCTTCTGCATAGTAGACTGGTCGTGAACGACGTTCACAAAAGGTGACGCAATCAGTTCTTTGTAGATGAGAAATAGAATTTCACAACCTAGATAGGCTTTGGCTACCTATCGTGAAAGGTTGCAGTGTCAGTCCGCATGTTTCTTTACCTTAGGAAATAAACGACACTAGTGTGGTATAGCACTAAAGGATCTAACAGTTGAGATAAGTCTTTCTTGCTATTTACTGAAAGACGAGGTCTCGGTGATTGTTATTTCTTAATCATTGTTAACATAACATTGAGCATACGATATTGATTATGCACTACTTTGATTTATCAAATGGTGCGGATTTTTCGCAATCCAAGAATCCTGGTATCTTGGGTAGTGGTGATCAATGTCTAGAGGTGCTAGTATTTTTATTGCAATGAATCGTGTGCTGGGTGAGTCCAGTTTGATAATATCCTCAAGAGGTGTTCAAAAAAAGTTTTATTATTCATAAACCCGACCGGTTGAAATTTATTCCAGAATAATAAATAAATATTTTGAACTAGACAACTCTTGGAAAAGATATTAATTAATTAAAGTCAAATAGCAGACTTAAATTAATTAATGGATATTTATATCTTAAACACGGGAAATAATAAATTAAAGAGGTAAAGCCCGGATTACTCGTAATTTGGGATTGGACGGGCAATCAATATTATTTTACTGTAGTGGGTGATAATAATATTCTGTCGGACTTGTATTAAATTGGGGCTCAATTTAATTAGTAAAAGCCCAACATGTTTGGCCCAAGTCCAACCTCCATGGATCCCTAATCTGGCCCATTATAACTCAATATAAAAGGAGATTAGAAAGGAGATTTAGGGTGAAAAAAAACTCATAATTTTCGTGCTCCCCTCTGGGAGTGGACGAAAAATCAGTTTTTGAGAAAACTGATATTCTGTCTTCTTTCTAATCAAACCCTTTTCGATTCTGATAAGCTTTGTCCACCCAAAGGTCAGATTCTGAGTTCGGGATACAGATTAGAAGATTCTTGGTTGAGTACGAAGATCTTCATGTGGAGGAGGCGCAAGCAATCGTCGATTCTTTGGAGAATCAGATCGGTAATTCTAAACCGTAGGAAATTCGTGAACTAGGTTTTAATTCCTTTTTCATGAATTGTATGCGTTCTTGTATGCAATTGATTGTTTAACATGTAGATAATTAATCCCATAATCGATCAAATAGATCCATATGTATGATTTATTTGTGAATGCATGACTTCCGCTGTGCAAGGGGCACCAAACCCCAGCAATTGGTATCAAAGCCAATTTTTGGCTCTGATTATGTGGATTAATTTCATGTTATATGAATTGATTGAATGCGTGTTTATATTCGCCGTGTGTTGGTTGTTTTACTTATATTGAATGAACGACGAACTATGAAAAAGGCGGATATGTGCGTTGCGTAGTTAGAGAAAAATCAGTCGCATGATGCAGTGTTGATTCTCTTAGCATATGTTTTTTTTCCTATATGCAATCACTATGTGTATGCAATGATTACGTGTTTAATTGCAATATATTTACATGGAATCAATTTGTGATTACCTGGAGTGTAAATTACATGCGGCACGGTGAAGGAAAATCGTGACAGCAACGTTTCGGTGGCTCGCAATTGAAATTCCGCAATGCAGTCGCGCCGGCGGAGCGACGTCGATGCAGCAGCGTCGGAGACGTCGAGTTGGGCGAGCTCGCGAGTCGAGTGGGAGTCCTTCGTGGGCAGTTCCCAGACTCGACAGTCGACGGAAGCGAGAGAGTTGGCGACGGACAACAGCTCCGGCAGCAACTGCTTCATCTTCGGACAGCAGCGCCGGACAGCAGCTGTGTCGCCGACGGACTGCAGCAGAGACGCGGCAGTGAAAGATCGGGCAGCGGCGGGTGCGACGACGTAGCGACAGCAGCGTTGGTATCCCGCAGTGCAGCGCCAGCGATCCGACGATGACGCGCTCCTGCAGCCGAGGACAGCGGTCTGCCATGTATGGCGCCGGCGGCTACGAAGAGTACCAGCTGTGATTCGAGTGGGAGCCCTTCGCGGGCAGTTTCCCGGACTCGAGTTCGACGACGCAAGATTAGGGTTTACCCTATGCGCGACGATCGCGCGGATGGAACCCGCTCGACGTCGTATCGCCTCGTTCCGTGACTTCGCTTTCCAAATTTGATTAGGGTTTCCGAATCTTTGGATTCAATTTTGGTAATAATTTAAGATAAATAATTCAAGATATGATTTTAGAATAATATTTGAATATATCTTAAGTGGATTATCTAAAATTTAATTTTTAATTAAATTATGGATTAATTGGATTTTATCCTTATTTTATGGATTTGGATAGATTTGATTCTCTCTAGATAAATCATAGATAAATTTGGATAATAATTAATTTTATTTTGTCTTATGGATTTATATAGATTTAATTCTATGTGAATAAATCCTAGATAAACTAAGATAAATTTTAATTAAGTTTATCCGTATCTTGTAGATATTGATAGATTTATATCTATCTAGAATATATATTATTAGATTTGGATAATTAAAATCCATGTTTATCTTTATCTTGTGGATATTTATAGAATTAATTCTATTTAGAAAATATCCTAGTAGATTTAGATAATTAAATGTATCTCTATCTTATAAATATTGATAGATTTGTATCTATCTATAATATATCTTAGAAAATTTATATAATTGTTAATCATGTATTGTAATTATCTTTTTGGATTTAAGATAGATTTAGTTCTATCTAGTTAAATCCTAGTTGAATTAATTAATATTAATTCTAGTTTATCCTAATTTTATTGATATAAATAGATTTATTTCGATTTAGAAAATATCCTAGATAAATTTGGATAAAGATAATACAAGATAGTCCTTATCTAATTGGATTTTGATAAAATTAACTCTATCTAGAATAAATCCTAATCGATATGATATATTCTAGTTTCTTATTCTAAATAATCTAAGATTGTTTAAATCTTAGAATGATTGGATTTTATCTTCGTCTTATGGATTTGGAGAAATTTGTTTTTATCCTGAAATATCCTGGTAAGATTTAGATAATGATAATCCAAGGTCAGTTTTATCTTGAATTTTAGGATTTGATTTTATCCATGTAAAATCTAAAATAATCCTAAGAGGATTTAGATAGATTCCATTCTATCTAGATAAATCCTAAATTAATTTGGATAGTCATTATCCAAATAAATCATATCAAATCCAAAATTCCTATTTTGGATAAGATAAGGAATTAATTATTTAATTAAATCTCTCTAGATTAATTAAATAATTTCAATAATTATCCAGTAAGATTAATTATCATATTATTAAATGGATTTATCTGTTTATTTGGTGATTATCTGTTTTAAGTGGATTGTCTGCCTCATCTACTTATGTGATAATTATGCAAAAATCATGTTTAAAATGACTAAGCGATAATTACAACAGTGCGTTGCATATGGTCTCCATAAATTGGTCTATATATGAAGCAGTTACTAATATTATCGCGACCCACCTTAGTGGGAGCAATAATCCTACGAAATAGCAAGTTAATAAGATTAGACTTCTTAATAGTAAATTGTTTAAACTAGAAGCGAGTTTCTAATATTATCGCGACCCACCCTAGTGGGAGCCATAATCCTGTGAAATTGCAAGTTCATGTGTTTAAACATATTTATAAGATATCTATGGAATTTTGTTAGTGGCGTACGACCTTCCCTAGAAGGAGTATCAAAACAGAAATGAAATTCCTAGATGCAAATATTTATGGTAAATGCTTAGGCAATATTTGGCGGCCATGCCACCTTAGTGGTCTCTGGACTATCCGTCGGTATTGTGACCAGGAAATTGTTGGAATTCGAATTTGTATGACCTCCCTAGAGGTGTACTTATTTTGGTTTTGACAGTTGCGAGATACATACATTGTTTTGTGGTTGTTTGCAATTATGTATCAAGCATAGTATGTGATAAATAGTTTTATTTCTTCTCAGCCAAAATTCTTAATAATGTCTGCGAACCTTAAAGAAATCAAACTTGAAGGCCAAAATTATGTAGACTGGAAATATAAAATGGATAAGATTCTCATCGCTGAAAACTTAAAGTTTGTACTCACTAATTCATGTCCTCCATTTCCTCGACAAAATTCTACAAAGAAAGTTTGAGAATGCATTTTATGCATGTACTCGATAAGTTCTTTGAGGAAGAAGGTCAAACTACTTTCTTTTAAGTAGTGCGACAAGTCTTGATTTATATCGATGATAAAGGAATATCCAATGAGGACGTTGTCCAGATTCTGTTGAAACATCCAAGAGAGTTAGAATATTTTGAAGAATCTTCTGATTCAGTTACTCAAATAGTTTCTACACTCAGTTCATCGCCAAATGTAATAGGAAGTGATTATTTGAAGGTTGTTACTGAAAAGTTGGAAACCTTCGGCATTGTATTCACTTTATTACTTTTGGAGGAAGATAACATGATAGTTGGCGAATTCATTAAGGCTGCATCTTTCCTATGTCTTAGTTCAATCGAACAGAAGACTAGCGATGGAAAGAGGGAAGAGCTGAATTGTCATCAATGAAAGCTATAGAGGCAAGAAATATTTGGTGAAAAGGCAAAGAGAAGATACATTGTAAGTCGGATTGACCTCTTATATAAAGGACAATGACTTAGATAACAATGCAACTTCTAAAGAGAGATCTAAATCCAGTTGGGCAGTTGTTGCAATGGGAGCTATTTATTTATGCTCACTTTATTGTTTTGTTTTGATGTTAGAGATTTTGTTTTATTGGTACAGTCTTGTTTAGAATGAATTTATATTAAGTTTCTAAATTCATTTATGATTATACGATGTTCAATTTCATTTTATAATGCTTGCATTATTGGGAAATGTGGATCGAATATCTATCATAGTACCATAGAAAAATAAATTATACATCATAGTATCTAAACAATATAATTGTAAAAGATTGAGTATAACACCACAGTTCAACTTCTTAAACAATGAATGATAAAGTATTTATGGTACTTAATCATAAGGCCAAGAAAGTACTTAGTAATTGTTCAAACTGATTTAGTCTAACTCAAGTGACTATCGAGATTTTAACAGCTTACTTGTTAAATAGCTTGAAAGTCAGGTAAGTCTGGTTGATGCACAATAAGTTAGAATCTTTTGGTGGTTCAAGGGATTCAGAATACTTATAGAGATGCAACATAGAAAGACTAGTAAGTCTCAATGGTTTACACCATGGGAGACGAGCAATGAGTTAAGATCAGTAGTGGGAGCTAAATCCTAGTTGACTACTCCAACCATTTTTCTAAAGAATGAGATAGTCATATAAGAAGATATCGAAGTCTCTTGAAGATAAGTTCGATAAGTGAACAGTTTTACTCAATAACACCTTATCATTGATGGGATATACGTTGGAAACAACGAGTTATACCTTAAAGAAACTACCATAACATCAGTACTTTCTACAACACACGAGTTGTGGACTAGAGGTAAGTTAGTCCAGCACATCTCAAGGTGTGGAGTTATTCCAAGACATGTTTTGGAAAAGGTATCCAAGCAATTGGAGTTGTGTACTGAGGTATGTTTTAAGGTTGTCCAAATGATAGAAAATGTACATTCTATAATCTGCACGGCAAGATGTGTGTTTGTTTACACGAATGCTAGATTCTTTGATGAAGATTATGAGGAGAAATACAAGCCTAACAAACATGATAATTCTCAAGATAATGAGAATATCTATTTTCCATCTTAACCAAGAAGTCATACCATTAGAAACTTATGCACTAAGAAAATCAACATTTGTACCTAAGATTGTAAGAGTCGTGTAGTAGTGGGAGCGTTCTTTGCGAACATAATAAGTTCATGGGTCTAAAAGAGTCTTGAGACTCAGTCTTAGATCAACTTGAATATTATCCCTGTAACTACAAGGACGTAATGACTTATTCAGATAATCATTCTTGATAAGATGATAGATTCTGAATAACAATCTTAAATAGACAAGAATGTTTGCAAGATTTGCGATACTACCCATAGACTATTTCAGCCAGTGGGAGCTAGTGGACCTGCAAGTGTAAGCATGGATCTCAAAAGGCTAGAATAATGGCAAAGGGTTGTACCCAGAGAGAATTATATTCTCGCCTGCCATTTTTGCCTAAGTCGATCTGTATATTGTCTATTGTAGCCTACATAAATTAGGATGTATGTACTATGATTGTCAAGACAATTTTCTTTAAGTAGAAGTCTTGAGCAGATCATCTGCATGGAACATCTTAATGGTTATGTAATACAGGGCAAGAAAGTTGAAAGTGCACTATATTTGGTATTCTTGGTACTCTACGATAATGACATCTATAAAAGTTGATAAACAACTAAGAGGGTTATCTAGCGTACGAAACTGGTCGTCTACCCAGTTTAAGGATGATGGATTTAAGATAATCTAGTTACATTCTAAGCATATGTGTCATTAGATTGCTAGAAAAAGAATATATGTTTTCTTAAAGAATCCTACATCTACATAATACTTAGACACTTTAGCATTGAAAATTCCAAGAAAAGATTTTTCTTTTTCTAGACGGAATTATTTTGTCTCTAGTCAAGTGTTTTTCGACATTGAATGAGATCAAGAAGAATGAGACAAGTTCTATAATTGGAAGTCTCATATATGCTATGATGTGTATTAAGTTAGATATTAGCTTTGCCGTTGTCATAAAAGCATGATATCATTTTAACCATGGCCAAGGACATTGGATTGGTAAAGAATATACTATAGTACTTGAAAAAGACTAAACGGTATGCTCTAGTTTACCAGACATCCATGATATGTCCTTTAGGTTACATCGACTCTATTTTATAATTGATCGGTGATCGAGTCATCCTCTGACTATGTGTTCACTTTAGGAGTTGAATACTGAGACATGAAGGAGTGTTGGTCAAATCATAGACTCCATCATGAAAATTACAAGTGTGGTTTCATCGGAAACTACTAAGGTAGTTGTTCATCTCAGTAATTTTCTAATAGCTTTGACCATGAATCCGAGTATGCCTATGAGTATTATATTTTGTTATGATTACTCTACCCATGTGTCTAACTCAAGGGAAACACGATCTGATAAAGCTAAGCTATCACATAGAGATAAAGTATGAAATTAATTAAGGATTAAGTGCGCAGCAAGACGTTATGGTTTCCAAGATATCATCAGAGAACAACCTGACAGAATTTTTCACAAAATGCCTATATGGCAACATGTTTTACACATGAGGTGAAAAGTATGGTAGTTCGATGTATCATGGCCCGAGACCTGCTTAGAGTATAAGTGGGAGAGTTTTGGCAGTGGGTATACTCGAAAGCATGATTTTGAGTATAAGTGGGAGATTGTTAGGATTGGTATACTGAAAAGTAGATTTCGAGCATGTTACACGGATAGAATTGCTTGTATACAATAAACTCTACAATCCACTTTTAACCCAAGGCGAGAAGAATTAATTTTATCGCATTGGTGTTTGCTTATGCATTTATAAGATGTTTCTCAAATATTTAAATGTATAAGAAGCAAATAAGTCTAATTCTTCTGCATAGTCGACTGGTCGTGAACGATGTTCACAAAAGGTGACGCAGTCAGTTCTTTGTAGATGAGAAATAGAATTTCACAACCTAGATAGGCTTTGTCTACCTATCGTGAGAGGTTGCAGTGTCAGTCCACATGTTTCCTTACCTTAGGAAATAAACGACACTGGTGTGGTATAGCACTGAAGGATCTAACAGTTGAGATAAGTCTTTCTTGCTATTTACTGAAAGACGAGGTCTCTGTGATTGTTATTTCTTAATCATTGTTGACATAACATTGAGCATACGATATTTATTATGCACTACTTTGATTTATCAAATGGTGCGGATTTTTCGCAATCCAAGAATCCTGGTATCTTGGGTAGTGGTGATCAATGTCTAGAGGTGCTAGTATTGTTATTGCAATGAATCGTGTGCTGGGTGAGTCCAGTTTGATAATATCCTCAAGAGGTGTTCAAAAAAAGTTTTATTATTCAGAAATCTGACCGGTTGGAATTTATTCCAGAATAATAAATAAAGATTTTGAACTAGACAACTCTTGGAAAAGATATTAATTAATTAAAGTCAAATAGCAGACTTAAATTAATTAATGGATATTTATATCTTAAACATGGGAAATAATAAATTAAAGAGGTAAAGCCCGGATTACTCGTAATTTGGGATTGGACGGGCAGTCAATATTATTTTACTGTAGTGGCTGATAATAATATTTCGTCGGACTTGTATTAAATTGGGGCTCAATTTAATTAGTAAAAGCCCAACATGTTTGGCCCAAGTCCAACCTCCATGGATCCCTAATCTGGCCCATTATAACTCAATATAAAAGGAGATTAGAAAGGAGATTTAGGGTGAAAAAAAAAACTCATAATTTTCGTGCTCCCCTCTGGGAGTGGACGAAAAATCAGTTTTTGAGAAAACTGATATTCTGTCTTCTTTCTAATCAAACCCTTTTCGATTCTGATAAGCTTTGCCCACCCAAAGGTCAGATTCTGAATTCGGGATACAAATTAGAAGATTCTTGGTTGAGTACGAAGATCTTCATGTGGAGGAGGCGCAAGCAATCGTCGATTATTTGGAGAATCAGATCGGTAATTTTAAACCGTAGGAAATTCATGAACTAGGTTTTAATTCCTTTTTCATGAATTGTATGCGTTCTTGTATGCAATTGATTGTTTAACATGTAGATAATTAATCCCATAATCGATCAAATAGATCCATATGTATGATTTATTTGTGAATGCATGACTTCCGCTGTGCAAGGGGCACCAAACCCCAGCACCACTCGGATTCCCTCTGCTGACACAACGTGACCAAGGAAGTTCACTTCCTTAAGCCAAAACTCGCACTTGCTGAATTTGGCATACAGTTTCTCACTCCTCAACGTCTCCAATGTGATTCGCAGGTGTTCCTCATGTTCCTTCTCGTCCTTCGAGTAGACAAGTACATCATCTATGAACACCAAAATGAATTTATCCAAATATGGTTGGAACACTCGATTCATCAAATCCATGAATACCGCAGGTGCATTTGCCAATCCAAACGACATTACCACAAACTCATAGTGACCATATCTCGTGCGAAAAGCAGTCTTCGGTATGTCTTCTCGTCGGACTCTCAACTGATGGTATCCAGACCTTAAGTCCATCTTTGAGAACACACCAGCTCCTCGAAGTTGATCGAATAGGTCATCTATTCTCGGCAGTGGATATTTATTCTTGAGAGTCATCTTGTTCAACTCTCTATAATCGATACACATTCTCATCGATCCATCCTTCTGCTTCACAAAAAGCACAGGCGCGCCCCACGGTGAAACACTGGGTCTAATGAAACCCATGGCCATAAGCTCTTGTAGTTGTATCTTGAGTTCTTCCAACTCTTTAGGCGCCATTCGATATGGGGCCTTGGACACCGGTGCCGACCCTGGCTCTAGGTCGATTGTGAACTCCAATTGTCGATCTGGCGGTGGACCAGGCAACGCTTCAGGAAAGACGTCTGGAAATTCTCGTACCACAACAACATCCTCCACTTTCCTTTCTTTCTTCTCATCTCCATGTAGATAGACTAGATAGGCAGGACGCCCTTTTCTCAACATCGTTGTGGCTTGGAGTGTGGAGATGATGGACGTTTTTCTGTTCATCGGGATTCCATGATACACGATTGGTTCCTTTCCAGGGGCTCGTAATGATATTTGTCTCTCCTTATATCAGATCATAGCAAAATTCGCAGTCAACCAATCCATTCCCAAGATTACATCGACATCTTTCATGGCCATAACTTGTAAGTTGTGCTCGACTAGCCTAAGTTCTCCCATAACAATTTCTACGTTCGAGCATATTTGAGAAATCTCTATTACCCCTCCCACTGGTGAGGTCACCATCATCTTATGTTCAGATTTAGTAACTGGCAAACTTAATGTGTCCACACATAGTTCTGATATGAAAGAATGTGATGCGCCCGTATCAAACAACACAACAATAGGTGTATCGAGAAGTTCGCCCATACCTGCCAAATTCCCGTTCTCATAACTCCCTTGTTCAGTCTTGGGTTGTCTATAACTCAGCGCATATGCTCTAGCCTGGGAGGGAAGTCTTGGACGGTGAGGTTGTTGTTGTCGCGGAGGTTGATCATGATTCGTCCTTGGTGGTGCTGGTGGTGCCCTCGACTGCGGACGGAACCCTTGGTTGTTCTGCCTTGAACCCATCCCCGCGTTCTTGCTCGGACACTCTCTAGAGAAGTGGCCATTTCCACCACAGTTAAAGCACTTTGTGGTGTTCTGTATTCTGCATTCTCCGAAATGGTACTTGGAGCACACATTGCATTGTGGGGGTCTGGGTCGGAAGTCACCCCTCTGGTTAGACAAAATTCTGTCTGCCTCCATACTGTGGTCGGTTTTGGGTGGGCTGGTACCTCTTGTTTTCATAGTGGGTCTTGTTCTCATCCCACTTCCTCTTCTCCCAGGAATGATGTGGTGGGGGTAAGGCCAGTGTAGCGTTCTCCGTCACTCTCTCCTTGGGTATAGCTGCCTCAACATCTAACGCAAGGCCCAACGCTTCTGCATATGTAAGCCTCCCACGACTAGCTAACGCCATCTTTATCTCATGTCTTAGACCCTCACGGAACTTCTCGGCCAGTTTCTCATCAGTATCAACTTGTTCAGGTGCATACTGGGTCATATCGCAGAGTGTGCGATCATATTCTGTCACTGACATGCGCCCTTGGGTTAAGTTATAGAACTCAGCCGCCTTCGCCTTTCGGTAGCTTTTTGGCACGTACTTGTTATATATTGCCTCCTTGAAATTCTCCCAAGTTATTCTACCCACTTGATCTCGTGGTGTGGTCTTCATCTTGGTATCCCACCAGAAGTCAGCAGACCCAGTTAATTGGTAGGTCACACAAGCCATTCGTTCTGCATCGTTGTACATCAGAATCGTGAAAATACGCTCCAAAGCGCGTATCCAACTTTCAGCCTTTTCCGGCTCTCCCATTCTATCGAAGACAGGTGGTTTTTGTTTCAGGAACAACTTCACAAATTCTCGGTCTACTTGAGGCGGAGGATGTGGTGAAGGTGGTTGTGGGGTTGTTTGCGCTACACTCTCGTCTACCGTCGTCTGAGGTGTAGGCGCCCGGTTCCCATTCCTTACATTACGTCTTGGCGGCATTCTGATTCATTACCAATCAAACGGGTTATTATCGCACTTATTCAAATCTATCAATAGTCATGTTGTATAGTTGGAAGGGTCATATAATATTTCACAAGTAGGGATCAAGGGACAATTGCACAACAAGACAAAAGATAATTGTGTCATGGATAGAGTAGGACCATTGTATCATGGTGTAGCAAAAGATATTCGCTCAACAGGATTGGAAAAGACATTTGCACGATAGAATAAAGAGAAACAATTGTATCATGGATTAGCAAAAGATGTTCGCACAATGGGACAATAAAAGACGTTTGGACAACAAAATAACAAAGGACGATTACACAATAAGATATCAAGAACAATTGCACAATAGAATATCAAAAGATAATGGCCCAACAAGGTAGCAAAAGTAGAAGTTTCCATAATAAAACGTTGCCTCCAAGAGGTCTTAGTATCAATCATAACCAAAGAAGGGGAAGCCAAAACGTGGAAATAAAATGAGTAATAGTCTAGCAAAACAATATGGTATCAAAACAAGAGAGAAACGAAACAATCTATCCCATGACTATTGTTCCTAAATTTCTCCTGCCTCCCTCTCCTCCTCCTCCTCGGTGTCACCATCAGTCTCCATATTCGGGTTCCCTTCTTCCTCGATGGGTTCCTCCTCTTCCTCCTCGTCTTCTTCTTCAGCGCGTACTGGTGAAGGAACTGTCGTGATTATCTTCTCGACCTCCCTTTCTATTCTTAAAGGGGCTGAAGTGCGCATCCTGAGCCTTGTTCTTCTGGGCACGCGTGAGACATGTATCGTATCGATACTTCTTTATGAGAGCTTGATCCGGCGGAAAGATCTGCGGAGGTGGGGAACGTGGCGGTCCATCGGTTGCCCTCACTATGGCCTGAAGTAGTATTTCTAGAAGGCCGGGCAAGTCCCCTCGCGGTGTGTACTCGGGCGGACTATACCATATGAACGATTCTGCCGCCTGAGCCACCCACTGGCTCCAAGATGGCGGTAGGGTGTGAATAAGCTTTGCAATTCCAGCATGGTGGGTGACTCCCCCGAACGCATAGGCGTCCATCCACAGATCCCAAATTCGGCGACGTAACTCATGAGATCGACCTCTCCATCCCATTCATATTCTCGGTACTTCTCAACGGGGAGGTCCTATTTTTGGCGTAACGATTATGCATTTGAGCAAAGTACGATCCGACCATCTACATAGAAGGAAACCTCAACATCAGCTCAAAGATAGGAAAGAATAAGGAAGGTATATGGCTCAAAATGATGCTGAGAGTAATAAGTAGATGCATATGGATGTGTATATAAGATAGGGGTATGATGGTCGTATCACTCCAAGAATAAACTTTTGCTCTCAAGTAAAAGGTTCGCTCATTTTTTATTGATTTTGTATCTCATCATATCACAGTACGTCGACTTCTGTTTCTCATAGGCTACTTGCCTCGTATTTAGTACTTCCACGTTTTTTTCCGTCGCGAGATTATTTATCACGTAGTCAATAGGTACATATGGTTACACGCAAGAAGTTCATCGTCATAGGCATTGTATTTCATATTCTATATCTTTGTACCTATCAAAATCGACTTGTATCATACCCGACGTTCCATAACTCCCAAGACCATGTAAATCCCACCATATATGGGATAAAATAAAAATTACCCAAACAATCACGGAAGTTCAACAACCTTCGCATACTTTCCTCATCACAAAGATACAATTTCTCATGCTTGACAATAGTCATCATATTATGTTTCACAATCAAATAAGAGCAATCTTATATATCATTCCACATTTTAAAAAAAAGTATAATTTCAAAACCATCGTATTAACTTAAATCTCCAAAATCAAAATCTTTTTCCATTGCAACTTTCGACATTCAATAGTCCAATCCCATAGTCACCAAAATACTTTAACCTCTTTCTTCGCGGTTGGGTGTGACGAGTTGTGGTGTTGAGCCTTCGATGTTTATACCTTAGTCAATCAATACAAGAACAGATTTTGACTTAAAAGGATTCTTGGGTCAAGAGCGGAAAGAAACTGAGGCTCTGATACCAAACTGTCACGACCTCCCTTTAGGGTTAATAAATACGGGCGATCGTGATTAAAAGAATTAATAAACAGATGAAAATAATTAGGGTTTCAACACAAGTTGGACCAACAATTAATATCCCAATAAATAACCAAGAGTTTGATATTATCCAACAAGAAATTCAAAATATTCATTATCCTAACAAATAAAGTTGTCGGCCAAAATAAAACATAATTAAACGAAACGTCACAGCGGAAACGACCAAGAGAAAGAGTGACGTCATGTGTGAAGACACAACGACACTCAAGGTTCAAAGACAACAATAAAATCTTAAATTCACTTGCTCAACACCACCACATCCTCGTCGCCGCTCAACCTGCACATAGGGAAAACACATGCAGGGCTGAGTATTATAAAATACTCTGTGGCTCATGCCGAAAACATTTTCAATAAACAGTAATTTATCATGCCATTCACAAGTAACCATCGGGGTTTAGCTTTAGAAATGCCCGAGGCACTCAAAATCATTTCCATTTTAAACATCGACTGATCAGTCATTTTCCCATAGTCGTTAGCCATATCTGCTCATACATGACTTGGAATGTGGCCACAAACCAAGCCACTAGACCGGCCAGCCCGTACGCTAGCACGCAGTCTACCATAGGTGTACACTAATCCAAGTAGGGTTTGCAGCCCTACGAGGACCCGAATTCGATTTAAACAATATTGGCCAGAGCCACATCAGATAGGCACGTAAAAGCAAACCACGGCATGATAAACACATTTTCATTCTCATAAATAAAACATTTAGGACTTTTGTCCTTATTTAAAAAGGAAGCCCACCTCGATTGCTTAAAATCTCAAGTACTCTCTTCCCTTTGGTCTCACGATTCACCTGCGATGATTCACCTTTAACATTTAGATAATACATAAATCAACACACTTTTCAAATAAATAGGTAAAAATGAATGCATCCTAAGCGAAGTTATTTATCTCGGTTTTCAGTTATTCGACGGCCGCTTACGCCCCTAATTCCACCGTTAGCTCCTCGTATTTTTCTCAACGATATCGAAATAAAATTCCCAAAATTATAAAAGTGTATAATTAAATTGTCGCAAGAATTTTCCCCTCGAACTATATTTATTTCAGATTTAGGATATAGTTATTCATTCGTTGAAATATTCCGAAATTAATTAAATAATTCGCCACTATTAATTATCGGCCTAAAGATTTATTTAAAAGCCTCAAGTTTAATTATTTCCCCACCTTATATCTCCAATTTAATTAAGAAGCCCCAACAAATTAAATGAGAGCCCAAAACATCCAATTTATATTGTTGATGCCCAATTCCATATAAAAACAAAAGGCCCAAAATTATGTATACTCCTCCCACGTCTGTCACTCTCTCTCTCTCTCCCTCTTCTTCTCTTCTCTTCTCTCTCGCCCAAATTGCAGACAAATTCTCCATCCGTCGTCGCCTCTCGGATTCACCCCTCTTCGCCGGCCGCCGCTGCTGTCGGAATCGCGTCGCCACTGCTCCGTCGTCTCCGCTGCTGCGCAGTCACCGCCGCTGCTGTCGTCGTTCGATCCAGCCGGGGTCGCAGCCGTCGCCGAAAGGAGCTGCTGCTGCTGTCGGAAAGAGGCTGCTGTTGCCGTTGGGAAGAGGCTGCTGTACAGAAGCTATCCTCTGCGTCGTTGCTGCTGCTGTACCAGGATCGATATCGCGATGCCGCTGCCCCGCGTACACCGTCGTCGCTGCCGGGCGGTGCCACCTCCGTTCAGCCCCCGATTCCGCCCCGATTTCCTCCCCGAAGGTAAGTTCTTTATTTGATTTCGTGAATTAATATTTGTTTCTTTAGTTTAGTTTACTTCGATTCATTCGATTAGGAGATATATCGCAGATTGTGGCAACAGTAGGGTGCAATATATGAATGCGGTAGTGTGAAATTGAAAATTTGGATGGGAGAGGTGTATACCTTCAATTTGCAGATTTGCAACTGGACGGAACAGGAACTCCCTCTCCTTAGTTCTCGATTTCTGACCGGAAGAATGAATGAGTTGATTTGAAATCATGTAAAGTAGAGGAAAAATCCAGTAGGATTACCTTGAGTAGGAGTTGAAGGAATAAAGCTTGTGTTCTTGTTTGCGGAGAATGATAGGAGAGAAAAAGATTAACTGATTTGGTGATTTAAATTAGAGGGAGAGGTAGTTAAAGATGTGGAAGAGATTTAGGGAGTATGGAGAGAGGGGAAAACCGGTTTAGACGTGTGAAATAGGGTAGAATTCGATTTCTTCCTTATTTTGATTTAATTGAATTTATTTGGCATTGGTTTGCAGATTACGGAGGAGGATAATCTTTACAGAATCTTTAATTAAAAATTAATTAAAGCCGATTGATGACCAAATCAATCGGGAAGATTAATTAAATTGGTTTACTCGCGGTCCTTTGTATCTTATTTTATATTATGCAGTCCACAATTTATTTATCACGGACTGGATTTTTATATTACTTGTTCAATTTATCTGATCCAACACGCGGATTGAGTCCAATATATTTATTTCTCACGGAAAGGAATTATTTTAGATTCGCACAGTAATTTATTTCACAATCTCTAGTCCAGCAACAATTAATTCACCAACAATTAATTCACGGACTTCGCAATATAAAAGCATTAATACAAGTACTTTAGGGTTCGAAAAGTGGGGCGTTACATCCTACCACCCTTAATAGAAATTTTGTCCCGAAATTTATTACCCTCAAGTAAAGAATTCCGGGTACAATTCCATCATTTTATCCTCATTCTCCCACGTGGCTTCTTCATGCCCTTGATTTTCCCAAAGTACTTTCACACAAGCAACAAGTTTATTTCTCACATTCTAGATCTTTCGGTCCAGAATAGATTGGGGTCTCTCCTCGTAGCTCAAGTCTGGGTTCAACGCGACTTCTTTGAAATGGATCACGTGTTTTTGGTCGAACACGTATTTCCGTAACTGCGACACATGGAAAACGTTGTGCACATTTCCAAGGCTTGGTGGCAGCGCCAATCGGTATGCAACGGGGCCCACTCCTTCAAAAATTTCGTAAGGTCCAATAAATCGCGGCTTCAATTTGCCCTTGACGCCAAATCGTGTTATCCCTTTTGACGGAGATACCTTCAAGAAAACTTTATCGCCAGCTTGGAATTGTAAGTCGGTTCGTCGGACATCCGCGTATGATTTCTGTCTGTCTTGAGCTTCTTTTATCCTCTCACGAATTTGTCGAACGATTCCCACCATCTCTTTGACTGCATCAGGTCCGAGTATTCTTCTCTCGCCAACTTCATCCCAGTAGAGCGGCGATCTACACTTTCTTCCGTATAATGCCTCGTACGGTGCCATGTTTATCGTTGCCTGAAAACTGTTGTTGTAGGCGAACTCGATCAGTGGTAGTGCTGCCTCCCAACTTCCTCCTCGGTCGAGTACCACGGCTCTCAACATATCCTCGAGAGTTTAGATTGTTCTTTCGGACTGTCCATCGGTTTGCGGGTGAAACGCTGTACTGAAATTCAATTTGGTTCCAAACTCCTTTTGTAGACTTACCCAAAATCTTGAGGTGAATTTCGGGTCACTGTCGGACGTGATTGTCACTGGGACTCCATGCAATCGAACTATCTCCCTTATGTAGATTTGAGCCAGTTTGTTGGACCCATAGCTTATGAGAATTGGTATGAAATGCGCACTCTTGGTAAGTCGATCTATAATTACCCAAATGGCGGTGTTCCCTCTCAGAGTCCTTGGCAAACCTGTCACGAAATCCATGGCTATGTGCTCCCATTTCCACTCAGGAATTTCCAGTGGTTGTAACTTTCCATACGGTCGTTGATGTAGAATCTTCACTTGCTGGCAGACTAAACATCTCTCGACAAATGACGCTATATCCCTCTTCATACCATTCCACCAAAAGGACTTCTTCATATCTTGATACAATTTCGTACTTCCTGGGTGAGCGGTGTAAGGAGTCTCATGGGCTTCACTCATAACCTCGTTTTTGAGCCCCTCATTATCTGGCATGCATAATCTTCCTTCGAAAGTAAGGGCATTGTCACCTTCTTCACTAAAATTCCCAGATTCGCCAGTTCGCACTTCTATACGAATTTCCTCCAATTTCGCATCCATCCGTTGTGCTTCAATAATCCTTGACCTTAGATCAGGTTCAACAGCTAGAGTGGCGATTCGTGCATCCACTGTTTCAGGTGCCCTCACCACTTCCAAACGCATCTTGCTGAACTCGCGAATCAGGCTTTCCTCTTTGGTGAGAAAAGTGGCCAGTTGGGAATGGTCCTTCCGGCTCAATGCATCTGCCACTACATTTGCTTTGCTGGGGTGATAATTGATGCCACAATCGTAGTCCTTTACCAACTCGAGCCATCTTCGTTGCCGCATGTTCAGATCTTTCTGCTCGAAGAAATACTTCAGGCTTTTGTGATCCGTGAAGATCTCACATCGGACTCCGTAGAGATGATGTCTCCAAATATTTAAGGCGTGTACTACCGCTGCTAGCTCCAAGTCGTGGGTTGGATAGTTCAACTCGTGTGGCCTCAATTTTCGTGACGCGTAAGCAATCATTTTGTTTTTTTGCATCAATACACATCCAAGTCTCACCTTTGAAGCGTCAGTGTATACCACGTAGTTCACTCCAGGCTCTGGCACAGCTAGAATCGGTGCACTAGTTAGCTTTTCCTTCAACAGCTGGAAACTTGCCTCACACTCTGGGGTCCATTTGACTTTTACCCCCTTCTTGAGTTGTTGGGTCATGGGTCTCGCTATCTTGGAGAATCCCTCTATAAACCTTCGGTAGTATCCTGCCAAGCCTAGGAAACTCCGAATCTCGTTTGGTGTTGAGGGTGCTTTCTATTGTTGTACAGCCTCAACCTTGGCGGGGTCCACTCGGATTCCCTCTGCTGACACAACGTGACCAAGGAAGTTCACTTCCTTAAGCCAAAACTCGCACTTGCTGAATTTGGCATACATTTTCTCACTCCTCAACGTCTCCAATGTGATTTGCAGGTGTTCCTCATGTTCCTTCTCGTCCTTCGAGTAGACAAGTACATCATCTATGAACACCAAAACGAATTTATCCAAATATGGATGGAACACTCGATTCATCAAATCCATGAATACCGCAGGTGCATTTGTCAATGCAAACGGCATTACCACAAACTCATAGTGACCATATCTCGTACGAAAAGCAGTCTTCGGTATGTCTTCTCGTCGGACTCCCAACTGATGGTATCCAGACCTTAAGTCCATCTTTGAGAACACACCAGCTCCTCGAAGTTGATCGTATAGGTCATCTATTCTCGGAAGTGGATATTTGTTCCTGAGAGTCATCTTGTTCAACTCTCTATAATCGATACACATTCTCATCGATCCATCCTTCTTCTTCACAAAAAGCACAGGCGCGCCCCACGGTGAAACACTGGGTCTAATGAAACCCAAGTCCATAAGCTCTTGTAGTTGTATCTTGAGTTCTTCCAACTCTTTAGGCGCCATTCGATATGGGGCCTTGGACACCGGTGCCGACCCTGACTCTAGGTCGATTGTGAACTCCAATTGTCGATCTGGCGGTGGACCAGACAACGCTTCAGGAAAGACGTCTGGAAATTCTCGTACCACAGCAACATCCTCCACTTTCCTTTCTTTCTTCTCATCTCCTTGTAGATAGACTAGATAGGCAGGACGCCCTTTTCTCAACATCGTTGTGGCTTGGAGTGCGGAGATGAAGGATGTTTTTCTGTTCATCGGGATTCCATGATACACGATTGGTTCCTTTCCAGGGGCTCGTAATGATATTTGTCTCTCCTTACATCGGATCGTAGCAAAATTCGCAGTCAACCAATCCATTCCCAAGATTACATCGACATCTTTCATGGCCATAACTTGTAAGTTGTGCGCGACTAGCCTAAGTTCTCCCATAACAATTTCTACGTTCGAGCATATTTGAGAAATCTCTATTACCCCTCCCACTGGTGAGGTCACCATCATCTTATGTTCAGATTTAGTAACTGGCAAACTTAATGTGTCCACACATAGTTCTGATATGAAAGAATGTGATGCGCCCGTATCAAACAACACAACAATAGGTGTATCGAGAAGTTCGCCCATACCTGCCAAATTCCCGTTCTCATAACTCCCTTGTTCAGTCTTGGGTTGTCTATAACTCAGCGCATATGCTCTAGCCTGGGAGGGAAGTCTTGGACGGTGAGGTTGTTGTTGTCGCGGAGGTTGATCATGATTCGTCCTTGGTGGTGCTGGTGGTGCCCTCGACTGCGGACGGAACCCTTGATTGTTCTGCCTTGAACCCATCCCCGCGTTCTTGCTCGGACACTCTCTAGAGAAGTGGCCTTTTCCACCACAGTTAAAGCACTTTGTGGTGTTCTGTATTCTGCATTCTCCGAAATGGTACTTGGAGCACACATTGCATTGTGGGGGTCTGGGTCGGAAGTCACCCCTCTGGTTAGAGAAATTCTGTCTGCCTCCATACTGTGGTCGGTTTTGGGTGGGCTGGTACCTCTTGTTTTCATAGTGGGTCTTGTTCTCATCCCACTTCCTCTTCTCCCAGGAATGATGTGGTGGGGGTAAGGCCAGTGTAGCATTCTCCGTCACTCTCTCCTTGGGTATAGCTGCCTCAACATCTAACGCAAGGCCCAACGCTTCTGCATATGTAAGCCTCCCACGACTAGCTAACGCCATCTTTATCTCATGTCTTAGACCCTCACGGAACTTCTCGGCCAGTTTCTCATCAGTATCAACTTGTTCAGGTGCATACTGGGTCATATCGCAGAGTGTGCGATCATATTCTGTCACTGACATGCGCCCTTGGGTTAAGTTATAGAACTCAGCCGCCTTCGCCTTTCGGTAGCTTTTTGGCACGTACTTGTTATATATTGCCTCCTTGAAATTCTCCCAAGTTATTCTACCCACTTGATCTCGTGGTGTGGTCTTCATCTTGGTATCCCACCAGAAGTCAGCAGACCCAGTTAATTGGTAGGTCACACAAGCCATTCGTTCTGCATCGTTGTACATCAGAATCGTGAAAATACGCTCCAAAGCGCGTATCCAACTTTCAGCCTTTTCCGGCTCTCCCATTCTATCGAAGACAGGTGGTTTTTGTTTCAGGAACAACTTCACAATTTCTCGGTCTACTTGAGGCGGAGGATGTGGTGAAGGTGGTTGTGGGGTTGTTTGCGCTACACTCTCGTCTACCGTCGTCTGAGGTGTAGGCGCCCGGTTCCCATTCCTTACATTACGTCTTGGTGGCATTCTAATTCATTACAAATCAAACGGGTTATTATCGCACTTATTCAAATCTATCAATAGTCATGTTGTATAGTTGGAAGGGTCATATAATATTTCACAAGTAGGGATCAAGGGACAATTGCACAACAAGACAAAAGATAATTGTGTCATGGATAGAGTAGGACCATTGTATCATGGTGTAGCAAAAGATATTCGCTCAACAGGATTGCAAAAGTCATTTGCACGATAGAATAAAGAGAAACAATTGTATCATGGATTAGCAAAAGATGTTCGCACAATGGGACAACAAAAGACGTTTGGACAACAAAATAACAAAGGACGATTACACAATAAGATATCAAGAACAATTGCATAATAGAATATCAAAAGATAATGGCCCAACAAGGTAGCAAAAGTAGAAGTTTCCATAATAAAACGTTGCCTCCAAGAGGTCTTAGTATCAATCATAACCAAAGAAGGGGAAGCCAAAAGGTGGAAATAAAATGAGTAATAGTCTAGCAAAACAATATGGTATCAAAACAAGAGAGAAACGAAACAATCTATCCCATGACTATTGTTCCTAAATTTCTCCTTCCTCCCTCTCCTCCTCCTCCTCGGTCTCACCTCCAGTCTCCATATTCGGGTTCCCTTCTTCCTCGATGGGTTCCTCCTCTTCCTCCTCGTCTTCTTCTTCAGCGCGTACTGGTGAAGGAACTGTCGTGATTATCTTCTCGACCTCCCTTTCTATTCTTAAAGGGGCTGAAATGCGCATCCTGAGCCTTGTTCTTCTGGGCACGCGTGAGACATGTGGCTCACTATCGTATCGATACTTCTTTATGAGAGCTTGATCCGGCGGAAAGATCTGCGGAGGTGGGGAACGTGGCGGTCCATCGGGTGCCCTCACTAAGGCCTGAAGTAATATTTCTAGAAGGCCGGGCAAGTCCCCTCGCGGTGTGTACTCGGGCGGACTATACCATATGAACAATTCTTCCGCCTGAGCCACCCACTGGCTCCAAGATGGCGGTAGGGTGTGAATATGCTTTGCAATTCCAGCATGGTGGGTGGCTCCCCCGAACGCATAGGCGTCCACCCACAGATCCCAAAATTCGGTGACGTAACTCATGAGATCGACCTCTCCATCCCATTCATATTCTCGGTACTTCTCAACGGGGAGGTCCTATTTTTGGCGTAACGATTACGCATTTGAGCAAAGTACGATCTGGCCATCTACATAGAAGGAAACCTCAACATCAGCTCAAAGATAGGAAAGAATAAGGAAGGTATATGGCTCAAAATGATGCTGAGAGTAATAAGTAGATGCATATGGATGTGTATATAAGATAGGGGTATGATGGTTGTATCACTCCAAGAATAAACTTTTGCTCTCAAGTAAAAGGTTCGCTCATTTTGTTTGATTTTGTATCTCATCATATCACCGTACGTCGACTTCTGTTTCCCATAGGCTACTTGCCTCGTATTTAGTACTTCCACGTTTATTTCCGTCGCGAGATTATTTATCACGTGCTCAATAGGTACATATAGTTACACGCAAGAAGTTCATCGTCATAGGCATTGTATTTCATATTCTATATCTTTGTACCTATTAAAATCGACATTATCATACCCGACGTTCCACAACTCCCAAGACCATGTAAATCCCACCATATATGGGATAAAATAAAAATTACCCAAACAATCACGGAAGTTCAACAACCTTCGCATACTTTCCTCATCACAAAGATGCAATTTCTCATGCTTGACAATAGTCATCATATTATGTTTCACAATCAAATAAGAGCAATCTTATATATCATTCTACATTTTAAAAAATAGTATAATTTCAAAACCATCGTATTAACTTAAATCTCCAAAATAAATATCTTTTTCCATTGCAACTTTCGACATTCAATAGTCCAATCCCATAGTCACCAAAATACTTTTACCTCTTTCTTCGCGGTTGGGCGTGACGAGTTGTGGTGTTGAGCCTTCGATGTTTATACCTTAGTGAATCAATACAAGAACAGATTTTGACTCAAAAGGACTCTTGGGTCCAGAGCGGAAAGAAACTGAGGCTCTGATACCAAACTGTCACGACCGCCCTTTAGGGTTAATAAATACGGGCGATCGTGATTAAAAGAATTTAATAAACAGACGAAAATAATTAATATTCCAATAAATAACCAAGAATTTAATAAATAACACAAGTTGGACCAACAATTAATATCCCAATAATTATCGGCCCAAAGATTTATTTAAAAGCCTCAAGTTTAATTATTTCCCAACCTTATATCTCCAATTTAAATAAGAAGCCGCAACAAATTAAAAGAGAGCCCAAAACATCCAATTTATATTGTTGAGGCCCAATTCCATTTAAAAACAAAAGGCCCAAAATTATGTATACTCCCCCCACGTCTGTCACACTCTCTCTCTCCCTCTTCTTCTCTTCTCTTCTCTCTCGCCCAAATTGCAGACAAATTCTTCATCCGTCGTCGCCTCTCCGATTCACCCCGCTTCGCCGGCCGCCACTGCTGTCGGAATCGCGTCGCCGCTGCTGTCGGAATCGCGTCGCCGCTGCTGTCGTCGTTCGATCCAGCCGGGGGATGCCGCCGTCGCCGGGAGGAGCTGCTGCTGCTGTCGGGAAGAGGCTGCTGTTGCCGTCGGGAAGAGGCTGCTGTACAGAAGCCAGCCTCTGCGTCGTTGCTGCTGCTGTACCGGGATCGATATCGCGATGCCGCTGCCCCGCGTACACCGCCGTCGCTGCCGGGAGGTGCCGCCTCCCGTCAGCCCCCGATTCCGCCCTGATTTCCTCCCCGAAGGTAAGTTCTTTATTTGATTTCGTGAATTAAAATTTGTTTCTTTAGTTTAGTTTACTTCGATTCATTCGATTAGGAAATATATCGCAGATTGTGGCAACAGTAGGGTGTAATATATGAATGCAGTAGTGTGAAATTGGAAATTTGGATGGGAGAGGTGTATACCTAATTTGCAGATTTGCAACTGAGCGGAACAGGAACTCCCTCTCCTTAGTTCTCGATTTCTGACCGGAAGAATGAATGAGTTGATTTGAAATCATGTAAAGTAGAGGAAAAATTCAGTAGGATTACCTTGAGTAGGAGTTGAAGGAATAAAGTTGTGTTCTTGTTTGCGGAGAATGATAGGACAGAAAAAGATAAACTGATTTGGTGATTTAAATTAGAGGGAGAGGTAGTTAAAGACGTGGGAGAGATTTAGGGAGTATGGAGAGAGGGGAGAAACGGTTTAGACGTGTGAAATAGGGTAGAATTCGATTTCTTCCTTATTTTGATTTAATTGAATTTATTTGGCATTGGTTTGCAGATTACGGAGGAGGAATATATTTTCACGGAGGAGGATAATCTTTACAGAATCTTTAATTAAAAATTAATTAAAGCCGATTGATGACCAAATAAATCGGGAAGATTAATTATATTGGTTTACTCGCGGTCCTTTGTATCTTATTTTAAATTATGCAGTCCACAATTTATTTATCACGGACTGGATTTTTATATTATTTGTTCAATTTATCCGATCCAACACGTGGATTGAGTCCAATATATTTATTCCTCACGGAAAGGAATTATTTTAGATTCGCACAGTAATTTATTTCACAATTTCTAGTCCAGCAACAATTAATTCACCAACAATTAATTCACGGACTTCGGAATATAAAAGCATTAATACAAGTACTTTAGGGTTCGAAAATTAGGGTTCGAAAAGTGGGGCGTTACAATATATAAGCTCCACATGATATTGAACTTGGACAGGGGTGTGATAACTGATACGATGCAAAGAAATTTAACATTATTAAAATAAGAAATGATAAGGTTCTGTAACCTTAATCATGTTGGATTTTGTTCCCTCATCACCATCACTCATCACCATCACCAGTGACGAAGTCAGAAATTTTTTATTGGGGGTCCAAATACTTTTATTGATGACTAAATATCATAAGAAAAACATATAATTTTTTTCATTTATTTAATGATTAAATCTTACGACATTTACTTGTTAATTTTCTATGAATCTTTAATAAGAGAACTTTGATTCATTTTCTATGAATCTTTAATAAGAGAAGTTTGAGATGAAATTGAATGATGATTATAAAGAAATGAATAAAGATTATGGAGTATATTCTTAGACTAAAATTTATTAATATTATATGGAGTAAAATATTTTCATATTTAAAGAGTATATTGAAGTCTAAAAATATTTAATATATCAACTATGCAATTACTGTTTAAAATAATCAAATGTTGCAAAGTGACGCAAATAATAAACATTAAAATTAAATAAATTAGTAGATGTGGATGTGTAAAAAGTAAGAATCTTATGATTGATAAAAATTATAATTAAAAAGATTTTTCAAAGTGGCCAACATGAAAATTTATAAAATGAACAGAATATATAAATGGAAAAATTTGAAATAAAACAGAATATAAAGTGAAAAAGTCAATAGAATTAGCTTAAGTGGTGTCTATAAAAAAAACTAAGTGAAGAAAGTATATCTAGTGTTTTGCAAAAAGAAAACATCAACTGTGGTTTATGGGGTCGAACACAGTTTCTCACGGATGAAAGGGGAGTATATTAACCAACTGAGCTGGAACACTTTTTACTGTATTGTTAAAGCATAATATCAAATAATGGTTACGATAGCTGGGGGGCCCAGTGGCCCCCCAGGCCACAGTATGGCTTCGTCTCTGCTCATCACCAATCACACACAAGAGAACCTTTCCTTTATTCAGACAGGGATATTCATCCTTGACAGCTTTCTCAAGAAATGGCCACATTTCTTATTACAGCTTAAACCCGATGTGGTTAATGTTGGAAACGTGTGAAAAATGTGGGAGACCTTTGATGTGGCCAAGATCTATGGCCTTTCATCTAAGGTAACCCCCAAATACATAAAGAGATAACTTGATTGCAAGGCCTTTCAAGTGCTTTCTCTAGCCTATAAATAGGCTTGCTCTTAGAGTGGAAACACATCAACAAATCATTCTCTCTTCTCTCTACCTCTCAAGCATTCTAGTTCGCACTTAGGAGCATTGCTTTGCTCGGTTCTCGCCTCCAATTCAAATTTGCCGGTGCCTACGAGTTTGAGGTGCTTCAACTCGGTAGGAGGAAATTCGTTTCATCTTTGGGGACGTTGCGTCAATCCGTGAGCACTAGCCCGGGGCGTATCTCGTCTTGCGGAGAGAGGGATACCTCGACTCGACTTGAAGTAGACCATAATTTGCATCTTGTTCTTTTATTATATTTACTTTGTTTTACTTACCTTCTAGTTTGTTGTTCTTTTGTGATAGTAAGAGTTTGCCCGTGTAAAGGCTGCAATATTTCCAACAATCGCAAGATGAGATATTGTACTCTTGCTGAAATCATGTCGATGCGCTATGGAGTGGTTAATTCTTAGATATCTATTCTCTTGAGAATGGTGTTTATCGCTTGTCATCTGACAAGCAAGACCAATTTAGACTTGGTAGTAGTAATTGGGATGCATAGGTTATTGAATATACCAATGCACATATGGTTCAATATAATTGTGTACTTATTAATGGAGACAATATTGTGCAAATTATTTGAACGTGTTGTTATAAACAACGAGGTGGTCGCAATGGTCTCCGACGTGAACCATGATAACAATCCAAATGAATGATTTGTTGATACGGGTGCCACATTTCATGGTCGCAATGGTTTCCCATGCATACTTTTCTACAAATCTGTTGGAGGTAGAAAAGTATGCATGGGAAACCAAGCATCTTCGAAGGTGGTTGGTGTGGGTAATGTGTTCCTAAAATTAGGATCAGGAAAGGTTCTTACCCTTAAGGATGTGCTGCATGTCCCAGACATCCGAAATAATTTGGTGTCTGGCTCACTTCTAGTAAATCATGGATTTTCACTAGAATTTGAGTGTGAAAAGGTTATATTGACCAAGTATTAAAAGTTCATAGGTGAAGGTCACCTAGTGAATGAGCTTTTTGAGCTAAATGTTACGGTCATTCACCGTGGAAAAGGAATAAGCAATAAGGAAGATGACACATCCTCTTATTTGCTTGAAAACTCTGATTTATAGCATAATAGATTTGACATGTAAATCTAAATGCTATAAAAAGATTAGTGAATCTTGATTTACTAAAAGTTCACGAGTTTAACTTACAAAAGAAATGTGAAGTCTGTGTTGAAGCAAAAATGACCAAGCTACCGTTTCGCTCGGTAGAACGGAGCACAAAACCTCTAGAGTTAATCCATACAGACGTATGTGATTTAAAATTTGTGCAAACTAGAGGTGGTATAAAGTACTTCATCACATTTATAGATGATTGCACAAGGTATTGTTACATTTAATTAATAAGAAGTAAAGATGAGACAATTGAAGCGTTTAAAGACTTCAAAAATGAAGCCGAAAATTAACTTAATTGTCGAATTAAGTGTGTTCGAAGTGATAGAGGTGCTGAGTATGTAGCCCCGTTTGCAGAATTATGTCATGCAAGTGGTATAATTCACCAAATAACGGCCCCATATTCTCCCCAGTCAAATGGAGTTGCTGAACGAAAAAATCGAACACTTAAAGAGATGATGAATGCTATGTTGATTAATTCTGGCTTATCCCAGAACATATGGAGGGAGGTTGTGTTAACAGTGAATCATATCCTGAACAAAATTCCACTAAAAAATAGGGATGTGACTCCTTATGAGTTGTGGAAAGGCAAGAAACCTTCGTATTCATACCTCAAAGTGTGGGGGTGCTTAGCGAAGGTAGAAGTGTCTCCTCCGAAACAAGTTGCAAAAGGCCCTAAAACAGTCGATTGCATCTTAGATAACCCCAAAATACATAAAGAGATAACTTGATTGCAAGGTCTTTCAAATGCTTTCTCTAGCCTATAAATAGGCTTGCTCTTAGAGTGGAAACACACAAACAAATCATTCTCTCTTCTCTCTAGCTCTCAAGCATTCTAGTTTGTACTTAGGAGCATTGCATTGCTCGGTTCTCGCCTCCAATTCAAGTTCGCCGGTGCCTACGAGTTTGAGGTGCTTCAACTCAGTAGGAGGAAAGTCGTTTCATCTCTGGGGACGTTGCGCCAATCTGTGAGCACTAGGCGGGGCGTATCTCGTCTTGCAGAGAGAGGGATACCTCGACTCGACTTGAAGAAGACCATAGTTTGCATCTTGTTCTTTTATCGTATTTACTTTGTTTTATTTACCTTCTAGTTTGTTGTTCTTTTGTAATAACAAGAGTTTGCCCCCGTGTAAAGGCTGCAATATTTCCAACAGTTAAGTAATCGACAAGCTTCTTGGGTTTCTATTTTCTGTATCGATCGCTCACTTTGAGCATCACAATAGTCCTTCCAGATATCTCTATTTCTGCTTTGATGCGAAAAAGCTTTGTGTATCGAAAGTGTTGTCATCTTTTGAGGGCCAAAGTTATTTGCAGAATCTGATGCAACTCGATCAGGTCACACACATCAACATTTGATAGAGAGGGATGCATCAAATCGGAATTTCACATCATAACAATGGACTTAAAGTCGAATTGTGATTAGAAAACTCAAAATTCTCAGCTTCAGAAGGGAATATGTGGAAGCTTATTCCACTTTCATTAGGTTGATGATTTGCATGCTGGTCCCCCAAAACAACATTCTTGTTGCATTTCGATCTTCTGTAAACCAACAAAGGTGCTAAAAATGGTGAAGAAATATTAATCCAAAATCGACGTGGAAAAGAAAACAAAAAAAAAACAAGACTTGATATTGTTTATTATCCTAACCGAAAATAAATACTCCCTCTTTTTTGGTAGAAAACTAAACTGGAAACAAGTTTTATTTTTAATATAATAGTTACATGATTCGATCTATATTTTTAGGTTAATGGCAAAGATTCAAGTTTTATCAGAAAGTTTGCAGAAAGAGAATAAATACTACTATAACTGATCTTTATTACTCCTTTTGTCTCATAAAAATATGTGCATTTCAAATGACACTAAAATTAATGTACAATTGATAAATTAAGAAAGATAGAATAAAAGTAATTGAAATGGTGTTAGTGTTTAATGATAGACCCTAGTGGTATAAATTGTAAATAAATTGATGTATATATTAATAAGTTGGGGACAACTTTCTATAAATGGAAATGTTCATATTTTTATGGGATGAACGAAAACAAAAATACTCATTTTTTTATGGGATGAAGGGAGTATAAATGAATAATAGTAACAGTCCTATAAAAAGAGCGTTTGTATACACAATCTTAAACGGCACTTAGTGATCTGAAAGAATACAACTACAAATGGGACTGATTACATCCACGATCTTCTCATGAAATTCACGGAAGAAATTGAATAACAGTAGTAGTATAACAATTAAACAAATGTAATGAATTAAATTATCTCACTAGCAATAATACAAAGCAACAGAGCTGAATAGCTCAGTTCATATAATACTATCTGTGTGACAACATTTGAAAAAAGTTATAGCTAAATCTACTGATGACCTAATTCATCAATAAGATAGAGGACCTAAAACTAGAAAACAAAATGCTCGCTATGGTAATGCATCGATTGCTAAATCAAGAATCAGTAGACTTTACACTCGGATATGTCGTCCTTGGCAGCAACACAATTTACCTCTGTAAATGAGAGTTATCTACCTATATTAGTAACATTTCTTACAATTTAAATCAAAACTGGCCCTAGGCGTTCCCCTTAGGGACAAGGGTTTAAGGACATCGATAACCAAATCAGTACACGCTCAAACTAACTGAACAGCCCTTGTGCTAGAAGTTTCTTCAATGTTTCATATGTCATGAAAACAATGCCGACACCTGGAACAACCTTGTAGTATTCAGGCATTATCCCTCTATACATACCGCGGAGGCCTTCAGAACAGATTATGTGTTTCAAAGTTCCAAATAATCCAGTTTTGTACACTCGGGCTCGGCCAGCAGCACCTTCCAATTGCATTCTTCGCCTTACGAGGTCCAAAGGGAATGTCGCTGCAGCCAAAAAGAGTATGTCAGGTTAGTGACTTGTTCTCCTTCAGATTCGGACAATTGCTCAAACTGATCACTTAAAATATTCCATGCCCTAATTATTGCACAAAGTTAACAGGTGTTGAACATGAGGGTTTCCTTGCTTAAAATCTAATGTGTAGCATCACTTCAAATTTGACTATGTGATACACAGTTATCACTCCTAAAGGCAACTAGTTTTTTGGACCACATTTGTACCATAGTCAAGAAAACAGAACATCCAGCAGGCTGTTGCAATCATTTTGCATGCGAAAAAACTAGCATTAAAATAGAAATGCTTCTAGTCGTAATAAATAACTCGATCACCATTATAAGCTGCCCACCTGTTGACGATGCAATGCCAGAAAGACTACCACAAGCAAGGCTCACCAATACATTAGAATCATCAGGCCTAGTTAAAAATAAAGAATACTTTAGCCCATTTATATATGAAGAAAGGATGCCCAAAATCAAAGTAAAATCAGTTTCCCTTACCTGCGAGAAAGCCAGAAAGATCTCAAACTCTCATAAACCGAAAAGCTTATTGCTATACTGGGCCCAACTCCCTGCAGCCAAAAGAATAAATTAAATGAAATCAAGATCTCTACAGATAGTTTGAAAGCTATAGAACACAAGACATAATGGAAGGAAAGAAAGGTACCAATAATGTTGCCCCTAGCCCTTTGTAGAGGCCAAAAAATCCTTCGTCTCGGCAGATGGTACGAATTGAATGCCTAATGCCTTGATAATATATGTTATTCCTCTACAATTTTCAAAAGAAAAAGCAAAATTTTAATTCATTATCAATTCAAAAGATGGGCATGCGAGAAAAAATTTGCAGTTTAGCGGTCATAATGCTTCAACCACTGTCAAAAAAAGGACACTTTATAGTACAAGGTTTAATTATCAGAAGACATGTCTCCATTAGTAAAGAAAACATCTGCAAACCAAGCTCTTAATTCTTAAACAAGATAAAGTCACACATTTTGTAGTTATCTTCATTTCTTTTACCTATTAAAGTTTTCCGCTCTTTCCAGTTCTTTTTCCTATTTCACCTTCAATTTCAGTAATGCAATAGTTTACCTGTGCTGCCAGCCTTGTTCGGACAAGATCTAAAGGATACGTAGCAGAAGCAGCAGTCATTCCTGCCAAGCCACCACCAACAAAATGCACAAAAGCATCTGCATGTGGATGTTCTCCCTGGCCTTCAAGACCCGGTATTAATCTTAAAATCTGGGGGAAGCAAAAATACATCTATTGTCAACGCGTGAACAAGCTTCGTCCATTTCAGAAATGCAATATTCTCCCATAATGAATTTACTCACTCTTTTGTATTGTTCATAAGAATAGAAGTTGACAGAAGAATACGGAAGACGATGAGCTATAATAACTAAATTCCCTTTCCAGAAGGCTCTAAAACCTTCTTCATTCACTATGCGCAATGCCTCGCGCCATATACAAGGCTTACTCAATATAGCAACATCCGAATGCATGCCTTGCACCTACCAGGAGATTACAAAATTAAATTGGTTAGTAACCATCATAAAATCAAGCTTCAATTATACACTGTTAACCCAATTAACTAAATAACGACGAATTAAGTATTGACCTAACCAGAAAAGAGTTTTCCTACAACAGGTTGGAAAACAAGTAATTAACCTGAAACAGGATGGTGAGCCGGGCTAGGGGAGCAGTGCAGGTCTTGCTGAAAGCTCCGGCGATGCCACCGGCAAGGAGCTGCGGAATTGTGCCAATCTGCGATATTTGCGGCTGCTGCGGCCGCGGTTGTTGGTGTAGAAACTTCCTCGCGCCATCCACCCCGACCCTAGCTTCCATCAGTTCCAGCAGAAAATAAAATTAAAAAAAAAATGCAGCAAGTAATTTTCCACTAGAACGCCACAGATCTTCCGAAAAAATATTCTGGAAGATCCGATTCCAGATTGTCGGCGACGAAGCCCATCGAACTCCTTATTCGTTGCGGAGACGGGAGATCTTTGAATCATGAGAAGATACTTACTGTAAAGCCCTGTGGAAAAACCCTAGTTTGGGTTTATTCCGAGGAATATTAGTTTGAATATGTTTTGCGCACAAAGCAAGCAATTTTTGGAAACGCAACGACTTAAGGCCCGCCCAAATTATAAAAATCAATGCTAGGCCCAAAATCATTATTTAACCCAAATACTCAACCCACCTCAACTTTACCCGCTTTTTTTTTTGGACCCCTTTTCTTCAATAAATAAATCTCATTTAGAAATGTTTTTAATCGGTCACATAGTAAAATATTCTATATTAGTTCTAATTTATAATCTTCTTATATTTTTTATTTTTTCCCAAGAAGTATTCTTCTACTTTTTTTACTGGCTTCAACAACTAGTCATTTTTATATAAAGCGTGGTGGTGTTCGAACAACTAAACAATACTCTCTCCCTTCAAAAAAAAAATTGGGATGGAGACGATAAGGATTTTAACGTGAAATTGGTAAAGTAGAAGAGCTGTAAAAAGAAAAAGTAATTGAAGTATTGTTAGAGAAGAATGAGACTCACCTTATAAGAGAAAAAAAACTTACCAAAAATAGAAATGAGCTATTTTTGTGGGACGGACAAAAATGGAAAAAGAAGACTATTTTTATGGGATGGGTGAGCATAACATTGAGATATGAGTCAGAATTAGATTTGTCTAGTACTTCCCCCGTCCCATAAAAATAGATACTTTTTCCATTTTGATTTGTTCTATAAAAATACTATTGGGTCTCTAATAAGAGACTAAGAGCATGCGCAGCGGTGGCGTCCGTCGCCACCGCCGTCCGCGCCGCTGGCACGGACGCCATCCGCCGCCGCTGCGCTCGCGCCGCAGGCACAGCGCTGCTCGATGTATCGAGCACGTCCGTGCCAGCGGACGCACACGTGGCGCGCTCCCATTCGTCAACGGCATAGCCGTTGTGTTTAAACATTTTTTATTTTTTTAAAAAAAATCGGTATTTAATTATAAATTATGCTAAAAAATAAAAAAAAATATTCTCCAAATCCCAAAAATATGGCCGTTTTTTCCCGTTTTTTCTGAATTTTTTTAATTTTTTTTCCCCCAAAATCATCTATAAATACACACATTCATCACTCATTTATCACATCAATTCATCTCTCATTCATCTCTCATTCATAATTCTTATACAAACTATCAACACATTCAACATTCACTCAAAACATCAAATGGATTTCACTCATCTCATGGCGGAAGCGGAGCGCGAAGAACAAGAATACTACGAACAACATCGTGCCGCTTACAAAGCATATGTCGCGGCGAATACCCCCGCTCATCCTCCTCAACGCACTAGATCAAATCGCCGCTACATCCATCGTGACCGGGAGGGAGCCCACGAAAGGCTCGTTGCCGACTACTTTGCCGACCATCCGCGGTTTCCGGCAGATTACTTCAGGCGCCGTTTTCGCATGTCAAAGCGCTTGTTCATGCGAATTGTCAACACATTGTCCGCACGTGTTGAATACTTTCAAACAAGTGTAGATGCAGCCGGCCGGCAAAGTATCACGGCGTTGCAGAAGTGTACGTGTGCCATCCGACAACTCGCTACTGGGCAAACGGCCGACATCTTCGACGAGTATTTACATATCGGTGAGTCCACTGGAATCCTTTGTTTAAAGAATTTTTGCGAGGGCATTCGTTCTGCTTTTGGGGATGAATTCTTTCGGGCACCCACTACCGATGATTGCCAACGGTTGCTTCGTCTTCACGAATCAGTCCATGGCTTTCCCGGAATGCTTGGCAGCATTGACTGCATACATTGGAGGTGGAAGAATTGCCCGACTGCTTGGAGGAGGCAACACTTAAGCGGTCACAAAGGCGGCGGCCCAACACTTATCCTTGAGGCGGTCGCCGACTATCGCCTATGGATTTGGCATGCATATTTCGGCGTTGCCGGATCCAACAACGACTTGAACGTGCTCTATTCTTCACCACTCTTCAATGATGTGATGAATGGTGTAGCACCGGCGATCGACTTTACCATCAACGGAAATACATACCGCATGGGTTACTATCTCGCCGATGGTATCTACCCAAGGTGGTCGACGTTCGTGAAGACGCTCCACAACCCGCACGACCCGAGACGGGTTCTTTTTGCGCAGCGTCAAGAGTCAGCGCGGAAGGACGTCGAAAGAGCCTTCGGGGTCCTTCAAGCTCGATTCAACATTGTGAAGGCCCCGGCTCGGCTGTGGTACATGAATAATATCGCCGACATCATGTTCACGTGTATTATATTACACAACATGATTATAGCCGACGAAGGGCCGAGGGCGGCTAGCTTCTACGACGAGGACGAAGCCGGAAGCTCAACAGCGAGGTCTCCCCCACGCCGAGGCGAGCATACGACGGTTGGCCAGAGGATCGAGACAAGACACACAATGCGCGATACTCGAATCCACAATCAACTACAAGAAGACCTAATCAACCACATGTGGGCGAAATTCGGCAACGAGTAGTGGTTTTTTTAATTTTTAGGATTTTAATTATGTAATTTTTAATTTTTAGGATTTTAATTATGTAATTTTTCATTTTTAGGATTTTAATTATGTAATGTTTAATTTTATTTGTCATTTGTAATATTTATTGTGGTTTTTAAATGAATTTTAATATTATGGAAATGTTATTGTTTAATTGAATTTTAAATTAATTGTGTTCGTCCTTGCGGAAGAGCACAGTTGTGGGTGTTGTGCTCTTGCCAGAGAGCAGGCATGAATAGTACCGCCCGGGCCCACAACCGTGCCGCTGGCAAGAGCACGGTTGTGGATTCTCTAATTCTCCACAAACGTACTCCAATAACTTTTCTTTCTATCTCCCTCTTATTTTATTAATTACGCATTAAAACGCGTGTCATCCCAAATGTCTCTATTTTATGGAATGAGTGGTGTATTAAATTAGTCGTAAGAGTGGATGAGATATTAATAATCATGAGATACAATGTAATTTTGACATTGTAGAAATGAGTCAAAATACATTGTCACAGACCGGCTATTTGAAAAAATGTAATCGAATAAGATACAAAATTAGACGTGACATTTAGTCAGAAGTTGACATTACAACTAAACAACCCTTTTGATTCACATATACTGAGTTCGCATAGTTATTATGGGTAAGTGTTTGTTTGGTAGCCTAGATAAGACCAAGATATATGAATTACATAACTTATTTGGCAGTTTGGTAGATAAATAAGGTCCATGTTAGGCCATCAAAGTCCATCTCGGCCCACTGAAGCCCGAAGCAAATTAGTTCAAAAGGGTGAATTATTTAACAGCCCAAAAGAGTGAGATAACATATCCTTATCTTAAAGCTCATCTTAATTAATTATCTTGTGCTAATTTAATGTGCCTACCAAACATGCACTTAACCTACTAATAATGAAATTGTAAAATAGGCAACTTGCTTTTAAAAACTACTACTCCGTCCCACTAAGAAGGCATATTCCATTTTAGACCGTCTCATTTTAAGTGAAATATTTTCTTTTATGTTAAAATAATAATACTCTATCTCTCTCTTACATTATCTACTCTCCTACTTTTTCTCTATGCTTTTTTCTCCCTCAATATTTTATTCTCTTTGTTTAACAATTAAACACACCTACCTAAATTTCTATGCTAAGAAAAATGTGTCACCCATGTAATAGGACGAAGGGATTACAATATTAGAAAAAGTATGATAAGTTTGATAGTATTAAAATCTAATTTAGGGAAGAGAGATATTCCAATGATTGAAGGCTTTGTTGTGTCATTTATGACATAGGTCTAGATTGTAAGATAAGTAATGGGAAAATTTTGAATGACAAAATTAAAAATAATTTCAAATGAAATTAAATCTTTAGAAACTTCTGGTATATAAATATTTGTGAGTAATTGAAAAATTACATTCTCAATGTTATAGATGAAGCAAAAAGATATGAATGACAAAATTAAAAATAATTTCAAATGAAATTAAATCTTTAAAAACTTCCGGGATATAAGTATTTATAAGTACATTCTAAGTGTTATAAATGAAGCAAAACTATTATAAATTTTGAGATATTTTTCAGTCAGGAAATGAAATTAAATCTTTATAAACATGGTAGCAATCCTCTCAGTAAAATCATTGTATAAAATGTCTACCTGGTGGTCCACAAAGAAACCATGGTTGGGGCATTTGTGGAGGAGGCCCTTGCAACGTGCGACTGCTTCATAAAGAGGCTCGTCATGACCTTGTACGAACTGGAAGATCTCGCTTTTGAGCTTTAAGATAGTCCCCGGTGGATAATATTTGTCGAGGAAGGCCGCCACTATATCCATCCATGTAGAGACTTTCTCTATAGGCACGCACTCAAACCATTCCTTAGCAGAATCAATTAAAGAGAATGGAAAGAGTCTTACCTTTATGGCATCGTCGTCGACAACATTCAACTTGAGAGTGTTCGCAATCTCCACGAACTTTGTAAGGTCGCGGTTGGCATCCTCGGTGGCTCTTCCTGCAAACTGATATAGTTCCACCCTTTTGTATAAGGGGTATCCGCAGCTCTAATTGTTTGCATCAATCCGAGGGCCCTCAGGGATGGTAAGTACGTTGCCATGGTTGAACATATGCATCACCGGCACTATCTCCTTGTCCTTCCTTTCTTGCTCCTCCCTAGCCGCCTTCTCCACGGCTTTCTCATCTGACAGCTGTTGTGCCAGGAATTGCAGCATTTCTATCTTTGCTCTAGTGTTGTCACCCATCGTGCTTTGATCATTTCTTATTCTCCTACGAGTCTTTTCAATTTCTTGATCGATAGGCTCTAAGATTTCCTTCCCAGAGCGCGTTCGCATGCACGACCTGAAGGAAATAAAATAAACAAAAATTAAAAACTAAAAATAATACAATCCAAAGTAGTAAAATAATGTGTTTAAAGATATCAATCACGTAGTGAAAGTTATCCCCGGCAACGGCACAAAAAACTTGATGCACTTTTTATTAGCACTAAATAATCCTGCAAGTATACATGGTATATATAGTATAGGTAAAGGTTAGTATCGGATATCGAACACAGGGAAAACGAACACAAATTGTCTATATTCTACTAGGCTTCTTCTACTATTTGGAGAAACAAAAGGTTTTGGATTTTTTTTGAAAATAAAACTTGTAAAAACAAAAGAATGTATGATTGCAGATAAAATACATAGAGAAATCAAATGAGATAAGGGAATTCCAGGGATGTGCTTTCACAGTTATGGTTATACAAATTCCAACTACAACACCCTAGTAAAGTTCATATTTCACTAGAACGAGTCGCAAATATATTGTCCATGTGGCACAAAGTGGATTATAGACACTAGGGGCATCAATCCTAGATTAATAACTCCTAAAAGATCATAAGACTCTTAATGTTCTCGCTCTCAATTAACAGTGTCATTTTAAGGGAAGTTAATTTTAACGTCAACTAAGCTCTTCTAGCTCCTCAACCTCTTCTCACAATTATGTAGCAAGCCAATAGATCATCACATAATGTTTCACTCAAACGTGAAGCAATTATCCAACACTTAGAATATTAACGAAGTAATAAACAAAACGGATATTAACTAAATAGGAATTGTATAACCAAAGTCGCTACTAACACATCCCTAGAAATCTATGAGTTTAGTTACACATGAAAGAATAATCTAAAAAAATAGTTTGTAGGGAAAACATAGAAAACAAAAGAACTAAAATGATAAAACCGAAAGGTTGAATCTTTGTAGCCTTGATCTTCTCTTGAATCCTTCTTCAAACACCTTGAACTTGATGAAAAATGGAAGAACTCTCAAAATAACTCTGGAAAATATGCAGCAAAAGAGATTCAATTGATGAAGCTTGAGGGGGTATTTATAGCCTTATTTTCGTGCTCCATAATTATGGAAAATATTCAGCACAGTATGGTAAATATTGGAGAGAAAGTAGGTCAAATCTGTTGACTCGTGCTAATTTTGCAATCAAAAGTGTCACCCACAAGTGTACAGGATAAGTAGCACTTGACATGCTAAAATTATCGATCCACGAAGACTAAAAGCCGGTTTGAGTGCTATGATGCAACTTTGAACACTATCTAGACTAATAAAAGGGGTTTTTGGTTTTCTTAACTAAGATTAAAGAACAAATAAGCAATAAAGGCAAATTAACTAAGTAAAGCAAATAAAAGATGATTTTCACACAAATTGGGAAATGTAGGGATATGGATCCGTCGGTATGGATCACGGGTATCACCTAGGAATCATGCTCATCTATTGGGTCTCATGTGTGGCTAGGAAAGTCGGGAAGATTGGTTAGACCCCCTCTCGGGTGCATCTAACATGTGGATCAATCTCTAGTGTAGGAGTATACTCCATACAATTCGAGATTGACTCCCTAAAACAACGGACCCAAGCCCTCTCTCTAGCTCATGCATCTCTCGATCACATGTAAGGCACAAAGTTGTTGTGTACCTAATCATTCTAATCATGCATTTCTCAATGTCAACAATTAGAACAAGATATATCAAATTGGTAGCTAATCAATTGGATAATAAAAGCCCAATAACCAACAAAACCAACACAATGAGATAGATAAGCATAAATCTAGGTTCTGTAAGAATAACGTGCATCAATTTGAAAAGGCTAGGCTTTGGCCTTTCATCTTGTGGTAACCTCCAAAATGTTTATGAGGTACCTTATTGCAAAGACTCTTCAAATAGGCACTCCTATCCTATAAATAGGTGGAGTCTTGAGAGTTGAGAACACACCACAAC
This sequence comes from Salvia splendens, assembly GCF_004379255.2. Lineage (NCBI taxonomy): Eukaryota > Viridiplantae > Streptophyta > Magnoliopsida > Lamiales > Lamiaceae > Salvia > Salvia splendens. The sequence continues at coordinate 27,391,592 of NC_056034.1, forward strand.
TTACACTATCTTCTTTCTCTAGTTTAAGCATTCTAGTTCGCATTGCATAGCTCGGTTCTCGCCTTCAATTCAAGTTCGCCGGTGCCTACGAGTTTGAGGTGCTTCAACTCGATAGGAGGAAAGTCGTTTCATCTTTGGGGACATTACGCCAATCCGTGAGCACTAGCCGGGGCGTATTTCGTCTTGCGGAGAGAGGGTCACCTCGACTCGACTTGAAGAATACTATAGTTTGCATCTCTTTACTTTCGTTGTAATTTTTATTGTTATATTTACCTTCCAGTTTTGTTCTTTTGTAATAGCAAGAGTTTTCCCGTGTAAAGGCTACAATATTTCCAACAGGTTCAACCCATGGATTCCATACAAACTTCACCAAATCCCTAAAGAAATCTAGTTACTCATGATTAGGGCTGTCAAATTGGATATCGGGTATTGGATACCCGATACCCGAACCCGAAAAAATTGGGTAATTGGATACCCGATACCCGAAAAATCGGGTTTCGGGTCGGGATCGGGTATTGGGTTATTGGGATTTTTGGGTATCGGGTAACCCGATACCCGATCGGGTAATACCCGAAAACCCGAAAATTATAATAATTTTACTAATGTTTTATTTAATTTGTCACATTTATCAATTAATTGAATTAGGGTTCTAACGTTCTACACATTAGTTACACTCCCTGACCTGTCGCTCCATGTCTCACTCCGTCTCCCTCTAGGCTGCGCCTCTCACCCTCACCCACGACCCACCGACGACGAGCACCACCACCTGAGCACAACCGCCTGCACTGACGAGCTTGTCGTCTTCTCCTCAGCTCTTCCCTCTCCCACACGCAGACGTTCCGCTAAGCCCTCTCCGGCTCTCCCTCTCGGCCCGCGCGGCCCTAGCAGTGGTCGCCCCGCCACCGCCGCCCTCCGCCGCCTCCGCCATCTGAAGATTGAAGAAGGTACGAATGTTGCTTCAGTTTACACGAGGTGGCGAGTTGTTCTTGCAGTTTTAGGAGGGCTGCATTTGATTCTTGAATGGTGGTTATACATACAGTGACTAAGCTTGCGAGTTGTTCTTGCATTTGAGCATTCTATTGCGTTCATTCTCAATTGATTTTGGAAGAAATCGGGGTGTAAACTATGATAGTTGATTGGTTAACAAAGGAATTGCATGGTTGCCTTTACAGCCAAATTATAGAAGCAACGCAGGTGTAAAAAATAAGATTTTTTTTAAAAATCGGGATCGGGTACCCGATTTTTCAAGAATGGATACCCGAATCGGGTATCCAGGTACCCGAAAAATTTTTCGGATCGGGTATCGGGTAGCAGTTTTTTTATTTTCGGGTCGGGTACCCGCGGGTATCCGATTTGACAGCCTTACTCATGATCAAAGTCAAAACAAAAGGAATTACAAAGGAAATGGAAAAATAACATAATAGAAAGATAAACTAGAACTCCCTATAGGTGGGATTGATGGTGGGGAGTCTTCTCCTTCAATCTCTTGAGAGGAGAAGCTCCTTGGCTTTCAAATCCTCTTCATTCTCTTGTTTCAGCTCTTGATTTTGTAGTGTGGGAGTTAGGGCTCAAATGTGTGAATTCCCCCTTTTATATTCGGAGTGAAAATCAGGGTTAAACACCCGGTCGGGTGATTTGTAAATGGAGAAACACCCAGCCGGGTCTTCTCTCTAGAGCCTGTAACCACATAGAAAACACCCGGCCGGGTTTCTTCTCTGGAATCAGCCTCGTTTAAACCTGTTTTAACCTATTTTTACTTCAAAACTCCAACAAACTCATTATTTCATCTAATTGATAACTAAATGGGTGAAAACATATAATAAACACCTTAATTCAACAAAAACATGGGTTAATCACCTCTATAACAATTCTAAACTATGAGTTTGTCATCTGTTCGCCACGCTTTCCCAGCGGACCGCTGCACTTTGTTCAGCGGCCCGCTGCAATGTGTTCCGTAGCTTCTGTCTCTTAAACAACGGTCGTTGTACTTTGTTTCAGCGGTCTGGAATTCATCCTGTAGCTACTAGATCTTCCGGAGCGGTCGTTGCGCACAACCCAGCGGTCGCTGGGCGTGTTCTTCTTCTCAGCTCAACTTTTCTGAAGCGGACCGCTACTGGTTCAGCGATCGTTGGCGGCCAGCGGTCACTGGCTGAGTTGCAGCGGACCGCTTGATAACTCGAATACTCCAGATTTCCATCTTCGACTTTTTGCTATCTTTTTAGGCTCTATTGTGCACATTTCTTACAAAACACGTCAAAATACCAAAATAGATAAAAATATGTAAATAATGGACATGTAATTCAACTTTGACACTCAAAATACACCAAATAATGGCCTTAAAACAGTGCAAAATCCGAGCGTATCATACACACGTTGCACACTCACTATTCACAAACTGAAATTTCAAATTTAATTCAGTTTGGTTCAATTTAAACTTTTTGAAAATTTAAATTTCTCGATGCGGTTCAATTCGGATTGGAAAAAATGTAAAAACTTAAAAAATATGTGTGAAATTTTTGTAGTGTATCTGAAGTGCATGTAGCGTGTGAATTGTGTGAAGTGTGTGTAGTGTGTGTGAAATGCGTGTAGTGTGTGAAATGCGTGAAATTTGAGTAGTGTGTTAAATGTGTGAAATACGTGTAGTGAGTAAAGTGCGTGTAATGTGTTAAATGCGTGTAGTGTGTGAAATTTGTTTAGTGTGTAGTGTGTGAAATGTGCGTAGTGTGTGAAATGCGTGCAGTGTGTGTAGTGCGTGAAATGTGTGAAATTGGTATAGTTTATGAAATGTGTGTAGTGTGAGAAGTGTGTAGTGCGTGTGAAATGTATGTAGTGTGTGAAGGATGTATTATGGATATAAAGTAAACAAATGTAACTATTTGGAATTCCAATTTTCTACTTTTGATATAAATTCAAATTGTGGAATTGAAAGATTTAGAATTGCAATTCAATTCCAAATCCAAATATTTTTATGGCACCAAACATTGGATTTGGAATTGAAGACTCCAATTCCAATCCCACACCTCCAATTTTATGTTCCCAAACATAGCCTCAATGTAAGAAGAATATGATTCTTTCTACGCAACTAATAAAGTTGTCAACAAATTTGTGAAATTATTGCAATCGGGAGTGAAATCCACATGCTAGGGACAATACTAAGAGCATCCACATCATCCGCCCAATGCATCGTTCGCGGACGATGTGCCTCAGAACACGCATCGTCCGCTCCATTGCGAGTCACGCGGACGATACCGCGGACGATGCAACGCGTTTTGCTTTTTTTTTCTTCAAAAATGTATATATATACCACACTTCACCACTTCTATTTCACTCTTCACCACTTCTATTTTACTCTTCTCTTCCTCTATTTTCAATTATGAATCCGAGTGATTTTCCAAATCCGAATAGTCTCGACGGAGGTGCACGGTGGCTGGGTACAGACCCTGACGAATACCGGCCATTTGACTCCAACACCCAATACTATCTGAATTTCAACACAGATTCGTACAGGTTGTCCGACATGGAGTCGTCCCCCACCCACGCCTGCGCCGCCACCGCCTCGGAGTCCGCCCCCAAGGAGAGCAAGAAGAGATACAGACACAGAGCCGAGAAGTTGCCGCCTCCGGAGAAGAACGAAGAATTAGCCCTAAGGAGGACGAACTATAGCCCCGAAGAAACCGTTCTCTTGACGAAGTGTTGGGTTGATATTTTAGATGAACCGGTGTTTGCCAACGACCAACGGCAAATCGCGTACTTGGAGCGCATCACTGACTCGAATTTTTTTTAACCCAAGAAATACCCGCAAGTGTCCGGGGCTAGTGTAGCATAAAACAAGTAAGAGTATCGTATCCCATAGAGACAAATTGTGCAAACTCAAGTACCATGAACCGACTTTAAGTACTATCTAGACAATCCGAACAGTTTGGTTTGATTTTAGAAAACTATTAAACATAAACGAACTGAAAGCACGCAACAAAAGATAAGTTTCAAATAAGAGAATAAGGTAGAGTCTTGGATCCAATTACAAAGAACACAATGCAACCAATTCAACAACTTAGATTACCCAATTGAAGTCTTCAGGATTACTAGGAAAGCTGCGAATCTAGGCTAAGCCCCCTCTCGAGTGCACTCAATCCGCTGATTAACCATTAATATTGAAGTCTCCTTCTAATACTTCACAACTAACTCCTTTAAAAAAAAGGCTCAAGCCCTCACTCTAGAATTTCTTCTCTCGAATGCAAATTATCTAGGTGTTGTTCATTCTTTTATCACTCCTAATTAAGTATCTCTCGATTACTCAAAACTAGGCCAACAAACTCAATTGGTAGCTAAGCAATTGAATTGAAAAAGCACAAGAATGGCACAAAGAAATCACAAGAGCATAGGTAATCAAAAGTCCTTGAACTCTACAAAAGATTTAGCTACTCATATTCAACTCAAATTCACAAGAGGAATCCATAGAAATGAATTGGACATAGGAAAACTAATGAAGATACTCCCAAGGGTGGATTGAATGGTAAATCGTCTTCGTCTTCAAACTTGTTGATGATTGTGACTCTCCGTCTCTTCAATCTACCCTCAAAACCTTTAAAAACTCTTATTGGGCGTGTGGAATCATTTTTGAAGTCGAACCCTAGGTCTTATTTATATCCGGGGCAAAAAATGCAGCAATTGTAAGGCATAAGCAAAATGCCAACCTGCAGTGGCCGAGGCATTTTGCTCGAGAACCCGAAAACGTGTCAAACGCCCGACCCAGGTGATTTTTTAGCAAAAAACGCCTAGGTCCAGTGTGTTCGCCCAGTTTGATGGTGAAAACGCCCGAGTTTCTTTAGTCAAACGCCCAACATGGCTGTTTTCGAGCCGTTTCTGTTCGTTTCCACCTGTTATGACTACAAAAACTCGACAAACTCATCAAAACACTAACATAGGGGATAATGGATGAAAACTCAAGTAGTGCGTTACAAAACACTAGAATATGCAATTTCCAACATCCAAAACACTTGCTATACTACGAGTTTATCAATCACTGAGCGCTACAACGAAACCAAGCCGGCAGCCTCGTACATGCGGCGGAGGGAGCCGCTCCGCAAGCACTGGGATCAGGTGAAGAAGCAGCTCAACTTGTTCTCGGCGGAGTACCAGAATTGCTAGAGGGAGCCGGGCAGCAGCGAGAGTGCGTCTAATGTACGCGATAAGGCGTTGGCGTCGTACTTATCATTATATGGCGAGTTCAAGCACTACTCCTCCTGGCTCATCGTGAAGGACAAGCAGAAGTTTCAAGGAGGGACTATGCCCATATCGGCTGCGTCGAAGAGGACGAAGAACACCGCTACTGGTGATTATACGAGCAGCGCCAGCGGCGCACCACAGATGGACCTCAACCAGCCGATGTACGAGGATGAGAGCTCCGGCACACCGGCGTCCCATTGGCAACAAATCTGCGAAGAACAAGGGCAAGGCGAAGGCAACGACCTCACAGAACCCGGCCCCGACCCCTACTCTGACCCCAGCCCCGACTTCGGTTGCGGCACATGCCTACTGTGGACGTTGTTGGACACGCACAACGCCCTCAGGCAGTGCGACGACCCGGATGAAGCTCAATACCTCAAGAAGATGATCGATGGTCTCCAGCGCCAGTTGGGAATGCTTTAGACCAGCCTTTTTATTTGTAGTGTACTTGTTTTTTATTTTCACTCTTGTAACTTTTTTTAATTAAGTAAATGTAGGATTTGCCTTAAATTGTGGTGTTTTTTTATTTATTTTGCTTGAACATATTTGCAAACATAAAAATTAAAAACAAAATAGTAATTAAAAGAGTAAAGGCCAAAATTGGTCCTGAACATATAGTCATTTTACGATTTTGGTCCTAAACATCATCTTTTGGATTTTTTGGTCCTGCACATATGGACATTTGATCATTTTGGTCCTCCGTCAATATTTCCGTTAAAAACTAACGGTCAACATTATCTTTTGGATTTTTTGGTCCTGCACATATGAACATTTGATCATTTTGGTCCTGCACATATGGAATTTTGATCATTTTGGTCCTCCGTCAATATTTTCGTTAAAAACTAACGGTCAACGGCCGATTTTTGACTAAAACAATGGGTTGGGTCGGGTCGTGTTTGGGTCGGGTTTGGGTTACACGTTAAGAAAAAAATAATATTTTCTTAAAATCTAAGCATAATATTTTCGTTAAAATCTAAGCATATTATTCTTAAAAAATTAATTAATATTTTTTAATTAATAAAATTAAAGTATAGTATTTTTTAATTAATTTTTTCATGAATTTGAAGAAAATATTATGCTTAGATTTTATTAAAAATAATTTTTTAATTATTTAATTTTATTATATAGATTTAATATTAGTATATTTTAATTTTATTATTTTGATTAAAAAATGATTATTTTAATTTGGTAATTTTTTATTTTATCGTGTAATATCATGTTTAAATCGTATAATAACATCATGTTTTAGTCGTTATAATATTTTTAATCAACAAAAACAAAAATAACTAAAAATTAAAGTTTTATAATTTTTTAATTAATAAAAAATAATTATTTTTTTTCTAACGTGTAACCCAAACCCAACCCAACCACGACCCGACCCAACCCATTGTTTTAGTCAAAAATCGGCCGTTGACCGTTAGTTTTTAACGAAAATGTTGACGGAGGACCAAAATGATCAAAATTCCATATGTGCAGGACCAAAATGATCAAATATCCATATGTGCAGGACCAAAAAATCCAAAAGATAATGTTGACCGTTAGTTTTTAACGAAAATGTTGACGGAGGACCAAAATGATCAAATTTCCATATGTGCAGGACCAAAATGATCAAATGTCCATATGTGCAGGACCAAAAAATCCAAAAGATAATGTTTAGGACCAAAATCGTAAAATGGCTATATGTTCAGGACCAATTTTGGCATTTACTCTAATTAAAACTATAGGGCGGATTATAGAGCATCCCACTGCAGGTGGATGGGTATGAGGATAAAATGCTGGTGTGGCAGAGGATAGGGCACCCCACTGTTGATGCTCTTATGCTTGTATATCACTACCTATCTGATTTAATACAACCAAGGATCACGAGCAATGGAATACAGAAACAAATTGCTATTACATGAATACAAGGATTTTCACAAACCAAAATTTGCAAGTACTATATCCTACATTGAGCATTGTGGTAGTGAAACTACTGACTTGAATATATATATCCTTAACCAATTTAGGAACCGTTATGATCAAGGAACTTAATGCTTTGTTTTATCCATATTTCTTATCGGGTATAAAGCACTACCCATTCTTAGTACGATGGAATGAAATGATGGAATTGAATGTGATTCTTACTTCTATTCTACTCATTTGCTTGGTACAATAAAATGAAAGAGGGAATGGAATGGAATGTAAATGCAAAAAAAAAAATGTTTTTCATTCTATTTCCATTCATTCCATCATATCAAGAATCTCTGAACCATGTGGTGCGTTTACAAGACGCAAGCTTCTGTAGCAGCATTCGAGTCTGTTGCTATCCAACCGATACGAACAAGATAATGCTGGCAAAACAAACAGGCCTCTCGAGGAACCAGATAAGTGGCTGTTGTTGTTCCAAGATCATGTTCTTTCATGTTTGATATGAAATGGATAAATGCAAGAGTGCGGCTTTGGAAGCCGATGGTGGAAGAGATACACATGCTAGAGACGCGGCAAAGAGAGGAAGGGAACGCGATTGAGGGTGAAAACGCGGAGATTTCCCTTTGAAACGCAGCCAGGAGGAACAGAATGGGGCAGCAGACAAAATGCAATACATACAGCAATCTGCTGCAAAATCCTCACCATAATAATTAATATGGGTGTTGGTTTGAGCAGTGGTGGTTCATTGACTCTGGGGCTTCATCGAAACGGCCTTGGGTTGACCGATTCTTACCCATGAATGCAGCGCGTCGTTTGCACAGGGAGAGCTATGGATTTGCAGCATAAAGTCGACAGTTTATCGAAGGACAGATGCTGCATGATTTTGTGGGATGAGAACTATAGTTTTCCTCATTAGGCGGCTTCATTACTGAAGAAACGGTTAATTTTTTCCTGTCCCTCACGCATCTTCTATTAGTTCTAAAAATATTTCTTCACTCCTTCGTATGTAAAAATCACACCCTATGCAAGGCAAGTAAAAGTTGTATGGATGAGGCATTAAAATTTTTATTATTTAATGATGTTCATTTTACAGTACAAAAGAATGGTAAATTTGTTATAGAAAAATGATGGATTCATAATAAGTGAAGCCATTAAATTAAATAAATTAAGGGCTAAAAAAGTTCATATTTTATAGGTTAAAATGGATCTTATTTAAGTCAAGTCTGGTGTTCTTTTAATATTCAGATTGCAATACTAACGAACATCAAAATGCTCGTTAAAATGGGATATACCGAGCACCCTAGGCAACTAGTCAATGCAACCTCATGTGCTCAATTATGCAAGCACCTTTTTTCAGATGTTGTGAGCACCTTCATGTTTCCAGTAGCTTGGTACTTCTGAAACTTCTCCTCACACATTTAAGTTCTCGATAATAAGTCATTTTACATATAAGTGTTTGGAATCATGTTTTTTTTTTTTAAAAAAAATTATTTATTTTACAGTTTATTTATTTTAATCAAACTAATTTTTTATACATGCGTCATTTTTTGAAAATTTTCGTTAGTTAGGCGATTCTGCCACTCCGTTTACTTTTTCATTCAATTCCTATTACACCATTAAAATTTGTTTATCTGAATCCACCCACACTTATGTTGTATGATTATCTCAATTGGCTCACACTTCTGCGATTTGCAAGTTGTATGAATTTGTTGCCCCGTTCATCCTCCACAGGTACATCTTCTTTTGACTTATTCACGATGTTGTTTGTTGTATCTTCATCTTCAATGTTATTCGTTGTATATTCTCATTCTATATTATCCGATAGGAGTCCCTCTTCAAACAATATCTTTAAAATATCATGTGTCGAAGAATATAGCGTCCTATAGATGATGCTCCTCTAGCCTAGACATGCACAAACCGAACCGGACCACCGGTTAACCGCGGTTCACAAACCGGAACCGGAATCGGCGCTGGTGGTTCGGCGGTTCAAGGGGGCCGGTTCAGGTTCAAAAAAAGCGTGAACCGTAACCGGTTCAAAACCGCCGGTTCGCCGGTTTGAACCGGCGGTTCCAACGGTAGGATTCCGGCTAGAGCGTAGGTTTTCAGGCTAGGTGTGCAAAAAAAACCGGCGGTTTCTGACGTAAACTGCCGGTTTGAACCGCCGGTTTCCGACGGTTCAGCACCTTTTTCAGGTGGCAGTGTATAGGCTTGAAAACCGGTCAGAAACCGGCGGTTTCCGTTAGAAACAGTGGACTGAACCGCCTGTTAAGTCCGAAACCGCCGGTTCAGGCGGTAAACCGACCGAAATTTAAAATTTGAATTTTTTTTATTTCTTCCAATTTTATTCCTATAAGTACCCCACTTCCCCCATCATTTTTACTCACCACATTCTTGTGCTAACAAGGATTTCCTTCTCAATCTCAATTTCTCTATTCTCTATTCTCTATCCTCATTCTCTCTAATTACTCAAGTTGTTTACTACTATATTTGTTGTTGTGTTCGTAATTTACCATTTATTCAATACTCCATATTCCATACTACTTTCATTTTGCATTATGTCTTCTTCTCGTGGTGGACCAGGACGTGGTGATCGGGGCAAAGGAATTGCCCAAGATCAAAGTAGTCGTCCCCAAAGATCAAAGCGACCTAGTCGTCGAGAAGTTATGGAAGATTATTCCCGAGTGGCGGCTGAACGCATGCAAGTAAGTTCTAAAAAATAAAATTATTTTTATAATTCATAATTTCATAAGATTGAGTTTTTTAATTTTTTTGTGTTCCTAATTAAAACTTCAACTTATATAATATTTATAGATAGAAGAAGATCATAGGATGTCCATGCTACTAGCTGAAATGCATCAAGGTGGGGGGAGGGGCGGTGGTAGTTCCCAACAACAAGATGACGAGTACGACGTGTATATATCGTCGGACTCGGACAACAATGATGATAGATCTCATTCTCATATTCCGTCTAGCACCGGCAGAAATGAGGACATGTCTCCCCCTCCTCCCACTAAAAAAGCATTGAAATCTAATATTTTTGTTAAACACTACAAGAAGGTCCCGGTGGTAATTCCAAGTCCTAATGATCCGCTCTCTCAAGAAGAGACATCGGCGTTTCATGCATATTGTAACTATTGTGATAAAGTCTATAAATTTGCGAGTGGTGGGGGATATGGCACCCTCCGTCGTCATTTGGTAACAAAGCATCCGGTAGAATGTGGCACTGCCTCTACCAAACCCCAACTAAACTTCCAACCCGGTGGCTCAGGTTCGTCAGGTACGCCTCTTTTTAAATATGATCCTAAAAATTTTGCTGACGTTATGACTAGATGGGCTGCAATGAAGCATTTTCCTTTTAATGTTTATGATGACAAAAAATTTGAGGTTACTATGCAAAGTGGTTTGAGTGTAGCTGTCAAAAGAGTAGGTCGAATGATCGTTCAACGATCTATCGTTCGACAATATTTGGAGAAAAAATTTGAATTATCTCGTTATTTACTCAACTTGCGACACAAAGTGAACATTTGTTCAGATGTATAGACTGATTGTTTTAATAGACATTCATACATGGGCATTACGGTTCACTTTGTGGACAATAGTTGGACTTTGAACAAGCATTTGATTGGTTTTAGAGAATTTGAGACACCACACACTACACCCGAAATTGCTTCTTTAATTATTCAAGTTTTGAATGAATTTCAATTATGCAATAAGATATTTTCTGTTGGTTTTGATAATGCAACTGCTAACACTGCAAGTATTAATGACTTGATTGCGCCTTGTGCTCCGGTTATTGGTGGTAAGTATTTTCATCAAAGATGCATATGTCATATTTTGAATTTATGTGTACAAGATGCGTTTGAATTATGGCTAAAGCAAGTTAGTCCTATTAGAACTGCAATTAGGCTAATCCATTAAAAGTCGCCTATTGGCAAAGTTTGGAAGAAGTATTGCCATCAAAAGAAGGTAAGATATACGAATTTTACCATGGATGTGTCTCATAGATGGAATTCGACTTATGATTGTCCGAATTCTACTTTGACGCATAAAGATTCTTTGTGTGATTTTTATAGAACCTATCCCGTTTCTGATTTATATATGTCGCATAGTTGTTGGGATCATAGCGTGGCTTTATTTAAATTGTTCAAATATTTCAAAAATGCGACTGTTGAATTATCGCGTGTTTATTATTGCACTGTTGTTCGTGTTTTAAAGCATTGCATGTATATATCACTTGGTTTTAAAACTACGATAAAAAATGCTTTCTCTTCTCCTGAATTGATGCGTGTTTTATATTATATGATTGAAAAATGGCTTACGTATTTCAGTGAGATTCCAACGGTGTTTTTGATTGCAAAGGTCTTAGATCCATAATGGAAATTAGCCGGTACCTCCATGATTTTAGATTTTTATTATAACAATTTGAGTTCTATTGATCTTGTTCCACATCAAGCATTGCAAGCGGATATCAATGACCAATGGGGAGTAAACCTAACCGAAACATTTCAAATAAACCTCCCGGACCGGTCAATTATCCAACAAACCTTCGAGTTTAACTTGCGTGCTCTTTACACCGAATATGAAACCAAGTATAACAGTACCCACCAAGTCAGAAGACCTACCCCTCCTCAACAACATAACTTGGCTTCGCATTTCAATCCGATTATGATGACCCCGACGCGCAATCCTAATTAGCCGACCTATACAGCTACAGCACCGGCTAAAGGTCGTCCCCAGGTATGGTAAGTGAGTTAGATTTATATTTCAATTCACTCTTTTCCTTTGGTGATGAAGGTCCTACTCATCCCGCCCAAATCGACGTCCTCGATTGGTGGGGAACACACGAGAAAGATTTTCCCATACTTGCGTCAATGGCCAAGGAGATTTTTTTGGTTTCGGCTTCCATTGTCGCCGTCGAGCCCGCTTTCAGTGTTGGATCACGTGTGTTGGATGAATCAAGAAGTAAGCTCTCCGCGAAAAATATGGACCGTGATGTTACTTGATGATTGGGCCAAAGCTGACGTCAGAGAACAAGAAAATGATTGGGATGATCGTTAGGAGGAATCATAAGCAGAATTCAACGGGGATGAATCATAGGCTAACCGTCAACCGCCGGCCAACCCAAATAGGTAAGTAAGGTAAGAGAACTACGTGGGCTTTGATTCCCTAATGCAAATGAGCATTGGGGATACATAGGCACCTCAACTTAAATTTTAAATTTAAGTTGAGCTCAAGTCCTTTTTCCTTTATTTCTTTTTTTTCCATTTGTTTCTACTTTAAAAATATGCAAATACAATTAAATAATTGTATTTGTATATACTCTAGTCGGTGAAATAGATTTCTCTATAAGGCTAAATCCGGGAAACTTTTGACAATTCTACTATAATTGTTGATTGTTAGACTAAACTCAACATTTAAGGTTGAACTGTTAAAGGTGTCCTCAATTTAGTTATATAGAAACATCTCATTTGCCGACTAAGAGTATATATACATATAAATTTATTGTTCAAAACTTCAAGTCTTTTTTGTAATTTGTAATTAGCTTCGTTGTAGACTAGTAGTCTCGTTGTATTTAAATTTTTTATTTAAGACTTCAAGACTTCAAGTTTTTTGTGATTTGTAATTGTTGTAACTTGTAATCTCAATGAAATTGCAATTTTCATCGTGATTTTTTTAATTTTATTTACGCACATTTCATAGATAAATAAATAAAAAAATGCAAAAAAATCGGTGGTTTTGAACCGCCGCCGGAACCGCCAGTTTTTTGAACCGGAACCGGAACCGCTGGGGACCTTGGCGGGCCGGTTCAGGTTCAAGAAAATTTTTAACCGTGAACCGCCGGTTCCGAACCGGAACCGGTGATTTTCGAACCGTGTGCATGCCTACTCTAGCCATTTTTACAAAATAGACAAAATATTAGAGCATCCACATCGGCGAGCAGGGACGCGTCCGTCCGTCCGTGCCACCGAGCAGGCGACGTAGCGCGTTCTGATTGGCCAACGGCATATCCGTTGGAAAATCATTTTTTTAATTTTTTTTAAAAAATCAAAAATAATACCAAAAAAAAATATTTTCACAATCCCAAAAAAATGGCCGTTTTTTTGCCCGCTTTCTGTAATTTTTTTTTATTTTTTCCCCAAAATCATCTATAAATACACATATTCATCATCCATTTTTCACATCAAATCATCTCTCATTCATCTCTCATTCATATTTTTCATACAACTTATCTACACCTTCATCTCTCGCTCAAAACCTCAAATGGATTTCACTCATCTCATTGCGGAAGCGGAGTGCGAAGAACAAGAATACTACGAACAACATCGTACCGCTTATGAAGCATATGTCGCAGCGAATACCCCCGCCCCTCCTCCTCAACCAACTAGATCAACTCGCCGCTACATTCATCGTGACCGGGATGGAGCCCTTGAAAGGCTCGTTGCCGACTATTTTTCCGACCAGGGTGGTCGACTTTCGTGAAGACGCTCAGCAACCCACAAGACCCGAGACGGGTTCTTTTTGCGCCGCGTCAAGAGTTCGCGCGGAAAGACGTCGAAAGAGCCTTTGGGGTCCTTCAAGCCCGATTCAACATTGTGAAGGCCCCATCTCGGCTGTGGTACGTGAAAAATATCGCCGACATCATGTACACATGTATTATCTTACGCAACATGATTATAGCCGACGAAGGACCGGGGGTTGCTAGCTTTTACGACGAGGATGAAGCCGGAAGCTCAAGCGCGAGGTCTCCCCCACACCGAGGTGTGCATACGACGGTGGGTGAGAGGATCGAAACAAGGCACACAATGCGTGATACCCGAACCCACGTTGAGCTACAAGAAGACCTAATCAAACACATTTGGGAGAAATTCGGCCACACGTAGTGGTTTTTTTGAGTTTAGGAGTTGAATTATGTATTTTTTATTGATTAGGAGTTTAATTATGTAATTTTTATATTTTATGATTTTAATTATGTAATTTTTATTTTTTAGGATTTTAATTATGTAATTTTTAATTTTTAATGTATTTTGTAATATTATTCCGGGTATTTTTAATGTATTTTAATTTTGTGGAAATGTTTTTATTTAAATTGAATAATGGAACGGTGGGACCCTGAAGGGAGGCGATCTGGTAGTAATGTGGTTTCACACGGAGTAAGCAAGTGTACACAGAGAAAACTAATGCAAGTGCTCGGTCAAGACACCACGCTCCTTAAATCCACTGGATCACCAGCTCCACGAACTCAAGAGAACACAGAGTGTTTTTGTCGTTGGACTCACTCGACTCCCCTTCAAAAATAAATCCCTCAACCCGAATACTATAAATTAGCATAGGGAAGCGGGGTCGATCCCACGAAGATGGATTCGTGAAGTAGTGCTTAGAGACTCTGGAAACAAGCGGCTGCTGCCACGCAAAAGGGTTGAGAATTTTAACTACCTCTAGATCTAGGCACGAAATGTAAATGCTAGACCTAAGACACAGAAAATGTAATAGAATCAGACTTCAATACTCAGAGACACATTTTACTTCCTAGATTAAGTAAACGACTAACTAACTAAGACTAGACAGGGAAAATAAAACAGTGGGGACCATGACTCCAAATATAGCAAGTACGGCTAAAGCTGCAAATAACAAACTCATGCTCCAACTAACAACGACATGCAATTTCCTAACCGATTCAAGCACGCAAATGGAGAAAACAGGGCATATATCTAGATTCGAACAGAATATAAAGATTTGGATGCCGGAAACTTGCTATGAACCGGAAATACATCAGATCTACGTAAACTAGGCCAAATGAAATGAAAACACGTAAACTAGGCATAAAATTAAATAAATCTTGCTCAGATTCACGTCGGGTGCTTAATCCACTCCGGATCTAAGCGATCCAAACCCAACAACAGACACAATCGACTCCATAACTCCGGTTTTCACCGATCTGCTCCGATCAACGCCGAATTCAAACAATCACAGACAACTACACAACACCAGCGAACTCAACCCTCCGATTCATCCACAAACAGACTCCGATCACCCAGATCCAACCACAAACCTGCATAAATTCAGAAAACAACTGTGAAACGCATCCAACTCGAACAATCCAACTCCAAAATTCTGACAATCAACATAACAGATGTAACAGAAAATCAAACTTGTATTAAAATAAGAGAATATTCGGCAAAAGCAAACAGAGGTCCGAGCTTCGAACAGCGAAGCTCGGCAAAATCAGCAAAGTATGAAAGTGGAAATTAAATTGTTTCTTCGCCCCCACCGAAGGACGGTGTTACAACCCAATCGAAAATATATGAAAGCTCAAAGTAAACCCCAGTGCATGACCCCCCTGAATCTCCCCACGAAAAGAACCCAAGTGTGTGAAAGTGAACTAAGCTACAGGCTGTTAGCGAGGCCTCCAACCGAGAAGATCCCTCCAGTTTGCATGCTTCTGCCTTTTATAGACGCGGACATAGCCTTCTAGAGTCTTCGTAGAAATCTCTATTCTACCCTTCAACTCCGAGGCTTCCTCCGTCAAGCAATTTTCCGCATAATGTCCACTCATTCGCCTATTTCCTAGGTCCACGCAACTGTCCTCCTCCTTTCCTGGACCTGGCGAAAATCTTCACACACCTGGCTTAAAACGTGCGTTAGACCCAGAAATTTTACGAATTAAAACCCTAGACCTATGCATGAAATTAACCTTATCAAACTGCTCACACTTAAACCATGCTTGTCCTCAAGTATGAAAGACAAGAAAAAGAAATAAGACGAATTTCTATGCACGGTTCCCAAGAATGACTCTACAAACAAGATACTAACACAAAAACAGACTCCTAAACCTAGACAACTACAGACTCAGAAAAGAAAAGAACACACAAAGAACACAAAACACAACAAATAAGCATGCACTAGTTTCCACTTTTAGGCAACTGTCCCCACAAGCTTAAGTTCTCTCTGATCGTCTACAGTCTTCAAATCCTCCTTCTTCATTTGTCGACCTAAACGGTCCGTCAGTTTGTCAAGAAACCTATGGATTTCCTAGCGGTTAGGTTCGCTCGATCACTCATTCCTTACCAGGGATGTTAGGATCAAAACGCTCCAAAGTTAAAGTTACACCACTGATGCGTTGGGTTATGAGAGTTTCTCCTTTCTATCATCTCCTTTTTCCCTATCCTCTTTTTTTTATTCCTGGGTTAGGTAAGTTTTTACTTCCTGCCCTTAGGTAGTTAACCGTCTTTTTCTTTACTTTTTCCCAATTTCCCCCTAGACTTCGTCCAGCTTATACCTCCGAATTTTATTTTATTTCTCCCCTGGACTTCGTCCAGCTTATACCACCAGTTCTTGGACTTCGTCCAGCTTATACCACCAGTTCTTGGACTTCGTCCAGCTTATACCTCCATAACCCATTTTTTCTCTTTTATACTCTACTCCCTAAGCATCAAGTGGTTGCCCATTTTTCACATGTTAGCTCAAAGCGTTTAGGCTTATAACTCACTTTTATAGTAGGGCTGCACAGCTAGGTTATCTAAGGCATTTTTCATCGTCCTTACTTCATTCAGACCGCTTTTAGTTTATTAAGGAAAAAGGTATCAAAGTTGACGTGCATCCTTTCTTCAATTGCTCTTACTAAGGGAATTTTTGCCTTATTGTATCCACTAGCTCATGCAACACGCAACACACAGAAATAAAAAAAAACTGAAGACTCTAAGACTCTCATTCACAGAAAAAGAAAAACAAAACAAAACAAATACTGCACCTATTCCCTCCCCCTCCCACTTCACTCAAACTTGTCCCCAAGCTATCCTAGCGAAGGGGGGGAATAGGGAAGTATAAACAACACAAAACAGACCACAAAACAAACAAACAACATTCTAAAAACAAAACAAACTTCCCACACTTAGACCGTACACCGGGCTAAGTGGGAGAAAGCTCAACAACCAAAACCAAACATGCAAAAACAGCACAACCCCTTCTCACACTTAAACCAAAGATTGTGCTAAGTGTGGGAAGGTGCAACACATAGATACAGAACGAAGCATGCTGGCACAGATAATCATAAACAGAAAGCAATAAAAGATGAAAAGTAAAAGTTACTTGGGTTGGGGGAAATCAATTCGGGGTCTGGCCCCCTCGGGAGCCAGACTTGGGCGGCACGGCCTGTTAGGTTACTTTAGCTTTCTTTCTTGCCAGCGACTCCGGCTTCTCTGTCATCTCTTCTGTCTGTCTGGGTACGGTCTTCTTCAAGGTCACGGGTCTAGTGGAAGACGGGGTGGTTAGAGGCTTGGTGGCTTGTGGCGGCTTTTGGATAGATAGATTTTTGGGAATTTCTCGCGCAACCACTTCATCATTGTCATCATTAAAGAGACGGCCTCTCCCATCCTATCAGCGTGCCTCGACGACGCTGCCACCAGATCAGTGATGCGCCCCCTTAAGGCCAAGACCTCCTCTCTGCTCATCCCGATCTCTCTTTTCATCTCGTCTACCTCCGTTCTCATTCCAGCGACCTCTTTTCGTACTCTCTCAATCTCAACATTGTCCTTTCCTTTACCCCGTAGGGCCATGATCTCTTCTCTCACCATTTTAATTTCGGATCTCATCCATCCAACCTCCGTTCTCATTTCTTCTACTTCAATCCCGCTACCTGCTTCCACACTCGCTGCTTCCTGTTTCACCTGCACATCTGACTTGCCAACTTCGTAAAAACAGACCTCCTTCTCCTGCGTGATTAACAGCCCCTTGTTGAAGAAGTAATCCATGTTGAAGACCTCCGGGGGTAGACACATCTTCACTTCTCGGCAAGACTTGTGGATCATCATGATCACATTGCGCTGCAAATAAGCCCCCAGAAGATGGCATGTGTATAGGTACCTGGAAGGGTTGGTAGTTACTTGGTGGCAAGCTTGGGCTAACCAGTAGCCCAAGTGGACACGCACTCCCGTGGCCATACACCAAGTAAAGTACAAGTCGGGGGTTGTCAAGGCGTTGTTGGCGGTGCCCATCAGATTGTAGCTAATGAATGTCTGGGCAAACCTCAGGATCCTGTTCTCGATATGGTGGGCTTTCGAAAAGCTGGTCTTGAACTGACCCACCCTTGGATGAGTCACAAACTCCCATGCACTCTGTGTCTTGAAACCTGGCGTGAACTTCGGCGGACCAACCATTCTCTCATTCCATAAACCTTCGTCGTCCTCTGTTCGCGTCAGCAGACCCATCCGTAGAGTCCATTCACAGATGGTCATCACATGCTCTTCATTGAAGAGGCGGAAGTTGATGGACTAGGCATCCAAGTCAGTAGTGGACTTAAAACGGAAGGTCGAAAAGAATTCCCGTGCCAAATCTATTCAAACTTCGGAGGTGCTGTACTTATGCAACCAGTAAAAACTGATTGCATCGATGTATGCTCGGAATTCAACGTTGCTCGAGATCTCCTTAAGCTCGGCCGAATCGTACATTTTCCCAGATTTAGCATACTTCCCCACGGCACTCTTTTCCTTATATATTGTTGTGCGTTTTGGGTCTGTGAACTTTCTCATCTTGTCCAGCAGCTCCTTGGTGATCCAGATTTCCGTCGGCTCGAAGTTGAGCTCTTCTTGTTGTTCCTTTTCAGAATCGCTGGACCCATCAGGGCTTCCGGACTCAGCAGCGTACGGTACCTTAGCAGGCGGAGGGAGAGAAGGTTCAACGGACTTCCCTTTTGCTTTCTTGGTCGAGGAAGGAGCAATCTGTTTTCCTTTCCTCTTCCTCTCGACCGCGTGGTGGCGCTCCTCCTCGTCGCTCTCCCCATCGCTAGGTCTAGGAGAGATTACCTGCTCAGGGCCTACGGTCTCTAGACCCAGTGACCCTTCTTCTATCTGCGGGATGTGTTCCTCAATGTCATCACGTAAACTCCGACGAGCTTGCCTCCTTGCGTCCCTTGCGTCAACCGGTGAATCAGTCCCGTCGGGGACATCAGTCAGATCCACCATCAAATTCATCCCGTCGCTGGCGGGTTCCTGTACATCTCCAGAAACGAGGGCTTCTCCCTCCTCAATCAACAATGGGGTTGCCCCCGCGATGTAAATAGGGGTTTCTACCCCAACCGAACCTTCCTCGTCGTGGGTTTTAGCACCCACTGCTTTTACAGGGGTCACCCCTCACTAACACTTTCTTGGGCTTCATTGCCCTTCAAAATAGTCTCACAAACACCAGGGGTTTCCCCCTCTCCAAACTTCTCCAAAACAGGGGTTTCCCCCTCAGTATGACTATCAGCAACAGCAGAAAGATCCACACCCACAGATTCATGTAGGGTTTCTCTCTCAACAAAATCCACAGTGGCAAGCACAGGGTTAACCCCCTCAGAGATTCCAACTACTTCCTCATTTAAAACAGGGGGTTCCCCCTCAACGACAGAATCTAACCTGGGTTCACTTTCAGCCAATAGTTCCAGCCCTGCCGCCAGATTTGCTTCTTCTTCGTGTTTTTCTGCGGCGGTTGTCTCCGGTACGGCAGTGGTGAGTTCTGCAATGGACTCTGGTTGGGGTGTTGAAACCCCTGAAGTTTCCGGTGGTGGTGGTATGGCAGATGTTGAAACAGCCGGTACGGTTCCCCCCATCGCAGATGCGAACATGGCAAACGCCTCCATCGCTTTTTCCGGCCCCCCAAGTTTTTTTAGTAAGTCAGCCATGAACGCCGCCGCGTTAGAATCGGCGGATCTTGAAGTGCTTCCGGTACTCTGTTTGTTGTCCATGAAGAATTCTGCAAAATTTTCACAGAAACTCGGACGGAATTTTCTTTGATTAGGGTTAGAGAAAGAAAACCTAGAGAGAAATTTGGGGAATTTCGAACGCAGAGAGAGAGTGAGTAATGAAAAATAAAAAGCATCACACGGTTATTAGCTGATAGGTATGGAAGAGGACGGTTTTACAGGCATGACGCTAGCGACCGTACGCCTCCCCATAAAAGTGGCTTTTGAAATCCAAACCGGTGCCAACTCCCTCCAATATTTACTCCTCAATTCCCTGCCCTAGTAGATACTTCCTGCAAAGTCACACTTAAAAAAAACATCAAACTAAAAAAAAATGAAACGCCAGACTCCCCGGGTCTTGGGTATGACAGTATCAAAATCATGCCTAAGGAGTCTTGTTTTCCGAAAATATTTTTGGAAGATTGTTTTTTTTTAATTTGTTTGGATTTTTTTTCCTTGAATTAAAGAAAACAATTAAATATTTACAAATTGTGTTCAAGTGTTCTCAAAATTCCCTAGGTCAGGTCATGGTAAAACTTCTTGGATACTGGACCTAGGAAATCTCTAAGAACACTCACTTCCCAGACCGATTAGACGATATCAGGGAGTGCGCGTAGTGGCATTTCGTCCACTACACACATCTCCGAGTTATCCCTAAATACCTTCTCACGATGACCGTTGATAAGAAAAGGAGTCGAGTTTGAAGTACTTCCCTGGATCTCTACTGCTCCATTTGCACGAAGACTCACAATAGTGTATGGTCCAGTCCATTTGGACTTCAGCTTACCAGGAATCAACTTTAGGCGGGATTGGAATAGGAGAACTTTTTGACCTACTCTCAATTCTTTGACCCGTAGGTTCTTGTCATGCCAGAGTCTTGTTTTCTCTTTGTACCACATTGCCGATTCATATGACTCCAGCCTTAACTCCTCCAACTCCTGCAGCTGCAATTTTCTCTCTTCCTCACAGGACTCGGGTCTCATGTTAATCTCCTTGACCGCCCAATATGCTCGGTGTTCTAATCCCACGGGCAAGTGACACATTTTTCCGAACACAAGCCTATAAGGTGACATCCCAATAGGCGTCTTGTACGCTGTCCTGTAAGCCCATAGTGCATCTCCAAGCCTCTTACTCCAGTCCTTCCTAGACGGATTAACCGTCTTCTCCAGTATCGCCTTTATCTCCCTGTTGGAGATCTCTACTTGCCCATTTGATTGAGGGTGGTATGGTGTGGAAAGGCGATGGTGAACTTCGTACTTTCTCATTAGAGCTTCAATAGTCCGGTTATGGAAATGCGTCTCATTGTCAGATATTATATCTCTGGGCACTCCGTACCTGTTAAAAATGTTAGCCCTAAGGAATTTCGCTACCTCTTTGGCTTCACAAGATGTGGTCGCCTTGGCCTCTATCCACTTTGAAACATAATCAACTGCCACAAGTATGTATGCGTTCCCGTATGAAGACGGAAATGGACCCATGAAGTCCATTCCCCAGACATCGAAGATCTCACACACAATCACTGGAACTTGTGGCATTTTGTCCCTCCTAGAGATTCCCCCGGTCTGTTGACACCTCTCACAGTTCTGACAAAACTCGAAAGCATCTTTATGCAATGTAGGCCAGTAAAAACCGCTATCTAACACCTTCCTTGCGGTCTTCCTAGGTCCAAAGTGACCTCACAAGCTAGGGCATGGCAATGATTTAGTACATCCCTTTGTTCCCACTCCGGGATACACCTCCGGATTACTTGGTCAGCTCCCATTCTCCACAAATACGGATCGTCCCAGAAATAATACTTGGCTTCGCTTTTGAGCTTCATTCTCTGGGCCCGGGAGATTTCCTGCGAACTAGGCACCTCTCCAGTGTCCAAGTAATTTGCCAGGTCTGCGAACCATGGCTCATTGTTTAGATGACATTTACCTTTCTCAAAATCTCCTGGACCTGTTAATGCCATGATTTTCTCCCAATTGATAGGTCTAGGAAATTCCCCTAAATAATACAAATGTTCCTCGGAGAATGCATCTGGTATTGCTTCATCGGTCTTCCCTTGAAAAATACGACTAAGGTGGTCAGCCACCTTGTTCTCAGTTCCTTTCTTATCCTTAACCTCCCAATCAAATTCTTGTAAAAGTAACACCCAACGGATTAATCTTGGTTTAGACTCCTTCTTCGCCAGCAGGTACTTAATGGCCGCGTGGTCGGTGAAAACGATCACCTTCGACCCCAGCAAGTACGGGCGAAATTTTTCAAATGAATATACCACCGCCAGCATTTCTTTTTCGTTGGTGTCATAGTTCTTCTGGGCTTGATTTAGCGTCTTGGTTGCATAAAAAATCACGTAGCTTTTCCCATCAACTCTTTGACCTAGCACCGCTCCCACGGCATAGTCGCTTGCGTCGCACATGATTTCAAAAGGTAGATTCCAGTCGGGCGCTCTAATAATGGGAGCAGAAACTAACCTATCCTTCAACAACTGAAAAGCTTTTTTGCACTCCTCATCGAAAACGAACTCCACATCGTTATGCAATAAGTGAGTGAGTGGTTGAGCGATCCTTGCGAAGTCCTTTATAAACCTCCTATAGAATCCTGCGTGCCCTAGGAATCCTCTCACCTCTTTCTGATTCGTCGGGTAAGGCAGTTTTGAGATAACATCAATTTTTGCTTGATCTACTTGTATGCCTCTTTCTGACACCACATGCCCTAGGACAATTCCCTCAGAGACCATAGAGTGGCATTTCTCGAAATTCAAAACCAAATGCTTCTCCTGGCACCTCCTCAGCACTATATCCAAACTTGCCAAACACGAGTCAAATGAATTCCCGTACACAGTGAAGTCGTCCATAAAAATCTCGATGCAATCTTCCAGGAGATCCGAGAAGATACTCATCATACACCGCTGAAAAGTACCTGGCGCATTGCACAAGGCAAACGACATCCTTCTGTAAGCATACGTTCCAAAGGGACACGTGAAAGTTGTCTTCTCCTGATCCTCGGGATCCACATCTGGTCGCCAACCTATATCCAACGAGGAAACAAAAATATTGCTTGCCCGCCAACCTTTCCAACATCTGGTCAATGAAAGGTAATGGGCAGTGATCCTTCTTGGTAGCCTCGTTCAGCTTCCGGTAGTTAATACACATCCTCCACCCAGTAACAAGTCGAGTAGGGACCAACTCATTTTTATTGTTCTTAACCACCTGTATTCCTGACTTCTTTAGTACCATATGTACTGGACTAACCCATTCACTGTCTGGTATGGAATATATGATTCCTAGGGATAGCAACTTCAATACTTCATTCAGCACTTCTTCCCTCACGTTCGGATTCAACTTGCGTTGTGGGTCCCTACAGGCTTTTGGTCCTTCTTCTACGCGAATGTGATGCATGCACAGATCTGGACTGATCCCAACAAAGTCAGAGAGTGTCCACCCAATAGCCTTCTTGTTTCTCCTGATTACATTCAACAATTCATCTTCTTGTCCCTCGGTCAAGCTGCTGTTAATAATCACCGGGAAATTTTCATTCTCCTCCAGATACGCATACTTGAGCCCAGGTGGAAGCCTTTTCAACTCAGTTGTTATTCCCTTCTTAGACTCAGTAGAACTGTCCACGATCGCCACATAAGGTGCCTTCCTTGATCTGGCTAGCTCCGGGTTCGTACAGAATTCCAGAATTGCTTGAGACCAACTAGCTAATTCTCTATCAATGTCACGACCGCCCCTAGGGTTAATAAAAGCGGGCGATCGCGACTTAAAGGGGCTTAATGGACAGGCATAGAGGACTAGGGTTTTCAACAAGAGTTTGACCAAGAATTTAAGTTTAATAAATAAAACAACCAAAAGTATTTATGTTCAACAAGTAAATGACTAAGGGTTTAGCATTTATTCAAAATAAGTAACGAGTTTGCAAATATCCCAAATGAAACAGTTTTTGAATTTAAATAAAAAGTATGCAAAGCAAACATCACAGCGGAAGCATCCAAGAGAAGAGTGACGTCATGTGTGAAGACACGACGACACTCGGAGTTTCAAAACTACCATAGTTTATTATTAATTCCTGCTCAACACCACCAACCGCTCGTCGCTGCTCAACCTGCACATAGAGAAAACATATGCAGGGCTGAGTACTTTTGAAAATACTCAGTGGCTCATGCCGAAAACATTTTAAATAAGAGTACATATTATCATGCCATACGTAGGTAACCATCGGGGTTTGAGCTTTATAAAGGCCCGAGGCACCAAAATATTTTCCATTGTTCAAAATAGCGACTGCGCAGTCATTTTTCCCCATCGTCATCAACCATATCTGCCAATACATGACAAGGAATGCGGCCGCAAACCAGGTCATTAGACCGTCCAGCCCGTACGCTAGTACACAGTCTACCATAGGTGTACACTAATCCAAGTAGGGTTTGCTGCCCTACGAGGACCCGAATTCGATTGCTTTAAAACAAATCACGGCATGATAATTGCTTTAAACCACCCTTATAGCTCCACAGTCATACGTAAAAGATTTTAGTAAAAGAAAACCCACAAAAATGTAGGGTAGAAAAGAAGCCCACCTCGACCGTTTAGATTTCGACTACTGCTTTCCCTTTGTTATCACGCTTCGAGCACGAGTTATTACCTTTAGATAATATATATATCTTATCAATCACAACCATCTACTTAACATTATGCATGTCTCTATTGTTTTCCCTTTTCCCCCCCTTTGAACGGCGCATCATGTCATCACATATATCAATCAAGTAATTCACTTATAACAACATAGTGTTTTTGTCAAGATAGAAATCTGGCAGCACTGCACAACCATTTTATAAAATTTATTAAAATTTCACCCGACTTCCGTTGGGGCTAAAACTTTACAACAATGCAATAGACTCATCAACTAACTTCCAGTTTAAATTTCATATCAAAATACCCCTTTTTGGTCGGTCAAAAAGGACAACGTAACCTACTGGTCGAGAAAACATTTTCTGCCAGAAATGCGCAGTCAACTTTAACATTCACCAAAAATCCATCTTTTATCCAAATGAGTTGAAATTCACACACAACATAGAAGACATCAAGAAATTTACTCAGGAAAAAGAATCGATCAAATCGGAGTTTATTTGGTCTGTACAATGCAAGTCGGAACATACTGTCCGAACTTACAGCTTTTCATGCCTTTAAAAATTCGAATTAGGGTTTATCCCTATTTATTCAAAATCAACCTTTTCATGGGTTTAACACACAAACATGCTCAAAAGGGTCCTTATACTCATGCTCTCATAACATCATACATCATTCACCATAGATTTATTAATTCATCAAACAAATTCATTCAAAGCGCAATCAAACATACACACACAAATTCCCACCGATTGAATCCCTTAGATTTGAAATCCCTACACTCTCTACATGCATGAGGGAGTCAAAGAATGTTTAGATGGACAGGAATGAAGAATAGGGTCTGATTTTTACCTCTCTTGGATGAAACAAACGGTAGGAACGAATAAAAACCTTGCTTCTTCATCAATCTCTTGGAAAAATCGAAAGGATCTTGAGTAGAGTAGAAGAACAAGTGTGGGAGAGTGGAGAAGAGGGAGGGGGCGTGTGATTGAGGTGGGAGGCGTGTGATTTGAGGTAGGGTTTTGGAGTCTTTTATTTAAAGTGTTTAGGGAATAGAATATCTCCCAATTAATTAGAGAATAATTGGAGAATAATCACAATAAAGATGGGAGAGATTTGGGGAGATTTGATGGAGGTAATTGGCGTGTAATTGATGGAGAAATAAGGAGGATATTTCGAAAATCATGGCTATTTAATTAGCCTTTGATTTAAATTTGGTGTTTTCACGGAGCAGAATAAAATAATACGGAGCAGGAAAATTAATAAAAATCCTCCCAAATAATATGATAGTAGGCGTGTGAAATATTCCTCCCACAAGGAATAATTTCCAAATCTTTAATAAAATAGAGTAGGGAAAGATTTGCTAGGACATTCCAATTAAAACATGGAAAGAAATAATTAAGGGATCAAAATAAATAATGAATAATTTCCTTCTCCTACAAATTAGGAGATTTCGAATCCCCCTATGAAAATAATAGGGGCCGATTTTTATCAAGAAGGAAGTAAGGTAATTAGGCTTTAGGATTTAATTTGTATAATTATCCCAAAACAAATAATTAAATCCAAGAAATAGAATTCCTCTTCAATAATTTGGTAGTGGCCAATATTTCCACAATAAAAGGACAAGGTAATTATTTATGATTCTATCTTAAATCTCACTCCCTTTAAAAATATAATTCACCGCAATATATTTCATTCCACATCGCCACACCATAAAATCAACGAAATTGACTAGGTCAAATCAAAATTAGGTCATCGAATCAATCACATAACAGTTCATCATTTAATTCGTGACAATCAAAACAATAAATGCAACGTCTTAGGGTTCCAAAATTATGGTTCGAAAAGTGGGGCGTTACATCCTACCACTCTTAAAAGAAATTTCGTCCCGAAATTTGGTACTCTCATGAGAAGAGTTCTGGGTATAGATCCATCATCTTGTCCTCAAGCTCCCACGTGGCTTCTTCGTGCCTGTGGTTTCTCCACTGCACTTTCACGTACGCAACTGGTCTATTCCTCACGTTCTCGACCCTTGGTCTAGAATCGTTTGGGGCCTCTCCTCGTAGATCAAGTCTGGGTACAACGCGACTTCTTGGTAGTGAATCACGTGCTTTGGGTCAAACACGTATTTCCGCAACTGCGACACATGAAAGACGTTGTGCACGTTCCCAAGGCTCGGGGGTAGCGCCAAACGGTAAGCAACAGGACCCACTCCTTCGAGGATTTCATAAGGTCCAATAAATAGCGGTTTCAACTTTCCCTTGACACCAAAACGCGTTATCCCTTTCGACGGGGATACTTTGAGAAAAACCTTGTCGCCAGCTTGAAATTGTAAGTCGGTTCGTCGTACATCCGCGTATGACTTTTGTCTGTCTTGAGCTTCTTTTATCCTCGCATGAATTTATCGAACGATTCTAACCATTTCTTCGACTGCGTCGGGCCCGCGTACCCTTCTCTCACCAACTTCGTCCCAGTAGAGCGGGGATCTACACTTTCTCCCGTACAAGGCTTCGTACGGAGCCATGTTTATCGTTGCCTGGAAACTGTTGTTGTAGGCGAATTCGATCAATGGGAGTGCGGACTCCCAACTCCCTCCTCGGTCCAACACCACGGCTCTTAACATATCCTCGAGGGTTTGGATCGTTCTTTCGGATTGCCCGTCCGTCTGCGGGTGAAAAGCGGTGCTGAAGTTCAGTCGAGTGCCTAGCTCACGTTGTAGGCTGATCCAGAATCTCGATGTAAATTTCGGGTCACGGTCAGACGTGATCGTCACGGGGACTCCATGTAGTCGCACTATTTCTTTTATATACACTTGAGCTAGCTTGTTTGATCCATAGGTTATGGGTATCGGTATGAAGTGTGCACTCATGGTGAGTCGGTCTATAACTACCCATATGGCAGTATTCCCTCTTTGCGTCTTTGGCAAGGCTGTCACAAAGTCCATGGCAATGTGCTCCCATTTCCACTCGGGGATTTCTAGTGGTTGCAACTTCCCGTAAGGTCGTTGATGTAGAGCCTTCACCTGTTGGCAGGCTAAGCAGCGCTCCACAAATGTCGTTATATCCCTCTTCAAACCATTCCACCAGAAGGACTTCTTCAAGTCTTGATACATCTTCGTACTTCCTGGGTGGGCGGTGTAAGGAGTCTCATGTGCTTCACTCATCACTTCGTTTTTGAGTTCTTCGTCACTTGGTACGCAAAGTCTCCCTTTGAAGGTAAGGGCGTTGTCGGATTCCTCGTGAAAATCCCCCGATTCGCCAGTTCTTACTTCGACTCGAATTTCCTCTAGTTTCGCATCCATTCGTTGTGCTTCTATAATTCTCGACCTTAGGTCAGGTTCAACAACTAAAGTGGCGATTTGCGCTTCCACTGTTTCTGGTGCTCTCACCACTTCCAAACGCATCTTACTAAACTCACGGACCAGGCTTTCTTCTTTAGTGAGCAAAGTGGCCAATTGGGAATGACTCTTCCGGCTCAAGGCATCTGCCACTACATTTTCCTTGCCAGGGTGGTAGTTGATGTCACAATCGTAGTCCTTCACCAATTCGGGCCACCTTCGTTGTCGCATGTTTAAATCCTTTTGCTCGAAGAAATATTTCAGGCTTTTGTGGTCCGTAAAGATCTCACATCGAACTCCGTAGAGATGATGTCTCCAAATCTTTAAGGCGTGTACCACTGCTGCTAACTCCAAATCGTGGGTTGGATAGTTCAACTCGTGCGGTCTCAATTGTCGGGATGCATAAGCAATCACCTTGTTGTTTTGCATCAACACACATCCAAGTCCCACCTTTGAAGCGTCCGTGTATACCACGTAGTTCACTCCAGGTTCTGGTACAGCTAAGATGGGTGCACTAGTTAGCTTTTCCTTCAAAAGTTGAAAACTAGCCTCGCACTCGGGAGTCCAATTCACTTTCACTCCCTTCTTGAGTTGTTGTGTCGTGGGCCTCGCTATCGTGGAGAACCCTTCTATAAACCTTCGGTAGTACCCCGCCAAACCTAGGAAACTCCGAATCTCGTTCGGTGTTGAAGGTGCTTTCCACTGTTGCACCGCCTTAACCTTAGCGGGATCTACTCGAATTCCTTCTTTCGACACGATGTGACCAAGGAAATTTACTTCATTAAGCCAAAACTCACACTTGCTGAATTTGGTGTACAACTTCTCGCTTCCCAAGGTCTCCAAGGTGATTCGCAGATGTTCCTCGTGCTCCTTCTCATTCTTCGAGTAAACTAGCACGTCATCAATGAACACCAAGACAAACTTATCCAAGTAGGGATGAAACACTCGGTTCATCAAGTCCGTGAATACCGCAGGTGCATTCGTCAAACCGAACGGCATTACGACAAATTCATAGTGATCATATCTCGTTCGAAAGGCCATCTTTGGTACATCTTCTCGTCGGACTCTCAACTGATGAAATCCGGACCTTAAGTCCATCTTCGAGAATACACCGGCTCCTCGAAGTTGATAGAATAGGTCATCTATCCTTGGCAGTGGATATTTGTTCTTGAGAGTCATCTTGTTCAGCTCCCGATAATCGATACACATTCTCATTGATCCGTCCTTCTTCTTTACAAAAAGCACAGGCGCGCCCCATGGTGAAACACTGGGTCTAATAAAACTCAGGTCCATAAGCTCTTGGAGCTGTATCTTGAGTTCTTCTAACTCCTTAGGCGCCATTCTATATGGTGCCTTAGACACAGGTGCCGACCCTGGTGATAGATCGATGGTGAACTCCAATTGTCGATCTGGCGGTGGTCCAGGCAAGGCTTCGGGAAAAACGTCCGGAAATTCCCGTACGACGGCTACGTCTTCAATTTTCCTTTCTCCTTCCTCCTCTCCTTGTAGATAGACAAGATAAGCAGAACGTCCTTTCCTCATCATCGTACTAGCTTGGAGCGCGGGAATGACAGAGGTTCGCCGGTTCATAGAGATTCCATAGCATAAGATGGGTTCCTTGCCCGGGGCTTGTAGAGATATTTGTCTCTCCTTAGAACGAATCTTTGCAAAATTTGAGGTCAACCAATCCATTCCTAAAATTACGTCAAAGTCCCCAATCGCCATAACTTGCAGATCATGAGCGACTATCTTAAGGCTTCCCATCATAATTTCTACGTTCGGGCATGTTCGTGAGATTTCTATTGTCCCACCCACTGGTGAAGACACTATCATCTTACGTTCAGATTTGTTAACAGGCAAGCTCAAAGTATCCACACATAAGTCAGATATGAAGGAATGCGATGCGCTCGTATCAAACAACACAATGATAGAAGTGTCGAGGATTTTACCCATACCTGTCAGGTTTCCGTTTTCCTGGTTCCCTTGTTCGATCTTGGGTTGTTTCCGACTCAAGGCATATGCTCTAGCCTGAGGAGGAAGTCTTGGGCGGTAGGGTTGTTGCTGTCGCGGAGGTTGATCGCGATTTCCCCTTGACTCTGTTTGTGGTGCTCTTGGCTGCATGCGGGGTCCTTGAGTGTTCTGCCTCGACTCCATTGTTACCCTCTTACTCGGACATTCTCTAGAGAAGTGATCGTTTCCTCCAGAGTTAAAGCACTTAGGGGTGCTCTGGATTCTACACTCTCCAAAGTGGTACTTGGAGCACACGTTGCATTGGGGTGGCTTGGGTCGGAAGTCGCCTCTCTGGTTAGATGAGTTTTGCTCTCCCCCATATTGCAGTTGGTTCTGGGTGTGCTGATACCTCTTGTTGTCATATGGGATTCTGTTTCCCTCCCACTTCCGCTTCTCTCGGGAGTGGTGTGGTGGAGGTAGTGCCAAAGTAGTGTTTTCCTTCGCTTTCTCCTTGGGCATAGCTGCCTCAATGTCTAGCGCAAGGGCCAGTGCTTCCACATAGGGAAGTCTCCCACGACTAGCCAACGGCATCCTTATCTCTGGCCGTAGTCCCTCACGGAACTTCTCGGCTAGCTTCTCGTCGGTATCAACTTGTTCAGGTGCGTACCGGGTCATGTTGTTGAGTGCACGGTCGTACTCGGTCACAGTCATGCGTCCTTGGGTCAAATTGTAGAATTCTGCCGCCTTTGCTTTCCGATAGCTCTTGGGCACATAATTATTATACATCTCGGCCTTGAAACCTTCCCATGTCATCCCCGTTACTTGCTCTCGGGGCATTGTCTTCATCCGTGTGTCCCACCAGAAGTCAGCAGACTCGGTTAGTTGGTAGGTCACACAACTCAACCGTTCTTTGTCATTGCACCCCAAGATTGCGAAAATGCGCTCCAATGAGCGTATCCATGATTCGGCCTTGGCCGGCTCTCCCATTCCATCAAAGACGGGAGGTTTCTGACCTAAGAACAACTTCATGATCTCACGGTCAACCGGAGGTGGAGAAGGTGGTGGTGGAGGGATGGGTTGCGTCACACTCTCCTCCATCGCCTGAGGGGTAGGTTCGGGGTTCCCTCGTCTTATGTTACGTCTTGGCGGCATTCTGATTTATCACAAGAATTATTATTGTATTTATTCGAAATCCCAAGAACAGTTGTGTGGTATAGTTGAAAGGTGGAAATCAAAGGGAAATTGCATCATAGAATAATAAGGAGCTTTTGCAAGACACTGTATCGAATATAACTGCATAAAATGATAGCAAGAGAGCAATCACCGAATGGTGTAGCAAGAGGCAATTGCGTCGCAAGGTAGCAAATGAGTGATTGCTCAACAAGATAGTAAAGGATAGGAGACAATTTGTACAATAGAGTGGCAATCATAGACTTTCAATAGAATGGTAAAAGACAACGATAGTAGGATATGATTGTGGAATAGGACAACAAAAGACAGTTGTATAATGAGATGGTTAGGATGGTTTCAAATTATGGCAAGAATTAATTGTACCATCGAGTAGCAAAGATAGTATGTCACAAATAATTGTGCAATTAGGAAAAGGACGATTACAATGTAGTATAGCAAAAGGTAATTGCACAGTTTGAACAATAAGAAATGATATCAAGTTATTGCACAATAGAATAGCAAAAGACAAAAATTTCCATAGAATTATCAAACGTTACCTCCAAGAGGTCTTAGTTCCATCATCATCAAAACAAATGGGTAAAACAACGTGGAAAGAGAAAAACTAGAGTCAAGCAAAACGGTAAAGTATCAAAAAAAACGTGGGAAATCGAAATAAAATATTCCAGAATTATTATATTTAATCTTTTCCATCCTTATCCTCCTTCGCCCCGGTCTCTCCAACGTTCTCTCTATTTGGGTCCTCCTCCTCCTCAGGTTCCTCCTCCTCGGGATCCTCTTCCTCACTTTCTTCCTCGACACCTACAGGTGGAGGTACTATCCCTGGCATCCCATCGACCTCTCTGTCGATTCTTATAGGGGCTGAAACGCGCATCCCGAGTCTCATTCTCTTAGGAACACGGGAGACATGTGGCTCCCTGTCGCAGCGATTCCTTCGCATGCGGGCTTGAATAGGCGGATAGATATGTGGAGGTGGAGCACGTGGCGGTCCGTCAAAAGCAGCTGTCATAGCCGGAAGTAGCACCTTTATAAGGCCAACCAAATCACCCCGCGCGGTGTAGTCAGGTGGGCTATACCATATGAAAAACCGAGATGCCTGAGCGGTCCACTCGTCCCAAGGCGGTGGTAAAGTGTGGATGAGCTTTTGGATTCCCTCGTGATGGGTGGCTCCCCCATACGCATAGGCGTTCATCCACTTATCATAAAATCCGGTGACATAGGACATAAAGAAAAGCTTCTCATCCCACTCGTAGTCTTGGTAGCGCTCAACTAGGTGGTCCCTATTGCTGGAGTAACGATTTCGCATCGGGGCATAATACTAATGGACCATCTAAAGGGACAACAAACAAAACTCAGCATCAGTCCAACGATAGAAGGAAGCAATGGGATCCCTCGTGATGGGTGGCTCCCCCATACGCATAGGCGTTCATCCACTTATCATAAAATCCGGTGACATAGGACATAAGGAAAAGCTTCTCATCCCACTCGTAGTCTTGGTAGCGCTCAACTAGGTGGTCCCTATTGCTGGAGTAACGATTTCGCATCGGGGCATTATACTGATGGACCATCTAAAGGGACAACAAACAAAACTCAGCATCAGTCCAACGATAGAAGGAAGCAATGGGATTTAAGTTTCAAAAAGAGATGCTGAGAACATGATGCCTATGAAGATGGCTATGTATAGCAAAAGATTTAGGTATGTAAGTAGCATCATGTCAAAGTTTTGAATATTCCAAGGTTATTGGTTCATGTGTTTTCGCGTTTCGTCGAGTCGTAGCATGCCGACTTCCCCATAGGCTACTTGCCTTGCACTAAGCATTTCACATCTCTACGTTCATTATTATCGCAAAGTTTTGCATTCATTGCACCAATTTATAACTAGGTATAGTTGCATGCTCAAGTTCACCATCATAGATATTGTTTCACAATGTAATCGCATAAGCATCATCATAAAATTTCATCCAACTCATAGGTTTAACGCATATTCGAGTAACATATACAAGTTTATTTTCATAACAACATTTGTCATCTCGGCATAAGCGCAAATATCAATTTCACATCATATCAATTCATCAACCCATATTCCAATCAAAATTTTCAACATGATATATAATCTCAAATCCCCATAGAAGTACTTTCATTCATGCAAGAGTAATATTCCCATCGATATTCCCAACATTTCACAGTTCATATCAAAATTCCATCAACATACTTGTTACCTCATTCCTCGTGGTTGGGCAGGGACGAGTTGTGGTGTTTGAGCTTCCGATGTTTATCATTTAGCCAAATTACACATGCACAGATTTTGACTCAAAAAGACTCTTGGGTCCAGAGCGGAAAGAACTGCGGCTCTGATACCAAACTGTCACGACCGCCCCTAGGGTTAATAAAAGCGGGCGATCGCGACTTAAAGGGGCTTAATGGACAGGCATAGAAGACTAGGGTTTTCAACAAGAGTTTGACCAAGAATTTAAGTTTAATAAATAAAACAACCAAAAGTATTTATGTTCAACAAGTAAATGACTAAGGGTTTAACATTTATTCAAAATAAGTAACGAGTTTGCAAATATCCCAAATGAAACAGTTTTTGAATTTAAATAAAAAGTATGTAAAGCAAACATCACAGCGGAAGCATCCAAGAGAAGAGTGACGTCATGTGTGAAGACACGACGACACTCGGAGTTTCAAAACGACCATAGTTTATTATTAATTCTTGCTCAACACCACCAACCGCTCGTCGCTGCTCAACCTGCACATAGAGAAAACATATGCAGGGCTGAGTACTTTTGAAAATACTCAGTGGCTCATGCCGAAAACATTTTAAATAAGAGTACATATTATCATGTCATACGTAGGTAACCATCGGGGTTTGAGCTTTATAAAGGCCCGAGGCACCAAAATATTTTCCATTGTTCAATATAGCGACTGTGCAGTCATTTTTCCCCATCGTCATCAACCATATCTGCCAATACATGACAAAGAATGCGGCCGCAAACCAGGTCACTAGACCGGCCAGCCCGTACGCTAGCACACAGTCTACCATAGGTGTACACTAATCCAAGTAGGGTTTGCGGCCCTACGAGGACCCGAATTCGATTTATATAACAGTGGCAACAGGCACATCAGATAGGCACGTTAAAACAAATCACGGCATGATAATTGCTTTAAACCACCCTTATAGCTCCACAGTCATACGTAAAAGATTTTAGTAAAAGAAAACCCACAAAAATGTAGGGTAGAAAAGAAGCCCACCTCGACCGTTTAGATTTCGACTACTGCTTTCCCTTTGTTATCACGCTTCGCGCACGAGTTATTACCTTTAGATAATATATATATCTTATCAGTCACAACCATCGACTTAACATTATGCATGTCTCTATCGTTTTCCGTTTTCCCTTTTCCCCCTCCTTTGAACAGCGCATCATGTCATCGCATATATCAATCAAGTAATTCACTTATAACAACATAGTGTTTTTGTCAAGATAGAAATCTGGCAGCACTGCGCAACCATTTTATAAAAATTATTAAAATTTCACCCGACTTCCGTTGGGGCTAAAACTTTACCACAATGCAGTAGACTCATCAACTAACTTTCAGTTTAAATTTCATATCAAAATACCCCTTTTTGGTTTGTCAAAAAGGACAACGTAACCTACTGGTCGAGAAAACATTTTCTGCCAGAAATGCGCAGTCACCTTTAAAAATTCACCAAAACTCTATCTTTTATCCAAATGAGTTGAAATTCACACACAACATAGAAGACATCAAGAAATTTACTCAGGAAAAAGAATCGATCAAATCGGAGTTTATTTGGTCTGTACAATGCAAGTCGGAACATACTGTCGGAACTTACAGCTTTTCATGCCTTTAAAAATTCGAATTAGGGTTTATCCCTATTTATTCAAAATCAACCTTTTCATGGGTTTAACACACAAACATGCTCAAAAGGGTCCTTATACTCATGCTCTCATAACATCATACATCATTCACCATATTTTTATTAATTCATCAAACAAATTCATTCAAAGCGCAATCAAACATACACACACAAATTCCCACCGATTGAATCCCTTAGATTTGAAATCCCTACACTCTCTACATGCATGAGGGAGTCAAAGAATGTTTAGATGGACAGGAATGAAGAATAGGGTCTGATTTTTACCTCTCTTGGACGAAACAAACGGTAGGAACGAATAAAAACCTTGTTTCTTCATCAATCTCTTGGAAAAATCGAAAGGGTCTTGAGTAGAGTAGAAGAACAAGTGTGGGAGAGTGGGGAAGAGGGAGGGGGCGTGTGATTGAGGTGGGAGGCGTGTGATTTGAGGTAGGGTTTTGGAGTCTTTTATTTAAAGTGTTTAGGGAATAGAATATCTCCCAATTAATTAGAGAATAATTGGAGAATAATCACAATAAAGATGGGAGAGATTTGGGGAGATTTGATGGAGGTAATTGGCGTGTAATTGATGGAGAAATAAGGAGGATATTTCGAAAATCATGGCTATTTAATTAGCCTTTGATTTAAATTTGGTGTTTTCACGGAGCAGAATAAAATAATACGGAGCAGGAAAATTAATAAAAATCCTCCCAAATAATATGATAGTAGGCGTGTGAAATATTCCTCCCACAAGGAATAATTTCCAAATCTTTAATAAAATAGAGTAGGGAAAGATTTGCTAGGACATTCCAATTAAAACATTGAAAGAAATAATTAAGGGATCAAAATAAATAATGAATAATTTCCTTCTCCTACAAATTAGGAGATTTCGAATCCCCCTAAGAAAATAATAGGGGCTGATTTTTATCAAGAAGGAAGTAAGGTAATTAGGCTTTAGGATTTAATTTGGATAATTATCCCAAAACAAATAATTAAATCCAAGAAATAGAATTCCTCTCCTATAATTTGGTGGTGGCCAATATTTCCACAATAAAAGGACAAGGTAATTATTTATGATTCTATCTTAAATCTCATTCCCCTTAAAAATATAATTCACCGCAATATATTTCATTCCACATCAATTAATTTAAGCCACGCCATAAAATCAACGAAATTGACAAGGTCAAATCAGAAATAGGTCATCGAATCAATCACATAACAGTTCATCATTTAATTCGTGACAATCAAAGCAATAAATGCAACGTCTTAGGGTTCCAAAATTAGGGTTCGAAAAGTGGGGCGTTACAATCAATGTCATGACTTATTTCGAAATTCTCGATCTGTTCCTGCATTAACTCTGTCTCAAGATATTCTTGGACTAAGGGGTTAATAACATCTATAGCATGCAAATTTTCAACGTCAAGAGGTTTTTTCATTGTCTCATCTATGCTGAATGTATATTTCTCCCCATTATAATCAAGGCAGATGGTACCATCAAAAACATCAATGATAGTCCATCAAAAACATCAATGATAGTCCATCAAAAACATCAATGATAGTCTTAGCGGTACGCAGGAAAGGTCTCCCTAAAGGTACTCCACCAGACTCTGCAGATTCATTATCACTCATTCTAATCACATGGAAATCTGCTGGGTACAAGAAGTCATGTACCTTTACTATCTAGTTCTCAAGCACTCCTTCAGGACAAATGCATGACCTCTCTGCCAATTGGATCACAACTTTGGTGTCCACCATGCCTACCCCTACTAACTTCTTGTATATAGACAGTGGCAACACATTTATGGATGCACCTAAATCACACATAGCATGCTCGATTTTTACATCACCAATAGAGATGGGTAAGGTAAACATACCTGGATCATTGCATTTCGAAGGCATCCTCTGCTTTTGAATCACTGCAGAGATGTTCTCGCCGATCAAAATTTTCCCACTAGGTCTAGCCTTCCCAGCTATAAATTCCTTGATGAACTTGCTAAACACCGGCAATTTCAAAGCCTGTAAGAATGGTAGATTAATCTCCAATTTCCCAAAAATATCCATGAAATCCACCGGCTCTTCCTTCTTCTTCTTAGCTTCCCCCCGGCTTGGGAAAGGCTTCAGTCGCTTCCCTGCTCCGATAGAGCTTTCAGCTGAGAATTCTCCAGTTTCCTCCCTTACTGCCTCGTTCTCCAACTCCGGCTCTAGATCGAGGAAAAACGGTTCAGATGACTTAGGCAGGGGTTTCTCCAAATCTCCTGTTTCAAGGTCATCCTTGACCAAGGAATTTTCTCCCTCCAAGTTCCTGGATCTAGGAATTGTATCCTCGTACTTCTTGTCTTCCTTGGAACCTGTCGCTTCCTTCGTTCTTACCATTGGCCCTTCATATCCCTTCTCGGATCTCAAGGTAATCTGACTTATATTCGCTCTATCCGGTGGCCTTACTGAGGCGGGAATCTTTCCTTCATTTCCCCTTATATCACTCAAAGAAGTGGATATCTGCGATAATTGCTAGGCCAGCATATCCATGGCCGCCTTTTGCTCCTGTTGAGCATCTTGAAGCTTGTGCACTACGTCATTGTTTGATTGCAGGTTGTTTTGCATATGTTGCTGAGAACTGACGAGATCGTGCACCATATCATCGATACTCTTTTGTGGCTTTGGTGGCTGACTGGGTCCTGGCCCTATATTCAGAGTCGGTACACTCATCTGATTCTGACGAGCGTTTCATTGACCTCCTGAAGAGTTGTTGTATTGATTTCCTTGACCCTGGTAATTGTTCTGAAAATTCCTTTGGTGCGGTGGTACATAAGAGTTCCCTTGATTGTTCTGATTTCTGTTTCCCCAGCTCGAGTGGTCTCCTTGGTTCTGATTGATCCAGCTGCCCTGCCCCTCTTGATTCCTTCCTGACCAGTTACCTTGTCTTTCGGGCTGAGGTGCAAACTGCTGACTTTGTTGTGGTGCTGGCTGATTCTGCTCATTGTCAGTCCATCTGAAATTTGGATGGTTTCTCCAGGGCGCATCTCTCTGTCTCCCTGGATTCCAGCTCCTATCGGGATTCCAACTTCCCATTGCATTGACCTTGGCCTGATAATCTCCTTCCTGGGTCCCGTAATATTGCTGAATTTGATTATCTCCTGGACCAGGAGATTTCTCATTCCCTTGTGAAACTGGTGGATTTGTTTTTTCAATTGCGTTCAATAGAGCTTTCTCGAGCCTGTCAATCCTTGTTTCTACCTTATCATCTTCTTGCTCTCTCACAGCATGCACCGATCCTCTCCTCTCTGCATTCCTAGGGTTATCGTACGTCTTCTTAGCGTCGATCAACTTCCCCAGGATTTCTCTTGCCTCACTTCCCCTCTTCCTTGTGAAATTCCCCCCACTCGAGGAGTTCATTAAGTCCTTTGACTCAGGAGTTGCCTCTTCGTAAAACAGAGAGTAGGTCTCTGCCTCTATCATTCGGTGATTCGGGCATGCATCCAACAATCCCTTGAATCTCGACCAATACTGACTCAAGGATTCATCGTTATCCTGCTTACACTCTAGTATTTCTTTTTTCAGTGCATTCGTCTTGTTGGATGGGAAGAAATAATCTAAGAATTCCAACTTGAAGTCCCTCCATGTGCGGATAGAATCCGGGGGCAAACTCAATAACCACGTATTAGCTTCCCCCTTCAAGGTAAACGGAATTGCCCGTAGGCGATAATCCTCCTCTGTTGCTTCATTTGGCCTCTTCTGAATACCGCACAACTTACTGAATTCATTTAAGAACTCATACCGACACTTATTTCTGCGCCCAGAGAACGTTGGCAAGATGCCGAGTACGTTTGTCTTGATCTCAATAGTCCTCTGGCGCTGGTTCATTACTATGGCTTGGGCCGGTTCTCCATCTCTGGATCTGGATCTACCACTTGCGCCATGACT
Organism: Salvia splendens; assembly: GCF_004379255.2. Taxonomy (NCBI): domain Eukaryota; kingdom Viridiplantae; phylum Streptophyta; class Magnoliopsida; order Lamiales; family Lamiaceae; genus Salvia; species Salvia splendens. The sequence goes on from NC_056034.1 coordinate 27,430,321, forward strand.
ACTTCCTCTGCTTCCCCTGTTTCTGACTCTGTTTCTGATTCGGGTGGTGACTCTGGATCTTCGCGTCCTGACGACGTCCAAGATTCGTTGCTAGTAAATTCACTCGGAAACGGATCTCCCGTGGTGAACCCTGATCTGGAGGTCACAGTAGAGACTGTATCCTTAACCTGCCAATTAAACTGGTCGTGCTTCCACCCAGATGAGTTGCTCCAGTGGGCAGATCTTGAGTCTGTGCTCATAAACTACAAAATAAAAAAAGAAAGAAAATAAATCAAAACTATTTACACCACAGACTCTGAACACTAACACAAAGCACGCCATCCATCCCCGGCAACGGCGCCATTTAAAGGGAGACGATCTGGTAGTAGTGTGGTTTCACACGGAGTAAGCAAGTGTGCACAGAGAAAACTAATGCAAGTGCTCGGTCAAGACACCATGCTCCTTAAATCCACTGGATCACCAGGTCCAGGAACTCAAGATAACACAGAGTGTTTTTGTCGTTGGACACACTCGACTCCCCTTCAAAAATAAATCCCTCAACCCGAATACTATAAATTAGCATAGGGAAGCGGGGTCGATCCCACGAAGATGGATTCGTGAAGTAGTGCTTAGAGACTCTGGAAACAAGCGGCTGCTGCCACGCAAAAGGGTTGAGAATTTTAACTACCTCTAGATCTAGACACGAAATGTAAATGCTAGACCTAAGACACAGAAAATGTAATAGAATCAGACTTCAATACTGAGAGACACATTTTACTTCCTAGATTAAGTAAACGACTAACTAACTAAGACTAGACAGGGAAAATAAAACAGTGGGGACCATGACTCCAAATATAGCAAGTACGGTTAAAGCTGCAAATAACAAACTCATGCTCCAACTAACAACGACCTGCAATTTCCTAACCGATTCAAGCACGCAAATGGAGAAAACAGAGCATATATCTAGATTCGAACAGAATATAAAGATTTGGATGTCGGAAACTTGCTATGAACCGGAAATACATCAGATCTACGTAAACTAGGCGAAATGAAATGAAAACACGTAAACTAGGCATAAAATTAAATAAATCTTGCTCAGATTCACGTCGGGTGCTTAATCCACTCCGGATCCAAGCGATCCGAACCCAACAACAGACACAATCGACTCCATAACTTCGGTTTTCACAGATCTGCTCCGATCAACGCCGAATTCAAACAATCACAGACAACTACACAACACCAGCAAACTCAACCCTCCGATTCATCCACAAACAGACTTCGATCACCCAGATCCAACCACAAACCTGCATAAATTCATAAAACAACTGCGAAATGCACCCTACTCGAACAATCCAACTCCAAAATTCCGACAATCAACATAACAGACGTAACAGAAAATCAAACTTGTATTAAAATAAGAGAATATTCGGCAAAAGCAAACAGAGGTCCGAGCTTCGAACAGCGAAGCTCGGCAAAATCAGCAAAGTATGAAAGCGGAAATTAAATTGTTTCTTCGCCCCCATCGAAGGACGGTGTTACAACCCAATCGAAAATATATGAAAGCTCAAAGTAAACCCCAGTGCATGACCCCCTGAATCTCCCCACGAAAAGAACCCAAGTGTGTGAAAAGTGAACTAAGCTACAGGCTGTTAGCGAGGCCTCCAACCGAGAAGATCCCTCCAGCGTGCATGCTTCTGCCTTTTATAGACGCAGACATAGCCTTCTAGAGTCTTCGTAGAAATCTCTATTCTACCCTTCAACTCCGAGGCTTCCTCCGTCAAGCAATTTTCCGCATAATGTCCACTCATTCGCCTATTTCTTAGGTCCACGCAATTGTCCTCCTCCTTTCCTGGACCTGGCGAAAATCTTCACACACCTGGCTTAAAACGTGCGTTAGACCCAGAAATTTTACGAATTAAAATCCTAGACCTATGCATGAAATTAGCCTTATCAGACCCTTGTACTCGTCCTTGCGGAAGAGCACGGATGTGGGTGTTGTGCTCTTGTCTAAAAACAGGAAGAAAAAGTGGGTCCGGGTCCACATTCGTGCTCATTAGCAAGAGCATGGATGTGGATGCTCTTAATATAGATATGGAAAAAACATTTAGTCTTGCTATAATTGAATGCAATGGTAACAAAGATGGCATACTAAAAATAGATGAAGGCGACAATCACCTGTTATCTCTATGCATAATTAATTTGGGAAAACATAGGATTTGACACAAACTTATAATCAAAATCAGAAAATTTCCAGTAGAAGATGACATCAATCAATAGCATTAGCCAGATTTGGATTCACTAGTGTCCACTATATGGCGGACACCCCAATAGCCTCGCCCCAGTTTTTATCCATAGCCCTAGTTTTTTTTCCATAGCCCCAAAATTTTGTTTCCGCCACTATGGTGGACACTTCCAATAGCCCCCAAATTTTATAATCAATTTTCATTTTAGTTTCAATCAAGTATAATTAAAATCATCGCAATGTAAATAATTAGAAAACGAGGTAATTGGACCTGAATATTCGTTGTATTGCAAAAGGGTAAAATTATACAATGAATATCTAAAATAAAATACAACTAGATCAAATATACAACGAAAATTTAATCTAGTTCAAATCACAAAGGTGTTCACACTGCGCCGCCACCTCCCCTACGTGCCCACACTTCTTCAATCAAATCGGACTGGAGTGTGGTATGTGATGTGGTCCTGCGCATATCAGCGAAACGTTGGATCAAATATTCATTGCTCTGTGGTATGCCCACGTGTCTCTCCACAAATTGTCCATTTCTGACCACAAATTCTAGTGAGAGAAATTTTGAGTGATGAAAAGTTGGAATGGTGTGAAAATAATGAATGGAATGAGTTGTATTTATAAGTGAATTAAATTGAATAAAAAAAATCAGGGGCTATAGCCGCGCCGGAAACCGCGCAACTATAGGAGCCCCGCCTATCCGCCGCGTCCGCCCCGGAGTCGCCGCATGCCCGTCCGCCGCCTACCGCGGCCACACTCCTCGTCCGCCCCGGGGGCGGACGTCACCTCCACTATAACCGCCCAGAGATCGCCCCGGCGGGGGCTATAGCCGCGCCTCAACCATAGTGGATACTCTAATGGAAAATCAACCAAGATCATGAGATAGTGGAGAAGATTTAAGGTTAAGAGCATCCACAATTGCGGCGAGCGGACCGACTAGCCGATTCCTGGCGCTGGCCGATCCGCTCGCCGGTCGGTTGGCCGCCATTGCAGGCTCCCGATCGGCTAGCCCATTTTTTTTTATTTAATTTTCGAATCACTATATATACGCGATTTGCACGTCATTTTCATTCGCACCACTTATTATTGAATTTTTCCGTATTTGTGTCGTAAGTTTAATTCCGTATTTTGTGTGAGTATCTACTAGAATAATTGTCTTTCACTACATTCAGTTTGTGGCACTTCGGTGAAGATGCCAGCATAAATTCTTTGTCTATACACTTATATGTTATGACACTGGTATCAAATACTAATGCTGCATGTTCAAAAAATGTCATATTAATACTCGTTTACTTACATAACGTTGATTAATAAATGCATAAAACTAATTATTAATGCTACGTTATAAATGCACAACGTTGATTAATAAATGCCATATCAAAGAAATGCCATATCAATGCTACATTAATTCTATTATTTAAAAATCATTATTTCCGCAAATGCATAAAATTAATTTTATTGTCAAAATGATATGAATAAAAGAATGTTATTTAATGTTTTAATATAATACTCACAGTATTATTTTAAATACAATAGTATGTTTGCAAATATCTGTAAGATAATAAAATAAGTACTATAAATATATTTGAGTTTGTATAATATTAGATGAATATGTATCACGACGAAAAATGCCAAATTTGATTAGTTTTTATATGATATATAACAAATATAATATATTTAAATTATCAATTGCATGTGTTATATTTTATATAGAATGTTGTTACAATAAAAAAAGCCTCTTGATGAATCCGCGAATTTTTGATGGTGATGAAAGCAGGAAAATACAGATTACGACACAGAGATTTTACGTGGTTCGATTTACTGAAGTAAATCTACGTCCACGGGAAGAAGGGGGGGCAAGATTGTATTGCTTGATCTGGGATTACAGCTTACAACACAGACTTGCTATATGATATTTTATCTCTAGAGAGCTTAACCCTTTTCTATCTGATCTAAGTTCTATTTATACATTGAACTAAGATCGTGGCTTGCATCACCACTAATGATGGTTGTGGATGTCGTGGAGGTCATGGCCTAAGATCGTGGATGTAGCGTAGGTCATGGCCTACGATCGTGGCCTGAGTTGACACCACGTGGTAGTGGGTGTGTTGGAAGTTGTGGAAATCCTGTATGGGTCCACTAACTCCTTGTTCGGTCGAATACTGAGACCGAACTGCTTTGGTTGCCGATCTGAGAGTAGAGCTTGATGCCGACCTGAGAGCAGAGCTTGATTAGTTGGCTTTTACCGAGCTGTAGGCTGAGGCCGAACTCTTTGTTCGGTCGAATACTGAGACCGAACTGCTTTGGTTGCCGATCTGAGAGTAGAGCTTGATGCCGACCTGAGAGCAGAGCTTGATTGGTTGGCTTTTACCGAGCTGTAGGCTGAGGCCGAACTCTTTGGTAATGCCGAACTCATACTCTTCCCTGGGCTTTGGGCTGATGGGCCGTCATTGCTGTTGGGCTTGTTTAGTACGCACCCCATCACCTCTTATACGTATGTTTGTTAGGATTAGTAACAATTTTATTGAATACTTGTATTATTATTTTATTTTACAACATGTATATAATATGATATGCACAGTTTAGTTGAATTAGTAGCAGGTACTCTACGCCATAAATTAAGCGGCAACTTTAAAGCGCCAAATGTAGAATTATTGAAAGCTAAAACCGTCCACCACTTCCACAACTAAGCCAAGATCATAATTATCTCCCCCAATTAATCTTGTAATCTACAGGTATTTCCAAAAGAGAAGAAAAGAGCTATTGTCGTTCCATATTATTTGAGATCTATAAACTCCAACTCTGTTATAAGGTGAGTCATCTTTATGGAATTCGGAATTTTTTGTACATGCTTGTTGAATTTGCGTATTTGATTGTAAAATTTGTTGCATCCCCATTCTCCACCAAGTGTAGGTTTAGAATTCTCAAAACTAGGACCTATTGAATTATGCTAATTTCCTTCTTATACTTGTATACTTTTATTATCTAAACCTTAATTCACTTTTTCCAACATTGATAAATAAGTTTCATAACTTATTTATGCACAATGGACAAATTATAGCTCATTTTACTAACTAGTAGTCAGGCTGTTTTAGCTTAACTTTTCCTTTAATGTATGCAGTTATGGCTTCTAAAGGACTAAGGTCGACTAGTGAAGGTAAAAAACAATTTCGTTTTAGTTATATGATGTTCATGTAATTGTGTATAACTTGATGAGATTCAGAAACATAGTTCGTCTTTTATGATTTTATGTATCCACAATATAATCTTCTCTTAGAATTATAGCATATTATGGTGATATGGAGTTCAAAGTAAACATAGTTGGTTTTCAGCATTCACAACAAAACATAGTTGGTGTTTAATAATGATGTGCAGGCTTCACAAGTAGGACTGCAGTGGGCAGAAGAACATATAACATAAATATGCATCAACAAGCTTCTAACACGGTCAGGCACTCGGATCATAGTCATGAGAGAGTTCTACCATTGCCAATTGAGGATATAAGTGTTGGCACCGAACAAGAACAAGAGATAGGTAATGAGCAATTAAACACTCTAATAAGCTGCATAAACTCTTTAATGTTTGGACTAATCATATTATGGTTTTTGTGCTTCAAGGTGATGCGCCTGGAGCTAAAACTAGAGGCCCTACTTATATGACTGATATTTGGGGCCGCCCACAAAATCTACCACCCATTTCTGTTGAATATAATGAATTTGGTCAACCTATAGGTGGTGACCATAGTAAGCTTATACATTCAATAGTTGGTCATATGATTGCTTGGCCACGTTCTTTGGTATATTTTATCAATGGTTTACCAACAAATGATTTACTATTTCATTTTAGTTTTATTCTTATTGGATATCATCATTGTATATGTAGGTGACACCTATTGAGTACTGATGATTTCTCGATTTACATTTGGATTCCAGGTACTCTAAACTAAATTAACTAATTATATTGTTTATATGATCAATCTTGGTTTGTGCTTTTCATTATGTTATAGTATAGACTGAATTTGAGGTCTTTCCATATTTTTTGTTTTTGGCATTTTACATGGTTGCTAAGTACTAACTAGCCTAAGTATGATACTCATAGGTGACTTCTTTCTGTTATGTTGAGTTCTTGTTTTTACAAGTCTGCAATAAAACATGGATAACCTCTAAACGGTAATGCTATGGATTTTGAAATTTAGACCTTATAACATCGACAAGTATAGCTTTAATTTACCACTGGTTTCACTAATTTCTGACATTGTATGAGTTTGGAATGAATTTTACAAACATGGCTGATCTGTTGAGTTCCAGTTTTTGGCAGTCTGCAATAAAATATGGATAACCTCTAAACGGTGAAGATTTGGATTTTGAAATTTTAACCTTATATCATGTACACGTATAGCTTTAGTTTGCCACTAGTTTCACTAATTTCCGACATTGTATGAGTCCGGAATGAGTTTTACAACATGACTGTTCTGCTGAGTTTCAGTTTTTGGCAGTCTACACTAAAGCAAGGATAACCTCTCCAAGGTGATGATTTGGATTTTGAAATTTAAACTTTATAACATAGACAAGTATAGATTTAATTTGCCACTGGTTTTACTAATTTTGGACATTGTATAAGTTCAGAATGATTTTTCAAATTGGTGTCAAAATTCTGGAAATTTCTGAATTTGTGCTGAAAAAATTGTTACTTGTATACTTAAGTAAATTGTTGTTGAGTTTATACTTGTGACCAATCATTCTAATTTGTAGTGTTTCTAGTCTTGTATTTTCTATACTTTTCTTTGTTCGTGATGGAAAATGCTATATTGGAGTTATAAATAGTTTGTTTATGCATTCACCACTTTTGTCGTTTTAATGTGTTTTTGATATTTCATATACGTAGCTAGAATTTGGGATTTGTATAAGTTAAGACAATTGTTTTCTTTTTACATTTTTCTCTAGTGATTTCTTAAAATTATGAAATTTCATTGTTGCAGGCTGCAGATGGTTCACATGATAGAAGAAGCACAAGACAATCTATGTACCTACACATATACCATGCTTTTTTGGATGGATTAGAATTTTATAATTTTAGTACTAATGATGTTTTATGTAGTTGAAGTAGAATCAATGTACCTACAAATATGTTATGTTCTTTTGACATATTAAAATTTTGATATATATTCAGTTTGATGTTTTATTCCGAAAGTGCTTTTAAAAATTTTGTTGGATGCTTATAAATTTTGAATATTGAAAAGGAACATGTAAATTTAAAGTATTTTAATGATACAACTGTAATTTATAAATATTCGAAGGATCAAAACATAAATTATAGAAATATGTTGGTGGAAAACGTAAATTCCATAAAATACAGGGGGGAATTGTAATTTTGAATATTTATAAAATTATTTAAATGATGAAACTGTAATTTATAAATATTTGAAGGATCAAAATATAAATTATAGAAATTTGGTGGTAGAAAATGTAAATTCCATAAAATGTAGGATGAAATTATAATTTTAAATATTTATAAGTGGCGTTTTGTAAATTTTTTATTCTAGACGTAGGTGTAGTTGTAAAACTCATATTGTGGTACTTTCTAATGCCACTACACAAGGATTTTCCTGACACTTTTAGGTGAATCAATAGAAGGTATATCCTGGCACTAAATTTATTAATACACATTACATTAATTCACTTTTATCAAGTGCCATAACAGTAAAATGTCAAAAAAGTGCATTTATACTTGCACTTTTGAGTGCCATGAAAGACCTTTTTTTTAGTAGTGAGTGTTAATTATTTATTTTTTATAATTTTGTTTATTGTGGCTAACCTAAGGCTAGCCTATTGGTCCAGTTGCTTATCCTGATAATGTGGCAGAAGGAGTTTTTAGTGTTGATGATGTGGCAGAAGGAGTTTGTGACTAAGATATGGCTGACCTATTGCTATTGGAGATGCTCTAAGTACATATATGACACGTGAAGAAACTACAAAGTGTTGATGATGTGGCAGAAGGAGTTTGTGACTAAGATATGGCTGACCTATTGCTATTGGAGATGCTCTAAGTACATATATGACACGTGAAGAAAGTACAAGCCACGTAGTTCTTTGGGACGGATCCACCGCAACGACAAGCTGACTAGTAAAAGTTTATGTGCATATTACTTGTTTAATTGGCAATAGAATTAAAGGGGAAATGATTCGCTCAGCTACTTTTGTAACGTAAACTTAAAGCTGTGTTTTGGTGTTTATTTCTACTTTAGTTCCAGATATATTCCCGTAAATAAATTTTTTATGCATTTTGGCACACAGGAGCGCATTTTGGCATTATTTCGAATTAGTTTTTGCGTGTTGATGCAAAATTCAGTTAATGTTTTGTCGTACTTTGGTAGAAAATTAATTAAGAGTGTGGGGATGGTAGGTAGGATGATAATATTGTATACTAGTAATATCCAATACTTAGTTTACTTTTAGGGATATGTTATTCAGTTAGGTAGATAATTGGATATCAATAAATTCCAATAATTAGTAGTCTAGATTGGGAATGCTTGAGGATGAAGGGTTCTTGAGATGTTATATTTGTCTATAATTTTGTAGATTGTAAAGAAATCCCAATTATTATTATTATTATTATTATTATTATTATTACTATTATTATTATTATTATTTTAACAATTCCAATTGCCTAATAGACAAATAAAACTTTTGTTTATAGACTAATGACACAGGCCAATCCCAATAACTGAAGCAAAATACTTACATAAATAATTAACGCAACAAGTAACTAAAACATACAAATAAATAAAACTCAAAAAATGCACCCACTTGGTCACATTTAAAGTGGAGTTTTCTTTTTTGTCATCGAATTTTCGTGCTAGAATTTTATATAGTGATCGTTCAGTGTATTAAGTGAAAAAAGTAAAAACGTAAAAATGATAGTAGTATTTTCATATTTAAACATATGCAATTTTGAGTAAACTATATAAAAAAAGAACATGTCTTTGGACTATGGTGAGAAGAGTAATGTGTGGACAAATAAAAGAGTGAGACTAACATAAAAATATAGTATGGAACACTATCTTTGTCCGGTTATATAGTCTTATTTTTTTAGTTTTAGTCATTCATTAAAATTAGTTTTTATATAGGATAATTAAAAATAACCACTTTCTTTCTAATTAAAATCATCAATTTTAAATTTATGTAATTATCTCAATTTAAATTATTTTTTTGTAAAAAGTATATCAAATTAAAGATAACTTCATAAGTATTCTAATGAGATCTCAATTGCATATGTTTCTACCATAATTGCATGATGAAACTTTAAAATTTTTATTTCAATTTTCGTATATTTTGATAAACAGGTTTTATATTAATAAATGCATCAAAAAATTTCAATATAATACATTTACAATATCAATAAACTATGTTGATATTTTCAGGAACTCAAATTCTCATGTTACTATGACTATGTTGTTATTTGTAATACATTATGTTGATATTAAAAAACCCGTGAAAATTATTACTTCCTCCGTCCCGGCTATGATGACACATTTCTTAGTCGGCACGAGATTTTATGAGTTGTTAGTTATTGGAGTTAATTGAAAAGAGAAAGTCTGTGGAAGTATTAAATGTAGAGAGAAAGAGAGTTGAGATTTAAATGGAAAGAGAAAAAAATAGTTGGGTGTATTAATTGCAGCGAGAAAGTTATCAAAACTATAAATGTGTCATCTTGATTGTGATAAAGTAAAAAGGAAATTGTGTTATTTTAAATGGGGAACGTAGGGAGTATGTTACTTATAACATATTGACTATTTTACCAATTTATTAGTAATATTTATCCGTAAGTTTTGATCTTATTCACTCATTTTAAGACGTAATTATGGTCTTAGTTGTGGATTAGATATGATATATATTTTTTAAATTACCCTGTCAACCAGTATTACATAATTATCGTTATTTGCAGGAGGCATATAATTCTGAAATAAGCAAACGACCGTTATTTATAGGAGGCTATATTTGTGAAATAAGCAAACGAAGGTAATAAAATAAATAAAGAAATAAGCGATAACCTAGCCGTTATTATAATGGGAGCTGGAAGGCTATAATTGGAATTGATCTAAAAATGAAATTAATCTAAAAAAAAATGGAATTGAAGTTTCGGATTCCAATTTCATGAGTTAATTCTGTGTACCAATACAGGCTTTGTTAAAATTTATCTGTAAAGAGGAGAGAGAGAGAGGCAAGAAAAGAAATGGATTCCAATGGAATTTGTTTCAATTTTTCATTGACAGTTATTAAGACTGTAATTGTAAGATTAACGGTAATAATAAATACAAATAAGAAGGAAGTAAAAGAAAATGATCAAATCAAGCTACCAATTGGATCCATTGAGCCACACCCGGTACGCCTAAGTTCATCACAAACACCATATAATAACCCGGCGGCGCCACCATCGAATTCGGCGGAGCCGTACACTTTATCCTATATCTCCCGCCATCTCCCTCCGGAGCCGGTGTCTGCACCGACAGCTTCACCAGCCTCTGCCCCTGCGAAAACGAGTGCGTCGCAAACGGCGCGCTCGCCAAATTCACCTCCATTACCCCTACAGCCGGTAGCTCCACCGCCACCGCCACCTCGAACACCTCCCTATACCCCACCTTCGCCGGCAATTCCACCAAACTAGGCCGCACATTCGCCTTATCCGCAGCTAAATATTCAGGCGAGAACGCTTCGATCCTCAATTCCGTCGGAAATTCACCTTTAAAATTGTAGAAAAAGTGCGGATTGCTCCCGGCGATCAAAACCCTCCCGTCCGGCAACAAATTCGCCGTGGAGTGATACATCCGCGGCACCGTCCCGGGATTCAGAGTCATGAACCGAAGCCCAACCGGCTGGTCCGGTCTATACAGAACCGGAAACAAACACGGTTCAGATGCTAACTCAAACCCCTGGGTCCCAGCTTGAGCGCCGTTGATAATTAAAACATCACCGCTTGGTAACATTACCATATCCCCCATGATCCGGCCAAACGGCATATTCTCCATCTCCCAAATCGAACCGGGCCGGGTCGCCTCGATCCGGCCGCAGCTATCGTGCGCCGGAGAATCCGTCGTCCTCTCCAAATACGCCCCGTACTCCGCCCCGCCGCAAACGACCACCGTCGCCGACGAGTAATCTCCGGTCAGCGCGAGCATCACCGAAGATCCCGCCGACGGGTAATTCCTCGGCCCGCCGTCGAGAACCGGGTATCTGCGTGTGACCTGATTTGAATTGTAATCATACGACACCGCTTTGTTGTTAGCGAAAATAAACAATTGGCCGTTTGGAAGCAAGTGGACGTAGGGGTAGAGGTTATCCATTTGATTATCCTCAACTTGGTTGAAGAATGCGAAATCGACAAGGCCCATCTCCTTCCGCGGCGGAAAAAACTCGATGCTGCTGGCCGCCTTGCCTCCGATTATGATCACGGAGCCATCTGGCAGAATCTGATTGGTGGCGTACCAGCGGCCTCGGTACAGTTGGATATCCTGCAGTTCCTCCCAATCGCATACCGAATCCGGTTCACAGGGGGTGAATTTCCGGATTTTGCGAAAACCGTCGAGATCTCCGCCGGTCTGGAGGAGGGTGCCGTCGGGGAGGAACTGGCCAGAGGAGCACCAGGTGTCGGTGACGATGGTGAGAGGGCGGAGATGGTTGGTTTTGAGGTCGAGGAGGAGGGAATGGGCGGTGCAGTCGTTGCGGAGGCAAGTGGTTTGGGGGAGGAATTTGGCGGGGGAGGGGCCAATGTGGGTGCGGTCGAGGAGGACTACGGTGTTGAACCGTGTCACCGCCGTGTGCATGGAGGCGATTCCGGCGTCAGCGACGAGGAGCTCCCACACGCCGGGGAGGTCGGCGGAGGCAGCGGCGCCGAAAATGATGAGGAGAGCTACAAGGTTGGGTGCAGCAGACTTCATTGGATGGTGACAGAGAGAAAGTGGAGACAGCCCAGGTGAAGCTTATACTCTGGTCTCTGTAGCAGTTTGTGTCAGTGGATTGTGACATCACGAGTTAGAAAAAGCTAAGAAATTATGACGTTGCCATATGTTTTTTTTTTTTTTTGCCATATGCTAATTTAAGGCGTTTTCTTCCTTTTAGGGTGTCCACTATAAGAGTATCCACTATAAGGCGGACACGCCCAATAGTCCCGTCCCAGTTTTTATCCATATCCCCAATTTTGTTGTCCATAGCTCCAAAATTCTATTTCCGCCACTATAGTGGACACCTCCAATAGCCCCAAAATTCCAAATACAAAATTTCACATTTTCACATCCCTCCAATAGCCGCGTCCTCGCCGCGAACGCGGCTATCTCGCGTCCGCCCCCCCCAATAGCCCCAAAAGTTGTCCGCCCACCTTCCCCACTATAGCCGCCCGCCCACCGCCGCCCACCGCCCCCAAGACGCGGCTATAGCCGCGTCCTACTATAGTGGACACTCTAAGCGGACACGCCCAATAGCCCCGCACCAGTTTTTTCTCCATAGCCCCAATTTTGTTGTCCATAGCCCCAAAATTCTATTCTTGCCACTATAGTGGACAACTCCAATAGCCCCCAAATTTTATAATCAATTTTCATTTTTAAATATTTTTTAGTTTCAATCATGTGTAATTTAAATAATCGCAGTATAAATAACTAGAATACGAGGTAATTAGGCCCGAATATTCGTTGTATTGCAAACCGGTAAAATTATACAACGAATAATTAAAATAAAATACAACTACAAAACTCCGGCACCGTCTACTCGGTGTCGGAGTCGGCTTCCTCGTCTTCTTCTTCTTCTTCTCATCCTCCTCTCTCGCTGCTGCCGGCCTCGGTATCCCCAGGCGCATTATCAACCAACCCCAGTCGACTCTCAAGCCGATTGATGAGCCTCTTGTAGATGTTCCTGACGTACGGGTCAGTTTCACCTGCGTATGACCTGCATACGTCTTGCAGTTGTTGCATCAACGTTACGTCTATGCTATTGGCCAATACCTCGTGGGGTTGCACCGTGGGCTGTGGGATTGGGGCAGACTGGGGGATGCGCGATCCGGACGCGGCCGCCGTTTGGCGTGAGGCACTTCTACCCCCTCTGGCTTTGCGGATAGCGACCTGTTGTCCCATGGGTCGTCGTCGCCTAATGTGAGTCGCGGCTGGCTCTTCGACTTGCTCGTCGGATTGCTCGAACTCGTGCGAGCCGCTCCCACTGCTGTATTCCCGGGCAAGGTTGTGCCTTGTGCGCTTCGTGCCAGGAGCTGTTTCCACCTCGTTCGCCACGATCGACCTGAATTTCGGACAATCCGCGAGGACAAGATACTCCTCCCACAAGGTGAACTTCGGCTGGCCCGTCTTGTGGTATTGGCCCTCCGACAGGGTCTTAACATCTGCTACGCTTTGGCCACTCTCGGCGTGGCGAAGGTTGTTCTCGTATATGGACGCAAACAGCTTGGTAGCCCGCAGTATCCTACCGAACTTTTTTCGGATCTGTTCTGGGTCGCGCTTCTCGGCGCCGTCGGGCTTCAATTCCTCGTATGCCAACATGAAGCGCCTCCAAAAACTCCCCGACTCCTGATCGGTACCCACCACGGGGTCCGAAGTGATAGAATCCCACGCCTTCGCCACGGCAATGCTCTCGTCTTTGCTGTATGGCTTGCCGCGGCTGGACCGCTCGGGCTGATCACCGCTACCGCCGGCGCCACTGCCCTCGCTACTCGCAATGCCGGGGTAGCTGCCCGTGTGTCCACCGACGTTGCCGGTGCCACGACTGCCGCCTCCGCCCCTAGGGCCTCTGCCCCTACCGCCACCAGAGCCCCGACTGCCGCTACCTCCTCGGGTCGGAACGGGTGTTTCCACCCGCGCTGTCGGCGTATCTGGGATGCCGGAACTGAGCAGACCCAGCATAGTATCAAATGCGTCTTGATCTGCTTCGGTGATCGGAGATTGGCTGGTTTGGAAAGAGGAACCCGGCCGCTGCAGGTGAAGCGCATCTAGGTTGGGTCGGTAATCTCCAAAAGCGGAACGCCTCAGATTCCGATGTAAAGCGGGCGGCGTTGGTGAGGATCTCCACGACTGAGATGGAGGAAGGGGTGGACTCGATGCCCACGGTGGTAGAGATTGATTCCAACTCCAAGACTGTGACGGAGCCGCATATCCGCCAAATCCCGACGGCTGAGAAGCATATCCGCCAATACCCGATGGCGGCGAATGATGGGCCGACGGCTGAGATGGATTGCTGTCATATCCCGATTCCTCAGTGTCGGGTGATTCGTCGTCTCCTCGGTGCATTTTGTAGAGAGTGTTTTTGTAGAAAGTGGGTGTATGGATTTTGTGAAAATGGGAGTGGGGGAAGAAGGGGAGTGATATTTATAGATGAAAAAACGAAAAAAAAAATTCAAAAAATGCGGCTATAGCCGCGGCGGATATCCGCCACTATAATAGCCGCGGCTATAGCCGCACCTATACACCCACCGCCGCGTCCTCGCCCCACTCGCGGCGAAGCCTCGTCCGCCGCCCTCCCCCCCACCAGCCGCGTCCACCCTCGCGGCGGACACCCCCTCCACTATAATAGCCGCGCCTACCGCCCCGCTCGCGGCTATAGCCGCGTCCACCTTATAGTGGACGCTCTTAGAGTGTCCACTATAAGGCGGACACGCCCAATAGCCCCGCCCCAATTTTTGTCCATAGCCCCAGTTTTATTATCCATAGCCCCAAAATTCTATTTCCGCTACTATAGTGGACACCTCCAATAGCCCCCAAATTTTATAATCAACTTTCATTTTATAATGTTTCAAGTAATTATGAACAAATTTATCGGGCTATACGTAATTAGAAGAACACGACTATACGAAGTAGAAGTAGAAGTAGAAGTAGAATTAGAATTAGAATTAGAATTAGAATTAGAATTAGAATTAAAATTAAAATTAAATCCAGCTGTCTCTCCACTAATTGTTCATTTCCAACCCCAAATTGTAGTGAGAGAAATTTTTATAGATGTAGAGTTGGAATGGTGTGAAAATAATGAATGGAGTGGGGTGTATTTTTAGGTGAATTGAAATGTAAAAAAAAAATTCGGCTATAGCCGCGGCGGTCGGTGCCGCCACTATAGGCGCCGCGGCTATAGCCGCGTCCTCGCCCATCTCACCGCGTCCTCGCCCCGGAGTCGGCAGAAGGCCGTCCGCCCCCCTACCGCCCCCAAATCGCCGTCCGCCCACGCCCTCCACTATAGCCCGCCCGCCCCCCGCCCCAACCCGCAGCTATAGCCGCGGGCACCCCATAGTGGATACCCTTACTATAACCAAATATTTATAGTGTTTATTTAATTAATTATAGAAAAAAAACAAAAGAATAAGAGCATCCACAATGGATGTCCGATCTCACGTCCGATCACCTGAGATCAGGCTCGGGCGTCCTCGGGCATCCATTGCAAGCGCCCGATGGATCGGGCGCCCGAGTGAGTCGACCGAAAGTTCTGTCATGCCCATCGGCCGCCCATTGCAAAGTCGTGCCCGAGGACGCCCGAGCCCGAGCTACGCATTTTTATTTTTTTATTATTATTTTTATTCATTTTCTATCTATAAATATACCTTATTTTCACTCATTTTTCACACAACCACATCTCTCAACCCTTACACAACATCCCTACATTCCAATATCTCTCTTTCACTCACTTTTCCAAAATGTTTCCCGAGGAAGATATAGGTCGGCTATGGAATGCGCGATGTTTACTTTCAGGACCCAGATTCTCGCAGGTATTCATGCAATACAAGAGCAAGAGCAGGCCGAAGAGCAGGTCCTGAGACCCATCCGCCACCGGACATTCGTCCGTCGAGAGCATGGTCTAGCTCATCAACGTCTGTTCGAGGACTACTTCGCTGATGAGCCCCGGTGGGGACCGATGGTTTTTAGCCGAAGGTTTAGGATGCGGCGAGAATGGTTTCTCCAGATTGTTCACGCGATGGAGGCACGCGACGAGTACTTCCTGCAGCGGTAAGATGCGGTCCACGGAAGTGGTCTATCCCTGCTCACGAAGTGCACGGTTGCGTTTCATCAGTTGGCATACGGCACCACGACGGACATGTTCGACGAGTATCTTCACGTCGGGGATACAACTGGCCGGGAGTGTCTGGTAAAATTTTGCAAGGGCGTGATTGACGCCTTCGGTGCCACATATTTGTGCAAGCCGAGTGCTGAAGATTGCCAGTTCCTGATGAGGATGCACGATAGGGTGCACGACTTTCCTGGAATGTTAGGGAGCGTTGATTGTATGCACTGAGAGTGGAAGAATTGTTCAGTAGTGTAGAGAGGCCAATGCACCAGTGGGTATAAGGGTACCCACCCGACGATGATCCTTGAAGCCATCGTTGACCACCGTCTTTGGATTTGGCATGCTCCCTTTGGCGTGGTGGGGTCAAACAACGACATCAACGTGCTGAACACGTCGAGTCTCTTCACCGAGCAATGCAATGGCAACGGTTATCCAGTTCACTGCCAACGGACGGCAACATCATATGGGGTACTACGTAGCCGATGGCATATACCCGAGATGGCCAGTTTTCTTGAAGACGATCTCCTGCCCAACGGATGCGAGGAAAGGCCTTTTTGCACAGAGGCAAGAGTCTGCACGGAAGGACGTGGAACGAGGATTCAGTGTGCTTCAAGCACGTTGGGCAATAGTGAAAGGCCCGGATCGGTCCAGGTATAGGCATCATATCGCCAATGTCATGTACGCGTGCATCATCTTGCACAACATGATTATTGACGATGAAGGTGCAAGAGCTGACGATTGGACCGACGATGAAGTTGAATCGATCGCAGGTAATGCAACTCCGCCGGTCATTTGAGGTTTACCCTATGGAGTCATTGAGAGATTACAAGCTCGGGAGTCCATGCACAACCAACAAGCTCATCTTCAACTCATGAACGACATGGTTGAAGAAGTTTGGACACTTAGTGGTCGGTGAAATTGTTCCTCTTCTTAAGTATTTTCGTTGTAATTTTTTTTAAAATTAAGTAATGTATGTTTTTTTGCTAGTTCTTTAATTTAGAGTCTAATTTTGCTATTTATAATGTGTAAACATAAAAAATAATATTAAAATTGAAATGAAAAATGGATAATAGATAGGGCATCCACTAGGGCTCTACCATTGCAGAAAGAAAGGGCATGCTGATGTGGCAACCACTAGGGCATCCATTGTGGATGCTCTAAGAGCATCTGCAAAGGTGGACGGACGGCGTCCGTCCGTCCGTGCCAGTGGCACGGAAGACGTCGTCCGCCGCTGCGCTCGCGCCGCTGGCACGACACTGCTCGATGCATCGAGCACGTCCGTGCCTGCGAGCAGGTGACGTGGCCGGACGTGATTGGGCAACGGCATAGCCGTTGCATTTGAATTTTTTTTAAAAAACGGGTGTTTTAATTAAAAATACCGATTAAAAATTAAAAAAAATCCCCCTTCCCAAAAAAAAATATATCCGTTTTCTACCCACTTTTAATTTTTTAAAATTTTTTTCCCCCAAAAATACACCTTTTCATCTATAAATACCCCCATTTTCACACCAAAAAATTCACACCACACTACACAATTCTCATCTACATTCTCTCATTTCCATTCTCATCTACATTCTCTCATCTCCATTCTCAATCTTTCTTCCACTCATACAACATAACAATGTCCGGCCAAGGCGATCACCCTCCTGGCTCCCACGGTTGGAACCCCGATTGGTTCGGTTCACAACCGTTTCCTAGTACGGAAACGAAATATTCGGCTCCTCCTCAAACCCAAAGTTCGGGCATTCCAGGATGCCCTCGAAGGGCTATACGGGTGGACACCCGAACCTAGAGCGAGGTCGACCGCCCCCTTCCAAACTCCGACTCCTCCTACTCGCGGTGTCCGCACACCGTACACTCCGGCGGAAATGGAGCAATTGTTCAAGGCGTTCTTGTCAATCTCCAAAGATCTGGAGGTTGGCACGAACCAATCTAGCGATCACTTTTGGTGACGCATTTGTCGCCGGTACAATGAAAACCGGCCGGAGGGAACAATTGAGCGCAACGCCATCTACAGAGCCAACGAAGAAATCCAAAAGTTCCAGGGGTATTACCTCCAGGAAGAGCGGTCCGCGGGGAGTGGCCAGAGCGAGGTCGACATCATCAGTTCCGCCATGTTGACCTACCAATCCATGAACTACAAGGCGTTCAAGTACCTCAACATTTGGCAGGAGACGCGGTCGCATCCGAAGTTAGGGGAGGAGTAACATCCTCCTCTAGCGGCTCCTCCAAACGGTCAAGGTCGGTATCTCTATCCGACGCCGGCTCCGAAGACGTGGTTAGCCAACTTGGGTAGCCCCGACCCCGGCCCGAGCGGTTCCCAACGCTGGCCGCAAGGAATGAAGAAGGCGGCGGCCAACCGCCGTCGTGCCGCGACTCCATCCGGCGATGCTCCCGAACCCGCTCCCGTTCCCGTGCCCTATGCGCCACCTCCAACCCCACCAACTCGTTGTGGGCGATTTTGGCCCAACTCATATGGCCGATAGGTCAACTATGACCCCCTCGCAACTTCGATCGCACGAGGCCATGCTATTGGGCCTCCAAAAACAATTAGGGGTAGTGCCGCCTGATGAATAGTCTTCCATGGGGATATTTTTAGCTTTAATTATGTAATTTTTTATTTTTAGTATTTTAATTATGTAATTTTTTATTTTTAGGATTTTAATTATGTAATTTTTAATTTTTAGGATTTTAATTATGTCTTTTTTATTTTATTTGTAATTTGTAATATTATTTCAGTTTTTTTAATGAATTTTAACATTATGAAATGTTTTTATTTAAATTGAATAATAGAATGGTGGGACCCTTGTGCTCGTCCTTGCGGAAGAACACAGTTGTGGGTGTTGTGCTCTTGCCTAAGAGCAGACAGAAATAGTGGCATCGGGCCCACAACCGTGCTCGTTGGCAAGAGCACGGTTGTGGGTGCTCTAAAATTCATAAAATATAATAAAATATTGATGGAACAAATTGAGAAATGAAATAGAATGAGATGGATAATGATATTAATTAATTATTTAATAAGTACTCCCTCCGTCCGCCAGTAAGAGTTCCATTTCTTGGCGGCACGGGTATTAAGAAAAGTTGGTGAAAAAAAGTTAGTGGAATATATGTCTCACTTATATATATTAGTTTTAAATCAAATGTGAGTGGAATGAGTTAGTGGAAGGTGGGACCCTAATACCATTTATGGAAAAAGTGAATCGGGACTCCTATTGATGGACGAACGAAAATGGAAAACGTGACTCCTATTTGCAGTCGGATGGAGTATAAAGGGGGCTGAAAGGAGTTTTAAATTGTATCCATTTCATTTAAATGTGTAATTTTTGTTTTCTTACTTATTCAATTTTGGAATGTTTTTATACTAAGGAGTGGTGTGGGTTCAACCGCTTGGCCATTACAAGGTAAACCGGTGATTGAAACAGGCAAAATTTCACATGGACGATGGCTCTACAAGGGATATCGACATAAAGTGCATTTAATAATAATAATTATTATTATTATTGATTGGAAAACTAGGCCTACAATTAGTATTTCTTCCGCTTGCAACTTATCCAAATTATATACTCCATCCGTCCGTGAATAGGAGTCCCGGTTAACTTTATCATAAATGGTAATAGGGTTCCATCTTCCACTAACTCATTTCACTCACGTTTCATTTAAAACTAATATATACACAAGTAGGACCCTTTTTCCATTAATTTTTTTTCACATACTTTTCTTAACATTTGAAGCTGACTTGTTGGGTCTAAAATCATTCACTAACACTTTCCAATATTTACTTTGATTTATTTCAGTTTGTCAAATGGTACAATATTTTGTAGATTCGTTTAAATAGGTTAAAAAAATAAAAGAAACTTGTTGGACTTGAGAAATACTAAGTTGGGGAATATGGGCCTATCTCTAGACTCAGTATTCCTCCAGCTTTACGTTTGTAGTACTATTAATCTCTGCTCTTTTATCTCTTATTCGCCCTTATTTCTCCATCTCATAAACTCAGACGCTCATACTCTCAGTTTGCCATGGCAGTGGCTGAGCAGCATACTGTATCCACACATGCCAAGCTCATGCCGGGCGGTTACCTAATGAAGCAAAATGCATTTGTACAAGGATCTAATGAACCAAAAACTTTGTAGAAGAACTTGATGAAACAAAATGTGCTCAAAAAGTTTGTCCAATTTTACCATTTTCGTCCGTCCCAAAAAGTTTGTCCCAATTGGATTCTTTTCGAAAATAGACATTAAATACATCCACAATCTCCTCTATGTAGAACTCTTATTCCACTATACACCTTCATTTAATACAAAGTTAAATAATTTTTTAAAACCCACGCCGGGTCAAACTAGGACAAATTTTGTGGAACGGAAGAAGTATTAGTCTAAGAACCTTTGAATGTGTTTTGCCAATTGTTTTTTCTAGAACATTTATCTATGAGGAGTTATCTAGATTAATTTTAATGCTATTGTGTTTTGTAGGATCTATTTATGATGATTTCATATGAAATAGAATAACGTATATAAGATACATTTGTATCATGAATTCAGCAATTTTGTATTGTTTTAGACATAATTGAATAGGCTGTAAAATAAAATGATTTGTTACTTCCTCAATGTGCAATTACTTATTGCTCAATGTGCCATTACTTAAACTGGTGCTCCCTCCTTTGCAAGAAAGATGACCTCTTCCTTGGATGTCACGAGAATTTATGCAAATTAATTTTATATATTAAGTGAAGAGAACAAAGTAAGAAAGATGAAATAAAGTAGAGACAGAGATATTTCTACTTTTAGTAATTGATCATCTTCGAGGGGACAAACCAAAAAGGGAATATGTCATCTTCAGTAGGACGGAATGAGTATATAAAAGTATGTTTCACATTCTAATAATATTTTTAACACACTTTTCATTATATTTTTTAAATTCCATGCCAAGTTAAAGTGCTACAATTAATGGTGGATGATGGGAGTACAATTTACAGAAATATAACATAGTGAATAATATGCATAACAACCAAAAAATGAAAATTTAAATGCAATAGTAGTATTTACTTATATAGTGTATAGTTTCGGATAATTATGATCTAGAAAGGGCAGTTGCAGTAAGTTGAGCAACAATAAACTCATTTTAACATTTCAGACACATACATTATCATATCAATATATATTCTTTTTTATATTATAATAAATCATACCAAAAGATTTAGAGAAAACCAAAAACAATAAATTTTTTTTACAGAGAATCAAAACTAAATTTATTGAAAACATTTAACAAATCCTTCGAAATTTTTACAAAATAAAAAAATATCAAAACCAGAATCTTTCTCGTCCCCGCTGCATTGATTGTGAATCATATCCAAAACATTAAAATCTCAACGACAACCAGCTTCTCATCCTCGTGCTCAACAACTTCTCCATCTTCGGCTTAACTCCAAAAATCAACACTTATTCTATAGGATGGTTCAATACTTCGTTAAGAGGGAGACAAATTAAACAAACTAGAAAAAGAAAAAGTTGAGAAGGGCAATAAATTAGAGAAACAAAACAATAAATACAAGAGTGAAAGAAAAAAATGAGAACGGCGATAAACTAGAGTAACAAAACAATAAACGCAAGAGAGGTTGAGAAATGATAATGCTTAGAATGAAAAAAGCGAAAATGAAGAAAAAAGTCTACAAGTGTAAAAATACTTTTAAGAGTAAAGCTCAAAACTGGTCCTGAACATATGCTCACTTCACGATTTTGGTCATATACTTTATCTTTTGAATTTTTGCATCCTGAATATTTCAACTCGAATCACAGTTGGTCCTACACTAACAATTCCGTCAATTTTTAAATGGTTTTAACCTGATTTTGACCGATTTTGATGGTTTTAACAGTCCCATTCGGGTTAAAACCGATAAAAAATCGGTCAAAATCAGGTTAAAACCTTTACAAATTGACGGAATTGTTAATGTAGGACCAATTGTGATCCGAGTTGAAATGTTCAGGATGCAAAAATTTAAAAGATAAAGTATAGTACCCAAATCATAAAATGGACATATGTTCAGGACTAGTTTTAGCCTTTACTCTACTTTTAAAAAGATTACGTTTTTCTCTAAAAATTTCTAGTGACTTCAATACAAGCCAATGCTATAGTTGAGACAGGATCACTTCACAAAGCCCTAAACTATTTAAACTGCAAAAATCAGTGATTTCTAAGTACTGAAACATGTTGTACTAGAAACATAGAACTGGAAAGGTTTGAAGATTGCAAATTAAGGCAAGCAAACTTCCCACAAAAAACGGATCATTAAAAACAAAACTTACATTCAGATGAGAAAATACAAAACGACGTATACTAGAATATCAGAGATACATTAATACATTACAATCCAATCAGCTAAGCCATATTCCTAGCGTCGGCGTCGTAGACAGCAACCGTGGTCTTCCTCACATTCTTGTAAGAATAGCGACTGACAACAAATGCATAGACGGCGAGGTTGGCCGTCGTAATCCCGGCCAGCAACAAGTAGAAGTAATCCAAACGGCTACTATTCAAATCCTTCCCAAACCAGCTCTTCCCGCTCTTCTCCGTCACATGATCAACCACAGTTATCAATAGGCTGCTCAAAAAATTGGCTGCCCCGATCACACTTAAATACAACGCAATCCCCAAACTCCTCATCGAATCCGGCACTTGATCGTAAAAATACTCCTGCAATCCCACCAGGGCAAATCCATCCCCAACTCCGATTATCAGAAATTGCGGCGCCAGCCAGAACACGCTCATCGAATTATAATCCGATTTGAGCCTCTTCCTCTCCACCACCGCCGCCACCACCATCGACAAGGCTGTGAAGCACATCCCGATCCCGATCCTCGGTAGAATGTTGATCCCCCTCTCGTTCCCTGTCACCCTCCGGAAAAACGGGACCAGGATTTTGTCGTATATGATCACAGCCGCGATCATCCCGATCGCGGCCAGCGCGTACGTGGACGCCGGCGGGATGGTGAATTTGCCGCCGGCGACGGCGCGATCCAGCGTGGTGCTCTGTTTAATGAAGAAGGTGGAGCTCTGCGCCACGCAGATTCCGAAGGGGAGAGTGGTGATCCAGATGGGGATCATGTTGATCATCAATTTCATCTCCTCCACCTCCGTCACCGTCGCTATCCGCCACGGGCTCTGTTTCTCTGCCTCCACGATGGCGGCCTTGTCGAGGAACTTGAGCTTATCTGTGTGGAACAGCAGCCGCCCCTTGTCCGATTTCGCGACCTCGTAGAGCTGGTCCGCCCGCGGCGGACCAGCCAGGCGGCGCTTCCTGAACGCCGCGACGGCCACGCGGCACAGCGGCGTCAGGGGGCTCCCGGCCGGCTCCCTGAACCGGTACAGGGGCCGTCCCAAGCAGAATATCAAAATAGACAAGGCCATGACGGCGGTGAGGATGAGGTCGGCCGCGGCCCAGCTAACGTGGTCCTGGACGTAGACCACGACGGTAACGCCGAGGAGAAGGCCGCAGCAGAGGCCGGAGTTCCACCAGTTGAAGAAGGACATCTTGTGGAGGCGCTCCACCGGGTGATCCTCGTCGAATTGGTCGGCCCCGAAGCTCTCGAGAGAGGGCTTGTGGCCGCCCGTGCCCACTGAGATGCAGTAGATCGCCAGGAAGAAGAACACCTCATGGATCCTCCTTGGCTCGCTGCACGGAGCTGAGGCCTGGCAGGGCCGCAACGCCGGGACCACTCGCGACATTGTTAAGACAATCAACCCCTATATATATATATATAGTTGGTTTAGAATTAGCATGACATTATTCATATATGATCTTAACTCAGTCTAATTAATTACCAGGAGATAGACGAGGGAGGAAAGTAGAACAGTGGAGAATCTGCCGAGGTAGGAATCGGCGAGAAAGCCACCAAAAAGGGGCATGAGCGTAGTGACGCCGGACCAATAGTTGACGCTTTTAGCAGCAGTTTTGATGTCGTAGTGGAGCACCTTTGTTAGATATATGATCAAGCTTGTTGCCAAACCGAAGTAGCTTAGCCTCTCACTGAACTCAATCACTGCCCATGCCATATATGCAAAACTCAATCTTTTTGCACAACACACAACTACACTACTACGAATGTTACTTTTAGACCATAAGAAAGGTCATTCTTAGTCCGTTTTTAGGTCATGACAATGTTCTAAAATGACCTAAAACAAACTAATAATGATGGGTTTGACAGTTCGGTACTAAAAATTAGTTCAACATCAAATTATACCAACATTTATCAAATTTACTAGTAATTGCTTACCTATAATGAAAACAGAAGCTTTCCATGCGCCGGTGGAAGCTCGGACAGGAATTCTTCCTTTATGATCAACACAAGAATCGTAAACCCATTTTTCTTGTGATGATTCTTCATTTTTACTTTGATCTATCTCCATTTTGTGCCCCAAAATAAGTGAGATTTGTGGTTTGGCGACTTCCCAACTTGGCTGCCTCTACTTATATAGCCAGGAATCGCTGAGTTTTTTTAAAAAGGAAAATAGATTAAAACTGTACAACTATAAAACATTCTTTATTAATGATTGTGACGGAAGAAAATAAAAGATTTGATTCGTCCCACTAATTGTTAATTTATTACTACTAGTCATTGTTTGGTGATAATAGGGGGAATACTATGCATTCCTTGATTTAAATCTATCTTTTTCATTTCTCGTCTATCAATCGTAAAACGAATAAAGCTGCTTTGCTTTGCACACCTCTAACTTCTAACCAAGAGTTGAATATGTGATGCTACCCAATGAAATCTATGCATATGATCTTTTTATTTTTCTTGACTTTTCTCATTCAATATTTTCCTACTTGTACTTTGTATTGCTATAATAAATGTGCTGTTTGAATACCTTCACTAATGCTTAATTATTGAATAACTCATGATTGTATACATGTCAAAATATTATGTGGGCCATTCCCGCTAATCATAATTAACTCATGAGATGGAAGATTTAAATAATAATTTTGTAAATAAAATTGGAATGTAAAGGGAAATCTTTTATCAATAGTAGCTTAAAATACTACTCCCACACCAGTTTTGTATTCATCTCTTAACCTCTCATGCTATCATTCATACTTTAATTTTTTCTGAAAAAACTTTATAGAAAAAAATACTATAGTATATATCTAAAACGAATAATTTAGTAAGATTTACACGTGAATTCCCCACAAAACATAAATACTAAGTGCTTCAAATTGGACATGAAGTTTTGACTTCAAAACTCAATATACACGAGTGGGGACATATTTCGTTGATTTTATTATATTTTATTTTTCCATAATGAAACATTGACTTTTTTAAAATAGACATATCACACATTTTTTTAAAATAAAACATTCATTATATTAAGTTGTCACTTATCCTTGAATTTATCTTAAATTAAGATTATAAGGGAAATCCTGCTATGGTGCTACTAACAAACTTTAAATTTCCAGAATTTTATCTAATGAATTAAAATCGACGCCTTGTCACTCTTAAATAGGGCTGGGGAAAATACCGAAATGCCGAAATACCGACCTTATCGTACCGAGAAAATACCTAAAATACCGAATTTTCGGTATACCGTGATTTTCGGTACGGTATGATACATTACTGAAATATTTCGGTAAGGTAAAGGTATGAATTTTTATATACCGCGGTATACCGCGGCATACCGAAATTCGGTATATACCGTAATTTAAGGTATATACAGTAAAATATGAATATAATAATATATAAAGTATTTTATATATTTTAAAATTATAAAATTTATTGTGAAATATAATATAATATTAATAAAATATACTAGTATTTAATACCCCGTATATTATTTAAATTACTATAAAATATAAATAGTATTCTAAAAACTCAAATATTCAATTTTCATTGATATTGAAGGTAAGGTATACCGCAAAAGTATGGTATACCGAACTTTGGTACGACATACCGAAAATGAGGTACGATATCGGTATGAAAATTCTACATTCTGAAAATAAGGTATACCGAAGTTCGGTATACTGAAAATTTTGGTAAGATAAAGGTATGATTTTTTCACATACCGAATTTACGATAAGGTATACGATATGGTGGTTTAGGTAAGGTATACCGTACCTACCCACCCCTACTCTTAAACTAGACAAATTATTTATCTTGAGAAAAAATTACAAAATTGGCTATCCTCTTTTACTATATATATGTAATTGTTTAACTGATGTGATTATTATGCACCATCGTTATCTTCTTTGACAAATTTTATTCGCAATCACTATAATTAGTTAAAGCTCCATATATTCTTCATCTCTTTCCACTCCGTCCATATATATAAGACATTTCTCCATGATTTTCCGACCATAATAAGCCTAATAATATTCCTCAGTATTTTCTAAATTGGTATAATCGAATTTCCTGTTATAAATAACTCCAAAAAGGAAAGAAAAAATAACAAAGAGGAATGATGAGTTGTGTGTAAACATAAAAGTGGGTTTAAGAAATCATTTATCTGAAACAAATCTCATTCTCAATAGAACAAATGGACTATACTTTTGAGTGCTACCTTTTACTTTAATATGCAAGTTTTTGACGCGATAACATAATTCAAATAAGAAATCTGTACTCTCTCTATTTACGAGTCTTAATTCAAATGAGAAATCTATACTCTCTCCATCTCGGAGTTTCATTTGAATTCGACACGCGTTTTAAAGAATACTATAATTTTTTTTTGATAAAAACAGATAGTGGGATGCAGAATCGATTTTTTATACCGCTCTCTGTCTCAAGAAAGTTGAGTCATTTTTTTCATTCGTTTTAAAAAATCATAGTAATAAATAGTTAAAGTGGATATATAATAATGTAAATGCGAAAATAGTGTAAATAAGACTCTTCTCTACATTATTCTAGTTTTTACTTTACTATATATCCACTTTAACTATTTATTACTCCATCCGTCTCATAATAGATGGCATACTTGGAAAATGACACGGGATTTTAGGAGCTGTTGTTTTGTGTGTTAGGTGGAGAGAAAAAAAAATATTTATATTAATATGAGGGATAACTTTTTCCAAAAAAAAAATGTGACATATTTTGTTGGACAAACTAAAAAGGAAAGTGTGACATCTATTATGGGACGGAGGAAGTACGATTTTTTCAGAACAAGTGCAAAAAAGAAGTTACTCAAATTAATTGGGACGAATGGAGTATTAATTTTATACAGTAATAAAATGCAAGTGTAATGAGTTAGTAAAATGTGACATCTACTTACTATTTATAGTAAAAGCAAACTGAATTCCTAATTACGAACAGACTAAAATAGTAAATTGAGATCCCTGATAACACACTGAAAGAGTATTTTTTTTAGAATAAACAATTATCTTTTGGTACAATTAATTTTGTTTAATATTGTCATTTCATAGCCATGTACAATACAGAAATGTACAAAATATGGTTTCTACATTATTATTCCTATGTTGCAGTCCCTCTGTCTGTTTAAAGAAATATTCCCTCTATTCTCTCATAGTTGATGTGAAACTTTTAGCTCAGAGTTTAAGAAAGGAATGTTGAGTGTGTTTAATAAATTAGTAAAATAGTAAGAAAGAGAAAAAAAGGTGGAGAGAATA
Source organism: Salvia splendens (assembly GCF_004379255.2). NCBI lineage: Eukaryota > Viridiplantae > Streptophyta > Magnoliopsida > Lamiales > Lamiaceae > Salvia > Salvia splendens. The sequence continues at coordinate 27,458,198 of NC_056034.1, forward strand.
AAGTAAAAAATGAATAAAGTAAGAGGGAGTAAAGTAAAAAAAAGAAAAATTACTATGTATAGAAATGACTCAACTATGAGAAAACTTTACGAAATGGAAAAATGTCTCAACTATGAGGGAACGGATGAAGTATTTAAAACACTCCCTCTGTCTCTTTAAAGAGATACTCCCTCCGTTCGCCATTAGGAGTCCCATTTGTTGGTGACACGGGTTTTAAGAAATGTTAAGAAAAGTGAGTGGAAAAAGTTCCCACTTGTATATATTAATTTTAAATGAAATGTGAGTGAGATGAGTTAGTGGAAGGTGGGACCCTATTACCAATTATGGTAAAAGTGAACCCGGGACTATTATTCACGGATGGACTGAAATGGAAAAATGGGACTGCTATTCACGGACGGAGGGAGTATTTGTTTTTAAGTATGAGATTTAAGAAAACTGTATTAAGTGGAATAAGAGAAAAAATAATAAATAGGAAAAAAGATAAAGTGAAAGATGCAGAGAGATTAAAGTAATCTAGAGTAAAATAAGAAGAGATGATGTGTTCCTTTTTATCAAAAAAGAAAATGACTTAGTTATAGTGGAATATTCTAAAAAATAATATGACTCGGGTATAGAGTTACGGAGGAGTATATTATAGAAACAGATAAGGTTACATCCTAAAACTAATTGGTGATAGGATGAGTGGTCCATTTAACTTTAAAATTATTTGAATTTTCTCTTTTGACTGGTGTAGGATATTGTTATACTCCTTTCTTCCTGACTTAAGTGAGACGTTCCTATTTTGATACACGAATTTAGGTAATGATGTTTAATTAATTAAACTGATAATAATAAAGTAAGAGAGAGAATGAAATATGAAAGAGAAAGAGATAATAAAGTAAGAGATATGATAAAGTAAGAATGAAAAGGGGCATGGATCCCCTGCTGTGGCAAAATGTGCTCATCCATACCACATATAATTCCTTTAAATGAAAATAATCTAAGTGTACAAAATTAATGGAGGGTGTAGATGAGCACAACATCCCCTGCTGTGCATTTTGCCACAGCAGGGGATCCTTGCCCAATGAAAAGACATTATAAAGTAAGAGAAATAATAAAGTATGATAGATAAGATGATGAAATAAGAGAAATGCGTGAGCTAATTACTGCGAAAATAGAAAACGTCTCACTTTAGGTGAGACATACAAAAAAGAATACCCTTCAATTTGTTTCATTTGCTAACAGTTCTCTTAAACCCTCAAGGTGAATTTTGGAGGGATTAGATTTTTTTTCTGATCGGGTTGGACAAGCCTTTTATCGAATTGGCCCAAGTTTAAAGTTCAAATGCTCCCTCCGTCCATCAATAAGTGTCCAACTTTGCCATTTTCGTCCGTCCAAATGTCTCATTTGCTTTTTTACTACTTTTGGTAATTGACCCCACATTCCCTTAACTTTTTTAACTCATATTTCAGTATAAAACTAATACTCCCTCCGTCACACTTTAGCAGTCCTGTTAACTTTTCTGTGCTCGTTTTATAAAAATAATAATAAATAGTTAAATCGGATAGATGGTAAAATAAGAGAGAGAATAATGTAGAGTCTTCTACTAAGATTTTCCACTCACCTTAAAACACGTGCCCAATCAAAATTGGCCATGTATTGATGGACAGAGGGAGTATTTAATTGGGTCTGTTAAATTTGGCTCACAGTCGGTGACTTACTCTGATATCATGATAGAAATCTATAGAGTTTCATTCTAATAGGGATTGGTTATAAGAGGAATGGTCCACTCTAATAGGGATTGGCTATAAGAGGAATGGTTCACGAGAACTATATAGTAATATTAATTTTCTTTTTTCATCAATATGGAATATATATCATTATTGCTATTTTTAAATTATTCCCAACATTTCACAATAAAGGTTATATTTTACAAACAATATATACACATATATTATGTGTATTTTCTATATAGCATGGACAAGTAATTTTATTGCAGCAATTAAAGTTCGTGATTTAAAAGATTATTTGCCTTAAATGTTAATATTTCAAACAACTTGTTTTCGATATATTGATTCATCAGTTGAACTTTTCAATTCTCTTGGCAGAATGCTTAGGTGTATGAAATTGGCTAAAAGATCAATTTTTTTGATAAATTTTTAAGTTGAAAAAAAATACATTGTCCGTCCCATAAAAATAGGTTATATTTTCTTTTTCGTCTGTCTCATAAAAATAAACTATATTCCCATTTTCGTCTTTCCTATAGAAATAGTTTATATTCATTTATGACAATTTATTCCTTCCTTTTTACCTTACTCTCTCCGTTCGCAAAATATTGTCCATGTTTGACTTGACATGAGTTTTAAGAATGTGAAGAAAAATGAGTGGAAAAAATTAGTGGAATATAGACTCCACATTTATATATTAGTTTTATAGTAAAATGTGAGTGTAATGAGTTACTGGAAAGTGGAGTCCATTTAACAAAAATGGAAAAAAGCAAAGTGGTCAACATTTCACGAACGGCCCGAAATGGAAAAACTGCACTACATTATATTTCACGGACGGAGGGAGTATTATTTATGGACCTCACCATCTACTATACAATTTCAATTTCTTTTATTCTTTTCTTTTACTTTATCAGTTATGTACTCCCTCCGTCCCAAGAAAGATGACACATTCCTTGGGTGACATGAAAATTTATGCAAGTTTGTTTTGTGTGTGAAGTGGAGAGAGTAAAGTAAAAGAGATGGAATAAAATAGAGATAAATGTGTTTCCATTTTTAGTAATTGATCATCTTGGTTAGGATAAAAAAAAAAGTGGATCATCTTCAATGAGACATGGGAAGTATTAAAACTCTTGTCAATCTTTAATTGTTTATTTTTATTGGTCGGAGGGAGGGAGTATTATATTTAGCCAAAATTGATAATTTTAATGACTACGGAGGAGTACTTTTTATATAAGCTTAGGTTCATAATTTTACAACTGACAATCAATTTAATGGTTTTGTATTTTATGAATTAAATTAAGTTCAACGCGGCTACTTATTCTTCACAATTTATAATTCAAGAAAAACAAATTGTGCCGACTTGATTTTTTTTATTATTGATAATAGTGCGACTTGAATTTTAATAAAGGTGAAAAATGTGGATTAAAGCACTGTGATCGTGTTCAAACATGAGAGAAAGTGGAAATTGACATGTCATTTTCCACAAGTCAAACTAGTTGGAAAATAAAAATTGAACTCTATCTAAAAATTAAATAAACTCTAAATTTACGGATCAAAAGTAATACTCCGTAAATAAACTCTACATTCTATCATGCTTATAAAGCATTATACACATGATAACTATATTGTCTAAATTGGTCATTATATCTTAATTCCTAACAGCGCCTACTTACCCAAAATGACATTATGTGAGGTGAGAATTATATTTTTTTGTTCCTAGATTTTGCTTTAAAATTATTTACAGTTTCTATTGTTTAAAAATAATATCCGATATTTATGGATATTGATATAGTTTTGTTTGAAGGATTTTTGCACTTTTTTAGATTATTTTGCACCAAATACCTGCGAGATTATAAGTATTATTTATGCATTCTTTTATTTCCTTTCAAGTAATGTGTTTGGACGAGCAAATATTTGCCACATATATACTTCGACAACTTCTCTTGAGAATACTAACATAAAGTGTAGCCGATGTGTCGGTTCTCTACCATGAAAAAGACAAACAAATACTACCTCCGTAGTTCAAAATAGAAACTTTTGAAAGACACAAATTTTAATGTACAATAGGTTAAGTAAAAGAATAATTGATAAAGTAAGAGAGAAGGAGAAAAAATAGGTAAAGTAAGATAAAGTACGAGAAAAAGAAGTGGAAGTATGTAGTGCTAATGGATTTAGGGGTCCACTTCCCAAATTAAAAAATTTAGAAAATTTCTATTTTTAAAAAACGGACCAAAATAGAAATAATTTCTATTTTTAAGAGTTGGAGGTATTAGCTTTTATAGCCCGAGGATATCGTTTTAAAGAGTGCAAAAGTCATTCCTTCAATATTATATCAATATCCATGGACGTCTGATGAATTTTTTAAATAATAGGGAATGCAGATGATATTAGTGTAATATTAGAAGATTAAAATATACTCCCTCCATCTGTTAGAAATATAAACTATTTGATTTTTAAAGAATTTGAGTTATGCTCGATTTAATTTAATACTATAGTATATATAACTAGAATATAAAACCCTCTCCATCCCAAGGTAGTTGAATCGTAGTATTTGTTTTTGAGTTGTCTTAAGGTAGTTGGGTAATTTTTTTGGTAAGAACTTATCCTCTATATACTTTACTCTTTCTTCTCATCTCTTACTTTAGTTCTCCGCTTTAATATTTAACACATTAATTTTTTTAAATTTCGTGCTAAAAAGAAATGCGTCAACTACCTTTAGACGTAGGGAATAGTATATAATATTGTTTGCCAAAAAATATTTGTATATATTTGAAATTTTAAGTATATTAAATTTTTAGTTGGCGATGATGATTTGGTAATTCATTGATGGGACTTGAATTAACAAGTCTATTTAGGAGTACAAGGTAGTTTTGTAGTAAAGGTAGTGGGTGCAATACGGAAATAACACCCATGATAAAATAAATACTAATATTTGAATCTTGTATCACACTACATATACATGTGCGCAAGTGTGTAACGTAACAGTCTATATTTGCAGATGATTGGAACAAAACAACAACTGGTTTTGAAAGCAACAGATGCTAATGTAGGAATCAAACCAAAATGAGTAAAGATGGGAACGAACATAAATCTGCATGAAAAAAATTCTTCTTCAAAATTACAGATTCTGTTTTGCATTATTCATGATTTCATGCAGACTTACTGCTCCAAAGAATATGTTCGTTCCTCAAAGTTGAAAATAACGGATGATTATATAGTATGTGTACATACATACATAAAAAGTTATAATCATATAAAAAACGTGACAATACTTAACTAATATGTCGACGACCATCTTCAAATAAATCCAACACTTTATGAGAAGTGATAAGGTGATTAACTTTTTCCTTATTTTCAACTTATTTTTTTAACACGAAAACGATTATGTTTAGCTCTAAAAATTCGCAGCAATTATTGTGATGGATTAAAATTAAGTGGAGACTTTGATTTTTATTTTTAATCTTTATCAGCCAAATAATGGGAAATAAAGGTTTTGACAACAATGATTCATACATGAATCATCAATTCATTTCTTTAACTAAAATTCTAGTATTTAAAATGTGTTATAAAACGAGAAGAAAAAAAGCTATGGCGGCCTTTCAGCAACATTAGCTTTTAATCACCCTATCCATGAATTAGGCTTATCCATGTCCAATCGCACAATTGTATGTCTCCTCAGACCTCACTTACTGTATATACATGGTAGATCAATAAACAAATAAAACAAATACTCTATCCATCCGTCCCATAATAATGACACGCTTGAGTAATGACATAAGATTTTAGGAATTGTTTTGTGTGTTAGTTGGAGAGAGAAAATAATATATTTATATTAATGTTTGAGAAAACTTTTTCGAGAAAAGAAATATGACACTTTTTTGGGACAAACAAAAAAAGCAAAGTGTATAATCTATTATGGGACAGATGGAGTAATAATTTGCAATTATCGCTTAAACATGCATTGTTATAATTATTAAGAAGCTTTATTGTAATAAACATTTCATTATTCCTCATGAAAATAAATCGTGACAATCTATTTAATTTGGTCAAGATCGACAGTGCAAGAAGAAAATTTCTAATTAAGATATTGGTTACTAGCTAGATCTGGAGAATCATTGAAGAAAACCACATTTTTGTGTTTAACTCATGTTGAAAATCCTCATTTTTTTTACTCACATCGACTTGGAGTCTTGGATAGTGTTTCATATATATTCTTTGACAATTATCCTTCTTTATGATGCCTATTAAATGGGTGAATGTCCCATTTCTATTCATGATAGGGTTACAACTTTCGAGAAGTGATCGTAGTGCAATTAATACTATTACAAGAAGTATTTTCACATGCACAACAAAAATGCTTGATCATCATCATTTAAATTTTAAACTAATTAGAGTATAATTTTCTCTTTAATGTGACAAAGTCATAGGAAGACCAAATACATAGAATCATAGAGAAAACCTGCACTTGGTCTACATTGTTACAGATATTTTTACTACTGCATATAAAGGCTCAAAAATAATTTATATCAACTCAAAAAGACTAAAATACATAATCCCAGCACATTTACATACCCTATCCTTGTTTGAAAAAGCATTACAAATCTCAATTCAACCAGATTTGAGACCTAAAATTTGAGGTAGAATCACCAAATTCATCGAGTAAGTTAGTTCATTTTTCTCGAGAAGTTTTCAAAGGAAGTCTAGTTTAAGGTCATAGCGATCAGAGAGGTTATACAAAAGAATCTATACCTATACAAAATGAGTCTTCTTATCTTTCTCCCTCGACTCAAGCTACTTGCTCCTTAATCTATTTCGGGTCATCCCAAGTTACTCACGTCATTTCATAATATTAATAGATATAGGAATTAAGTGAAGTGGCATCCTTTTGAATTCCAAGATCCATAATCCAATGGAAATGTCATCCACTAATTCTGATGATAATTACCATTTCCAATTGAAATAAACTATTGGAGTAGTGGGAGATCATTAATATGAAGATTCTGGAAGTGAAATTAGTATAATATAATAGATATAGGAATTAAGTAAAGTGGCATCCCTACAAGGTAGGAGAAATGGCAGCATAGCATCAAGCACAGTTGGACCATTTATTACACCAAGGGTAGCAGAAAGTTAGGAATGAGAAATTATAGTGTTGTAATTATTATATCAAAGACCTCACAATCATGTATTCAAGTAGCTTCTATATTCTGAATTTCATGGATGAGGTTCAAGCAACTAAGGTAGCAAGACCAAGCAAGACCTTCAAAAGTATGTATGATTATCTAAATCCAAGTAGATGTGCCTCTAATTCTGCTCATCTTTTTTGTGTTACACATACATTAATTAGATCCAGTGGTATGCATTACCAATTGCTTTCATCATGCTGACAACAAGACCATCACTAACATTGACATTATCACAATGCACAAGAATGAGGGAAAGGGCCTTTCAAGTTTTAAATAAATTAATCTGTCCATAATGAGAATGGCTTAAGTCAACATCCAGGTTCACATATATTTAAATCAGCCTTTTTTCATACAGAGAATCCAATAACAAGAATTGATTAGGTTGATTGACTCAGAGCCCCAAGATTAAGTAACATGATTAATGACACACTATCATATTCATACTACATTGTTCTGCACACATTTTATTCAATGATTAGCTTCTAAATTACAATTCAATATTTGTATATGCAGTGTATGAAAGGAACAAGAAAATGGTTGTCATAGATAGATACCTGAACATCAAATTCCTCTTCTCTGCTCAACTATCCAATTTTAAAACCCATATCAATTCGCAAACTCATATGCATCAACATTGTGAACCTTAGTAACACGATTGCTCCTCCTAAATTCTCTAGAAGAACCGCGACACTTCCTATTAAATTAGAAGATCTAGTGGTTGAAATAATGTCAAATGCATTATATTTTAAATTTTAAAAATTATTAAATAAATTTGAAAGGTATTAATGTCAATTCAAATATATGATAGTTAAAACTAACCACTTTATCTCTCCTTAAATTCTTTTTGAAATTTTAAATTTACGTAACTCTAATTTTAAAAATTATTAAATAAATTTAAAAGGTATTTACTTCGTTTTGTTAGTGTTATTTCTTTGTAATTTATTACTTCATTCTAGTAGATTTATTACATCATTCCAGTACTTAATTGTTTCATTCTAGTAGTTTGTAACTTTATTCCACTTTGAATTTGTTTAAAGTTTTTGCAAATTTTAAAGTGAATAGACTGTGTGAAGTGCGCTAAAAATAAATTATTTATTCTTTATTATGATGTTGTCATGACCGTCCCTTATGGGGTTAATAAATGCGGATGGTCGCGACTAATGAGACTTTAAGAAATGGATATTTTCTAAGGTTTCAATAAAGAGTTTGACCAAAACATTTATATTAAGCTACTGAGGGAAAATCAGAGTAATGTCTTAACATTTAAATCTAAAGAAAACGGTTATCAAAAGTTTGAAATAAACGACATGACAACATTGACAAGAAGCTTCATAGAAAGGAATTTATGAGAATCTAAGTAAGTAATGTTGATTAACTTGATCCATTCTCGCTACAAATGTGGCACTCCATCATTTGTCCCGATACACTATTTTTTAGCACTACAACTACTTGCACGTATACAAGGCAGAAATAGTATAGCTAAAGGTCGATACCGGGATATCGAACTCAGGGAATAAAATTGCAACTGGCTATCATATACTAAGCGTCATATACTATCTAGAGAAACAAAGTTTTGGGTTTTAAATTATGAAACTAAAAAAAATAGATAAAGTAAAAAAAACAAATCATAAAAAGTGAAGGAGATAAGTTAGGCAAAGAGTGATATTTCAAGGATAATGATTTCACTAACTCTTTTATTCTAATTAGTTCTACGTTCATCCGACTCAATTTTTAAAATGATTTCTCCTTATCATGCATTAATACTCATGTGAAATTCTTGTATGAACACTTAAAGATAATCCAATCAAAGCTGTCACCGATCAGAGATCGACAATAATCAAAGTAATGGCCAATTAGTCGAACAAAAGCTCAGAAAATCAAGTGCAACGAGTTCTAAACATTAAACATAAAAAGAACTACATAAAAGTCAATTACTATCAATCCTCAAAATTCTGTTGTTTAGTAATCCATAGGCAGATGAACTAAAACAATAATTAAAAAATGAGACATAAAATAAACAAACAAAACCTAAGGTTGAATCTTGAAGTCTTCATGCTCCTCCTCTTGCCTTCCTTTAATCTCCAAGAATAGTGATTGTGGAAGAATTAGGGTATGGAGCGGAGAGAGAGGAAGGAGCCATGGAGGCTCCCCAAAGGGGGGCTATGAATAGTCCAATATTATGAAGGTTACGGGGTATATATAGGCTTGAAAAAGATTTAAACTTGGGAAAACAATGTCCTCCAAGTAATAGGAGAGATGGAAATTTCGTGCCCCATAAGTTAAGGAAAAGATTTGGCTTCACAAGGTAATATCTTCTTTCATTCCTTAAATTTCCGCTTAAATTCAACACTTGATAGCATTGTGCGATGTTCGTAGAATGACCATAACTTTTTATACAAAACTTCGATTGAGATGATCAAGATACCAACGTGATGCTCTCTTTCAAAGAAAAAGAGAATGATATGTATCACGCCCTGATAGGACTTCAGAATCGCTGACAAAATGTGATTGAACTGAGGCTGCTATGCGCGAACAGGCCCAGCGGGCCGCTGGAATGTTTCTGACCTCTCTGTGCAACTTTCAGCGATGTTGGCTTGGGTCTAGCGAACCGCTGGGTTGGGCTTCTTCTCCAGCTTCCATATTTCGACCTTAATCCGTCCTTTTTGGGCTCTATTTTGCACATTTCTCACAAAACACGTTAAATACCAAAATAGATAAAATATGCAAATAATGGACATGTAATCCAACTGTGACATGTAAAATGGATCAAATAATGGCCTTAAAACAGTACAAATCGAGTTGTAAGAGCCCCAATGTACGTTCCCCAACCCTCGTACGGTGTATCCCCTTTTAAGCTGATGTATCCTCGGTACCATTGCAGCGCCTTGGATTTGAGATGAAGTGCTGTCACCCTTACCCTCTTCTTCTCTGGTACTTCAGCCACCTCGAAGAAGTAATCTACCCGCATCAGCCACGCATCAAATCCATCTCCATCGGATTTAGGAAATTCCAACCTCGCTGTCCTTCCCCAAGCATTCTTCATCATTTGCACACTCGACTCCACCTCCTCTTCACCCGTTACTGTCGATGTTGGTGGTACTTTCCATGCTTGATACTGCAAACTCATCGTTATTGGAAGGACTTGGAAAGAGGTCGAAAACACGAATAGAATGCGGATCAAGTTATATGGAATGATAACCGAACCGATTAGATCAGTTAGCAAATGTCGTTGCCACTTAATCAATGCAATCTAGCTCTCGCCCTTTCCGTCTTGCCAAAGTAATTTATAACTCCCAATTTTGCACAACTTTAACAGTAAAGCGGCAAGTTCGGGGTCGATCCCACAGAGAAGTTGGCGTGTCGAGTGTGTGAGTAGTGAACAGGGGGGTTGGCTGCTGCCACGCTTTAACTTGGGTGTTTTTAACTACTGGTTTTAATCTAGACAGAATTAAACTAGCTATCTTGATCAGTGGAAATTTAACTACTGGATCAAGTGAATTGCAGGTAACAACAGAAAAGTAAATGAGCGGATTAAAAATGAAAATAACTTTGATTAAACTAAAAGTTGAGTACAACGTGAAATTTAAACTAAGCTAACACTTTGGAATCAAAGAAAGCGGTAAAAACTGAGAAAAATCTCAGCGGGAAACTTAAGATAACGCTAACTGAAATGATTATGCTGTAGCGCTCCCTTTCGGTCGCCCTTTAAACTAAACTATCTAACTAAGCTAGAGAACTGAACTAAACTAAGCTAGAGAGCTGAACTAAACTAAGCTAGAGAGCTGAACTAAACTAAGCTAGAGAGCTGAACTACGCTAAATAACTAAGCTAAGCTAAACTAGACGGAAAGTAAAGTCTCGGATGCCTTCTTGTGGTGGCACACCCTCTATTTATAAGCTCGATTCGGCCGCCAGCTGGATAACGATCTTGACAGGGAATATTCGCTCATTCTGAGAGTGAGCGACTCATTGATTGCTACGTGCTGTTCTTCTAGAATGACGACGCTTTTTGGTAACAGATTCGTGACTCAGCTCCGTCCTTGCATCTCATATTCCAGCACGTGTCCCCTTCTAGAACGTCGTCCTAGATAACAGAATGGTGCGCTATATCCAGCTAATTTCCTCACGTGTTCTTCTTCTAGAAGCCAGCGGTGCCCACCTAACTGCTTGATCGCTCCCCCTTGATCAACTCCCCCGATTCTTGGCCTTTTATCGCCTTTTGTACTTGCTTGATCAGTTCGGCCTTGCTGCCTTGGTTAAGCGGTATTTCTGCACATTTAACACTTGTTTTGCGCGATAAACCGATCAAGTAGCATGTATTTCACCCTTAAACCGATGCATGAAATGAGCCTTATCAGTTATAATGATCTGAGTTAGCTCATCAAATCGTGCGTTTGTCTGCGCCGTGTTTTCAATACGAACATAAGTGGTTCATGGCTAAACAAATCAGAGTATTGGCATTTAGGGTACGAAATCCTGGTACAAAAGAACTACAATAGAAGAGTTAAAGACAATATATCATGTGTGAAAACACAATACATTGGACATCTTTTAGCTAACTTATTTTCCGTCCTAGCTCAACACCACATCCTCTCGTCCACGTTCAACTTGCACGTTTTGAAAAAACATGCAGGGAGTACTTGGTATACTCAGTGAGCACATGCCAAAAATATGTAATTTTTGTTAAAAGAGTTTTGTCAGCCATTGTTGAATGAACACGAGGTTTAAACTTAAAAAGGCCCGATTCACTAAAGTATTTTATTCGTAAAGTTTGATGGTGCAATCTAAGTTCATATAATATAGATACCATATCTGAAACGTATGTGAACCGGGAATGTGACCACATTCCACGACGGTCACTGGACTGTCAACTCGAAAGTCAACTCATAATCCCCATATTGTACACTAGTCTGAGTGGGTTTGCGGCCTTACTGGGACCCGAATTCGATTAAACATAATTGACATCGCCAAACAGATAGGTATTTCATAAAAAGAAAATATGGCATGACAAAAACGTATAGCATAGTTTTCACATAAACATGCTAAAAAGGCATGTTCATATTTTAGAAAGAATGCCCACCTCGAAAGCTTATGTCTTGATCGGAAATCCTCAGTCCTAGTTTAGTTGACGTGCAAAGACGTCCCCTTTAGAAATAAAAATAATATTTCAATTAGACTTTTGAAAAGTAGTTAACTTAAACATAAATGCATCTTAAGTGCTTGACCATTTTATTTATCGTTCCACCTTAGAACATTTATAAGGTTCTTGGGAATTAATTACATCAGGGAATTATTCGATCCAAATTACATTCATCCTTCTGAGAAATAATTAATCGGTCCAACAATTGGAACTGTCCAACCTTAATTAATTTTGTCGGCGCACAGTCTAAATTAAAACTCTAGCCGAAACATAAATCCTTTTCTCTATCTCTTTAATCAATCTGGCCCCAATTCAAATTAAAAACAATTGGCCTAACTATAACAATCAGTTCAGCCCATTATTCAATTTAAACCCATCGGCCCAACACCATAATTAAATCTCTCCATCCCAACATCTCCCATTTAAATTAATTAAGAAAGTCCAAAATCACCTAACCCATCATTTCATTTCTTTCTCTCCATCGTGAGTAAACAGATTTCGTAATGTGTAGTCACGGGACCAAAAAATTAACTAACTGATGCACTTTTTATGAGCACTATAAATACCTGTAAGTATATATAGTAGGAATAGTATAACTAAAGGTTAGTACCGAATATCGATCACGGGGAAAACAGACACAGACTATCTATCCTCTACTAAAACTCAATTACTATTTGGAAAATCGAAATATTTGAGAATTTTTTTGAAAACAAAGAACAGTTTGAAAGCAATAAACAACTAATTGCAATTAAATCACGGAGATAAAAGTATAGAGATAAGGGAATTTCAGGGATGTCCGTTCACAGTTATGATTATACAAATTCCAACTACAACACCCTAGCACAGTTCTTACTTTGATAGAACGAGTCACTTAGCTTATGCTCATGCAATGCAAACGTTGATTACAAACATTAGGATTTATAATCCTAAATACGTAACTTCTAAAAACTCCTAAGACCCTTAAAAAGTCCCCACTCTCAATTAACAGTGCCGTTGTAAAGGAAGCTAATTGTAGTGTTTATTAAGTGGATCTAACTCGCCAACCTCCTCTCACGATCATGTAGCAAGTTATATTAAATCATCACAGACTGTGTCACTCAAACGTGAAGCATTATCCATTAACTTAAGGAAGAAACAAAGTAAGAACAAAACAGATATTAAATAGAAAAAAGGAATTGTATAACTAAAATCGTTACTAACACATCCCTAGAATCCTATGAATTTAGTTACAAATGATAGAATAATCTAAACACATAGATTGCAGGGAAGACAATGAAAACATAAGAATTAAAGCAAATAGAACCCAAATGTTGAATCCTTGTAGCCTTGATGTAAACTTGAATCCTTCTTCAACCCCTTGCTCAATGAAGTACTCTAACTTTTAATCTCTGGAAATATATGGCAAAGAGAAGATCCTTTTTGATGAAGTAGTGGGAGGTATTTATAGGGAGAAAATCGCCCTCTTCAAATAAGGAAAAAGAGTTGCAAAATATGGTAAATCTTGGAGAGAAAGTAGGGCAAATCTGCTCGCTGCTTTTTCCCAGTAGGCCACTGTACCTTGGCCAGCGGTCGCTATAGGTTGGTCCGAGGCTGCTGACTCTTGGGCAGCGGTCGCTGCACTTGTTTCATGATCGATGACTATCATCCCGTAACTCTCTGGACCCACGCACTTTGCAGCGGTCTCTGGGCGTGTCTTGTTCTTCATGCACAACTTTCCCGGAGCGGGCCACTGCTGACTTAGCAGTAGTTGGGCGCCAGCGGTCGCCAGCAGTGTTGCAGCAGACCGCTGGACATGCAGAACAACTCCAAATTTCCAACTTCGCATTTTGACTCCCTTTTTAGGCTCAAATATGCACATTTCTCACAAAACATGTCAAAATACCAAAATAGATAAAATATGCAAATAATGAACATGTAATGCAACTTTGACATTCAAAACAAACCAAATAATGGCCTTAAAACCGTGCAAAATTCGAGCGTATCAACTCCCCCAAACTTACATTTTTGTTTGTCCTCGAACAAAACACAAAAGACACAAGAATAGACGCACAGAATGCACAAGGACTAGACGTCATAATTGCCTCAAAGTATGGAAAAGATAGATCATGCATGAATTAATGCAATCAAATCAAGCAAGACTTATTAGTGCACTTTTATTACTAACTTGTGGAACACCTTGAATTCATGCACTCACATGTGGCAAACTTCCAAAGATGGGAAGTGATTTATCTCTCACTCTCAAAGTGTATAAATGTAATGTGTATAAGCACTCAAATCATGCATCATGTAAAGTTTACCATAAGCTTGCTCAAAGTTTAATCCCTCCTCTACTAGATGTGATTAAGCATCAAAAGTCTGAAAGATCTTTATTTTTGGTTGTAATGTAGGCTCTTTGGTAGGTGATGAATATTTGGCTAAAAAGTTACTCAAAGATTAAAATATTCCAAGTAGAGTTAAAATGACTCCACTTTTCTAAACACCCAAGACACTTTTAACACTTTATTTTTCTCTCCTTCAACTCACTTTCCAAACCTTTGATATTTCTTTCTTTTCACAACCTTTCTTTCTTTTTCTTTTTTCTCACAAGCATCTTTTCTAGATCAAGCACACATTTTGAATTTTCACTATTTCACATCTTGCACTTTTCTATGTTTAAGCACACTAATTTTTATAATTACCTCCTTATCTCTCCAATTCCTTTACAAAAGATAATAAATACTATACTAACCCAAGGAATTGTTCCCATTTATTTTGGCTTCCAAAGAATTGGCTTAAAGGCTCAAAATTGGCTCCAAGTGGAAAAATTGACGAAGGCCGAAAATTTTAGGTATAAAAGTAACTAAGAAAAGATGGCCTAACATCCTCCTAAATCAACTTAAACACTATGTAAACTTAGGGAGACTAGGAGCAAGTTCTAGAAACACAGACATGCATGCAAATAAATCACACAAGAAAGAAATTAGGCTCAAATCTCACAAGGTATAAGCATGATTCAAGGCGAACAAATAATTCACTAATTATGCACTTTTCCACCAAACTATCATATCAAGACGTCAAGCCATACTTAAACAAAGATGAAAGGAACTTCATATCATTGGCAATTCAGTCTAATGTGTCCCTATACATGCGTGTTTCTAAGTTTTTCATGTTAATTTCATGACATGGATTCACCTTAGGGTTTTTTAAAGCAAAAACTTAAACTAAACACCTAAAAACAAAAACCTAAACTCACGGTCCACCACTTCCTCACCCCAAACTTATTTACAAAAAAGTGTAAAATAAGTTTGTAGAGTCTGTAGGGATGTGAGTAAATTACTAAAAGAAAACGTACCTTGAAAATTTTTCGTGTATTGGCTGGACGGGGCGAATATTGGAAAAAATTCAAAAAAATTGCACTGGAAACTACAATTGGGCAGCGGTGGCTGGGAGTCCTCCAGCGGTTGCTGCGACGAGTCAGAACGTTTTCAGTGGGTGGCCAGCGGGCTGCTGCGGACTCTGCAGCGGTCGCTGGCGAGAGTCCTGAACCTGTGAAATTTTCAATTTACACAAAAACGAAATTAAACTAAAAAAAGTACTTAAAAACTTAATAAAAAATTTAAAAGAAATGGCTGGGTTGCCTCCCAACAAGCGCTCTTTTATAGTCATTAGCTTGACTTTACCCCTTTTTACTCCTTGGGTGGTTCTTCTAGTGCCACTTTCTCCTCGAACACCTTGTCCGAGCTATAGTATTTCTTCACACGGTGGCCATTGGCTTGAAACAACGTCCCTTCCGGAGCTAGCAACTCAACCGTCCCGCTATCATAGATTTTCTTGATCATATAAGGGCCGGTCCATTTGGACTTCAACTTTCCGGAGAAAAGAGAGAGTCTTGAATTGTGCAACAACACTACATCCCCCAAGGTGAGCTCTCGTGGGCTAAGCATCCTATCATGGTAGGCTTTCATCCTTTCCTTGTAAGTAGACGAGCTATCATATGCTTCCATTCGAAACTCGTCCATCTCATTGAGGAAGAGGCGCCTCTCTTCGCCGACCTTTTGGAAGTCTTGATTCACCGCCCAAAAGGACCTATACTCCAACTCAAAAGGTAAATGACATGATTTCCCAAAAACTAATTGATAAGGAGACATACCTATAGGAGATTTGTATGCGGTACGATATACCCACAACGCATCATCCAAACGGAGTGCCCAATTCTTTCTATTAGAGCTCATTGTTTTCTGTAGAACGGACTTGATCTCCCTATTTGCAAGCTTGGTCTGCCCATTGGCTTGGGGGTGATAAGGCGAGGTGACTCTATGCTTGACTCCATACTTGTCCAATTGTCTAGCCACCTATTGTTGAAGTGATATCTGGCGAGGATATGTCTCCTTATTAAAAATATTTTTCCTCACAAATGCAGTTACAACTTTAGAATCATTAGTTTTGGTAGGAATTACTTCCACCCATCTATACACATATTCAACTGCAAGTAAAATGTATTGGTACTCCCCTGATTTTGGGAATGGTCCCATAAAATCTATCCCCCATACATCAAATAATTCTATCTCAATGATGGTGTTCATAGGCATCTCCTTCTTCTTGGATATTCCCCTCGTGCGCTGGCATTCGTTGCATTGGAGCACAAAACTGGCGGAGTCACGTTAGATGGTTGGCCAATAGAACCCGCTTTGTAGGATTTTGATAGCGTTCCTTTGCACACCAAAGTGTCCTCCAATTGGCGACGAGTGACATCTTTCAACTATGGCTACCCAATCTTCTTGTGGTACACACCTCCTAAGTATAGTATTTGTACATCTCTTGAACAAGTAGGGCTCATCCCAAATATAAGATCTAACATCTCTATAAAATTTCTTCCTTTGGTAAGGAATAAGATCGGGAGGGTGTACCTTGGCTACTAAATAATTAACAATGTCGGCATACCATGGAAAGTAGCTTGAGTAAAGAATAGATGCTCGTTGGGGAAGTCCTCATTGATTTCTCGTGATAGATCTTCTCCTTCCACCGGGTGCTCCAACCGAGACAAGTGGTTCGCTACTACATTCTCACATCCCTTTGTATCTCTTATCTCCACATCAAATTCTTGGAGTAGTAGGATCCACTGGATGAGTCTTTGTTTTCCGTCCTTCTTTGCAAACAAGTGCCTAATAGCTGCATGGTCAGTGTAAACAATGGTCTTAGTCCCAACAAGATAAGCTCTGAATTTATCAAAAGAATAAACTATAACAAGCATCTCCCTTTCTGTGGTCATATAATTAGCTTGTGCAAAATCTAAAGTTCTACTAGCATAATAAATGACTCTAAAAATTTTATCTCTCTTTTTCCCCAAGGCGGAACCAACTGCAATGTCGCTTGCATCACACATAATTTCAAATGGTTGGCTCCAATCATGGGTGATGAGAATGGGAGCACTCACTAAAGCCTTCTTCAAGTCCTCAAAAGCCTGCAAACAGTCAGAAGTAAAATTAAATTTCTCATCTTTTTCAAGTAATTTACAAAGAGGCTTAGAGATTTTCGAGAAATCCTTGATGAATCTTCTGTACAACCCTGCATGCCCCAAGAAGCTTCTCATGACCTTTTCTTTGGATGGGGGCAGTAGTCTCTCAATGGCTGCAATTTTGGCTCTATCAACTTCTATCACTGCAGAAGAGACTTTGTGACCTAGAACTATACATTCTTTCACCATGAAGTGACATTTCTCCCAATTAAGAACAAGGTTAGTTTCTACACATCTCTGCAAAACCTTAGCCAAATTGTCAAGACAATATCATAAGACTTCCCAAAAACAGAAAAGTCATCCATAAAGACCTCCATCACATACTCAATCAAATTATGAAAAATGACCATCATGCATCTTTGGAAAGTAGCAGGAGCATTACATAAGCCAAAAGTCATCTTCCTATAAGCATATATCCCATAAGGGTAAGTAAAGGAAGACTTATGTTGATCCTCAGGAGCAATTGCAATTTGATTATAACCAGAATAACCATAAAGGAAACAGTAGTAATCATATCCCCCTAATCTATCATGCATTTGATCAATAAAAGGTAAAGGGAAATGATCTTTCCTAGTGGCTGCGTTTAACATCCTATAATTAATGCAAACTCTCCAACCCGTGGCTACACTCGTGACAATCATCTCACCATCCTTCCCGGGTACTACAGTCATCCCCTCTTTCTGGGCTACCACTTGTGTAGGACTTACCCATTCACTATCCGATATGGCATAAATAATCCCTGCATCTAGCAACTTGATTACTTCTTTTCTCACTACGTCTTGCATGATTGGATTAAGTCTACGTTGGTTTTGCTCAAGAGGCTTATGCCTTTCCTCAAGTAAAATCCTATGCATGCATGTGGTTGGGCTAATCCCTTTCAAATCACCAATAGACCATCCTATAGAAGACCTATACTTGTTTAGCACACATAACAACTTTTCACATTCTTTTTCACTCAAGGCAGCGAACATGACAACATGGTAAGTGTTATCTTGTCCTAGAAATGCATACCTGAGGTGTTCCGGGAGTGGCTTCAATTCTACCTTAGGTGGTCCTCGTGATTTTACCAATGCTTTCTTCCTCTCTTATTCTTTTTCTGGGGTGCGCAATGACAAGAATGTGTTCCCCTTTTGAGGGATTCTTTCGGGAGAACCTCGAGTTCTGCAATCATGGCACACACATTAGCATCACAAGTAGATGAATCAGTAGTAGGAGTGAAAGAATTTATGAGTCAAGATTCTAAAGGGTCCTGAGTTTGATGATATGTGACTTCCACTTCCCCCACACAATCTGTGACTACTTGGATGAAGCTACTCTCTTGATAGCCTTCTGCTCCTTCTTTCCCATGGAATTTCAAAGAATCAAATATCTTGAAGGTGATACTCTCGTTATGCATCTGCAATGTCAGCTCCCCCTTCTGTAAATCTATCATGGCTCCCCCGGTGGCTAAAAATAGTCTTCCAAGTATCAAAGGCACCTTCTCGTCCTCCTGCATGTCCAAAACAACAAAATCGGCGGGAAAAATAAATTCTCCTACTCTTACCAATACATCTTCTACAATTCCCCTTTGTGTTGTTGTTGTACTTCTGTCTGTCATTTGAAAGGAAATCGAGGTGGGGCGGAGGTTGTCAATGTTGAGCTTCCTGTGAAAAGATAAATGCATTAAATTAATACTTGCTCCAAGATCACGCAATGCTTTACCTTCTACATTATTTTCCAAAACACAAGATAAAGTAAAACTCCCTGGATCTTTGTGTTTGGTAGACAATCTCTTCTGAGTTATAGCATTGCAATTCTCTGTTAAACCCACTGTCTCGTATTTCTCCCACTTTCTTTTCTTAGCGACCACAACTTTAAAGAACTTGGCATAGTTGGGCATTTGTTGTAGCGCCACCACTAGTGGAATGTTTATGTGGACCTTGCTCATGACCTCCAAGAACTTGGCAAACTGGGCGTCTAGCTTTTTGCTCTTCAACCGCTGAGGATACGAGATGGTGGCAGTGCTGGGAAACTGAGGATCTGGGGACTGACGCTCCGGTGGCGGACCGCTGCGAAGTGATGTATCGGCCGCTGGTGACGGCTCTGCATCTGTGTCCGAATCGGGCTCGGCTGGCTAGGAAACTTCTGGCGGACCGCTGTGAAAGTGTGCAGCGGGCCGCTGGATTGGATCAGCGGCTGATGTGCGGTCAGTCGACTCCCGTTCTCTTTCTTTCCTTCCCCTGCCTAAATCCGCTGCTTCTGGAGGCTGGTACGTGGTCTCGCTACGAAGCTGCACGACATGACACTATCCTTTTGGATTGATCTCTGGCAAGCTAGGAAGCGTCCCTGGAGTGTGCTTGCTCCCTATTGCAGTGGCTAAAACCTTCATATTAAATTCCAACTCCCCTACTTGTGCGGCAAGACTTGCCAATCCTTGCTCTAATAGGCTGGTGTTTCTTTCCAAATTGATCAACCTGTGATTGGTCACCTTCCTATTTTCCTGAACCTTGATGATGAAAATTTCTAACAGTTCCTCCCACTTGGAGCGGGGTTGCTCCTCCATACCTGCACATGTTTCAGAATTTTCATTAGCATAATAATCATGTGCGTCGTTTGAATAATCAAAGCAGCCGGAGTCATAATATGATCCCCCTTGGTCGGGGCAATAGTACTCTTCGTAATACCCTCCTTGCTGCTCGTTATTGTAACCATATGGACTCTCCATTCCTGTGAAGAGATCCATTAAAATAAAAAGAAAATAAAAATAAAAATAAAAAGAAATCAATAAAATCCAAAGTCGTAAAATTGTTCGTTTGAAGATATCAATCACAATGTGAATGTATTCCCCGGCAATGGTGCCAAAAACTTGATGCACTTTTTATTAACACTATAAATACCTGCAAGTATACATAGTAGGAATAGTATAGCTAAAGGTTAGTACCGGATATCGATCACGGGGAAAACAAACACAGACTGTCTATCCTCTACTAAAACTCAATTACTATCTGGAAAATCGAAAGATTTGAGAATTTTTTTGAAAACAAAGAACAGTTTGAAAGTAATAAACAACTAATTGCAATTAAATCACAGAGATAAAAGTATAGAGATAAGGGAATTCCAGGGATGTGCGTTCACAGTTATGGTTATACAATTTCCAACTACAACACCCTAGCACAGTTCTTACTTTGATAGAACGAGTCACCTAGCTTATGCTCATGCGATGCAAACGTTGATTACAAACATTAGGGTTATCAATCCTAAATACGTAACTTCTAAAAACTCCTAAGACCCTTGAAAAGTCCTCACTCTCAATTAGCAGTGCCGTTTTAAAGGAAGCTAATTATAGTGTCTATTAATTGGATCTAACTCGCCAATCTCCTCTCACGATTATGTAGCAAGTTATATTAAATCATCACAGAATGTGTCACTCAAACATGAAGTATTATCCATTAACTTAAGGAAGACACAAAGTAAGAACAAAACGGATATTAAATAGGAAAAGGAATTGTATAACCAAAGTCGTTACTAACACATCCCTAGAATCCTTCTTCAACCCCTTGCTCAATGAAGTACTCTAACTTTTAATCTCTGAAAATATATGGCAAAGAGAAGATCCTTTTTGATGAAGCATTGAGAGGTATTTATAGGGAGAAAATCGCCCTCTTCAAATATGGTAAAAGGGTTGCAAAATATCGTAAATCTTGGAGAGAAAGTAGGGCAAATCTGCTTGCCGTTTTTTCCCAGCGAGCCGCTGCACCTTGGCCAGCGGTCGCTATGGGTTAGTCCGAGGCTACTGACTCTTGGGCAGCGGTCACTGCTGTAATATCCCTAAAAAAGGCCTAGTTTGAAATATATTCTTTCGTGTTAGAAATAAACAATTTTCAAAAATGAGAAAAGAAAGGTTTAAAACTTCATGATAATGTTTAGTAATGTTATTTACAATAAGAATATGATAAGAAAATAAGAGTATATAAGAAAAGCTATGAAACTCAAAGATTTGGAAATGTTTGTATATCGCTGCAAAAAGATGCCTATAGGGCCCGAGTCCATAAGGACATTTTTGTATGGGAAGAGGAATGGGACACAGCCAGAACGCGCCATCTATGCCCAAAAGCTCAGCCATGGGTTGAGATGTGCTCGGCCGTCATAGAATATCGTTGAGCTAGAGCGGGCCCGAAGCAAGTTAAACGAAATATGGTCATCCTCCCGCGCACATGATCCAATGTGCGTATCGTTCTGGTGTGAGTCCTTCGGTTGTCCAAATACGGTCCCTAGTGGTCCCTAGTCCCTTAAGGGCATCGTGCAAGGCCATCGCGCCACAGTGCCATCGTTCAAGGCCACCGAGCCATAGTTCAAGGCCATCGAGTCATCGTGCAAGGCCACCGTGCTATAGTTCAAGGTCATCAAGCCCTCGTGCAAGGCAGTCGTGCCATCGTCCAAGGTTGTCGAGCCATCGTGCAAAGCCATCGAGCCATCGTGCAAGGCCACCGTGCCATCGTGCAAGGCCAAGTCCACCGAGCCATAGCCACCGAGCTGTAGTTCAAGGCCATCGAGCCACCGTGCAAGGCCACCGTGCCATAGTTCAAGGCCACCGAGCCATAGTGTAAGGCCGTCTAGCCATAGTGCAAGGCTGTCGAGCCATCGTGCAAGGCCATCGAGCCTTCGTGCAAGGCCACCGTGCCATAGGCATGACCACCGAGCCATGGTCCAAGGCCACCATGCTAAACCCATCGTGCCATAGTTCAAGGCCATCGAGCCATTGTGCAAGGCCGTTGAGCCATTGTGCCAGGTCATCGAGCCATCGTGAAAGCATCGTGCCATATGAAAGTCCACTGAGCCATCATGCTAGGCTACAGTGCTATCATGCTAGGCCAACGTGCCATTGTGCTAGGCCACTGAGCCTCGTACTTGTTCCTCGGACTGGGCCATCAAATAATGGCTTTAAAACCGTTTAAAATCCGAGCGTATCACTAAGTCGGGTTGAATTTTTTTAATAAAATAATAATATTAAAATATTTAATTTTACATGTAATTTCTGTTCAACGTTGACGGCACATTAGATGACAACTATTTTCCACGAGTCGCCATGCCTTGAAATGATCGAAGAATAGTCTCATTTGCAATTTTTTTGAAAAATTCTATAACTAGGATATCATTTATCCATTATGTCTCTGATTCTAGGGACGGAGCTAGAAATTTATATAGGGAGGGGTAAAGTTATATATAGACAAAATTTAAGAGTTTTAATAGGGGCAAATAGTGAGAAATAAAAACAAATTAATCTTATAATGTAAAATTTATACATATGTGATGAAATTTGAGGTTGGGCATTTGCCCATGCTAGCTATGAGCTACATGATTCAATTCGCAAAAATGTTTTAATAAGTTTCATTAAAGCACTTGCAATCGAATCATTCCTACAATAAAATACCAATACATAACTATAAATCAATAATAAAATTTTTTAGTGTTAGCTATATACTAATTCAGACACAAATAAATTTACTAACTACTAGTTGCACAATATAAATAATTTTATATTAATTCTAATTTAATTTTAAAACTACCAAGTGGTTCAAATCCAAATACTAATGAAAATAAGCAATGAGAAAAACAAAATATTCTCTATAAAACACATGAGACATAATGCACTAAACTTTTATAATTCTATCAAATAGTCAATTACATGCCCCGATACGAATTACGGTGATACCCATCTATTCTTAATTGAAGAATCGAATCAGCGAAGTGCACGGCTGCAACTCTCCGGCAAGGGACAACCGTGCATTGTGCGTAACTCGTAAAGTCTCTAAGCGTGAACTTGTGAGGCTAACTATGTCAAGGACTAAAGGCAACATTAGATTATTATATCCCAATAGGAAAAACATAAAAAACAGTCCAACTATAAAATATTTGGCCCAAACCTAATAAGCTCAAATTGTCTTCTTCTTCTTCTTCTTCTTCCTAATTTCTACTACCTCCATCCCACATTTAGTGTAGGCACGATTTTTAAGAAATATAAAAAAAAAGTGGGTTGAATAAGTTAGTGGATTATGAGACCCACTAATATATATATTAGTTTTATAATAAAATGTGAGTAGAATTGGTTGGTGGAATGTGGGGTCTACTTACATTTATGGTAAAAGTGAAATGTGACTCTTATTGTGGGACGGACCAAAATGGCAAAATGCGAAACTTATTGTGGGACTGAGGTAGTAATTCAATTTTCAATTTCAAAAAGCGGCGCTGCGGCTGGAGTACGGTTGGAGTGCAGGGTTACTCTGGGGCGGAGACTGCTCGGAGGATGACTGTATAAGGTGGGGTCAGGGTCTGGTGCCGGCCAAGCCCCCGCTGGCGCGGGGGCTTGGCCCTATGAGGTTCTGTCGCTGGTAATATGGGTCTTAATTCGCTGACCTTTTGAGATTTGTGATTAAATTGTTGACCTTTCAAAATATGGGTTCGGAGCATGCAAATTTTTCAGAATAGAGATTTTTAACTTTTTTTTTAAATCTTTTCTCTCTTCTTATTCTTATTATTTCCCTCCTAAAATTTATCATTTGACAAAATTACCCACTCAAATTTATAAAAAATTTAACCCCAATTTTTGCCTCCCCAAATTCTGAAAATTCCACCCGCCTTCACCTCCACATTAACTTCAAAAACGACCACAACTCACCCCCACCTATTTTCTACATCCAACAATAGCATGAATAATCATTGCGCTAGCAACAACATCAGCTCGCAACTGGTAAGGATAATATTATGTTCAATTTTCTTAAACTCATTATATACACATCGTAGCTTAGAAAGTTGAGCACCAAGTTCCAAATTGCTATAATAGAGCCTATAGAGCTGCTTACTTGAGATCCAACTTAAATTTCTAATTTTTTTAGCTAAGTATACTTCATAGAATCATATCTTATGTGTAGAAAGAAATAGATATACATATGGCGTGAAGAGGAAGAGTGAAGGCGGGTGGAATTTTCAGAATTTGGGAGAAAGCATATTGCAATGAAATTTTTAGAAATTGGGTATAAATTTGTGTGGGCAATTTTGTCAATTGATATTTGTTGGGTGGGAAATAATAAGAAAAAAGAAAAGAGACAAAAAAAAAAAGGTAAAATACCTTTCTCTCGAACTCATATTGTGAAAGTTAGCTTAATACCCCATGTTCCAAAATATCTCTCGTGGATATCCCCAACTTGAGAGAAGAAATCCCTAGACAGAAAGAATACTCCTCTCTGCTCCCTTCCGTTTCTCACGCCGCTCCGCCACCGTCGTCGTCTCCTGCGGCTTTCACCTTTCCAATCGCCTACTGTTGCTTACTGCGGCTTTCACCTTTCCAATCGCCTACTGTTGCTTACTGTGCAAATTATGAGTAGAGTAAAATGTTAGGAATTCTTGTATTCATTTAATGAGCGCAACGAAAATTGCAGACAAGAATAACAGATTTAGATTCATAATTATATTGTAAGTTGAGCACGTAATACACAACGGAACTAAATCTTACTTGTTGTGTTGTTTTCTTCTACGATTATGTCCTGCAAGTTAAATCCACTACTATCGAGGTCCACGTGTATTCTGATCCGATGCGGGAACAATCCCTCGGTACAATCGCTCCGTAGAAGAAAGCTATGAATTCTCTCTATAAAGCTTTAGGTATTTTCTCTCTAATGTTACGCTATTTCTCCTCTCTCACAATGGAGAATAAATAACCATTATATAGATGGTGAGTCACTAGGGTTCCATGATTGTTGGGCTTATGGACTATTATAATTGTAGCCCAACTATAATTATTTAATCCATATTAATCTAATCTAGCCCATATCCTTTCAATCTCCCACTTGGACTAGCATTAGATATAATACGCAGTTCCAACTTTGTACCCTTGAGCGGATCAAAATACACATATAGTGTGACCCTTTAGGCCCTCATTATCGACGACGATCTAATCGAAGTCTGCACAAAACTCCTAGACTGCGTTGGCAGCGTAGCTCGTATATGAAGGACGTTTACGTGAATTCGGTAAACAAGCCTTTACACAAAGTTTATAGTAATATCCTTTCATTCCCGAACCACCCGATTGAGCCTAAGATTTTTCATGTGTCACCTAAATAGCTCAATCACTTTATCTCATCTTTATTAAATGACCCATTCGATCATATTCAATTTCTTTAATCGAATATATCTTTGCATTGGCCAATGACTTAATGGTCAAGTAATATAGAGAATTTGAGTGTTATCTCGAAATTCTAATCGAGGAATGAATCTCATTCCTGGCTCAACTACCATTTCCATTTATCTTATGATATACCCAATACAAGTCCGTGTCTCAATCATCCTTTGGGAGGCAAAGCGTTGGACAAGATCAAAGCACACCACTCAACAAACAAAATGTGTAACGACCTCAGATCCAAGGACTATTACATACTTCATATACTAATAAACTGTAGATATTTAACAAAACAGTTTAACAGTAGGGTATACCAATACTCTCCAAAGTATACCATGTGTCCATCACGAGTATCTAATATCTTATAGTTGTGAGAACAACTACATTCTCAAAGAATGTGATGCAAACCCCATGCTAACCTATAACATATCATCAATATCCCATTCTTGATGATCATTGGTTAGGGATATTTTAGAATTATACTATATCATTAATGTCTCACACCATTAACAACATTCATAATTCAAGGGAACAAATATTTAGAATAAATACAAACATTTTAAATAATTATTCCAATAAGTGCACAAAACTCATATAAAATAAAATTTTCATATAGTGTGATCAAGTAATATTGTCTCTAACACAAAATGTTTCTAAGACATATAAAACTGTAACTCCCAGTGATTCAAAGTCATCTGCCAACATGCTTAACACCTAAGGTCTCAAAGTGCTTGTTGTGTTTTGCTATACATAACGGTTTGGTGAAAGGATCAGCCAAATTATCATCAGTGGGTACTCTTTCTAATTTTATGTCGCCTGTTTCAATTATTTCTCTGATCAAATGATATCTTCTGGGAACATGTTTGTTCCTGTTCGTAGCTCTGGGTTCTTTTGCTTGCGCAACAGCACCAGTGTTGTCACAATACAAAGGTATTGCACTATTGGCAGCTCCAGATGCAGCAATATACTCGGCTTCGATGGTGTAATCGGCAGTTGTACCTTGCTTGGAACTATTCCAACCCATTGCTCCACCATTGAGGGAAAAAACATATCTAGACTGAGACATATAGTCGTCATGGTCTGTTTGGAAACTAGCATCAGAGTACCCAGTAACTGATAACTCTGGTTGTCCACCATAGACTAAGAAATATTCTTTAGTCCTCCTAAGGTACTTAAGAATAGTCTTAACAGTTTTCCAATGTTCCTCACCGGGATTTTGCTTAAATCTGATTGTCATGCTAAGCGCATAGGCCACATCTGGCCTAGTAGAAATCATGACATACATAATAGATCCTATAGCTGAAGCATACGGGATCCTTTTCATGTTATCTCTTTCTTTGTCATTATAAGGACAATCTTTCTTTGACAATACAATGCCATGTCCCACAGGAAGAAAACCTTTCTTAGAATTCTCCATTGAGAAGCGCCTTAGCAACTTGTCTATGTAAGTGGGTTGTTATAATCCTAACATCCTATTCGGTCTATCTCGATAGATCTTGACTCCAAGGATGTAGGAAGCATCACTCAGATCCTTCATCATAAAGGAACTAGACAACCATTCTTTCACGGATTGTATCATGGAACGATCGCTTCCCATGATCAAGATGTCATCTACATATATGATAAGGTATACGACGTTTCCATTTTCGCGTTTACTATAAACCCATGAATCCTCTTTGCTTCTGACAAAACCAAACGATTTAATTGTTCTGTCAAAACAAATATTCCAACTCCTCGAAGCTTTCTTAAGTCCATAGATGGACTTCTTTAGCTTGCACACTGCATTTGACCTTTCTTTCGATACAAAACCTTCAGGCTGTGTCATATAGACATCACCTTCTAATTCTCCATTGAGAAATGCGGTTTTGACATCCATTTGCCAAATGTCAAAATTGTAGTATGCAGCAATTGCAAGTAATATCCTAATGGACTTGATCTTAGCAACTGGTGAAAAGGTTTCATCATAGTCAATGCCTTCGCGCTGACTATAACCCTTTGCCACTAACCTAGCCTTGTAGGTTTGTACTTTGCCATCTGCATCTCTCTTCTTTTTGAAGATCCATTTGCAACCTATGGGGTAAACCCCATCTGGCAAGTCAACTAGTTCCCAGACTAAGTTGAAGTACATCGAGTCCATTTCAGATATCAAGGCTTCAAGCCACTTCTCTCGATCGGTGTCTGACACCACCTCGGTATAGGTCTTAAGCTCATCATCATCTAAATCAACTTCATCATCTTGGTTCTCAACCATTAGATTCAGTCTCTCAGGTGCACGGCGAATCCTTCTAGGCCTATTGAGTTGGTTTTGCTCTGGTTCAGGCTGTTCATTCTGAAAGTGAGTAGGTTCAGGAATATTACTGTGATCTTCTTGAGGTAGAGGTGATGCAACTATTGTATCATCTTGTCTTTGATGCATCTCATTGTCTTGAGAAGGTTCTTCGAGACTCCCTCTAAGGTCTCCTCTAATAGTAATTTCCCCTTCCAATAGATCATCAAAAACTCCCACTGAGTTATTGTTCAAACCATTTGATAATACCTCATTTTCAATGTTATCTTGTGGTTCTTGAATTTCTGCAAGATCTACAATGTTGTGACTTTGTTTCTTTAAGACATAATTGTTTTCAAGAAACTTCACATTCCTAGAGATTATCACCTTGTGATCTCCAGGGCAGTAGAATTCATATCCTCTAGTTTGTTTAGGATATCCCACAAGGTAACACTTCTCACTTTTAGATTCCAACTTATCAGTCATTTATTTCTTAATAAAAGCTGGACAACCCCAGGTCTGCATATAGTTAAGACCAGACTTTTTGCCATACCATAACTCATATGGTGTTTTCTCAACTGATTTAGATGGAACTCTATTCAGAATGTAAATAGCAGTCAATAAAGCATGACCCCAGAGAAATAAAGGAAGACTAGCTAAACTCATCATGGATCGAACCATATCTAATAATGTTTGGTTTCTCCTTTCAAATACTCCATTCATTTGTGGTGTACCAGGAGGTGTCCAGTTTGACTGAATTCCATCTAATTTCAAGTAATCAAGAACTTCTCGGCTCAAGTATTCTCCTCCTCGATCTGGTCGAAGAGTTTTGATACTTTTCCCAAATTGTTTCTCAACTTCACACTTAAACTCTTTAAATTTCTCAAAGGCCTCAGATTTGTGTTTCATAAGATACACATATCCATACCTTGTCAAATCATCATTGAAAGTAATGAAGTACGAATAACCACCTTTTGCTTGAGTTGGAAATGGTCCGCACACATCTGTGTGGATCAACTCTAGTACATCATTAGCACGCACCCCTTTCCCAGAAAGTGGCTTATTAGTCATCTTTCCTTTGAGACAGAATTCACAAGCACCATATGATTCAAAATCAAATGAATTTAGATAGTCTAACTTTCTCAATCTCGCTATCCTTTTTTCATTGATATGACCAAGTCTACAATGCCAAAGATAAGTAGCATTATCCGTATTACATAACTTAAGTCTTTTATTTTGCACATTGAGAATATCCCATTTGCATTCAAGCATATATAATCCATTTTCTAAAGAGGCATTTTCATAAAACAATCCATTATTAGAAAACGAGCATCTGTTGTTTGTAAAATGGAAGGAAAAACCTTCGATGTCCAACATCGGAATGGAAATAATATTCTTTGAAATAGTTGGAACAAAATAACAATTATGTAAATCTAGTCTATGTCCTGAGGGAAGATCTAATATATAAGTTCCCACGCGTTTGGCAGCAACTTTTGCTCCATTTCCAACACGTGGTCTAGTTCCCCATGCCTCACTTTCCTGTTGTCAATTAAACCTTGCACATTATTACAAATGTGTGAACCACAATCGGTATCCAATACCCAGGATTGTGAGTTATTAATAGACATATTTATTTCAATGACAAACATAGCTGAGCTCCCACTCATTGCACCTTGTGCCTTGAGTTTTGGGCTGTCGCTCTGCCACTCCGTGAAATTTGACCTAGTCAATTTGTTTGTTTCCATCATACACTCGTAAGATAAGTTTGACATATTATCTAAACAGAAAATAAAACGAAAAACAAATTAGAAAAGCATACAAAAGATCACATTCACATCACTAATCAAACAAAGGTTTATTGTATTGATTAGCTCCCACTAATTTTAACATATATTATGCCCCCAAACATAAAATACGAAATTTATATCAAATATAAATTTTAGTGGTCCAAGATCCAAGTTTATATAGTTGTAGCTTCTGCGAGAGCTGATGACTACAATAATATCACCAGGTAGGCCTCCAAGCCAATTGTAACGACAATTTTACAATTCTTGGTTTATTAATCTAATTGATATACGTCCATAAATTATTTTGGTTGCGAGGGCTACTCAAAATAATTTAAGCAAGTCAACCCCATCACACGATGCCAAATATGCATCTATGAATGAGCCTTAACCTTGTGGATTTAGAGTAAACACGAGGGCGCAAAACTCATGGTAAAAAAGGCTAGGAGCATCAAACAATTGTGATGGACGACGTGTTTGTTTCAAAAACAAGACTTATATTTTGTGGGGAATAATTTTGTGATACTACTTGTCAATTTAATATCTAATATTAAAATCTTAAACAATTACTGGGCGCCGCCTACCCAGACATAGTATAACACAGACTACAAATACTGGGCGCCGCCTACCCAAACATAATATAACACGGTCTCTAACTACTATAGTTAAATAAAACAAGCATAAATCAAATAACATGCTTATCACATAGGATATCAAATAATGCTCAACAAATAAAATTAAATTTTATTCTTTAATTAAATGTGGATTTAATTATATTAATTCTAAATTAATATAATTACACATATTTAATATTAATTCCAAATTAATATTGTGATGTGGAGTATATATTATCATTTCCAGATGATAACTATGTCCCAAATTGTTAATCTAATTAACGAAATTAATCCAATCTATATTAATTCTAAATTAATAAATTTGTAAATCAAGTAATAACTCCAAATCATCATCAAACATATATATTATTTATTATTCCAAAATAATAATATTAACAAATTCTTGCTCATTAATCCATTAATCTAATTAATAAATTTATCATCTGATCTATATCAATTCCAAACTACTATAAACAGATATTTAATATTAATTCTAAAATAATATTAAAACACATTTATTATTATTATTCAAAATAATGATAGTAAATAATTTATTGGCTTGATTAATATTATTAATTCTAAATTAATAATGTGATTTACGGTGACCAAAATCACTATTCGGATCCGACCCGGATCTTCAAAACCCGCTAGGGTTCAAAAAGAACTGTCGCCACCTCCGACGACGCCACATCCATGACTGAAGGGGCTGAAACCGGAAGAGAGAGGATTGTATCTGATCCATCTACTCCTCAACTGCTCCAACTTCGTCGCCGCTGGCAACCATGAGAGCGTGAACAGTGCCCTCGATCAAATCTCCGGCCTCGCCTCGCCACAAGGCGACATGATGCAGCGCATCGCCGCCTACTTCTCCGAAGCCCTCGCCGACCGGATCCTGCGATCCTGGCCCGGCGTGTACAAGGCCTTCAATTCGACTAGGATTCCGGCAACGGTGACAGAGGAGATCGCGATAAGGCGGATGTTCTTCGAGCTGCTTCCGTTTATGAAGGTCGCTTTTGTGATCAGCAATCAGGCGATCGTCGAGGCAATGGAAGGGTAGAAGGTTGTCCATCTGATCGATCTCAATGCTGTGAATTTGAGGCTCCATCCTCTCATCAATATTTAAATAATATTGGTGAATCATCATAACCATTTTGTCAAAATCGTGGATTTTAAATGTCCCAACAACATTCTAGTAGTACAAATCCAGAAGCTGATCAAACACATGAAAATCCCGTGGAGGGCTACGAAACTCCGACGTCGAAGGAGCACAAGATTTTGTAAGAATTTTGAAATCCAATTTCAGAATTTTGATTTCCAAAATCATGCACAAATTAATTAGGAAACAAAATTAATTATGAATCAAATACCGGGCTCTGATACCACTGTTAGGAATTCTTGTATTCATCTAATGAGCGCAGCGAAAATTGCAGTCAAGAATAACAGATCTAGATTCATAATTATATTGTAAGTTGAGCACGTAATACACAACGAAACTAAATCTTACTTGTTGTGTTGTTTTCTTCTACGATTGTGTCCTGCAAGTTGAATCCACTGCTATCGAGGTCCACGTGTATTCTGATCCGATGCGGGAACAATCCCTCGGTACAATCGCTCCGTAGAAGAAAGCTAAGAATTCTCTCTATAAAGCTTTGCGTATTTTCTCTTTAATGTTACGCTATTTCTCCTCTCCCACAATGGAGAATAAATAACCATTATATAGATAGTGAGTCACTAGGGTTCCATGAATGTTGGGCTTATGGACAATTATAATTGTAGCCCAACAATAATTATTTAATCCATATTAATCTAATCTAGCCCATATCATTCCATAAAGGAGTGTGCTTGGGGAAATTGTGGTTTACGTTTTATGCTTCTAAAGATGAATCATGAAAGAGAGAAAAAAGAATGTGATTACTGAATTCATCTAGGACTTAGCATGCTTTTTAAGACTTCTAAGTTTGGGTTAGCGATTCTTGTTCACAGAAAGTCTCTAGAGTCCTCACTCACTCCCTCTGAATTTCTAATTGAATTGTTGAGGTAAAGGAGTGAGACTAGGTTTGGAAGGAAAATCTGGTTGGTCAAAGATTTGGCAAGCTGATAACTTTCAGCTCTTGGTCCTTTGTTGAGGATTCGATGGCAGCTTACTTGTAGAACATGGTGTGTACTCGTGGTAATTAAGTTTAACTTAATGCAGTTTGGTGTTTAGCTTGGGTTTGAAGGACTCCTCATTTACTCATTTTGTTTGATTGTGCAAGTAGATACAGGTGAGGAGAATAACGTGGCTGTTGGTAGTGGATTTCAGGAGCTGACTTGCCATTTTTGGCAAAGCTTTAAGGTATTGTTGTCCCTTTCCTTAAGAGTAGGCTGTTGTTTTACTTGTACCTTGAGATAACTAAAGGCTTTGTTTTCTTGTTGCAGGTGTCGATATGAGAGAGTGAGAGCATCCTTAGCCACGGCCTAGATCCAGACCCAAGTCCCCTCCACGTTATTATTCCTTTAATTTTCTGTGTCAGGCCATAACTCCTATAACTCTACAGACCCCAACAACTATTAAATTTCCCTACAGGCCCCATCCAGACACCAACTATTAAATTGCACTATTCACAACTACAACCTATTTTACTCGTAGAATAAAACACACTGAACATTTAGAACACATAATAAAATAAATTGACCAACTGATTGGAATCAATAAAAAAGTTTATTACTATTAATTAAGAATTAATCTACATCATCATCTCTTCTATTTTAATATGGATTCATCTTACTTCTAATCTCTGCCAACCTTTTTTATCTGATTGTCTCTATCTCCAATAGCCTCCTTTACCGTTCATCATCTCTAGCACTTTCATCGTCGTATGCCGATGTCATCTTCTCCATCATGTCGGATTGCCTCCAGCTATATAAGAACTTCAAAAAAAATAACAAAAATCACCTTTTATAACCCTACCATTTTGTCATGGAACACACACCAATGGCAATTGATTTGTCATCGGGCTTGGCCATCTAAAAAATGCGTACATATCTCACTTTGATGACCGATGGAGTATTGCTAGGCTATATAATTCATTAAGGAATTTGATATTCATATGGAAAACAATGTCTTGTTGGAGAAAATCCAATAATGGAAGAAAAAGTGAGCAAGAAGGTAGCAAATTAGACATATTTAGGGGCGGATCTATTGCATATAGACAAGGGGCAATTGCCCCACCTCAACATTTCATTTATACATAGGTATAGATATAATATTATTATAAAATGTGTATTATGTAATAGCTTTGCCCCCTTAGTTTGTTAATAGAAAAATCTTTATTGCCCCACCTTGAAAAAAAAAACGGAAGTCAAACATGTATTTTAAATAATATTTAATAAAACTTACTAGTTGTGTTTTAGATGGAAGATAAAAAGTCATTTGATTGAGTGTTGAAGAAGCCAAACGTGAGTCTCTCTATCTGCTCTTGAACTTGCAGAGAAAAATGAGAAGAAAGTTATACAAAAGAAATATCACAATCCAAATAGATATTATAGAAAGTTCTTGCCGGTCGTGACTTGGCTCTTGGAGGAAACGAAATTCATTCAATCTAAATCCAAACAGAGATTGACCCGCCGTCCACCGCTGCTGGATTGTGGGAGTGGAGGAGAAGCTGCTCAGCTCCCGGAGAAGAAGCCGAGAGGCGAGAAGGTATATATATTTAATATAATAAAATGTCATCTCTTAGTTTAATCGTTGATCTGCAATAGTGCTGGTTGAATTATTTTTTTCATCCTCCTTATAATTTTGTGAAATTTAGAGATTGAGATTTACTGTTGATCTGATCCGAGTTTGTGTAAATTATTTGTGGTAACAAATCTGAGTGTTCATTGTAGGAATGTTGTTTATGCGGATAAATTTATGTGTGGTTATGCTGTAAATCTTATTGAATTACTGTCTCTAATTTATCATACTTTATCATACACTGCACAAATACAATCCTAAATTCTTTAACTTTTCTTGTTCTCTATTAGAGTGTTAGTTATTAGTAATATTCATCATTTGATTAAACCTATGACTGAATCAATTTTAAAATTTGATTTTCAAGTAACAGATGGAGAAATTTCTCAAAAGAAAGAATTTAATAGTAGAAGGAATACCATCAATTGGAGAAGGAGCAAGTGATGATCACTCTAAAAGAAGACACGTGGAAATCAATTTGGAAGGACTTCCTTCTGATCCTGGGCTTAGAAAGAATATTTTCAGTTATCATCCTAATGACCGTGATAGAATTAGAAGACATTATCTGCAACAAGGCCCGTGTCAACCTAAGGGACACGATTTTCCTCAGAAAAAAATTGGCAACATATATCGACGCTTTGTTCCAAAATGGTTTGAGGAACATGGAAATTGGATGGAATATAGTGTTTCAAAAGATGCTGCATTTTGCTTGTGTTGCTATCTTTATAGGCCTAATACTAGAGCACAATCAAGTGGTGAAGTGTTTGTATCAGATGGATATACTAATTGGAAGAAAAAAAATTCAACGAGCACGTTGGAGGTCCAGATAGTGCCCACAATAGAGCATGGAGAAGTTGTGAGGATTTGATGCAGCAACAATAACATATCCAATTTGCTTTTGCAAAGCAATCAACACAAGCACGAAAGGATTATCGCATTCGCTTGACGGCTTCACTTGACTGTACCCGTTTTCTTCTATCTCAAGGTATGGCATTCCGTGGTCATGATGAATCAATAGAGTCTACAAATCAAGGCAATTTTCTTATGCTCCTACGTTTTCTTGCTGGTCATAATGATGATATAAAGAAGGTTGTCTTGAATAATGCTCCGGGAAATCAAAAAATGATAGCTCCTGATATTCAAAAAGATCTTGTCCGTGCTTGTGCTATGGAGACAACTAATGTTATTCTTCATGAGGTAGGTGGTGAATACTTTTCTATATTAGTTGATGAATCTCGTGATATATCAGTCAAGGAACAAATGGTGCTTGCTATAAGATTTGTCAATTCAAAAGGATGTGTGGTTGAACGGTTTATTGGTATTGTTCATGTGAGAGACACCAAAGCTTCCTCATTAAAAGTGGCTATAGAAGTTTTGTTTTTGAAGCATAATTTGAGCTTGTCTAAAGTGCGAGGGCAAGGTTATGATGGAGCAAGTAACATGCGAGGTGAATTTAATGGACTCAAGGCATTGATCCTGCAAGAGAACTCTTCTGCCTATTATGTTCATTGTTTTGCTCATCAATTACAACTAGCTCTTGTTGCTGTGGCAAAGAAAAACCACAAGTTGCTGCTTTTTTTAACTTGGTGAACAATATAACTACTATAGTTGGAGCTTCATGCAAGCGCAAAGATTTACTTCAGGAGAAGCAAATAGAAAGACTTTTGGGAGCATTTGATTGTGGTGAACTCTCAACGGGCACAGGTTCTAATCAAGAAAGAAGTCTTCAAAGAGCTGGTGATACACGTTGGGGGTCTCATTATAGGTCACTGATAAATTTGTCGATGGTGTTCACTCCAGTTATTGAGGTTCTCCAAATCGTTGAAGAAGATGGTTTTGCAGAACAAAGTGGTGACGCATGTTTGTTATTAGGTGTTGTGCCAACTTTTGAGTTTGCATTCATTTTGCACTTGATGACGATAATCTTGGCAATCACGAATCAACTATCTTTGGCATTGCAAAGGAAAGATCAGGATATTGTGAATGCGATGGCCTTAGTTGAAGTAGCAAAACAACATCTACAAGATATGCGGGATGAAGGATGGGAGTCTCTGATCAGCGAAGTATCTATATTTTGTGAGAAAAATGATACTGAAATCTTAGATATGAAGGACATGTATAAGACTCCTGGTCGAGGTCGTCCTCGAAGGAAAGGTGAAGTTTTGACGAACTTGACTTATTTCAGGTTTGAGCTTTTTAATGGTGTGATCGATTGGCAACTACAAGAACTCAACAATCGCTTCAATGAGGCTAACACAAATTTGCTTCTTTGCTTGTCTTGCTTAAGCCCAAAGAGTTCCTTTACTGCTTTTAACAAATCCAAATTGATTGAACGTGCTCATTGTTATCCTTTGGAGTTCTCTGAAGTTAGTTTTCGGTTGCTTGACAAACAACTCGAGACTTATATCCGCGACATGAGATCACATGAAGAGTTCTCAAATCTTGAAAGTATTGGAGATCTTTCTCAAAGGTTAGTTGCTACAGGAAGACATATTGTCTATCCATTGGTTTATTTGCTTGTGAAGTTGGCTTTGGTTCTACCTGTTGCGACCGCATCATTTGAAAGGTATTTTTCGGCTATGAAAATTGTGAAAAGCCGTCTTCGTAATAAGATGGGAGACTCTTGGATGAATGATTGTTTGGTTACATATATTGAGAGAGATATATTTTGTAAGATTGATGCTGAAAGAATTTTGCGTAGTTTTCAAGTCATGAGACCTCATCGGGAACAATTGTAATTGTTTTGTCCATGCTTAATATATTTTAGTATCTTTTTGTTTTATGTCTATTCATTTATTTGTATATATTTATATTTTTGCCCCCTTTGGTACAATTTTCTGGCTCCACCCCTGGTTTAGGGTAGGTGTTCACGGTTCACCATTTTCATGAACCGGAACCGGCCAGCCAAGGGTCCCGGCGGTTCCGGTTCAAAAAACCGCCGGATCACGAGGCGGTTCGAAACCGCCAGTTCGGCGGTTCAAAATTTTTAATTTTTTTTTCTTCTCGTTTTAGTGTTTATTTTAACGAGACTACAAGTCACAAGTCACAACTTATAAGTTACAATTTACACTTAATGTTGGACTTGAGCCTTTGGGTTGAAAGAGAGTGTATTGGATGATTCTCTTTTATAGTTACATGTTCTTGGATGTGTTGCTCTTTCTTTCAATGTGGGATAAAACTCCTTATTTATAACTACATGATACATTTTCATCATCTTTGTTTATATTAGTTTATATCTTAACTATCTTCTATTATTACAACTTAACAACAAATATAATTACATAAAGTATTATTCTTTAATTCTTTATCATTATCGATTTGTTTGTGTATAAGTTTATGTGTATGTTAACTAATAAATACCATTATACACATTAAGAAGATAATTATTATACAAATTGTATTAATCTAGTGATAACTATAATATGAATAATTATTTATCTATATACAAATCATATTACTCAATAATTGTTTATTCTTATCTATCTTATATTCACAAATAATAATTTTATTTATATAAATAATAATTTTATTTATATAAATAATAATTTTATTTATATAAATTATAAATTTATTTGTATAAATTATACTACATCTATTAGAATAACAACTATTATACAAAATCATACTATTAGTCTACTACTAATATATAAATATATAAACTATATTATACCACTAAACAAATCATTCTTTTGTTATCTATTTTTATCATTATTATACCAATTATATTAATTGTTATTTTTTTCACATTTTAATCAATATATTGAGAAAAATTAGCAACATGCTTACATTTAAATCCAATTATTTGAACACGTTCACATTCTATAAATATACAAATTATTAGCAACATGCAACATTCAAATTTAATTAAACTAATGTAGTTGATGCTATTATTATCTATAAAATTGTCTTAGAAAAAAAATCATAACAAAAATAAAGATAAAGTTAGTGAATAATAAAATTAGTAAAAAATAAAGAAAAGTAGAAAATAAAAGAAAGTTTTGTATCCCACATTGGAAAAAGATGAATGAATGATCTAAACATGTAGTTATAAAAGAAAATACTTCAACATATTTTGTCTCACATTGAAAGTGAAACAAAAAATATTCAAGGATGTCTCTATAAAAGAGAAACAACCAAGAATGGTTTCTTAGAATTCTTAAAAGTGAGCACATTTAAATCCAATTATTATTATTATTTGAACACATCCACATTCTATAAATATACAAATTATGAGCAACATGCAATATTTAAATTTAATTGAACTATTCTATTGATTCTATTATTATCTATAAATTTGTCTTAGAAAATGAATCATAACAAAAATAAAGATAAAGGTAGTGAATAATAAAATGTAGTAAAAAATAAAGAAAAGTAGAAAGCAAAAGAAAGTTTTGTATACCACATTGGAAAAAGATGAATGAATGATCTAAACGTGTAGTTATACAAGAAAATATTTCAATATATTTTGTCCCACATTAAAAGTGAAACACAAAATATTCAAGGATGTCTCTATAAAAGAGAAACAACAAAGAATGGTTCTTAGAATCATATGCCTAACAAATAAATATGAGTTATTATGAAATTATTGTATTTATTTATTTGTGAAAATTGATTTTTATATATATAAGTTGATTTTTATAAATAATAATTTTTTTTAATGTTATGAACTGGTGGTTTGAACTGGCGAACCGCCGGTTCCGGTTCGCGATATTTCTGGACTTGAACCGGCCAGCTTGAACCGCCGACGCCGGTTCCGGTTCCGATTCATGAACCGGCGCCACCTGTTTGTGCATGCCTAGTTTAGGGTAATTAGGCTAATGAACTTATTTGGGCATTTCACTAATAATTAGTTACTTTACAAAGTCTTGATTTGAATTAAATTAAATTAAATTAATTTTCATGAATGGAATCATTGTGTAATTGCTTACTCATTGATACACACTATAATTTGTACAATAATTATAATAAATTCACTTAATTTAAATTAGTGCCTAAAATTGTATAACTTCCCATTAGTAACAGCATTACTTGAAATTAAATTGAGTAGTAATAGTACTATTATTCTTTATGATTCTTTCAACACAATTAGTAACGTCTATATATATGAATTTCAAACCCTGATACTATGATTCTTTTAAGAGTAGTGATTTAGAGACATAATGTCTCTATGACATAATGCCCCTATGTCACTTTGCCATAACCTTAATTTAAATATGTACTAATATACCCTTATTTTAGATAAAAGGAATATTAGTAGTTATGTATAATTGATTATTAGGGAAGGGAAGTCAAATCTAATCAAATTAACTATCTATAACTAATTAATACATAGTAGTATCAATTAAGATTCACGTTTATTAGCAAAATTTTAACAAAATTTCAACTATTTTCACTACTTAGTTTCTTATTGATATCCAACAAAATAATATTTATATTCAATTATTTTATTATTAAATAATTCTTAAAATTCTAAATAAAAAAACTAAATTTAATTTTATCAAAATTAGAAGTAAATTATAATTATACTAGTCACTGTCATCTAATTATTTTATTATCAAATATTTATAAAATTTGCAAGTTATAAAAAATACTTCATGTCTAATATAAAATAAATTAAAATGATACTCCATTAAATAGTAACATTTAAATTTTAAGTCATATAAACGATTATATAAACTCTATGATTTTATCCACCATTTTCGGATGGTAAGATGTAAACTTTTGAAACTAATGCATTTGTCAAATTAATTCACTAGTATTGTAAAGATATGAACATTTCAAATCAATGCTCTAATTTTGCAATTGTCTATATTTTCTGATTCTAAGCGCTAGCCAATAAATTGGTAAGATACTCCATATCATAAATTGACTTTCTACAAAATTTGCATTATATAAAAACATTTGAATTCAATCATCTAATAGTCATATAGGAATACTTAATTTCTTAATATTATCCTCCAATGAAATAAAAATATTCATTCGCATCCAATTATTTTATTATTAAATAATCATTAAAGTTCTAGAATGTAAAAAGTATATACGTACAGAAATATATTTAATTTTTAATTAGTATTAAATAATTACTAAAATTCTGAATCGTAAAAATGATTGCATGCATATACATACTTAATTTCTTAGTGTTATCGTTCAACGAAATAGTAATTGTCACCCACATCAACTTTTTTTTCTTCTATAACAATGTTTAAATTTCTAAATTGTAAAATAGTACTCCAGTAGTATACATATGTTATATACTTAATTTATACTTGCACCATCTAATGAAAGGATAAAGTCATTTGCGTCAAATTATTTTATTAGTATTAAATAATTACTAAAATTCTGAATCATAAAAATGATTGCATGCATATACATACTTAATTTCTTAGTGTCATCGTTCAACGAAATAGTAATTGTCACTCACATCAACTTTTTTTTTCTTCTATAACAATGTTTAAATTTCTAAATTGTAAAATAGTACTCCAGTAGTATACATATGTTATATACTTAATTTATATTTGCACCATCTAATGAAAGGATAAAGTCATTTGCGTCAAATTATTTTATTAGTATTAAATAATTACTAAAACTCTGAATCAGAAAAATGATTGCATGCATATACATACTTAATTTCTTAGTGTCATCGTTCAACGAAATAGTAATTGTCACTCATATCAACTTTTTTTTTCTTCTATAACAATGTTTAAATTTCTAAATTGTAAAATAGTACTCCAGTAGTATACATATGTTATATACTTAATTTCTACTTGTACCATCTAATGAAAGGATAAAGTCATTTGCGTCAAATTATTTTATTAGTATTAAATAATTACTAAAATTCTGAATCATAAAAATGATTGCATGCATATACATACTTAATTTCTTAGTGTCATAGTTCAACGAAATAGTAATAGTCACTCACAACAACTTTTTTTTTTCTATAACAATGTTTAAATTTCTAAATTGTAAAATTCTAAAACACATTATTTTGACACCATGTAACAATTTAATTCTAGTATACAAATTTAAATTGTTGTTCCCTAACATTTTGTCCATTAATAAAATAAAGCATAAATAAATTTCGAATCTTTATTTGATGCTATAAGAACTCAAGCAATTAAATTGATTTATTAATTTTATAAATAGCTAAAAATGGATAAACTTTTACTTATACATTCATTAATTTATTTTTCCAGCAAATTAAAAAAAAATCAACTACTTATAAAAATTACTCCCTTAGACAAATAATCTTCGAACTTATAGGAATGTATTTGAATATTAATCCATATCTTCCATATACATTTCCCATAATGAAGCAATCTTATTGATATCATACGTAATTAATACCCCTTATTCAAAATTTCCATTTTCTAGATGTAAGGGGCAAAAAGGTACCTTTATAAAATTCAAATTTTATTAAAAGTAGAATATAATGTAATATTACTATTTAACCCTCATTATGTCTTAGATATTATGTCTCCAAAACATTTTTCTTCTTTTAATTCATTCAATCAGTACGTGTATATATATTATGATAAATTCATAAGGTCCATAACAAATAACTATTTGAAATCTTGCCTCAAATTTATAAATATTTAAAATAATGACCAAAACTTGCTTTTTATATATGCATAGATAGATTACAAACCCTAGAAATAAAAAATTGCAAATTCTAGAAAATAAAAATTAAAAACCGTAGTAATCAAAGATTACAAACTCCCCCCAACAAAAAAAAAATAGATAGGATAGAGAGAGAATATAGAGCTAGAAATTATTGGAAAAATGTTTAAGATATGGTATATAAATAGGTAAAAAAACTGAAAGTAATAAAAAATAAATTGGTTAGGGGTTCTGGGTCCGGCCCGAACACCCCATAACCCTAGGCTGGGTCGTAACCCATCGCGTCCTGGGAGCCTTAAACCCAGGGTCGGGACTCAACCGGGCGCAACCCCGGAACTCTCCCCAGTCCTCAGGCGCGGCCTGAGCCGGAACTCCCTCCCCTCCAACGCTGCAGGCTGCAGGCGGGGACCCAGGTGCGGTCCAGCCCGCAGCGTTAAGGATGCTCTGAGAGAGATGGGCTGCTATGGGTGGGAAAATTGGCTTTGCCCTTTGGGTAAGGTCCTTGGTCTCCATTGTTAAAGAAGGGTGTCTCTTTTCTTCTAATTCTCCTCTACCTATTAGTACATTAGGATTTAATTTGCTTTGTTTCATATTGCAGGTCCTAGAGAAAAAGAGCTGGGCTGCCAAGCAAGCTGTCCGAGACTTGAGTTGATTGCCCTTAGAGCATCCACTATGGGACCGCCGCGCCTATAGCCCCGGCGGGGGCGGTCCCGAGGCGGTTTATAGTGGGGGAGATGTCCGCCCCCAGGGTGGACGAGGAACAGTGCGGTGAGAGGCGGCGGACGAGCATCAGGCGAAAGGAGGGAAAGGACGCGTCGGGCGTCCTTTCGCAGCGCCTATAGGCGCGTCGGTGGTCCTCGGTGCAATTATTTTTTTTATTACCTCTATAAATACCACTCTCCACCACCTATTTTTTCACCATTTTCACACAATCCCTCATTCACTATCTACACTTTCACTCTAAAAAAATGCACGGTGGAGATGATGAATCACCCGACTCGCAGAAATCGGGTTACGGCGGCAATCCTTCACACCCATCGGGATATGGCTGCTATCCTTATCAGCTGTCGGGATACGGCGGGCCTCCGTCCCAGCCGCGGATTTGGAGTCAATCTCCCCCGCCGTGAGCATCGAGTTCAACCCTTCCTCCATCTCAGTCGCGGAGGTCTTCTCCAACGCCTCCACCTTTTCAGCGGAATCTGAGTCGCTCCGCATTTGGAGATTACAGACCCAACCTCGACGTGCTTAACCAGCCACGTCCGGAGTCCTCTTTCCAATCCAGCCAATCACCTTTCACCGAAGCAGATCAAGACGCATTGGATACTATGATGGGTCTGCTCAGTTCTGGCATCCCGGATACGCCGGCAGCACGGGCGGAACGCCTGTTCTAACCCGAGGCATTGGCGGCAGAGGCAGAGGTGGCGGCGGCGTCAGTGGTATGGGCGGCAGCCGTGGCTCGGGCAGCGGCGTCGGCAGTGGCGTCGGCGGTAGCGGTGGCTCTGGCTCCAAACGGGGCAAGCTCTACACCAAAGCAGAGCCAATTGCCGTGGCGAGGGCGTGGGATGCCATCACATCAGACCCCATAATGGGCACCGATTAGACTGAGGGGAGCTTTTGGAGGCGCGTCATGATGGTATACGACGAGTTTAAACCCGCTGGCGCCGATAAGCGCGACCCAGAACAGATCTGCAAAAAATGGGGTAGGATTCTGCTGGCTACCAAGCGGTTCGCGTGCATATACCAGAACAACCTTCTCCACGCTGAGAGTGGCCGATACGGGACAGACGTGATTGCCCTGTCGATGGGCCAGTACCACACGGATGGCTGGCCGAAGTTCACAATGTGAGAGGAGTATCAAATCCTCGCGGATTGTCCGAAATTCAAGGCCATCTGCGCGCAAGAGGTCAATACAGCTCCTGGTCCGAAGCGTACAAGGCACAACCTTGCCGGGGACTACAGCAGCGGAAGCGGCTCGCACTCATTCGAGCAGCCCGACGAGCAAGTCGAAGAGTCAGCCGCTACACACACTAGGCGAGGACGGCCCCTGGGACAACATGCCTCTATCCGCAGCGCCG
This sequence comes from Salvia splendens, assembly GCF_004379255.2. Classification (NCBI taxonomy): domain Eukaryota; kingdom Viridiplantae; phylum Streptophyta; class Magnoliopsida; order Lamiales; family Lamiaceae; genus Salvia; species Salvia splendens. Next base: position 27,501,943 of record NC_056034.1, read on the forward strand.
GAGGGGCTAGAAGTGCCTCCCCCAGCCTGCCCCAATCCCACAGCACATGGTGCAAGATCCCCACGAGGTCTTGAGGGATAACATAGATGTGCAGTTGATGCAACAACTGCAAGACGTATGCAGCAAATACGTAGCCACCGATGACCCGTACGTCAGGAACATCTACAAGAAGCTCATCACTCGGTATGAGCGTCGGCTAGGGTTGGCTGATAACGCTCCTGGGGAAACCGCGGCCGGCAGCAGCGAGGGAGGAGGAGGAGGAGAAGAAGAAGAAGAAGACGACGAGAAAGCCGACTCCGACACCGAGTAGACGGTGGCGGAGTTTTTAGCTGTATTTTATTTTAAATATTCGTTGTATATTTTTACCCTTTTGCAATATAACGAATATTCGACCCCAATTACCTCGTCTTCTAATTATTTACATTTTATAATGAAAATTGATTATAAAATTTGGGGGCTATTGGAAGTGTCCACCATAGTGGCGGAAATAAAATTTGGGGCTATGGACAAAAACTGGGGCGGGGCTATTGAGGTGTCCGCCTTATAGTGGACACTCTTAGCCAAAGGGGCTGAACTAAACGGGCAGTGAAGGGTGTGGCGTGGGCTTGCGAAGAAGAGGCCCAAAAGCAGGATTTTTATAAATTGCCTTCTTAAATTCTTTTTTCTAAACTATTAAATATAGATTCTAAAATGAGATGTGCACTCAGTATTATTTTATACCGTGCATCGTGTTTATTAATCGTATATGCAAACATAAATCATTCGTCGTTCCCTTTGCCTTTGTACTCCTTCGGTCCAACCGAAAGATGATCTACTTTTCATCCGTCCCAACCAAGACGAGCCATTTCTTATTTAAGAAATAATTTAAATATCCAATTATCTTTTTTTCTTACTTTATTCCCCCTGCTACTTTTAAATACCCAACAACTTTTTCTCTCTCCTACTTTTAAACATTCAACAATCTTTTATCTCCATTTTAAACACTTTAAAATAAATATGCATAAAATCCCGTGTCATCCCAGGAAGGGGTCTTCTTCCCTAGAACGGAGGGAGTAGTTCGCAGATTAACATTACTAAGGCAAGTCGACACAAATAGCAACAAATTCCCTTGATTCAAACGTAACTAGATAGTGATGTGCGTTCTTTAGTTCGATGAAAACCTTAAAAGAAGATAATTAAAAGAGGAGGAATGATATGTTACATATCTTATATGGGCTCTTTATGTGAGCATTACTCTTGTTTGACACACATTTAAGATTGTTCGTTTCCATTTATCTATTTAGTTTGACTCTAATACATTAAAAAATGTTATTATAATTTTTAAATTTACAAAATTCATAAAAATCAAAGCTCGATTTGCTCGTTTTCTCTATAATTTCAAATAAATAAATAAAATAATAAATCAAGCTTTGATTTTTATGAATTTTGTGAAATTAAAAATTACAATAACATTTTTTAATGTATTAGAATTAAACTAAATAGATAAATCGAAACGAACAACGCTAAACGTGTGTCAAACGAGAGTGGTGCTCACGTAAGGAGCTCACATAAGATATGTAGCATATCATTCCTCATTAAAAGAGTGGGTATTACATATCATCATTTGCTGTTATCTTTGTCATTATGTTGTATAATAAAGTAAAAAATAAATCTTGCAACCACATTAAGAATTTATACATATATAAAATGTGAGTTTTAGGCCATTTTTAAAAATATTTATGAAGTCTGGGCATCGTTTTAAATATTTATAATAGTATATAATCAATGTATCATTATACGTTTTGCATAGTTTGAATTGATCTTAGGTATTTTTCTTACTCTTCGTTAATATTGCTTTAACATGAAACCAGTTTTCTATATGATGATTGATACGCTCGGATTTTGCACTATTTAAAGGCCATTTTGTGGTCCGTTTTGAGTGTCAAAGTTGCATTACATATTCCTCTATTTGCCTGATTCTATCTTATTTGTTTTATGCTTTTACTTTATTTATTTTTGTTTAGTTTCAAACCCAAAACTCTTGTTTCTGTAGATAGTATATGATACTTAGTACATGATAGCCAGTTGCAATTCTATTCCCTAAGTTCAATATCTCGGTACTGACCTACAACTATATTATTTCTGCCTTGTATACTTGCAAGTAGTTGTAGTGCTAAAAAATAGTGCATCAAGTCTTTGGCTCCGTTGCCGGAGAATATTCTTGCTTTAAGCTGATATTGTAGAAATGTTGATAATACTAATTTAGAGTGTAATATTATTTAATTTTAGTTTTCTTTCTTTTGATTTTTTTGAGGTACTTGAGGAGAGCAAGGAGCGCAACAACGGAGGTGTTCCAATATTACTTTAATTTTCTTTTTTTTAGGTTTTAATTTTTGTTTTTGGTTTTCTAAAAAAATAATTTTTTCTGTTAAGTTTATTTTTGTTTTTCTTAAAAAAAATAAAAAATTTACTGGAGCAGGGTCAGCGGTCCGCTGAGTTATTTTCAGTGGCCCGCCAAGAGAAGAACGATGAGGATAGACCATCCACAGTGGTCCGCTGAGGCGAGTCAGACTTGGCATTTTACTTAAGGTATGTTTCCTCTTTTCCTTTTTTCATTCTTTTTCTTTCTAACCCTAGCATCCACTTCTCCTCTCTCTTTAAATTTTATATCTCCACATTATTCACAAACCCACACTTCAAATTTGCTCACTTACTCAAATTCTTTGGATTCTATCAAATTGTTATTGTGCTCAACTGTCAACCAATGCAAGGTACGTTCTTCTTGTAATTTCTGTGTATTGATCTTGAATTCTTCCATTGAATGATTTTGTTGTTGGTATAAATTTTGGTAGTTTGAATTGGAGTTTGATGGGGGATGATATACTTGTGATAAATTGTTGAATTGAATTTGTTGGAATTAATCATTGTTGTGTATCATTGTTGGGTGTGCTTGAATTAACCTCTTTTTGTGGATGAAATTTGAACACCCCGTTGACTTGATTGTTGATAGGCATAGTTCATGTTCAGAGCATTGTGAGGCTATTTTATCTTGCATGGCTTGTGTATATTCTTGAGCTTATATTGTTTTGCATGATCTTGGTCTATTATTGAAAATTCCTGTAAATTACACCTTGATTTAGTTCAAGTTTGGGGGATTGCCAAATATTTTGTGTTGTATCATACTACAATTTTCTTCATTCTATGCTCACATTGCGAATTTGTAGGTACAAAGGCATCCCAACGGAATTCCCACGATGGGGGATAACTCATGAGCTTCAAAGAACGTCAAGCTAAAGACGAAAAATAAGTGCTTGTTGGGAGGCAACCCAGCCATTATTTCCAGTTTTTAAAGTACTTTTTATGTTTATTTTCGTTTTGTGTTGATTGAAAATTTTCGCAGGTTCTGGACTCTCACCAGCGACAGCTGCAGAGTGCCCAGCGGCCCGCTGGGCACTCACTGGAAAAACGTTCTGACTCGTTGCCAGCGACCGCTGGAGGGCTCCCAGCGGCCGCTGCCCAATTGCAGATTTCCAGCGTGAATTTTCAAATTTTTCTAATTTTTGCCCCGTCTAGCTACTATGCGAAAAATTTCCAATGTATTTTTTTTAGTAATTTACTCACGTCCCTACTGACTCTACAAACTTATTTTACACTTTGTTGTTGATATGTTTGGGGGATGAAGTGGTGGACAATGAGTTTAGGTTTTAGGTTTTTGTTTTTAGTTTTTGTTTTTGTTTTTAAAACCCGAGGTGAATTGTGTCATGAGCATAACATGAAGACCTTAGAAACACGTATGTTTAGGGATACATTAGACCGAGTTGCCAATATTATTAAGTTCTTTTCATCTTTGATTAAGTATGGCTTGTCATTTTAATTTGATGGTTTGGTGAAAAGGTGCATAATTAGTGAATTGCTTGTTCGCCTTGAATCATGCTTATACCTTGTGAGATTTGAGCCGAATTTATTTCTTGTGTGATTTATCTGCATGCATGTATATGTTTCTAGAACTTGCTCATCGTCTGCCTAAGTTTACATAGTGTTTAAGTTGATAAGGGAAGATGTTAGGCCATCTTTTCATAGCCTACTTTTATATCCAAAATTTTTGACCATTTCTCAAAAATCTCTTTTACCCCTTGGAGACAATTTTGAGCATTTAATCCTATTCTTTGGAAGCCAAATCAATGGGGACAATTAATTGAGTTAGTATAGTTATTTTATTCTATATTTTGTAAAGAAATTGGAGAGATAAAGGAAATTTATGAAAATTGAAAAGTAGTGTGCTTAAAGTTGTAAAAGTGCAAGTTGTGAAATAGAAGATTCAAAAATGTACTTGATCTAGAAAGGATGCTTATAAAAAAAAGAAAAGAAAAGTTGTGAAGAAAAGAAAAAAAAATGAAAGGATTGGAAAGTGAGTTGAAGGAGAAAAATAAGTGTTAAAAGTGTCTTGGTTTATAAGAAAAGTGGAGCCTATTTTACTCTAATTGAGATATTTTTATCTTTGAGTCACTTCTTAGCCAAATATTCCTCACCTACCAAAGAGCCTATATTACAACCATAGATAAAGACCTTTCGGACTTTTGATGTTTAATCACATCTAGTAGATGAGTGATTAGACTTTGAGCAAGCCTATGTAAACTTTGCATGATGCATGATTTGAGAGCTTATACACATTAACCTTATACACTTTGAGAGTGAGAGACAAATCACTTCCCATCTTTGGAAGTTTGTCACATGTGAGTGCATGATTTCAAGGTGTTCCACGAGTTAGTAATGAAAGTGCACTAGTAAGCCTTGCTTGATTTGATTATGTTAATTCATGCTTAATCTATCTTTTTCATACTTTGAAGCAATTACGACGTCTAGTCCTTATGCAATCCGTGCGTCTATTTTATGTTTCTTTGTTATTTTGTTTGAGAACAAACAAATATTCAAGTTTGGGGGTATGATACGCTCGGATTTTGCACTATTTAAAGGTCATTTTGTGGTCCGTTTTGAGTGTCAAAGTTGCATTACATGTCCATTATATGCATATTTTATCCATTTTGGTATTTCGATGTGTTTTGTGAGAAATGTGTAAAATAGAGCAAAAAAAAGGCAAAAAACGTCAAAGTTCGGAAGCTGGAGCAGAAGGCAACCCCACGGACCGCTGGCGTGTGCCAGCGGTTGCTAAAAATCACTTCAGAAGGTTCTGACTCTCTCCAGCGCCCGCTGGGACCATGCCAGCACCCGTTGGGCATGTTTGCGCACGACAACCTCTGTTCAAACTCAATTTACTGGCGATCCAGAACTCCGATTAGGGCGATCTATATTTCATTCTCTTTGTCTTTGAAATTTCTTCGCGTTGGTACCTTGATCATCTCAATCGGAGTTCTTTGGAGAAATGTATGGTCGTTCTACCAAAGTCGCGTAAAGCTGTCAATTGCAGAATTTTAGGCGGAAATTCAAAGAAGGAAAGAAGACATTACCTTGTGAAGCCAAATCTTTTCCTTAACCTATGGGGCACGAAAATTCTATGTTTACTATTGCTTGGAGGAAACTTTTTACCAAATTTAAATCCTTTTCAAACATATATATACCCCATAACCTAATTCATAATATTCACCAATTCATAGCCCCCAAAAGGGGAGCCTCCAAGGCTCCTCCCTCTCCACTCCTTAACCTCATTCTTCCATCATTCTTGGAGATTGAAGCAAGACAAGAGGAACATGAATACTTCAAGATTCAATCTTGGGTTTTGTTTGTTTATTTCATGTCTCGTACTTTAATTATTATTTTAGTTCATCTGTCTACGGATAACTAAACAATAGAATTTTGAGGTTTGATAGTAATTAATATTTATGTAGTTCTTTTTATGTTTAATGTTCAGAACTCATTCCACTTGATTTTTCTTAAACTTTTGTTCGACTAATGGGTCGTTACCTTGATTATTGTCAATCTTTGATCGGTGATAGCTTTGATTGGTTTATCTTATATGTTCATACAATAATTGTGACATGAGTATTGAGAAATCGTGGTAAAACTTGAGTCGGATAAACGTAGAACTAATTAGAATAACAAAAGAGTTAGTGAAATCATTATCCTTGAAATTCCTCTATTTGCCTGATTTTATCTTATTTGTTTTATGCTTTTACTTTATTTATTTTTGTTTAGTTTCAAACCCAAAACTCTTATTTCTCTAGGTAGTATATGATGCTTAGTACATGATAGCCGGTTGCAATTCTATTCCATGAGTTTGATATCCCGGTACTAACCTTTAGCTATACTATTTCTGCCTTGTATACTTACAAGTAGTTGCAGTGCTAAAAAATAGTGCATCAATGATATTGCTTTAACATGAAATCAGTTTTCTATATGATGATATTTTTTTTCCATTTGTGTATTAATAATGTTTGTTTTGCAACCCCAATTCATCCATTTTTTCTAATTTTTTATGATTGGAGAATTGTTTTTTTCTTTTGTTTTATTAATAGTATGCTTTTTGCTATTCTAAATTCACAATGTCTCCTTTAATTTCCCAATGACTTTATGCACTCTTTATTTTATTTTTTTAATAATGTATTTGATGATGTTGCTGAGAATTTTGATCTTATATCTTTAAATCTACTAATTTTGAGAATTTTAATTTTTTTTAATCTCTTTCAAACCTACTAATTTTAGTAGATTATATTTAATATAGTCTATGAGTTTCTTCTTTCGATTTTCCTTGACAATTGTAGAACTATAACTATGTTTTATCTTACAAGAAATCGAAAGATTTTTATATATACAAGCTCTAACGGTTGGTTAGGGTGTAAAATATCATTGGATGTTCTGTAATCTTTACACTCTTCTATTTCAGGAATAAAAATCACACCTCTAAGAAATGGTATACTAAAAAGTTGAAGAAGCGAAAAAAAATCTAACCTGCTGTACGAGGAAGAAAAACAAGCGTGGATATAGGGAAAACAAAAATATAGCATTAAACATTTAGTTTATTATTAGTTTATATTTCTTTATTTAAGTGTAGTGAGCTAAAGGTTATTTTTTTTAGCTTTAACAATCTGCTTTGATATAAAATATTGTTATATTCTTATTGATTTTTTTTATAAAATTAATTTGTGATATATTTTGACTATTTTAATATTTATCACTAATTTAAGTTTGGCATGTTAAGTTCAACTTTAATTTTATTAATTTTGTATTTTTATCTTGATGTTCGCTTGGAATTTTTACTAATAACTATTTTATTAATACTAATGAGGAGCTTACGAAATAAAGTAATTTTAAAGTAAATAACCAATTTGCCTTTTCAGTGTTTAATTGTGTTCATTTGTTTCCTTACTATCGTTTTTACATATTTTATGATATTTTTGGAACTCTCATGAGCCATTTAATTTATTTTGTGAATGTACTCAAGATAGCCACAATGAACATGCTTAGAGGACTAAATTCGGTGAGAAAAACGGGGCCCCTTTCCTTCATTACAACTCCTTGTATGTAATAAGCAAATCCCGAACCAAATACACCCTGCAACCCACGCACGATAAATATATAGTTAGTTTTCACTCACTTATTTATGCATTACCGAGCGAATTATAGATGCATGGAGATAAATCATTATGTAAACTTAGACAGACTAGGAGCAAGTTCTAAAAACATATAGATGCATATAGATAAATCACACAAGAAATAATTATGGCTCAAATCTCACAAGGTATAAGCTTGATTAAAGGCGAACAAGCAATTCAGTTGAATATTTTTCCTTACTATCATTTTTACATATTTTATGATATTTTTGGAACTCTCATGAGCCATTTAATTTATTTTGTAATATAAGAATATTATAATATTATATCATTGAATATTTCAATGTGTAAAATAAAACTTAGGAGCTCCTACAATAAAATTTAGGAGCTGAACAATTATATTTTTCATATCTTGGTGTTGTGTTTTACTATTGAACTAAATATGTTCAGAGTGTATGTTAACTTTGTTAACATAATTTGATATAATTATAAAATAATACTCCCTCCGTCCCATGCTACTCGCACTTTTCATTTTAGGCCGTAAATTTGGGATTGATTTTTTTGTGTAATTAAAAAAGAATTTTAGGTGTAATGAGACATCACTTAATAAAAGAGCTCTTAACTTAAACTAACATATTAATTAAATGCATTAATTCTAACTTAAATTATAAATAGTGTAAGGACTTTGTGACGAGCCGAAAAGCAAACGTGCGAGTAGCACGGGACGGAGGGAGTATATATATATATATATATAGGGGTGTGATAAACTACAAACCTTCTATAATACAAATTATACAAACTTTAATGCTACTTACTTAATACAATTAATCAACGGTTAATATAAGAGATTTTTCTAATGTCAACATTTCCTACAATCTGTACACTCCGTTGACATCGAACAATCAGAATTTGTACACCCCCGTTAACATAATTTGTACACCCTATTGACATCAGCCCCCGTTGACAGAATTTGTACACTCCGTTGACATCAGCCCCCCGTTGACAGAATTTGTACACTCCGTTGACATCAGCCCCTGTTGACATTATCCCCCGTTGACAGAATTTGTACACTCCGTAGACATCAGCGCCCGTTGACAAAATTTGTACACTCCGTTGACCTCTCTATATAGGATTATATATATATATATATATATATATAGGATTTTGATCAAAACAAGAATCCCTTTAAATCAAGAAATAAAGGCCGAATGTCAACCATAGGATTAGGTGAGATCATCTTAAAATTAGAATATCTAATTGTTGGATTAATTTCTGAAATATTATTATTTTAATCACTAATAATCCTATAAGGTTACTTATGTCATATCATCTAATCGGCTGTTATGGAAAATCCTATAATGTTGCCTCTCACTAACAAATCATATGCGTGGGTGATGAATCAACATTCCATAACTTCAACTCCTTCATATCTTCTATATTCTTCACACAATCTTCCAGTCATCTTCCATTAAACTTAATTCCAAGGAGATTTATTATTCTTGAGCAATTAGTTTCCAAATTTCGTGGTTGTCGTGTTCCAGATCAATCTGTTCCATTTTCAATTCTATACCATCGTCGTTGGCAGATCCCACATTACTGTCATCGTTTCTCATATCATTTTTCATTTCAGCTGGCGGTCAGAATCGTAACCTACAATTCTACTTTATGAATCTTCATTGTTTTTGTTTAATGTTTTGATAACAAAACCCATTGTTTTTTGCTTTGTATAGATTTTCGTATCCTAACTCCAAAAATGGAATCCGACACACATTCTACTTCACACGTAGATAATCAATCATACTTCATTCTTGAGAATACAGGTTATGGTTATGTTTTTTATTTTCATTTGTTTGTTATGCTCCGATTCATATTTTTGTATTTGTGATTGTCACTGTCTTTTGTTTTATGAATCTTTTCACCTATATTATCTTATCGATTTTTTTGCTATGCTTCGATTTGTATTTAGTATGCCCCATTTTCATGGAAGATAGTTTGTACGCTTTGTATGCCGCGATTTATCTTTATTATGACATATTATCATTCTAAATCCAGTAGATGGAAACTTGTCTTTACTTCATCGTTAGTTTTTAGGAGTGTTCTAATTAAGAATTTTTACAGATTTAAATACACCAGAATGCCTTGTAGAGCTTAAACCATTTGTTGGTCGTAGCTTCCCAACATTGGACAACGCCATTGAGTTTGAAATCTCCTCTAGTTAAGGTTGTTCATGTTGTCCAATGCCAAGATGTAGCAACGCATGTTTATGTTGATGAGAAGAAGAAGGCACAACCAATTTTGTAGGGAGAGATTTTGGGTTTGTACCAGGGCTGTATGTGTCGATATTGATCAAATTCATGAGCTGACATCTATAGTTCGTGAAGCAAGACAAAAGATTTTCGCCGACGACGTAGTAACATCTACAGCCCAAATGAAGAAACTAATTGAGGAATTTTATGGGGCTGACGCACCCAAGGAAGTAGATGTTCAACCACTTGAAGTCGTCAGCACGAAGGGATCTGGTAGTAGACTCCCCTCAAGAGTGGAGAAGGATTTGAAGCTTAAGAACAAGCCTTTGCGTCAATGCAAGAAATGTCAGGAGTGGGGTCACCACGATTCAAGGAATTAGGACAAATTCAAAGAGAAAGAAAAGCGGCGGTCTAGAAGAAATTCTGAAGTTTGATACCATGTATTATGTTTTTTGATGTAACGTCAATTTTAGTTTTTTTTTGGAGTCCATTTTATTTGCAATGTCACGTTGTTTGAAATTACTCACTTCGTTCAGATTTGTATTAGGCATTCTGGTACTCAGTAGTTTTTTGTCATGGCTCGAATAATGGATTATTATGACTCAATTTACCCATAAGTTTCCATGACCCAAATATTCATCTAGTATGACCCAAAAGAATAGATGATGTTTTGGGCATTATAACGGTATTCTTGTACTCAGTAGTTTTATGTCATGTCTCGAATATTCGATTATTATGACCCAATTTACCCATATGTTTCCATGACTCAAATATTCGTTTAGTATGACCCAAAAACATAGATGATGTTTTAGGTTATTGTTTGTGTATTCTTCTGTCGTACTAATATTTGGTTTTTTTAATATGTTTAAAACATGAGAACAATCTTGTATTTGGTTTTTTTAATATGTTCAAAACATAAGAATATTCTTCAGTCGTACTAATATTCAGTTTGTTTGATACGAACATTTCGATCAAATTGTGTGAGACATTTTGGTACTCAGTAGTTATATTCCATGCCTCGAATGTGGGTATATTATGACACAAATTAACCTAACAATGCTATGACACAAATATTCATTTACTATGACCCAATGTATCGAGTAATGCTCATCACATGGGCTATCGTCTACAAGAAACAAGAGGAAAGCATTCCAAGGTCATTGTAATGGAAGTTTATCTCATCTTACAGATGAAATAATATATAGTAACAATGACATCCAGCCGACATATAAACATGGTTTAAAAAACGAGAATTACAAGCTCTAAACATCGTTTCATTAAAATAGTGGTAATCTAAAATCCTTTCGGTGCTTTTGGGATCGGCGGTATCTTCTTCATCACCGTCATTCTCTGATACACTACGTGACATCCAACCAATTGAAGTGAAAATTTTACCAGATTTTGTCAATTTTAAGTCAATCGTTGTACGAAATCTTACTAACCTTTTCCGTCATGCCTCGCCGATCCAGAAGCTCGAGTGTCGACCATTGTTGAAGTAGGCTTTTGGTTCCCCCTCCTCGTCGATTTCAGAATCGAAAATTAGGATGAAGGTTTTTGTAGAGTAGCCAATTTTGTGGAGTAGCCGCTTTGTGTGGAGGTAGGGATTTTCTTGATTTTGTGGAAGAAGAAGAAGATTTGAGGGAAAGTGGAAGAGTTTAGCGTGTGGAGTAATGACTCCCAATTAATCCGCACTAAAAAAATGGAACAACGGTTCCTAGTTTTTTTGATTCCTAATTTACCCCTCACATGACACAAATCCATCTTATTATGACCCAACAAAAACGAGGAGTCATTCTAGATCGTCGCCATTAATGTCCGAATCTAACGGTCCATATATGGTCTGTATTTCTATACTTAGGGACTTATTTTGGTAGATGAAAACCCTATATATATAAATATATCTTTTGTCACGATCGCATTTTGCTAAGGATAGCGAAAGCGGGTAAACCGCGAGTAATAAAAGGATTTAAAGAAATAGGGAAGAAATGATAATAGAACTTGCACATTGAAAAGTCAAACAATATCATAAGATATCATCCAAGTATTCGATTACAAGGATTTAAATGACAATAGCATTTCATCAAAATGAATCAGAGTTACGATGATGAGAGTTCACTATTCTCTCTTAACAAACTGCAGCGGAAAAAGTCCAGAAAACGACTTCGCGTATGAAGACACGAAGCATCAAAAGATCCACACTTATTTACTTAAGTAGCATCGACTCTGATCAGCATGCCTCCACCCATTTCTTAATTTGCACATTTATAAATACATGCAGGGATGAGTACAAGAGTACTCAGTGGACACTTGTCGAAAATCAAAACATACATCATATATATAGTTGTCATCCATCACAGTAACACACATGGGTTTTTCTTAAAAGTCCCGAGCTTACTAAATTCTTTTGTGAGCTAAAAGTTCATCTGCGCATACTATGTTCTTTCATCATTCATCATTCCATCGTTCATCATTCATCATTCATCATTCATCGTTCCATCGTGCCGGGAAGGTGGCAACCTTCCGTGGACACCATAGCCGGCCAACCCTCTTGGATGGCTCACAACCCTCGCGCGCTCTATTCCAAACGCAAAAACCAACAAACATATAGTCCAACAGATAGTCCTCAAAAACAAACATTTTATGGCATGACAACAACTTGAAAAATAATCACAACTCCATTTTGAGAAAAGATGGTATTTCATAATTTCACAAGTATTTGATTTATATCCACACTAATGTGCTGGATATTAAAAGAAAGCCCACCTGATACGTTTACTCCTCAATTAAAATTCTTGCGTCAGCCTTACTTTGCCTCCGAGCCAAAAATAGCCTTTTTAAAAAAACAGCGTAACACGCTCAATTAGTACTTGAAATATTTTTCTTGAGAAAAGAATGCATGCATCCTATTGGATAGCACCTATATCTTAGTCTCGGCTTATAGGATTTTTCTTAATCCTACCTCGGGCTTCACTACTCTACAGAATTTAATTATTCACTTTTCTAATTTCGAAGAACTTTTTATTTTCTCTAAAATAATTACCTGGGAACTTACTTAAAAACAATGTGGATTCTTGGAAAATTCCTTCTATTTCTTTCTTCGAATTTTATTAAGGTCAGCAAGATTCTCACAATTCCCCTTTGAAAATGAAACTATTTACTCACGACTTTACTTAGTTAAGCTCCCAACGCTCAACTTTTAAAAAAATTACCATTCGCAATCCATCTTCTCTTAATTTAATTATGAGGTCCAAGTCCTAATTAAATTAATTGGCTCAAACCCACTCAACACTTTAAAATCTCGGCCCAATCTCGAGAGGGACGGCACACAACTTTCATCACTAAAATCAACCCAAATTTCTCAATTAATTAAAAGGCCCAAATCAGTGAAATAAAATAGCCTACCTATTACTCAAATTGCCTTGAGTCCATTTTATTCCATTAATTCACTAAGACCCAACAACTAAAATGTATCCACTTTCTCCCTCAACTTCTTTATTTTCCTTTCCTCTTCTTCTCACTTCCAATCTACTTTCCCCCAAATCACATTCTTCACAAAACTCCCCTTTTCCATCGTCTCCTTCTTCTCCAGATCACCTTTCCTCTCAATTTCACATCTTAAATCCCAAATCTGAAAATCCTCAAAATTGAAGATGGAGAGGCAGCGCCTCCCTTCTTCTCTCTCGATTCAACGCCGCCCTACTCCCTCCGGCTGGTTTCTCAATGACTCTGCAGCCAGCCTCCGACGCCTTCCCTGCGGCGATTCCGTGCCGAACCAGGAGCCGCTGCCGCCACCGCCGTCGCACCCTTACGGCGGCAGGTTCCTTCTCGGTGGCATCGCTGTCTCCGTCGCTATGCTCAGCTCGGCATCGCACAGTCGGTTGGCGCTGCTCTCCGCCGCCTTTCTGCTCGTTGCTGCCGCCGAGGAGTCAGCACGGCTGCCCTCGTGGCTTAGCCGCTGTCGGAGGTCGTGGGGCAGCCCTTCGGCTTAAAGCTAAGCCCTCTAACTTCTATTAAAACTTTATTCTTTATGTTCGAGTTGCTGGCAGCAACTATGTGTGATCTCAGAAGCATGGCTATGGTTGTGATTAAAGGCTTGATCTTGATGTTGGTACTAACTGTTGATTGATGCTACTTCTATGTTCTCTATGTCCTATCTTACATTTGCTATGTTGGGATCTTTATGGATGCTATTTTCATAAATGATGTTGGGGAGAATTACCTTGCTTTGGTGATTCCTTAATTGTTGTGATGTTCGAGTACTTCCTCCATCTCCTCTCACTCCTTGCTGATTCTCCGATGAAATTTTGTAAGTGATAAAGAGGGTGAAGGAAATGTGGATTGGTGCTGTTTATATAGCCGATTCTTTGTCCTTTTGTGGCAAGTTTATGGGAGTATAACTTGCTACTTTGAGCTAGTTGTTCATCTTTCTTTTGAATTTGTTAAAAAGTCCTTCTTGCCTTCTTGATGAAAATCTTGGAAAGAGTTATACTTGATGATCTCGTTCCTTAATTGCTCATGTGGGAGAAAAGGACTTTCACTCTTTTGGTTAAGGAGATGATCTCACCATTCTCCATCCAATTGTCATTACTTCCACTTTGGAAAGATTTGGGATATCTCATTCCTTGTCTCCTTCTTGGCTTGCTTTGTAGGAGAGTAGTGACAGACACTCTTGCAAGATCTTAGATGGCTTCTTACCATTTTCTTGAATAACATTTTCCCTTGTTTTTGTTGAAGAAGAAATCTAACTATTTTTGGGAATTTCCTTGGCAGGTGGAAGGACAACTCATGCTATCTCTAGTAGACTACAAATTGACCTCTTGGCTATCTCTAGTAGACTACAAATTGACCTCTTGGCATAGAGTGGTGTATGGAATCGAGATGGGTGTGGAGAAAATCCTCAAGGATTTGTGTAGTTATGGCAATTGTTTCCTTGCCCCTTTATAGCTCTCTATGTAGGATAGCTTTTGTAAAGTAGATATGTCTTCTTTCCCAAAATTCTTATGTAACCTTTTTCCATGAAAGATGGACTTCTTCCTTGTAATGTGTGTCTCTAGAATTTCTTGTTTGGGAAAGAGTTAAATTAGGACTTGCAAATTCTCATGCATACATAAACATTATACACGTCCATACATTCCCTTATGTATATGTGTAGTATATCATTTGATAACTCTTAGCATCTTCTCTTATTTCTATTTACAATTGGAGATCCTTTTGACTTTCTTTCAATTGCAATTTATTGGGAATTTCCTCTCCCAACGTTTGTATTTTCCAAGGTGATATCTTGATTCACAAATTCCAAGTACTTTGTCCAACGTGATAAAATGAGATGCTACTTAAGTCTTCCTTTGAAATTGAATTCAACTAGTTGCTTGCTAAAAAAATCCATTGAGCTCCATGTCAAAAATTATTATTGTCTCCGACGCAAAAATTCCTTCATTTCCATAGAAAAAGAAATTTTGCTTCTAATCCTGGCGCGAAATTTCTGGGGCGTCACATTCCACCCTCCTTAAAAAAAATTCGTCCCGAAATTTGCGCGGCTCTACTTGTATGATTCGAGATAATCCTCCTCCACATTGCCCCTTATTTCCTCTATGGTGTTTCCCTAACACCTTCATCAAAAATAATACTTACTTCTCCATTATTGTATTCTTTGAAATTGTTTTTGACTCCTCCTTGCAATTCCTAGTCCATATTTATGATTATCTCTTCTTGATAGAATACACGTATTAAATTAAACTCGTACTTTCTGGACAAGGGCATGTCGTACTTTATGATCATCAGTTATTAAAGGATAATTATGAATTATAAATGTTATAGTATTGAGTATCATACCCAATTAACTATCTATATTCAAAATTGTGCCCAAAACTCATAAATATTTAAAATGATGGTTAAAATTTACCTTTTAAATAATGATGATAAATACTGGACTATTTAATTATTAAGGCATTCCTCATTAAACATCCAATATTATATAATTCGAAATTATCTTATCATATTATCTAAATGCACGACATACATATTATTAATTAATAAACTATTAAAGGCAAAAAATGAAATTGATCACAAAAATCATGAACATGCACTAAAATTGGTCAGAAAAATCATGAATTTTCACTAAAATTTGGTATTTCTGATAGTTTTTTAAAGTAGTCATAAAAATCATCATATTTTCAAATTGTGCTGATTTTCCCACACTAAAGTTTCAAGCGTAAATTTTACCTACGTTGAATGCCGATAATAATTCTAGAGCATCTATATCATCATCAGTTTCATCTTCCCTACAATATGGAATAAAGCTCTGACTATTTGATGAGTCTCGTTCTCGGCCTTGGTTACTGGTCAGTATAAGGTGCTTTATCGGATAATATCTGCAAAATAGTTGTTAAAGTGTGCAGGTTGAAGTACTAAATCAGGAGGAAAGGTTCAGAAGGAATTCGAGTGAAAAAGCTGCGAAAAGTGTGCAAACTGGTTAGTATGAGCAGAAAATACGCAAACTGGTCAGGATGGATGCTACAGAACTGGACACGAGAAGGAAGGACTTGCTTGGAATAATCACCTATCTAAAGAAGGGCAAAATTGCCATTCCACATGAAGAGAAAGCCCTAGAAATTAGGGCAAGCCACCCTATAAATAGGAGCTGAACATAAAGAAAATGAAGGAATTTTGACACCACTTCACTTAGGACTTATCATCACTACTACATCACTTTTGAGGAGAATAGCTCCACTAGCTCTTAATTCCATCTAAATCCAGCAACCTGACTTGAAGATTTCGGCCACCTGCCGACAGGGAGCATCATGCCTGATTCATTCCAGCCGCCGTAGTTCCAGAAATTCCTCCAGTTTCAGTTTCCGATGAGCTAAACAATCTTTTACTTGCTTTGTTTTTAAGATTTCTTAGTTTAAGTACTCGTTTTTGCTTGCCTTTGACTTGGATTCCAGTAGCTACTTAGTTGGAACATCTTTTGGGTGATAATCTTGAATGCAATGAAGTTTATTGTGGTTTTATTTTGTGTTTAAGCTTGCTTATTATCTCCTTCTGCATAGTAGCTAGATCTGGTAGTTATACGTTGATTTATGTTGTTTAAGTGCTTGAATCTGCTTTGCTTAGTTAGATCAAGTTTTTCCTCAAGTGCTTACAAGTTTTAATCGGGTTAAGTTCCTCAAAAAATGCATGTGAATCGTTTCTGCTTGCTTCTGTCACCTTGTCCCGCTGACCAGTTTGCGTAGATCTCAGTTTTCTTAGCTTTCGTTCTCAATTTCAAGTTAAATATTGCATTTATGAATTTTCAAGCTTGATCATTCATCAATGGAGTTTGTTAGATCTTGTTTGTTTAGCTTGGTGAAGAAGATAATGTCACAATCAAATAATGAGACCACTTGTGTTGCTTTTGTACTTCCACTTTTTCAGCTTTTCTGCACACCCAGGAGACAGTCTGCCAGTATGTCCTTTGATTCTCTTTACCTTTTGTCTAGCCATTTTTCAGCTTTTCTCACATGCACACTCGTACCCTAATTTACACACGCACTTTAATTTCTTTTAGCACGCAACATTTAGAGCCCACCCTGACCTACTGGTCAGGAGGGGTATAGGTTCCATTTCATTTTCCGACTAGGTAAAACTCAACCCCAAAAAAGCATGGTAGCTAACCAACCGCTCCCAGAATGTCATCGCAAGTGTATCTCGCCTACATCCATCTATGTGGGATTCGACCCTTACTCCACTATACTAGCCAGTAGAAGTGGGTTGAGGTATTTTTTTGTTGATAGGGAAGATAGACACAGACCCAACGACACAGCTAGGTCTAGGTACCCTCCTGGCCAGTTGACACGCACAAACAGAGTCATAGTCTCATCTTTTCCCTCCATCAAATGGCGCTGTTCCCGAGGATGGATGGCGTTTTTGCATACATTTGTTGCATGACACTTTGGTGTACATATAGTTAATTGTTTTTCTTTTCTTTTGTTTCTTAGTTTATGAGGAGTTTTGTTAAGAATTTTGGTGTGAATATTGTAGATAAACTTTTCTTTATTTTTTGTGTTCCGCAGTTAAATGAAACTGAGTCCAACTGGCCAAGGGAAGATGGGGTAAATCCAGTCACCACTCATTCAGAATTAACCACTGCCTTGCCTGTTGACTTGGATGCGAGCGGTGAGAAGGATCGCAACACAACCATCAAGAGTGAACCAAAATCAATATCCGCAAGTGAAGAGGAGAAAGCCAACATGGCTGACCAGGAAAATGATCCCGAGATAAGCTCGTTGTACGCTCACTTAGATGGCAATCGTCACGACCCTAGGACAAGAAGCAATCTACGTGGATCCCCACATTATGGCCATCTTGCTTGTGTTCTTGGGAAGGAGTTGTGACAGCCCATACTAGTTCTTGCATGAATTTTGCAAAATCTGCAAGGCTCTAAAGCGGCCAGCGGGGTCGAGCGAAGACGACTACAGCCTGAAGGCCCTTCCCTTTGCCCTTAAAGGGGAGACGAGTACTTGGTTCGAGAGGCTGCAACCAAATTGTATCAGAACTTGGTCTGACTTCAAGATGATGTTCTTGGATCAGTTCTTCCCAGCGGCCAGGACAAGTGCACTAAGAGATAAAATCCGAGGAGTTACACAAGGTTATGATGAGACCCTGAGTCAGTACTGGTCAAGATACATGGGTCTGCTGGACGCATGCCCAAACCACCACATGTTGGAAGTAGAAATTTACTCGATTTTCTATGAGAGGATGAATGCGGAGAGCAAGGACTTAGTGAACTCATCAAGTGGAGGAAGTTTTTCCAAACTACGAGTTAGTGAGGCCAAGAGAATCATGGAAAGACTTCTCTACGCGAAAAGAGCCTATGACAATCCACGTACTCTCCCGTCCAGAAGAGGTATGGCGAATGCTGCAGCAGTAGGAAATAATGATCAATTAGAGAGTTGGATTGACAAGCTCGAGAGGGCACTTTTGTCAGCAATTGAGAAGAGTAAACCGCAAGTTCCTCCAGTTAATGCCACCATGGTAACTGCCCAAGAGGATCACTATTCAAATACGATTGGGCTTTGGAATTCAAATAGGAACTGGAATCCTGAAAAGCAGGAGGACACGCCTTGGAGAGAACACCTAGACTTTAGATGGGGAGAGGGAAACTCTAACCAGCCCAACCCACCTCAAAATGCATACGATGGACCCCCAGCCCAAGATTCACAGCCGAACTGGTCAGGAAGAAACTAGCATAATCCGCACCCACCAAATCCATATCAAAATACCACATATGTGCCACAATATCAGATGGGAAACAAGAATTACCAATCCCACTCACCCCAACATTGCCAAAATCACCCATGCCCTAACCCTAACCAGCATCACCACCCCAACCAGTTCAGTCAGTACCCTTCACACCAAAATCAGCCAAACTACCCTTATAATCAAAACCATCCCATCTACCAGTCGCATCCCAACGGCCAGTATAACTCCCATCACCAGCAAAATCCCTACCTGCACCACCTGAATCCCAATCACAGTCAACCCCACAACTCTAACCAATTCGGCCAGTACCCCTCTCATCAAAATCAGCCAAGCTATACCAACCACCAATACCCTAACACCCAGTATAATCCCCACCATCAGCAAAATCCTAACTATTACCTACACCAAAATAAGTCAGGAAGATCTATGGAAGAGATGATGGGAGAGATGCTTGCTTACCAGCAAACCATGAGGGGCGAATTTCAGTCAAATAATGAAGTGGTGCAAGGTATGCAAAACGCCCAGAAAGAGCATAAGGAAAATATGGACATGCTGAATAAGCAACTGTCCTACCTGGCCAGTTCGATGAACGAGATTTGTGGGAATGCGAAAAGGCTCCCAGTTACGGTGCACATACCTGGCAAGGCTAATGTGAGCAAGGTGACATTGTGGTCAGGAACATCCTACAAGGAGCCTGAACGGAATGAGTCATTTGGGGAATCAAGCAAGACGAAGGATAAGGGGGACATACTGACCAAGAGGAGTGGTCCTGATGAAACTGAACCAGTTGCTGAACCTCAAATCAATCAAGGTTCGGAAGAGAATTCAAGGGAAACCACTAAAGAACCTGATGAAGAGGATATTGAAGAGACTATTTGTCAGAAGTCAAGATTCGCTAGAGCCACTAGGGCTCACCAACTGGCCGAGAAGAAGGCAGAGAGAAAACAAGGGCCGAAGCGCGCATCGAGGCGAATCATCGGGCCTAGGATTGAGAAAAAGAAGGGGCACAACAAGGTTCATGATCTTGTAGAGATCTCAAGCGAGGAGGACAAGACTCCTTGCAACAAAAAGAAGAGCAAGGACACTGATACTGGCCAGGAAGATAGTGGACCTCCTACAAAACCTGGGGAGGATCCAAAACATGCTACAACCAAGTCAGAGACCCCTGCTGTTGCTGGACATCCGTCATCGACCCTTACTATCCAGGAAGGGGGTTCTCCTACAAAACCTGGGGAGAACCCGACTGCAACTTTCTCCCAGCCAGTACAGGAGGCCAACATCGACAATCCACTTGCCATCCCTGCTGCCCAGAAAGAGACACCTGTACCGAAAACTGACTTACAGGAAAATCAAGACAAAGAAGGAAAATGCAACCAAGAAAGAAAGAGGAAAGACAATAGGGCAGCGAAGCAAAAGAAGGAGACCAAGAAGCCCAGGGTGGTCCTATCGGCGGCCATTATCATCAAGAAGCTGGGACAAGTGCCCAAACTGATCGGGAGCAAGGTCCCCAGCAACCATCATCTGCGGCCCATGGAAAAGAGGAAAATCAAGGGGACTTTCAAGAATCATAAGAAAAAGAGTGACACCCCTGATGTGTACCAACAAAGGAACCCGAGAAGGAAACTGCACAAGGCTCCTGACCAAAGAGGATCCAGAGGAGAAGATGACCGACCCTACCAACTGACCAGTTAGCTTTCTTTTTATTTTCAGTAAACTTGAGTTTTTTTTCTAGTTGTGTTGTCTCTATTTTTTTTGTACATGTTTTAGCATGCGTATACCCTCATTCATAACACTTAGCCTATTCCATAGTCTAAGTGTAAGAAGACGAGGGTTTACAACGTAATTGTGTTTAGGATGTTAGAAGTTGTCTTTGTTTTGTGTTTTTTTATGTGAGTCCTATACCTTCTCCCATTTAACCTATTGCATAGTCTAAGTGTGAAAAGTTTTTGTTGACATAGTATGTTTTTCATATTAGTTCTTGTTCCACATTGTCTATGTGTTCTCTATGTTCGTTATTCTTCTCCCACTTAGCCTATTGCATAGTCTAAGTGTGAGATGTTTCATATATAATATGTTTTCCATGTGTTATGTGTTTTCTGGTTTTTTGTGCGTCTATGTGTTGGATACTGGTCATCCTGTTTTCCACTTCACTAAACTTGCGTGAAGGCAAGCAAGGATGAAGTGGGAGGAGGAGATAATGGCCAGTATAATTGTATATGTGTGTTGTCATGTGTAGAGTCAGTCCCTAGTAAGTCAGTTTAGGTTAAGTTTTATTTTTTTAGGACATGTGTTAAAACACGGGCTTAAAACTCAACTGATCCAATCTTAAGGCGAGATGATCGATGGAAATAAAACACACCAAGAGTAGAAACCACCTTTCTTAGATCCAGGCTAGTCTAGAGGATGCAAGTATGAAAGAAAAACTCGATTAGAAGCCAATTATGAAAGCCCTCTTAAAATGGTGAGTTAAAAGCCTAAAGTGGAACTACTTTCCGCTAAACATTTAGAAAAAAGAAAAGAAAAGCGTGGCTGCCACATGATGCCTAGGGTAAGGTGACCGCGGGTAGCAAGTCCTGAAGGCATTAGGAAAACCCCCATCCTAAAAAAAAACCATCCCTTAGAACCTCTCTTTCTAGCCAAATCTATACCCAGATATAACCCACTAGCCACTGGACTGTGTGTGTGCGAGGAATAAGGCAAGAAGTCGACTGGCCAGGAGGACGTACAAGAAAAATCAACTGGAGAAAGAAATCGAGAGGTAAGGAGAAAATCGACTAGGAAAAATTCTGGGTCCAAAAAAAATAAGAAGGAATAAGGGTGGCAAAGCCACATTAAAAAAATATGTTGAAGAAAATGGTCGAAAACACTTGACCACAAAAAAGAAGGAAGAAGGAATAAGGGTGGCGAAGCCACAAAGAAGCTACTGACCAGTTGGAGGTCAATATCAAGAAACGCCCAGCCAAAGAGAAGCAACAACCAAAAGCCCAGATACACACAGTTCCCCCACATCAAAATAAAGTAGTAGTTTTTGAACCTTAGAGCCTTAGGAACACCCACCCCAAACACTACAAACCAATAGCCCCATTACAAGCCTTAAAGCCCTTCAGGAGCCGCACGTGAGATCTGAGTCTGAAGCATCTGTGGTTCAGCAATTTGAGAGAATAGTCCTAACATTTCTAGTGAGGAATGAGTGACTGAGCGAACCTAGCTTTTGGCTTATAAGAGTGGCGATCTTGACAAGCGGATACACTAGCTAGTGAAGGGGAGGGTGGTAGAATTTCGAAGTTGTTTACAATCGGATTAATTCAACCCAAGGGGGAGGATTGATTGAAAATATAGCCTGTGTAATGTGTTTATGAGTTTTTTTTTCTTTTATCCATTTTCTTGTTTTTTAATTTCTGTGAGTCATCTATGTGTTGAAGAGTCTTTTAAGTTTTAGAGTCTTAGGTCGGTGAAGGGAGGTAACCAGGCATGCGAACTCAACTCATTATTTTTATTTAGCTTGTTTCTTCATACTTGAGGAAAAGTATGTGTTAAGTGTGAGCAGTTTGATGAGTTTCGTTCTCGGCCTTGGTTACTGGTCAGTATAAGGTGCTTTATCAGATAATATCTGCAAAATAGTTGTTAAAGTGTGCAGGTTGAAGTACTAATCAGGAGGAAAGGTTCAGAAGGAATTCGAGTGAAAAAGCTGCGAAAAGTGTGCAAACTGGTTAGTATGAGCAGAAAATACGCAAACTGGCCAGGATGGATGCTACAGAAATGGACACGAGAAGGAA
Organism: Salvia splendens; assembly: GCF_004379255.2. NCBI lineage: Eukaryota > Viridiplantae > Streptophyta > Magnoliopsida > Lamiales > Lamiaceae > Salvia > Salvia splendens. The sequence continues at coordinate 27,524,689 of NC_056034.1, forward strand.
GGACTTGCTTGGAATAATCACCTATCTAAAGAAGGGCAAAATTGTCATTCCACATGAAGAGAAAGCCCTAGAAATTAGGGCAAGCCACCCTATAAATAGGAGCTGAACATAAAGAAAATGGAGGAATTTTGACACCACTTCACTTAGGACTTGTCATCACCACTACATCACTTTTGAGGAGAATAGCTCCACTAGCTCTTAATTCCATCTAAATCCAGCAGCCTGACTTGAAGATTCCGGCCACCTGCCGGCAAGGAGCATCATGCCTGATTCATTCCAGCCGCCGTAGTTCCAAAAATTCCTCCAGTTTCAGTTTCCGATGAGCCAAACAATCTTTTACTTGCTTTGTTTTTAAGATTTCTTAGTTTAAGTACTCGTTTTTGCTTGCCTTTGACTTGGATTCCAGTAGCTACTTAGTTGGAGCATCTTTTGGGTGATAATCTTGAATGCAATGAAGTTTATTGTGGTTTTATTTTGTGTTTAAGCTTGCTTATTATCTCCTTCTGCCTAGTAGCTAGATCTGGTAGTTATACGTTGATTTCTGTTGTTTAAGTGTTTGAATCTACTTTGCTTAGTTAGATCTAGTTTTTCCTCAAGTGCTTACAAGTTTTAATCGGGTTAAGTTCCTCAAAAAATGCATGGGAATCGTTTCTGCTTGCTTCTGTCACCTTGTCCCGCTGACCAGTTTGCGTAGATCTCAGTTTTCTTAGCTTTCGTTCTCAATTTCAAGTTAAATATTGCATTTACGAATTTTCAAGCTTGATCATTCATCAATGGAGTTTGTTAGATCTTGTTGGTTTAGTTTGGTGAAGAAGATAATGTCACAATCAAAGAATGGGACCACTTGTGTTGCTTTTGTTGCTTTTTGCTTTTTGTATTTGCACTTTTTCAGCTTTTCTGCACACCCAGGAGACAGTCATCCAGCATGTCCTTTGATTCTCTTTACCTTTTGTCTAGCCATTTTTAGTAAGTTTCGTCTAGTAGCTTCTCACATGCACACTCGTACCCTAATTTACACACGCACTTTAATTTCTTTTAGCACGCAGCATTTAGAGCCCACCCTGTCCTACTGGTCAGGAGGGGTATAGGTTCCATTTCATTTTCCGACTAGGTAAAACTCAACCTCAAAAAAGCGTGGTAGCTAACCAACCGCTCCCAGAATGTCATCGCAAGTGTATCTCGCCTACATCCATCTCTGTGGGATTCGACCCTTACTCCACTATACTAGCCAGTAGAAGTGGGTTGAGGTATTTTTTTGTTGATATGGAAGATAGACACAAACCCAACGACACAGCTAGGTCTAGGTACCCTCCTGGCAGTTGACACGCACACACAGAGTCATAGTCTCATCTTTTCCCTCCATCACTATTACACATAGGTTTTTTAGCATTCAACGTAGGAAAAATTTATGCTGAAAACTTTAATGTGGGAATTCCTCACAATTTGAAAAGTTGATGATTTTTAAGATAATTTTTAAAGCATGTGGAAAATACTAAATTTTTGTGAAATTTTTGTGAAAGTTCCCAAGGCAAAAAATGAAATAAACTAAGATAATATAGTCTCCAACATTTATGCATCATTTAGTTGTAGTGGTGTCTCTTCTTCCATGGAAGGGATTTATTGTCTTTTTGTTCGCCCCATTTCACAAAGTAAAGCCCTATTATGATTACAATCGCACTGCAATTATCATAATCATAACTATTAGTATTAAAATACATCATAGCAAACCAATTCTTATCTTTTACTATGTAAATACCTTCCTACATACATTATCTCAGAGAAAATGAATGTACTCAAGATAGCCACAATGACCATGCTTAGAAGACTAAATCCGGTGAGAAAAACGGGGCCCCTTTCCTTCATTACAACTCCTTGTATGTAATAAGCAAATACCGAGCCAAATACACCCTGCAACCCACACACGATAAATATATAGTTAGTTTTCACTCACTTATTTATGCATTACCGAGCGAATTATAGATGCATGTAGATAAATCACTATGTAAACTTAGACACACTAGGAGCAAGTTCTAAAAACATATAGATGCATGTAGATAAATCACACAAGAAATAATTAAGGCTCAAATCTCACAAGGTATAAGCTTGATTAAAGGCGAACAAGCAATTCACTAATTATGCACCTTTTCACCAAACCATCAAATCAAAACGTTAAACCATATTTAATCAAAGATGAAAAGAATTTAATATCATAGGCAACTTAGTCTAATGTGTCCCTATACATGCGCGATTCTAAGTTCTTCATGCTATGTTCATGACATGTTCTTAACCTTTGGGTTCATTTAAAACAAAACAAAACTAAAAACAAAAACAATCTAAACTCATAGTCCACCACGTCATCCCTCCAAACTTATTTACAAAAAAGTGTAAAATGAGTTTGTAGAGTCGGTTGGGACGTGAGTAAACTATGAAAGCAATAAAGATACCTTGAAATTTCGCGTTGAGGCTGGACTGGGCAAGTATTCGAAAAATTTGAAAAATTGCGGCTGGAGTGCGGTGAAAGGCCAGCGGGCCGCTGTAGATCTCCAGTGGTCGCTGGGAAAGGTCAGAACTGTTCTAGTGAGCAGCTAGCGGACCGCTGCTGTCACGACCGCCCATACAAGGGGTACCACAGACGCGGCGATCGTGACCGACATGCATGGATAACAATTTAAAAGAACAACTTAATTAATTTAAAGAAAGTAAAACAACTTAGTTTAAGGAGTTTAAGGTTATGATTTTTTTTTGAAGAGACATGAAGTAAAACAACAATTAATAACTAAAGCAAAACAACATTTAACTTAAATCTCGGAGAATACCATTTTCAAAAGGCAACGTAAATACTTGTTTAAAACCTATCACCACCATGCATGTTCAAACACAAAACATAAAGAAAAGATTAAGGTCTTGAGACATAGTTCAAATTATAGCAGCAGAAAAAAAAGGTTTAAGGAGAGTCAAGGATAACGCCTATGTATGAAGACACAACGCATCCTAGGTACTTAAGGAAGCTCAACATCCACCGCAACATCCCACTCAACCTGCACATAAGAAAAATAATATGCAGGACTGAGTACTTGTTGTACTCAATGGGCTCATGCCGAAAATATTTTAATAAGTTATGTCATCCATACCAGTGATCACGAGTTTTATGTAGTAAGAAAATATCACGAGAACACAAAAATATTCAAGTCTGGCCAGACAATTTATCTCCCCACTTTTCACATCAATCCATCAATAATAATCATCATATCACAGTGCAACGAAAGTGTGGCCACACTATTCGCCCACGAGACCGGCCGACTAGCAAGGACGGCTCACGATCCCACCAGTGTACACAGCCTGATAGGGTTTGCGGCCCTACTCAGACCCGAATTCGTTTCACAACACAACCCTATAGCCTAACGGAGCAAGCTTAGATGAACTAGGCATCAGGCAACAATCTCATAAACAAACACAATATGGCATGACATAACAAGTTAAACCACCCTTATAACGCCACATAGTATTTTCGTAAAATAAAGAGATTTGAAAAGAAAGCCCACCTCGTTCGCTTAGCAAATCACAACCCAACTTATAGCAACTCTCGATCCTCGAGTTCACGAATATACAACACCCTTGTCAACGACAACACAAGTCAGCTTTCCACAACAACATTTTATTATGCATGTCCTATCATTTTCTCTCTCATCGTTTTTCTCAAATTCCCGATCCAACATACGTCACAAAGATGGAAGGACACACCGTAACACATTTCAACTTATCCCACGTGATCCCATCATTTAAACACGTTCCTTGGACATACATGCATCATATAATACTTTTAAACTTGAAAATAAGTGTCATTTTAACAGGCAGAAAACTAGCAGAAAATTAGCAGAACTGCGCGACCGTTTTGTAAAAATCACTATAAATTTACCCGACCTCAAAAGAAGCTAAATTTTGGCCACAAAATAGAGGACACATTCAAGTTCATCCATAAAAACTTTCACACCGAAATCACGTCATTTAGTCAGTCATATCACACATTAAACTCTCTGGTCGGAACACACAATTTCTGACAGCACTGCGCAGTTCATTGGAAAAATTCACCATAAATTCATCCAATGCCCAAAAAGGCTGAAAATTTAACACGACTCAGAAGACACTTCAAATTTTCATATAGTTCAAGAATAACATCAATCGGAGGTCATTTGGTCGGTCAAACAGAAAACGAAACATTCTGGGCGAGAACACAAGTTTCTGACAGATTTGCGCAGTCAATTTCAAAAATTTATTAAAAAGTCATTTTTTGATAAAAAGGGCTGAAATTCCCACGAGACACAAGAAACACCTTGAAGTTTACTCAATAAAAATTTCTTATTGAAATCCGTTCGTTTGGTGGGTCAATTACAGATCATAATTTACTGGTCGTGCACCACAGATTTCAGGTTCATAGTTCGTAAATAGAGTTTTCATCTTCCATCAAACAAACACCGATTTTTCATGCTCGAAAACACATAATCATGCTTACAAGTTTCTCATACACATATTTGCACATAAACTCACATCATTCACCAATATTCCAATCCAATATCACATGATTTCGATCAAACACATAATACCATCCAAGTTCTTACGAAAACACACTTCCCCCCTGTTAAAACTTGCGATCTATCAATCCTACAACCACTACATGCATGTAGGACTCAAGAACATGGTTCAAACAGAAAAGGATGAGGAAAAGTGAGCAAATATACCTTCTTTGACAAAAATAAATCGGTAGAAGCAAAGAACGAAGCGATCCGTCGGAGACTCTAGAAAAATACCTTCAATGGTTGCAAGAATAAGCTTGAATGGGAGATTTTTGTAGATGGGAGAGTGGGAGAAGAGGGAAGACGTGTGGGAGAGAATGCGGGAGAGGGGGTGGCGAAAATTTGAGAGAATTAGGGCTAGGGTTTGTTTAAGTGGTAAATATATTCTAGGTTTAGGTCCATGAGTAAATTAAATAAATAAATTTTGGAGAATTAAAATATAGGCTAATGAATAAAAATTCCACAATTATAAGGGTCATGATTTTCGAAAATTATGGCTGCAAATTAACAAGGGATTATTTGATATTTACTTGGAGAGAAATAAATCCACAATTTAGGAAATAAGGAAAATGAATATTCCATAACCAAGGGAACAAAATAAATTAAATCTCCAAGTAGGAAACATGGGGTAGGGGCCGAAAATTTGAGGGGGAATGCACAAGGAAATTATTTAAATCCTCAATTAAATAGAACAGGATTTAAATTTGGTAATTTCTTTTATGGGAAAAGGCTCCCATAAAATAGGTAACAAATAATTAAATTCCCACAAAGAAAAATAAGGCATAGGGGGCGTGTGGGATTGAGACAAAAATAGAAGGACAATATTTCACATCCCCAATTAATTAGACATAGGTATTTATTTGAATAAAAAAGGATTCCACAAAATAGGAAACAATTAAATTATTCTCCAAAAATTAGTGAAGGGGCCGAAAATTATTAGGCTCAAATAGCCAAGGAAATATTTCAACTCTCCATTTAGTTTAGGTGAAGAAATAATATGTGACATGATTTAATTGGATTTAATTCACAAGAGGGGAGTCAACAAAGCACCAATTAAATCAAAGAAAATAATTCATTCTCCTAAAATAGGAGATTTTCGAAACTCCCAAAGATAATAGGCTAGAGTTCGAATTTCATGTAGTACCACTTATGGGTCATTTGGTTTTGATTTAATTTGGATAAATACCCCAAAACAATTAATTAAATCCATGAAATGAAATACTATTTCAATAATTAAGAAGAGCCGAAAATTTCCACGAATAGTTTGAAAAATATAAATGCATGACCCTATTGATTATTTCCCCACATTGGAAAATATAAAATATCAAACACTTCCTTCCACATCACTCGCGATAATTATTTCGCGCAATTCACTTAATCACAAAGAACAAAAGTTTCATAATCGAAATTTCACATAAACATACAAAAAGAGTCACAAAAAAAATTTGGGATGTTACAGCTGCGCGAGCGCCAGCGGTCACTGGGATTGGTCCAAAAGCTGCGAAATTTCAATACTAACAAAAACAGAGCAAAAATAAGTTTAAAATAAGTTAGAAAACAAAATAAAACATGATAAAGTGTTGGGTTGCCTCCCAACAAGCGCTTGTTTTATGTCTTTAGCTTGACATCTCTTTCTTGCTCAAGGTGGTCTTGTGGAAGTGCATGTGTGCTCTTGAATTTTTCCAATTACCACTCCCATTTTTCCTTCAATCTTTTTCATCCACCATTCAGCCATGTCTAAATGTTGTCCCACCAGAGTTGTTAGCATCTTTTCTTTGCTCTTTTTCTTAGCCCTTCTCTTTTTCTTCGGTGGTTCCTGCATTGAAGCACAATTATTAGAAACATTCAAGTCATGCACAATGTGGTTAACATCTGAAACTACTAGTGAAGGGTCAGAGTTTATTGGATTTGTAATACTTGACTTTCGTAGTCTCTGATCCTCTTTCCAGGTCCTTCTTCTTGCATCTTTTCATGTTCTATCATAACCCTTTGAATGCGGCAAATGTACTTTTCCTCTTTCTCACTTATTGGAATCTTTTCTTGCACTCTATCAATTACTTCTTTGCACATGTCTAAGAAAGGTTTCCCAAGGATAAGTGGAACACTCTTGTGTGCCTGCATGTACCACCAAAAAATCTATAGGAAAAATAAAATTGTCAACTTTTACCAAGACATCTTCAACTATACCAACATTATGCACAATTGTTTCATCCCCCATTTTCAGCTTGATTGTTGATGGTTTTAGATTCTCTATGTTAAACTGCACAAAAACAGACAAATGCATTAAATTAATCTTCTCACGTAAAACACATAAAGCCTTATATGTTGGTGTTTCCCCAAGTGAACACTGTCACGACCACACTTTGCTAAGGATAGCAAACGCGGTTTATCGCGACTAGGGGAGGATTAAAGAAGCGGGGAAGAAAGGAGAATCTCGAAAAAAAACTGAAATTTGAATGAAATCAACTTGGGATAGCTTGGAAAATATATCAGAGTGTGTAATACAAAAGAACATAAGCTCGTTATTTACATTGCAGTGGAAGAGTCAAGAGAGAATGACACCATGTATGGAGACACAATGCATCCAAGCATTTATCAAATAGAAACACATTTGCCATCTCTGCTCAACATCGCCCCTCGTCGTCACCGCTTAACCTGCATATTTAGAAATATATGCAGGGCTGAGTACAAAGGTACTCAGTGAACACATTGCTGAAAAATACACATATACATTTGAAAATATTGTCAAGCCATCATCACAGTAACACTTAGGGGTTTTATTGAAAAGACCTGAGCTTACTAAAAATCTTTGGTCGACGGCACAGTCTAAGTTATTTCTGTACTTAGCCATATCTGAACATCTTGTGCCACAGAGATGGTGTTCTCCTACGGTCACCTTCTTTGCCCATCATGTTAGAGGTATCCTTGTTCCGGGAAGGTGGCTGCCTTCCACAGTCACCTTCTCTGTCGTTCACGGTCAGAGGTATCCCGTGTACACTAGTCCGAGCAGGGACACCACCCTCACTGGGACCCGAATTTGAATTATATATCATCATTCATAATTCACTTGGCCTTAGCCAACAGATAGGCATCATACACAAAACATTTATGGCAAGACAACATCATTAAAATCACGAACATGTGTTCGAGTTTTCACAAAATATAATTTGTATTTTAAGTATAAGAAAGCTCACCTCATTCGTTTAGTTTTCTTAAATTGAAATTTTCGCTCCAACGTTAACTTGCAAAGATAACCTTTTTGGAAACATCAAAAATATAATATAATATACTAATCAGACTTCAAGAAATTCTTAAACTTTAATAGGAATGCATGCCTCCTAGTTAATGCCTTTTATTTTCCACTTATCCTTAAAAAATTTCAAAAAGTATATATTATTATTTAGTACTCCTTTCGCTATTCCCGAACTCCGACTAAATTGGTACTCCATACATTACTAGAAATGTTACGCAAAACTATAGCAACTTGGATCACAACTAATTATTCTAGCTTACTTAACCAATTTATTTTAAGCCCCAAGTAATTAAATTCGGAATTGGGCGGTTCTAATTTATATACTTTTAGCACCAATTATTTAAATAGCAGTTGGGCTCAGATTATTTACTCCACTCCTTAGCTCAAACAAATAAAATGTTAGCCCAACAACAAATTAAAAAAAAATAACCCACACAGATTATTGACTAGTCATTAAAGTGTATGCTTCCTTCCTTTCATCATTTGTCTTACTGTTATGGATGGCTTAGTGGTGGAAGATGATGTTAAACTTTCTTTGTATTTTTGTTAATGTTACTTGGGCAGATTCTACTTTCAAATTATATATGCATATGCTTGTACATATATGAAAGAAAAGAACAAAGTGTTGTTGGATTGGGGGACTTGATCCTACAATTATCTGCAACTCTCCCTTCTCGTACCCCTTTTATTCTATGTGGGTGTGAAGAGAATGTTTGATGGTGATGGTTGCTTGAAAGTGCAAAGAGCTAGGGTTTATATACATGTCGATCCTTTGCAAGTTGCTATGCAAGTTGGATAAAGGTTTATCTTGGGGAGGTTGGATGTATGTCAGAGATATTTTGTTCTTCTTGATGATCCTATGGCCAATATGAGTTTTGAGAATTGAGGGACTATCTGAGACGTTAATTATTCTTGGTTGAAATCTGCTCAAAGATTTGATCTGATGTGGAGATAAATCTCCTCTGTTACTCATATTTGTATTGTGATCTTAGTTTGATTTTCCCACATTTTAGTAATAGTTTATTGTATATATATATATCTATTATTTTCTCTAATTACCATTTTATGTAGGAGAACTCATTTGGAGAACATGGGACCTATTTGGAGAGCATCCGCGGTTCACATGATGTATTGTACTTCCTTGGAGCGCGAGCACAAAACATTGAGCGAGCTGCCCGAGACTTGCACGTCTCTCTCTAATTGTACTAGATTAGGAATTTGATAAATTTGTATAATAGTACTTTAGCGGACTTCGGAGAGGTGCCGGACGTTATAAACTTTTATTTGGTGTTACTCTTTTAGTCGTACTTGAAATGTTCGTTTGAGAACAAATCAACTATTATTTATAATTCCAAAATCGATTATTATAAACGTAAAGGGATGGTTTCGAATAATACAACGATCGCTTATATTTTTTTTTGGCCAATAATAATAATAATAATAATAATAAGGTTCGAAAGGAATTTGAAGTGGGTGCCTTTACAATGAGGCAGATTCATCTGGTTCTAAAGAATTAAGCTCAACTCATTGTTCTTATTGCCTTTAGTCCTTGCTAGCTTATGTCATTTCCCTCTAAGCATCAATGACAGCCTCTCTATTTTTTATTTCAACTGACTTTTAACTCACATTTTAGAGAGCTTCACAGAGGGATTAGATTAAAGATACTTCTATCTTCCTCACATCTTCCAAGCAGATTTTGGTTTATTAAAGAAGGGAAACTCACAAATCAACATGTATCATATCTTCAATCACTCTTACTAAGGAAATCTTGCCTTTATTTTCTTAAACCAATTCATATCTAAAAACACATAAAGCAAAACAACTAACAAAAGATTCCTAACTAATTGACACATAACTTTGACACTAAGGCCATCTCCAACCATTTACACCAAACCCAAACCCATTTTTCCAGTTCGGTCACATCAAACAGTAATTCTATTCCAACCATTTACACTAAACTCAAAATCCAAAAGAATATTCCATATTCACCTACTTCTTTTACTTTTTCAATCTTAACTACATATTTATTTAAATTACACATTCACCCCACAACACTTTGTCAATAATTTTCTAAATATAATTAAATAATTTGATACAATTATTTATAATAATATATTTATATCTATATATTAAATATATTATTCATTCAATAAAATATACTCTAACTTCAAATTATAATACATCAAACGTACTATAATAACATTCAAATATAAATTAAAATACATTCAAAGACACCATGATGATATAAAACATAGGACAATACAGAAAAAGTAGCTAAAATTCAAGACTGCGTATTTGAGAAATTTTCCCACAAATGATCAACTATTGCATTTCGAAGTTCTAGATGTGCATTTTAATTTCTTATTGCGGCATACCGAGTCAAGTACTCTTGAAATCGAACATCTTCATTTGTCGTCATCTCAACTTCTGGTTGCGGTGCGTGTCTCGCAACTTCGATTGGAGAACTCAGGTAACGCTCATCTTCAACTATCATATTATGCAAAATTATACATGTAATCATTATGTCATGCAACACTTCTTTATCCCAATACCGCACTGGTCATGCTTCAATTGAGAAACGTGATTGGAGAACACCAAATGCACGTTCTACATCTTTTCTACAAGCCTCTTGCCTCATAAAAAAATATTTATCTTTTGGGTACTAGGCTCATGAATTTTTTGCACAATACTAGACCATTTTGGGTATATTCCATCAGCTAGGTAATAACTCATATTGTATTCTTTGGCTTGAATAACATATTGAGCAGGAGGAACAATACCTTGAGTGAGATTATAGAAAAGATGAGAGGAATCTAACACATTGATGTCGTTGTTGCTGCTGGGAAATCCAAAATAAGCATGTCATATCCAAAGATCATAATCGGCCACAACTTCAAGGATAATTGTAGGACTTCCACTACGACCTGAATATGAACCGCTCCACTCTGTAGGACAATTTTTCCATTTCCAATGCATACAATCTAAACTACCTAGCATCCCTGGAAATCCACGTTGTTCACCAATATATAAAAGTCTAGCAATATCATTAGTTGTCGGGCTTCTCAAATATTGCGTTGAAAAAACTTCTATTATTGCACGACAAAAACGTTTTAGACTTTTGATCGCACTGCTCTCACTTATTTTTACATAATCATCACAAGCATCAGCTGGTACACCGTATGCCAATATACGAATAGCAGTTGTTACCTTTTGAAGAGATGATAGTCCGAGCCTTCCGGTTCCATCTGGTCGTTGCACGAAGTAGTCATCGTGTTCCTTAACTGCATCCACAATACGAAAGAACAATGGACGAGACATCCGGAATCTCCTACGAAACATGGTTTCATTATACAATGGATTATCAGCAAAATAATCATTGTACAATATAGCGTGAGCACCCTCTCGGTCACGGTTGATGACAATATGCCTTGGAACTGATCCACGATATATTTGTGGACTTTGATGGTCACGAAGGTATTGAATCAACATGTTGTTGTTGTCGATTCTACGTTGCATATCTTGCATAAATTTGTTGTAAGTGTATATCATATAAGAATCTTCATCGTCTTCATCAGAAGATGAAGAACTAGAAATAAAATTGGGATTCATGGTGAAAGATAGATGAATTTGAGTGATTGATTGATATGATAAATGATCAAAATATGCCTTCAATTTATAATGATTTTACAAAAGCACAATCCGTGTGCTTTCAATCTTAGCCACTCATCGCAAAAGTAGATCTAAATCCTAGCCATCCATTCAAAATCCGAAAACAAAAAAAGCACAATCCGCGTGCTTTCAATCGTAGCCACCCATCGCAAAAGTAGATTTAAATCCTAGCCATCCATTCAAAATCCGAAAACAAAAAAGCACAATCCGCGTGATTTCAATCACAACCACTCATCGCAAAAGTAGATTTAAATCATAGCCATCCATTCAAAATCCGGAAACAAAAAAGGCACAATCCGCGTGCTTTCAATCGTAGCCATTCATCGCAAAAGTAGATTTAAATCCAAGCCATCCATTCAAAAAGTAGAAAAATCATTTCATATCTATAAATATAAGAAACCACAACATCACAATTATCTCATCTCAGTTTTCATCTTTATCTTTTCCTCAAAAAATGTCAGTTCGTAAAGAAAGTTATACAGAGAATGAAGACATACTTTTGTGTAAAGTTTATATGGAAATTTCACAAGATCCTAGCATAGGCACATCACAATCAGCACAACGATTCTGGCAACGCGTGGAAGATGGATTCAATCAAGCTGAAGAAAGAGATCCGACTTGGCCAGAGCGTACGCAAAGATCTATGCAGGCTCATATTCAAGCCATCGAGAAAGCAACAAAAAAATTCCATGGATGTATCTGAGCTGCTGAAGCAAGAAATCGAAGCGGTGCTTCAAATGCAGACATAGTGAGTGTTTAATCATATTTTAATGTTTCATTTTCCTTTGTACGTGCGATTAATTGATTATAATTATTTGTAGATGAATGAAGCCATGCAAATGCTCAAGACAGATTCTAAATACAAATCGGGTTGGAAATTTTCTCATGTTTGGGAAATGATTAAAAATTTTGAAAATTTTAAAGATTGTGCAGGGAGCTCTAGACAACAAGCATCACGTGGGATGCAAAGTTCTGATTCGGAAAGTCAGGCTCATACTTTGCATGGCTCACAAACTTTGTCTTCATTTCCTATGAGCTGTGATGATAGCGAGGAACAAATCCTTGGCGGTTCTTCTTCATCAAGGCCTATAGGGGTGAAGAGGGCTAAACTGAAGAAAAAACAGTCGAATAACTCGGAATCAATTATTGCTACTCTAGAAAAATAAAATGAGCAATATACTGCAGGCATGAAACAAGCAAATGATAATATGTCTATGTTTTTGAAACAACAAAAGAATAACCATGATCTCAAAACTATGAAGGAAGAAAATAAAATCATGGCTATGGACTTGAGCTCCATAGTCGATCCTGATAGTCGTGCTTATTTTCAAGCCGAGAGAAGACGCATTTTACAAAAAAGAGCTCAGCAACTAGAACAACCAAATGACTATGAAACTGGAACATATCCCTCGTACTTCGATAATATAGGAGGTTCTGGTTCTGGTTTACCGGATTATTAGATTATGTTTTTCATTTTGTTATTGTAATTTGTCGTTTGTCTTTATTTTAGTTTTATGTCATTGTAACGTAATTTCCATTTGTCGGACATGTTATGTAATAGGAGTACTTTTATTACTAAATATTGTACTATTATTGTATTATAATATTAAATACTACTAATACAATTCATACTCAATAAAATAACTAATACTCAACAAATTATTTTCAATCTTACCTACATATTTATTTAAATTATATATTAAACTCACAACATAATGATTTAATAAAATAAAATAGACTTATTGATATATTATAAATATACTAACATATTTATTTAAAAAATACACTAACTTCAAAAATTAACATACATTAATTGTACTATGAAAACATTATAGTATAAATTAAAATGTATTTTTTTTCAACAAAAACGCCCTTTGTGGGCGGGAGGTTTAGGCAGACCTCCAACCCGTAAATAGAATCAAAATAAAATGTTCTAACAGCATGATTTTAGCCCACAGTTCCGCCTCAAAGCTCGATGATGCGGCTATTGGAGCACAGAAGGCACACAGAAGTCCTCCATCAGAGCCTCGAACCAATCCTACCTCCCCCACCTCCATTGTCGATGTAGAGAAGGCACCATCAGTGTTTAGCTTCACCCAAGGGGCATCAGGTGGATGCCATAGGACCATGAGTGACCGCAGAACACGCTGTCTGGGGGAGAAAGACATGAAATCAACCGACGGCGAGCATCCCCTCCAGTGGGTCGGGGTGATCTTGCCGGCCAAGACAAGCACGTGCAGGTGGTTGGTGACCTGCCAAATAACATGAGAATGACGAAAAGGACGACCGCCATGCTTGCAGCCGTTCCTCTCCGTCCAAAGAAACCAAGCAATCAAACAGGGAACAAGAAAACTAATATGTAAGGCGGGAGCCCTCTGGAAAGAGGACCTCCGCCAGTGACCTAGTCTAAGTACAATATCAGTGCTCGTGTGAATCGGTGTGTGCGAGGAAGGAAACCAGGCATCAAAATACTCCCATGCAGAAAAAGCCGATTGACTCAAGAAAAAGACATGACTAAGAGACTCGACTGAAGGAGACCGACAGCACTGACATCTAGACGCTAACTCAATCCCTCTCCTCTGCAACTTTTCATCCACCGACAACCTACCAAATAACAACCTCCAAATGAACACCGAGATGGTAGGGGTCAACCCTTGGTTCCAGATAAGCCCTAAAATCTCCCTCTTCGGCAATCTAGTCCGGATGCTTTCCCAGGCTGAGGTCATAGAGAACTCGCCATGGCTAGTCAGACTCCACCGCCTCACATCCTTCGCCCCCAACTCGATCGGCGTGGCTCTGATCTGGTCGTACGCCAAACCTGAAAGATAAACTATGCAGCATATACTCATCCCATGCATAATCACGCCAATATGATGCAATGACCTGAGATTGAGGATGATCATTTCCCGGTACGCACAGACTTCGAATGGGGCTAGCCCCAAGCCAGACATCATCCCAGAAGTTGATCTTTCCCTCACCCCAAGGACCAACGGATAAACTCATGCATGTATGACCAAATACGTCACAAACGATGAAATTTCTGTTTAGAGGGGAAGGATGTAACATCCCAAACTTTTGTGACCCTTTTTATTATGTTTTTGGAATTTTGGAATTTTGAAACGTTTGATTTCATGTGATTAAGTGCCTTGCGTGGAATGAATTATCGTGTTTAATGTGATTGATGAGCTTGAGTTTTATATTTTTCCAATGATGGGAAATAACTAATAAGATCATGCATTTATTCTTTCACGAGTCAATTCATTGAAATATACGGCCCTTCCTAATTATTGAAATAGTACTTCTTTTGTGGATTTAATTAATTATTTTGGGACTTTAATCCAAATTAAATCCAAACTAATGACCCCTAAATTGTACTACATGAAATTCGAACTCCATTTTATTTTTCCTTGGGAGTTTTCGAAAATCTCCTATAGGAGAAAGAATTAATTCCTTTGATTTAATTGGTGCTTTATTGACTCCCTTCCTTTGAATTTAATCCAATTAAATCATGTGATAATTTATTTCTTCACCCAAATTAAATAGAGAGTTGGGATATTTCTTTGGCTATTTAGCCTTGCAATTTTCGGCCCTCTCCAATAAATTTTGGAGAATATTTTATTTGTTTCATAATTTGAGGAATCCCTTTTTATTCAAATAAATTCCTATGTCTAATTAATTGGGGATGTGAATACTTTTCTTCTATTGTTCCTCCATATCACACGCCCCCTATGCATTATTTTCCTTGTGGGAATTTAATTAATTATTGCCTATTTTATGGGAGCCTTTTTCCATAAAGAAATTACCTAATTTAAATCCTATTCTATTTAATTGGGGATTTAAATAATTTCCTTGTACAAATTCCTCTTGAAATTTTCAGCCCCCACCATATTATTTCCTACTTGGAGATTTAATTTATTTGTTTCCTTGTATCCATTATTTTATTTCCTAAGTTGTGGATTTATTTCTCTCCAAGTAAAAAAAATCAAATAATTCCTTGTTAATTTTCAGCCATAATTTTCAAAAATTTGGCTCTTCATAATTGTGGGATTTTTATTCATTAGTCTATATTTTAATCCTCCACAATTTATTTATTTAAATTACCCATGGATTAAACCTAGCAAATAAATAGCACCTAAACAAACCCTAGCCCCCATTTCCCTACAATTTTCGCCCCCTCTCTTCTCTCCCTCTCCCAAACGGTTTTCTCTCCTCTCCCACTCTCCCATCTCCAAAAATCTTCCATTAAAGCCTATTCTTGCAACCATTGAAAGTATCTTCAAGAGTTTCCGACGGATCGCTTCGTTCTTCGCTTCTACCGATTCGTTTTGTGTCAAAGAAGGTATATTGCTCACTTTTCTCATCCTATCCGTTTTAACCATGTTCTTGAGTCCTACATGCATGTAGTGGAGGTAGGATTGATAGATCGCAAGATTTAACGGGGGGAAAGTGTGTTTTCGTAAGAACTTGGATGATATTGTATGTTTGATTGAAATCATGTGATATTGGATTGAATTAATTGGTGAACAATATGAGTTTATGTGAAAATATGTGTATGAGGAACGTGTAAGCATGATTAGGTGTTTTCGAGCATGAAGAATCGGTGTTTTCGTTGTGGAAATTTAAAAGCCCTATTTTCGAATTTGAACCAGAATTCTGTGATGCTCGACCAGTGACTTATGATCTGTATTCGACCCATCAAACGAACGAATTTTGCTACGAAATTTTTACTGAGTAAACTTCAAGATGATTTCTGTGTCTCGTGTGAATTTCAGCCTGTTTTATCGAAAAATGAATTTTAAATAAATTTTTGAAGTCGACTGCGCGAATCTGCCAGAAACGTGAGTTCTCGCCATGAATGTTTCGTTTTCTGTTTGACTGACCAAATGAACTCCGATTGACGTAATTCTTGAACTATATTAAAATTTGAAGTTTTCTCTGAGTCGTGTTAAATGTTCAGCCTTTTTGGGCATCGTATGAATTTATGGTGAATTTTGCAAATGAACTGCGCAATACTGTCAGATATTGTATGTTCCGACCAGAGAGTTCAATACGTGACATGACTGACTAAATGATATGATTTTGATATGAAAATTTTCATGGATGAACTTGAATGTGTCCTCTGTGTTGTGACCAAAATTTAGCATGTTTTGAGGTCGGGTGAATTTATAGTGATTTTTACAAAACGGTCTCGCATTTCTGCCAGTTTCTGCCTTGATTTAAATGACACTTACTTTCAAGTTTAAAAGTATTGTATGATGCATGTATGTCCAAGGAACGTGTTTAAATGTTGAAATCACTTGCGATAAGTTGAAATGTGTTACGTGTGTTTTATACCCTTGTGATGTATGTTGGGTTTTGGGATTGAGGAGAACGATGAGAGTTAAACGATAGGACATGCATAGTAGTATGTTGTTGTGTGAGGCTGACTTGTGTTGTCGTTGACAAGGGTGTTGTGTTTTCGTGAACTCGAGGATCGAGAGTTGCTAAGTTGGGTTGTGGTTTTGCTAAGAGAACGAGGTGGGCTTTCTTTCAAACCTCTTTACTTTTTCGAAAAATATCATGTGGAGATACAAGGGTGGTTTAACTGTTATGTCATACCATGGACTGTTTTTGTTATGAGTTTGTGTGCCTGATGCCTAGTTCGTATGAGTTTACTCCGTTAGGCTACATGGCTGCGTTGTGAAACGAATTCGGGTCCGAGTAGGGCCGTAAACCCTATCGGGCTGTGTACACTGGTGGGATCGTGAGCCGTCCTTGCAAGTCGGCCGGTCTCGTGGGCGAAGAGTGTGGCCACACTTTCGTCGCACTGTGGTTGTGACTGTTGGATTGATGTGAAAAGTGGGGAGATTATTTGACTGGCCAGTCTATGAAACATTTTTTTGGTGTTCTCGTGATAATTTCTTTACTGCGTATAAAACTCGAGATCACTGGTATGGATGACATAACTTGATAAATGTTTTCGGCATGAGCCCATTGAGTACAACAAGTACTCAGCCCTGCAATTTCTTTTAAAAATTTTGCAGGTTGAGCGGGATGTTGCGGTGGATGTTGAGCTGGCTAGAGACCTTAGGATACGTTGTGTCGTCATACATAGGCGTGATCCTTGACTCTCCTTGAACCTTATTTATCCGCTGCTATGTTTTAATTTATGTCTTAAGACCTTAAGCTGTTCGTTTTGGTGTTGGAACATGTATGGTGGTGTTAGGATTTAAACGTGCATCTACGTTGTCTTTTGAAAATGGTATTCTCTGAGATTTAAGATAAGTGCTTGTTCTACTTTAGTTTTAGTTGTTATATTTCTTAAGTCTAATTTTTCCCATTATATTTTTAAAAGTATTTTATCTTATGTCTTTTCAAAAAAAATATAACCTTAAAATCTTTAAACTAAGTTGTTTTCCTTTCTTCAAATTAATTAAGTTGTTCTTTTTAAATTGTAATCCATGCATGTCGGTCACGATCGCCGCATTTGTGGTACCCCTTGTATGGGCGGTCGTGACAGAGTGGTATCAGAGCTTTGTTCTTTCGCTCTGGTCCGAGAGTCTTCTTTCACTTTAAGTCTAAGTAGTAAACTGTTATGGACTAGAAATGTCACGAAGGCTCAACATCCAAAGCATCACGCTCAACCGATGAAAGTGAGGTATGTGTACATTGTTGGAAGTATGCGAGATTGATGTATGAAATGTATGATGATATGATATGACGTTTGACTAGTTTATGTATGTGAATGAATGATATGATGAGGATGGTTTGGGCAAATGAATGCATGAGCATTTAATTACGTGATGCTGTGATGTGATTCTCATGTTGAAATTCGTGAATAAATGATGTGATGACATAAAGAAGTTGAATGTGAGCATGAGTTGCGTGATGATCTAAACGCATGCTTTATGTGGAAATAATGTTGTGATAGTATGATTTTGTTGAGTATGAGCATGATTGTCAAGATGACCTAAACATGTGTTGTATGTAAGAATGTGATATTGTTCTGGTATGCTTATGTGAAACATGAGCATGAGTGACATAATGTCGTAATTATGTGTTATGTGTGAAAGTTCTACGATGTAAGCATGCGAACATAGGAAGATGGAGTGTTTTACATCAAAAATGGAAATTGATGAGTTGTTTTGTGAATGTTGGAATTTTTGAAAAAAAAAGAGTAATCTAAAAATGTTGTTTCAAACACATATGTGAAGTGCATGAGTGTTTTGTCTGGAATACAAATGCGTTATGAGTTTTGAAAGATTTGCATGGTGTTTGACATGTAGAAAAAAAAATGGGAGAATGATTTTGAGGTTGATTGTTTTGCGATATTAATGACTATTTGTTCTAGTGGAGTTTGATTAAGGAAAAAAGTTTATGTTGTAGAAAGTTGTCGGAATTTTTGAAAAAAAAAAATATCTTTGAACTTTAAATGAAAACATGTTAGTTCTTGCTTTTGGGAAAATTTATTGATCAACGGAAAATGCTGTGTTTATGAATGGTTCAAAAAAAAATTTTGAGTTTCGAAAAAAAATATAATTAACTTTTCGTTTGGAAAATTTAGCTACGAAAGTGTGATGTTATGTATGCTATGAGGTGCGAAATATGATGCGTTGTTCTACGGTTTGTTTTATACGCATGATGAAAGTTGATGCAAAAGTATGTTTTAGTTTGAGTCAAAGCTTTTACTTTAAAAGTGAGATGCAGAAAAAAATTTGGGGAACATGTGAAAGTTTAAAGAAATTTTGTTTCTAAAGTTTTGAATATAATTGTGAAGTTCGAAAGTGTTTTGCGATGGAATGTGAAAATATGGTGTGTTTATCTTGAGGTATGAATGACGTAAATTGTGGTAGATGATGATCTATGAGATGATGAATTGTGTTGTGAACTTAGAGTACCTAAAATATAAGCCTAGTTGACCGCGCGAATCGTAGTTCTAAGTTGAAAACTTAACTATTGCTTCTCTGAGCAATGAAACGTACGAGAATATGAAAGTTAAGGCAAACCCTTAAGTCAAGGTGCGAGACAAGAAGAGCTGAAGCTAAGTGATATTTTCATGCAACGACGAGCGATCATACTCGCGATTTAAATTAGTATAGTTTAATCTTGCGTAAGTGGAAGCACGATGGAGATGATCTCCATACCCTGCTAAGGAGCACGAGGATGATAACCATGTCCTACGAGGATAGTCATTATGACAGGCAAAGAATTTTATGAAGATATGGATTCCAACTATCGTTATTAGCGGCAATGACACGAAGAATCTCAGCGTGGAATCCACGGTTCTTAGAGCGATGTTACCAGTTTCGGCTTGCGAATGATGAACAAGGAGGTGCGACTTTAATAGCTGGAACAAACTATTCTAATCTACAGTTCTTACTTGGATTATAAGAAGTTATCTTTCAGGACCTTTCAAATAGCCGTGAGCCATTGTCTATTTAACAGCTTGTTTCATTCACCCCTTGCAAGTGATGTATATTGTTTCTTTTCCTCCATTGAGTCATAACTCACTTTCAGTTCTTGGAAAGTGGTGTTGCCTTCATAACTTTGGACACTTGGGTTGATTGTAGTCTTCTTTGACCTATTATTTATACGGATCATATTTTGACTTTGTGAGCCTTTGCTATTGACCTTCATTCCTAAGATTGCTTGCAGTTATGTCCTTCAATACGATCACGTTTCGTAGACATGTTTTTTCTGTGGGATATTTCTCTTGGAACTTTTGTTCAACTTTTATTTTGTCACCATGTTTGTGTCAAGTTCTTTCTTACAGAGTGAAATTCTTTTTGGTTCAGTTCATGTATCCTTTCCGTAATAGAACCTTTCTTTCTACAAAATGAAGTTAAGGCCTATATTTTGTTCCTTGCCTTAACAAACTTAATCCACTTGATTTTTGTTTTCAATAGCCCATTTGACTTTGATTGCCTTTCACAAACTTATGAACCCATTGATGTTATTCTATCAATCCATATTATGATTTTCGTTGAACCATGATCAGTACCGCCTTGTGACAAATGCCTACATTTCTAACTCCTCATGCAACTGATCATTTCTTTTCCCTCAACCCTTTAAGTCATTATCCATTGATGTGTGGACCTTTCAAATTTGGTCGAGCAACTGAATTGTCTTTTGGTAGCCTACTATGAGAGTTGACATTAATTTGATTTCATCCCATATTCATGACCTATCTTATGTTCTTTCAAGCTCCGAGGGGATGATCATAACCAATTGTTACAATTCAAAAATCGGTTCATATCCAAGTTAAGACTGTTTGACTAAAGTTTGTGTTAGGAGAGTTAGGAGTAGTAGCTCGACTTTTACACGTCATGCCTTTGGGGAATGTAGACATAATCTTGGGAACGGATTGGCTTACCGAGAACCACGTAACGATTTACTGTAAAGAGAGGCAGATTTCCTTTCAAGCCCCGGGCGAAGAGTCGACTATCTTGTATGGGATCTCCATGAACCGACGAACCTCCAAAATCTCCGCATTGCAAGCAATTACAATGATAAGGAAAGGACGTCCGGCGTATCTGGTATACTTGAATGGGGAAGAAAAGAAAGAATTGAGGGTGGAAGACGTGGCAGTGGTGCGAGATTTTCCCGAGGTGTTCCCCGAAGCTTTACCAGGACCGTCACCCCACAGACAGGTGGAGTTCACCATTGATTTAGAACCAGGATCAGCGCCAGTATCAAAGGCGCCATACCGAATGGCCCCTAAGGAGTTGGCCGAGTTGAAGGTCCAGTTGCAGGAACTGTTGGACTTGGGTTTCATTCGACCCAGTGTGTCACCATGGGGAGCACCAGTTCTGTTCGTTAAGAAGAAGGACGGAACGATGAGAATGTGCATCGACTATCGTGAGCTTAACAAGATGACTTTGAAGAATAAGTACCCACTGCCAAGGATTGATGACTTATTTGACCAGCTACGAGGAGCGGGCGTATTCTCGAAAATGGATTTGAGATCAGGGTATCATCAACTAAAGGTCCGACGAGAGGATGTGCCTAAGACTGCTTTTCGCACTCGTTATGGCCATTATGAGTTCGTCGTGATGCCGTTTGGTCTGACCAACGCCCCAGCCGTTTTCATGGACTCAATGAACCGAGTTTTCCACGAGTATCTTGACAAGTTTGTGTTAGTCTTCATCGACGACGTGTTGGTATACTCGAAGAACGAGGAGGAGCATGGACAGCACCTACAAACAGTGTTGGAAACGTTGCAAAGAGAGAAACTTTATGCCAAGTTTAGTAAGTGTGAGTTTTGGTTGACTCGAGTGAACTTCCTTGGTCATATTGTGACGGCAAATGGGATTCAAGTAGACCCAGCAAAGGTCGAGGCCGTACAGAATTGGAAATCGCCGAAAATGCCAAGTGAAATCCGCAGTTTCTTGGGATTGGTGGGATATTATCGACGCTTCATTGAAGGATTCTCTAAGATTGCGAGACCGATGACGCAACTACTAAAGAAGGGAATCAAGGTAGTTTGGACGCCAGAGTGCGAGGCGAGTTTCCAACTGTTGAAGGAGAAATTGACTATAGCACCAGTCCTAGCGGTACCAGAACCCAACAAGGACTTCGCCGTCTACACGGACGCGTCGAAAGTAGGACTAGGATGCGTGTTGATGCAAGATGGGAAGGTGATAGCATATGCTTCCCGACAGTTGAGACCAAATGAATTGAATTTTCTGACGCATGATTTGGAGTTAGCTGCAGTGGGTGCAAGATTGGCGACCCTAGTGATTGAGCCAGATTTGAGAACCAAGCTCATAGAAGCCCAGCGACGTGATGGAAAGTTGGAGGAATTACGTGCGAAGGTAAGAGCCGAGAAGCTTGATCATTACCGTGAGGAGGCGGATAATGCTTTGACGTATGATGGACAATTGTGTGTGTCGAGCGATGAGGTGCTAAAAGAGGAGATTTTGAGTGAAGCGCACGACACGCCTTACACCGCACACCCCGGAAGCACGAAGATGTATCGGGATTTGAAGCAACGGTTTTGGTGGAATGGAATGAAAGGGGACGTCGCGTCATTTGTGGAACGATGTCTAGCACGCCAACAAGTGAAGGCCTTACACCAACGGCCATATGGGAAGTTACAACCGCTAGAGATTCTCGAGTGGAAGTGGGAGCATCTAGCTATGGATTTCGTGACGGGTTTTCCAAAGTCACAAAGGGGCAACACCGCAATCTGGGTAATCATTGATCGACTTACTAAAAGCGCGCACTTCTTACCGATTAAGATTACTTATGGCGCGGACAAACTGGCAAAGCTCTACGTGAGCGAGATTGTGCGATTGCATGGAGTGCCAAAGACCATCGTGTCCGACCGCGATACGAAGTTCACATCGAAGTTTTGGATGAGTTTGCAAAGGGAATTGGGTACACAGTTGAACTTTAGTACTGCTTATCACCCGCAAACAGACGGGCAATCGGAGAGGACGATTCAGACACTTGAAGATATGTTGCGAGCCGTTGTCTTAGATCGAGGGGAAAATTGGGAAACGGTTCTACCTTTGGTTGAATTCGCCTACAACAATAGCTATCAAGCGACGATCGATATGGCCCCGTACGAAGCTTTGTATGGCAGGAAGTGTCAATCCCCACTTTTTTGGGATGAAGTCGGCGAGAGGAAGATGTTAGGACCCCGATGCTATAAAGGAGATGACTGAAAGTGTGCATCAAATCCGCGTAAGGATCAAGGAAGCTCAAGATAGACAGAAGTCGTATGCCGACGTGCGTCGAACGGAAATCAAATTCAACGTTGGTGACAAAGTGTTCTTGAAAGTGTCCCCGACAAGAGGAGTTGTGAGATTTGGAGTGAAGGGCAAGCTGAAACCGCGTTTTGTAGGACCGTACGAGATCATCGACGAAGTAGGTCCTGTAGCGTATCGTTTGGCGTTACCTCCCAGCTTTGGGAACGTGCACAACGTGTTCCACGTGTCGCAGTTGCGCAAGTACGTGTTTGACCCCAAACATGTGATTCACCAAGAGGAAGTGATCCTAAGCCCCGACATGAGCTATGAGGAAAGGCCCGAAGCAATCCTAGATCGGAAGGTACAAGAGCAACGAAACAAGACGATAGCGTCTGTGAAGGTGTTGTGGAAGCACCATGGTCCCGAGGAAGCTACGTGGGAGTTAGAAGATAAGATGAAAGGAAAGTTTCCCGAGTTGTTTGTGTGAGACGATTAAATTTCGGGACGAAATTTCTGTTTAGAGGGGAAGGATGTAACATCCCAAACTTTTGTGACCCTTTTTATTATGTTTTTGGAATTTTGGAATTTTGAAACGTTTGATTTCATGTGATTAAGTGCCTTGCGTGGAATGAATTATCGTGTTTAATGTGATTGATGAGCTTGAGTTTTATATTTTTCCAATGATGGGAAATAACTAATAAGATCATGCATTTATTCTTTCACGAGTCAATTCATTGAAATATACGGCCCTTCCTAATTATTGAAATAGTACTTCTTTTGTGGATTTAATTAATTATTTTGGGACTTTAATCCAAATTAAATCCAAACTAATGACCCCTAAATTGTACTACATGAAATTCGAACTCCATTTTATTTTTCCTTGGGAGTTTTCGAAAATCTCCTATAGGAGAAAGAATTAATTCCTTTGATTTAATTGGTGCTTTATTGACTCCCTTCCTTTGAATTTAATCCAATTAAATCATGTGATAATTTATTTCTTCACCCAAATTAAATAGAGAGTTGGGATATTTCTTTGGCTATTTAGCCTTGCAATTTTCGGCCCTCTCCAATAAATTTTGGAGAATATTTTATTTGTTTCCTAATTTGAGGAATCCCTTTTTATTCAAATAAATTCATATGTCTAATTAATTGGGGATGTGAATATTTTTCTTCTATTGTTCCTCCATATCACACGCCCCCTATGCATTATTTTCCTTGTGGGAATTTAATTAATTATTGCCTATTTTATGGGAGCCTTTTTCCATAAAGAAATTACCTAATTTAAATCCTATTCTATTTAATTGGGGATTTAAATAATTTCCTTGTACAAATTCCTCTTGAAATTTTCGGCCCCCACCATATTATTTCCTACTTGGAGATTTAATTTATTTGTTTCCTTGTATCCATTATTTTATTTCCTAAGTTGTGGATTTATTTCTCTCCAAGTAAAAAAAATCAAATAATTCCTTGTTAATTTTCAGCCATAATTTTCAAAAATTTGGCTCTTCATAATTGTGGGATTTTTATTCATTAGTCTATATTTTAATCCTCCACAATTTATTTATTTAAATTACCCATGGATTAAACCTAGCAAATAAATAGCACCTAAACAAACCCTAGCCCCCATTTCCCTACAATTTTCGCCCCCTCTCTTCTCTCCCTCTCCCAAACGGTTTTCTCTCCTCTCCCACTCTCCCATCTCCAAAAATCTTCCATTAAAGCCTATTCTTGCAACCATTGAAAGTATCTTCAAGAGTTTCCGACGGATCGCTTCGTTCTTTGCTTCTACCGATTCGTTTTGTGTCAAAGAAGGTATATTGCTCACTTTTCTCATCCTATCCGTTTTAACCATGTTCTTGAGTCCTACATGCATGTAGTGGAGGTAGGATTGATAGATCGCAAGATTTAACGGGGGGAAAGTGTGTTTTCGTAAGAACTTGGATGATATTGTATGTTTGATTGAAATCATGTGATATTGGATTGAATTAATTGGTGAACAATATGAGTTTATGTGAAAATATGTGTATGAGGAACGTGTAAGCATGATTAGGTGTTTTCGAGCATGAAGAATCGGTGTTTTCGATGTGGAAATTTAAAAACCCTATTTTCGAATTTGAACCAGAATTCTGTGATGCTCGACCAGTGACTTATGATCTGTATTCGACCCATCAAACGAACGAATTTTGCTACGAAATTTTTACTGAGTAAACTTCAAGATGATTTCTGTGTCTCGTGTGAATTTCAGCCTGTTTTATCGAAAAATGAATTTTAAATAAATGTTTGAAGTCGACTGCGCGAATCTGCCAGAAACGTGAGTTCTCGCCATGAATGTTTCGTTTTCTGTTTAACTGACCAAATGAACTCCGATTGACGTAATTCTTGAACTATATTAAAATTTGAAGTTTTCTCTGAGTCGTGTTAAATGTTCAGCCTTTTTGGGCATCGTATGAATTTATGGTGAATTTTGCAAATGAACTGCGCAATACTGTCAGAAATTGTATGTTCCGACCAGAGAGTTCAATACGTGACATGACTGACTAAATGATATGATTTTGATATGAAAATTTTCATGGATGAACTTGAATGTGTCCTCTGTGTTGTGACCAAAATTTAGCATGTTTTGAGGTCGGGTGAATTTATAGTGATTTTTACAAAACGGTCTCGCATTTCTGCCAGTTTCTGCCTTGATTTAAATGACACTTACTTTCAAGTTTAAAAGTATTGTATGATGCATGTATGTCCAAGGAACGTGTTTAAATGTTGAAATCACTTGCGATAAGTTGAAATGTGTTACGTGTGTTTTATACCCTTGTGATGTATGTTGGGTTTTGGGATTGAGGAGAACGATGAGAGTTAAACGATAGGACATGCATAGTAGTATGTTGTTGTGTGAGGCTGACTTGTGTTGTCGTTGACAAGGGTGTTGTGTTTTCGTGAACTCGAGGATCGAGAGTTGCTAAGTTGGGTTGTGGTTTTGCTAAGAGAACGAGGTGGGCTTTCTTTCAAACCTCTTTACTTTTTCGAAAAATATCATGTGGAGATACAAGGGTGGTTTAACTGTTATGTCATGCCATGGACTGTTTTTGTTATGAGTTTGTGTGCCTGATGCCTAGTTCGTATGAGTTTACTCCGTTAGGCTACATGGCTGCGTTGTGAAACGAATTCGGGTCCGAGTAGGGCCGTAAACCCTATCGGGCTGTGTACACTGGTGGGATCGTGAGCCGTCCTTGCAAGTCGGCCGGTCTCGTGGGCGAAGAGTGTGGCCACACTTTCGTCGCACTGTGGTTGTGACTGTTGGATTGATGTGAAAAGTGGGGAGATTATTTGACTGGCCAGTCTATGAAACATTTTTTTGGTGTTCTCGTGATAATTTCTTTACTGCGTATAAAACTCGAGATCACTGGTATGGATGACATAACTTGATAAATGTTTTCGGCATGAGCCCATTGAGTACAACAAGTACTCAGCCCTGCAATTTCTTTTAAAAATTTTGCAGGTTGAGCGGGATGTTGCGGTGGATGTTGAGCTGGCTAGAGACCTTAGGATACGTTGTGTCGTCATACATAGGCGTGATCCTTGACTCCCCTTGAACCTTATTTATCCGCTGCTATGTTTTAATTTATGTCTTAAGACCTTGAGCTGTTCGTTTTGGTGTTGGAACATGTATGGTGGTGTTAGGATTTAAACGTGCATCTACGTTGTCTTTTGAAAATGGTATTCTCTGAGATTTAAGATAAGTGCTTATTCTACTTTAGTTTTAGTTGTTATATTTCTTAAGTCTAATTTTTCCCATTATCTTTTTAAAAGTATTTTATCTTATGTCTTTTCAAAAAAAATATAACCTTAAAATCTTTAAACTAAGTTGTTTTCCTTTCTTCAAATTAATTAAGTTGTTCTTTTTAAATTGTAATCCATGCATGTCGGTCACGATCGCCGCATTTGTGGTACCCCTTGTATGGGCGGTCGTGACACAAACAAATCTGTCTCCAAGAAATCCAATGTAACTTCCTCTTTTCTCCAACTGTACCCCAAAAATATCTAGCCAGAATCTGCTCCAACTCGTCCAGAAAGCCAAGCAGAGGATTCATGACCTGTAAGATGTTAAGCGGGATGGCGGCGAGGGTGCTCTTAATCAAAGCAAGCCGACCCCCAAAAGCAAGGTGTCGATGGGACCAACTGTGGATTCTGTCCATGAGCTTCTGCCTGAGGGGCAAGAGATGATCTGCTTTCCTTGCTCCTCTGAAGATCGGGACCCCAAGGTATGTGAATGGCATCACCCCTCTTTGAAAGCCTCCAACCTCCTCAACAATGCTAGCAAACTCCATGTGCTCAGTCGCCAAAAAAAATGTGTCTTCCCATTATTCACCTTCTGCCCAGTTACAACAATGTAGTGATCCAGACATCCAACCAATCTTTCCACTGCCTCTCTATGTGCCCTCCCGCGTAGGAGAGATGAGTGATAATAGGGGCTTTTTTTTGGCATCTGTATATCATCTCTCTATTCCCCTTGATCAGCCTATCCAGACATCTTGAAAGGTAGTCTGCCGCTAACACAAAGAGGGAAGGCGATAAGGGATCCCCTTGTCTTAGCCCCCTTGAGGACTGAAAGAAACCCGCCGGACCCCCGTTCACCAAGACCGAGAACCAACATGAAGAGATGCATCTACTAATCATACTCACCCAGGCTATTGAGAATCCCATCGTTTCTAAGACCTTGAGCAAAAACGGCCACTGGACTCTATCATACGCCTTTGCCATATCCAGCTTGAGTGCCAGATTGGGCAATCTCCCTCTACTCGAAAGCTCCTTCCCCAGGTCATGTATCAACTCTTGGGCCAGAAGAGCATTGTCACTAAGCAGGCGGCACTTGATGAATCCACTCTGATTCGGTGCAATGACAAGGGGAAGTAAAGGTGCAAGTCTTGAAGCAATGATCTTTGTGATGATCTTATTCGTAATATTGCAGAGGTTGATCGGTCTATTACCACCCACGTGATCGGGTTAGGCTTCTTCGGAATGAGGACTATCATGGTAGCCGTTAAGCT
Source organism: Salvia splendens (assembly GCF_004379255.2). Taxonomy (NCBI): domain Eukaryota; kingdom Viridiplantae; phylum Streptophyta; class Magnoliopsida; order Lamiales; family Lamiaceae; genus Salvia; species Salvia splendens. The sequence goes on from NC_056034.1 coordinate 27,552,899, forward strand.
TCGGGGCATAAACGCCCCACTGAAAAAGTCTGCCACAGCTGCAATCACATCCCTCCCCACAGTGTCCCACTAGTGCTGAAAAAATAAAGAAGTGAACCCATCCGGCCAGGACACACTATCACCACTGATCCCAAAAACTACATCCCTAACCTCCTTCTCCTGCGGTGGCGCACACAGGGCCTCCTGATCCACTAAATCTGGAAGTGTATGGATGAGAGATAAGTCAGGCTCTACAAGGTCCCCAACGTCCGATGTCAGAAGCTGCTGAAAGAAGGCTGCCGCTGACTCCCTGATCTCTGTCTCCTCTGTCAGTGCCTGCCCCCCAAACTCGACCGTGTGTATCCTCGACTTAATTCTCTTCTGTCTGACCCAGCCATGAAAGAATTTGGAGTTCCTTTCTCCGTCAGCAGCCCATCTAATTGCCACCTTTTGCCTCCAAAATTCTTCCTCCATCTTTGCCGTGATGATGAGCTCTGCAGACACTCGACTGAATTCAGCTCTATGTGCTGGTGTCGGGTCACTATCATATAAAATTTGTGCCTCAAGCACTGCCTGCTCTGCATCCTTTAGGTTCTGGATGATGTTGCCAAAAACTTCTCTGTTCCAAACCTTTAGGAGCTTCTTGGTCCTGATGAGCTTGAGTTGGAGGTTCATCATGCCATTATATCATGTCTCTGCCTCCCAGACTCTGGCAATCTCGCCCCTAAAAGTCTCATGTCTCACTGGCGGGCTCGGAAACGCGCGGATTAAGATTTGATCAAGTTATATGGAGGATAACTGAATCGGTTGGACCAGTTAGCAAATTGTCGTTGCCACTTAATCGAATCAATCCTTGAACCGAAACGCGCCAAAGATAATATTTATAACTCCCGATTTCGCACTACTTTAACAGTAAAGCGGCAAGTTCGGGGTCGATCCCACAGAGAAGTTGGTGTGTCGAGTGTGTGAGTAGTGAACAGAGGGTTGGCTGCTGCCACGCTTTAACTTGGGAGTTTTAACTATGGTTTTTATCTAGGCAGAATTCAAACTAGCTAGCTTGATCAACGGAAATTTAAACACTGGGTCAAGTAAATTGCAGGTAATAACTGAAAAGTAAATGCGTGATTTAAAAGAGAGAATAACTTCGATTAAACTAAGATACGATTACAGCGTGAAAATAAACTAAGCTAACACTTCGAAAATAAAGAAAGCGGTAAACTAAGAAGAATCTCAGCGGGAAACTTAAGTTACGCCGACAGAAATGGTTATTCTGCAGTGCTCCCTTCGGTCGCCCTTTTAACTACGCTATCTAAGCTAAACTAGAGATCTGAACTAAACTAAGCTAAGAGAGCAGAACTAAGCTAAACTAAGATAAACTAAGCTAAACTAGGCAGAAAGTAAAGTCTCGGATACTTTCTTGTGGTGGCACAACCTCTATTTATAAGCTCGATTCGGCCTCCAGCTGGATAACGATCTTGACAGGGAATATTCACTCATGCAGAGGATGAGCGACTCATTGATTGCTACGTTATCTTTCTTCTAGAATAACGACGCTTTTAGATAACAAATTTCTGATCGGTTCGTCCTGGCTTCTTCACAAGCTGGCACGTGTCCCTTTCTAGAACGTCGTCCTGGGTAACAGAATGGTGCGCCACATCCAGCTCATTTCCTCACGTTTTCCTTCTAGATAACAGCGGTCCCCACTTTAACTGCTTGACCTCGCCCCTTGATCAATTCCCCCGATTTTTGGCCTTTTTCACTTTTTGTACGTGCTTGATCAGTTCGGCCTTGCTGCCTTGGACAAGTAGCATTTCTGCACATTTTAACACTTGTTTGCGCGATAAACCGATCAAGTAGTATATGTTTTACCCCCAAAACCGATGCATAAAATGAGCCTTATCACTCACGCACATATTCTGAAATGTGAACGCCGGTCTCGTGGTCTGGATAGAGAATTGACATCCCACCAAAAGTGGCGCATGATCAGAGCTAAATCTCGGCAAATGTGTCACTCTCGTCATAGCAAACACCGATGTCCAATGCTCTCCAATCAAGATGCGGTCCAACCTCTCCCAAAGCCCCCCTGTGCCACGTGAAGATCGGTCCATCGAAACCTGGGTCAATCAGCTGGCACTCGGCAATAGCATCGGCAAAGTCCATCATGTCTCTTTGCCTGTCCGTGTCACTCCCCTGTCTCTCTTCATTGGTCAGGAACATGTTGAAATCCCCTCCCACAAGCCACGACCTTCCCTCCATAGCCAGCGAGATGTCTCCCAACTTCTCCCAAAGTGCCTGTCTCGTCTCTCTCGTGTGTCGCCCATATACTATGGTGATGTAGATCGGGAAAGGGAAGACTGCGGCAGAGATCTTAACGTGTAAGGCCTGTCTCGAGTCATCAACCACTTCCACTATCCAATCCTCATGGGCAAGAATCCAAATATGACCACTTTCATTGGATCCCGCAAACCGAAGGCCTTGAAAGTTCCTCCCAAAAGCTGGTGGCGTCCTCTGTGGTTCAATCACTGCCGCAAACAAAATCTTGTGTTCTCGAATCAGATATCTCAGATGTCTCTTAGTGCGGGCATTCGCCACACCCTGAGCGTTCCACACTAGGAACTGGCTCGTCATGGGAAACAAATCAGGTTTTGAGCGAGGTAGAAACCCTCGCTTTCTTCATCGCTGCTTCAATCACAGGTCGACGATCCCCATCACTAGCGATCTCCATCGGTGAGCTCCCATTTCTAGCAACCCCAATCCGTATTCCTTTTGCCCTTCTAGTCTCGTGAATAATCTGAGCATCTGCGGTCCCGTCGTGCAGAACCAAGGCCATGGACTCCTCTGTCTCAAGCTCCTTATCCTCCAAAATAACAAACATGTTACTATGGATCCCTAGTCCCATGTGATTCTCTCTACCCGACAAAAGGCTTTGTAATACCCCGTAAAAAAAGAGAAAAAAAATTAATTATTTATTCCAAATTTGTAGTCATCTACTTGGTCAAATATATTTCTCCAAACCCCATCACCAAACGATTTCTCCATATCTCCTCCTCTCCTTAAAAATCTCCAACCAAATACTCTCTGTTAACTCTATTTATCCATCTCCTTCCACAATCTAGCAAAACCGTCGTTCCTACCGTTTTCTTCCTTTCATTGAAGTTTGAAGGAGACCAAGAGAGTTGCAATTTTTCAATACCTTCTCTTCTGCAAGTCTTGCCTCTTTCGGAAGGTATATACACAAATCTTGATAGTCTCTGCATTCAATTCCATGATTTAGTTTCACATAATCACACACGGGAATGAATCCCTTTTGAAATTCTCAAAACTGTTGAATGATGGATTCGTGTGAAAGCCTCGATCTTTAACACTATTAGAAGCTACCCTTTTGTTTTCCCTTCAATTCAATTCTTGGAAAATATTTATGCCTACCTACTAAAAATTGGAATCGGATAATCAGAAATTTAATAAAGGTGAGAATGGGGAAAAGGGGATGGAACTTACCTGTTGTGCGAACGATGCTGCTCGGCGACGAAGGAGCAGTGACGGCTGTGAATTGCAACGGCTATGGACGGCGGCTGCTGGTACAATAGCGAACGAGAGGGAGAGAATCTGTTTTAGGGGTTTTTCTGTATACTTGGATGATATAGAGACGAGAACCTGAGCTTGTTGTGAGGAATTGTTGTGGTGAATTTGTGGAAGAATGGCAGAGGGAGAGAGAGACGTGAGATTGAGAGAGAGGAATTTTAATAAAATTGAATGAAGAAGAAAGAGGCTGGGAGACGTGTTTGGAGGCTGGGAGTACTTTAGTTCATTTGTTTAAAGGCCTGGGCCATTTAATTCATTTACAAATTTTGGGCCTGTGGTTTTTAGTGGTTTTTAAAAGAATTGGGCCTCATTAATTAAAATTGGATGTTTTGTTTGGCTCTTTTATTTTGTTTGGGGCTTCATAATTAAATTGGAGATATAAGGTGGGGGAATAATTAAGTTTTGGGCCGATAATTAATCGTGATGAATTATTTAATAAATCCCAGAGTATTTCGAAGGATGAATAATCTTTATCCTAAGTCCAAAATAAATATATTTTCAAAGGAAAATGGTCGCGATAATTTAATTATGCACTTTTCTAATTTTTGGGAATTTATTTCGATATCATGATGGAAAATACGACGAGTCAATGGAGGAACGCGGCCGCCGAATAATCGAAAACCGAGATAAACGATTTTAATTAGGGTGCATGCATCTTATTTATTTACTTGATTCATTGTGTTGATTTATGTGTTATTTAAATGTTAAAGGTGATTCCTTGCAAGAGAGACATGATATCAAGGGAAAGGAAATAATTTCGGATTAAGAACTTGAGGTGGGCTTTCTTTTTAAATAAGGGCAATGCCCTAAGTATATTTTTATGCGAAAATGATATGAATATTTGTCATGCCGTGTTTTGTTTTATTCTATGGAACCTATCTGATGTGGCTTTTTCCATCAATGGATAATCGAATTCGTGTCTGTCTAAGAAGTGAGTCCCTATTCAGGCTAGTGTACACCTATGGAGATCGTGAGCCGTCTTTTGGGTCGGCCGGTCTAGTGACTTGGAATGTGGCCACGTTCCTTGTCATCAATGGATCAGATATGGGAGATAGCTATGGGAAAATGGTTGATCAACCGAATTCTACAATGGAAATGATTTTAGTGTCTTGGGCGATTTCTAATGTTAAAACCCCAAGGTCACTCAATGGTGGCATGATAAATACTTTTTATAAAATGTTTTCGGCATGAGTCCACTGAGTGCATCAAGTACTCAACCCTGCATTTCTTTTTAAAAAATGTGCAGGTTGAGCAGTGACGAGTGCGGTGGGTGTTGAGCATAAAAGTGAAGAATGACTATCAAATGTCTAGAATATGTTGTGTCTTAATACATAGCATTATTCTACTCTCGAAATGCTTCCGCTAAATATTGTTTCTTTTGAGTTGTCGATTGTTGAGATACTATGATTTTATTCGAGCTATTCCCATTTGTTTCGGGCTATGGTTGAGTTGTGTTGTTTTCCCCTTTCTTCCCCGCTTCTTTAATCCTCCCCTAGTCGCGATAAATCGTGTTTTCTATCCTTAGAAAATGCGGGCATGACAGGCTCCCTCTAAAGGTGGGTGAGAGTGATCTTGGTCTGTTCTGCGATTCCCCACCGTCATCCATCTTAAACTCCGAGCCCTCGGTATCTGACATGGCTCGACCATCGACCTCCTCTAGCCGCCTCAGCCTTCTTTTCTCTCTATATCTGGCTCTGCTTTCCGGACTTCTCTTCTTCCTCTGTTTATGTCCCTGTCCAGAAGGGTGTGGGACAAGCATGCCCGAGTTCGGGACAACAGGAGGCTCTCGAGTCTGAAGACTGCTACTATGGTTGTCGTTTCGGTTCGCCACCACTCTGTATTCATACCTGGCTGCCTGACCTCTCTTATTCTGTCCCTGCGCCGCTGAGTCCCTCATAACATTGCCATTCTTACCTACACGGTTCCAGCCTGATTCTTCCTCTGTCTGCGCGGCTTGTTGCTTTCCCCGGTTCTGTCCCCCTTGTTCTCCTCTCTTCTCATTCTGATACTGTTGTGCCGGTCTGGAGAAGTCTTTTTTGGGTGGGGCCAGATTATTTCCAAGAGCGTAGCAATGATCCTCTAAATGTCCCACGTGCTTGCAGGCTGAACAGTAGTGTGGGATCTTATCCCATCTCTCCTGCAATGTCACATCCTTTCCCCCAAGTCGGAGTATGTATTTTCCTGGCACAAGCTTGGAGATGTCTATTTCAATGCAAATGCGTGCATATGACAGTCGTGCACATGTGATAGTGTTATGATCAATCTGTATGGGTTCACCAAACAATTTACTAATGGAAAAAAGCATAGATTCTTCAAATAGATGTATAGGTAATGCATGCAGATTACACCAAACAGCAGCGATGGGAGTCTCAAAATATAGGTCGAAATCAACAGTACATTTAAACATTCTCATTGGATGATGTTCAATAAACCAAGTATTATTGTTACTGGCTCCACATAAAACGTTCACATAATCATCAATCTCAGAAAGGGTAGTGAGGATATGCTTTGCATTAATAAAATTACAACTTAGCGTACCTTTCAGTTAGAAATTTGAGGGGGCCTTGCAAATCAAGTGGGGGGCTGGGATGGAGTGTGAGAACTTCCCAATCAGGGAGAGTCCCATGCGATCTGCAAGCTCAGAGTTATCAGTATCAGGTAAATGAAGGCAAGGGATACCGTCCTCCTGGGTTGCCGTGCCTCTTTGCTTCAGTTTATTGGGATCTAAGATGAATGGCACATTCGATGGCTTTGACTGACCATCCTTAAGCCTATCCGCCATGGTCTTATTTGTCTTCACCCAAGGATTTGTCTTGTCTTTCTCGGACCCCTGGGAAGTATGGGACGAGCCTTCTTGGCTAGGTTCCTATATGATGGAGCGATGCATCATCGCCATCCATTCCGGGGAGGGTGTGGGAAGGGTGTCTTTCTGTTTGGATTTTCGGCTTTGGGAGGGGGGTTTGAGAGTGCGGGTATTTTTGGATGGCCGAGAAGGCCGGGAGGAAATAGGTTTGGTCATGTATACTTTTTTAGGTGACGGCTCGGAAGAGGGTAATAAAAGGTGAGCAGTTTTAGGGTTGAAAAAGGGTTTCCGGGGTTTGGGTGAAGCTTGGTTGGAGGATGGGTTAATATTTAGGCCTTCTTGGGTATGGGTTTTTCGAAAATCACGTGTCGTGAGTTTAGAAGCCGGCCTAGATATGGGTGCGTTTTTAGCCCCCGGGATGGATGCTAGGATTAGCTCGATCTTCTCCCACGTGCCGAGATGTCTGTCAATTGAGCTCGAGCCCGCCACCGTTGATATTTCACGATAGATCTCGAAGTTTGCAACTTTCACTTCTTCAACTTGAAGTACACGCAATTCTTCCAAGTCAAAGGTAGCATGTGTTCCATGAGCAAAAGTAGTATTATGGAAAGATGTTATTCTTGATACCTCCAAATCCCCCGAGTTGTCAAAACGATCCCCCGAGTTGTCAAGATGATCCCCCGAGTTGTCAAGACAATCCCCTGAGTTGTCAAGACAATCAGTACCAGCCCTTTTATTTTCTTTCTCCATGGAATCTGGCGATCTAGCCGGCGATTCGACGGGAAGAAGCGCCGGTGCATGCACCTCGCTATCGCAATACTCCAAACCTCCCACAAACCGGGAAGGTATTTCCCCGTCATCCCCTTCGTCGCCACCAGTCAGCTGATGTGGTTGCTCTTTCTTCTCCGCCCACACGCTGCTGCGGTTAGCCCCTCCGCCATTCGGATCCGCCATGGCGGAGCCCTAAAGAAACAGGGCAGGCCGCCACACAACCTTAGCCGCCGCCCCCACTCTCATTCAACCCCTTACACTCTGACCTTCCCCAACCACCAGACTCCCAGAACTCCGACGTGACCGAAAACAGTTGGGTCTAGTCAGACAAGCCAGCTCCGGCGAACGACGGGAGAGAGAAAATGAAAAATCCTAAAACAACCCTAGTTTGCGCCGCCGGCTACAGCCGCCGCCACAGGCCTCCGTCGCCCAAACCCTGACCACCACTCGACTCAGCAACCCCTCCCCGACACAACCACGACCGCCCCTTGCAGGAAGGAGGGCCGACGACTAGAGCGAACACAAAAACAACAGAAAACGACCACACGCTTAAAACCGACGGGAATACGCTAAACCTAATCAAAATAAGAAAATAAAAATGGTAGAAATGAAGAACAAGACACAAGGAATCCAAAGAAACAAACTGTGATCAATTCCGACGAGTAAAACTCAAGAAATCAGCGATTTCTGCATGACAGAAACCGAAAGCCCTAGAGAGCATTTTTTTTCGATATGGATAATTTGTTTCTTAATTTTTTATTAATTAAAATGTATTTAAAAATACCACAATTGCTTAAAATATACCGTAATAATTATCAAAAATAAAAAAAATATCGAAAAGTTGAAAATTTACAATTATAGTTATTAATTGAAGTAATGATTTCAAATTTTACATGGGCATATTTATAGAAATTTGTAGCTAATTAATGTACTTAATTATGAAATTAATCTATTTACCTATTTGAACATTTTAAAATAAAATTATTAGCCCAAGTTTATTTACTTATGAAGCCCATTTACACCCCCAATTATAGTTTAAAACCGCCGTTCTCACTTCTATCTTCGTCCCCAAATATTCTACATTTCTCGTCATACTGCAAGTTCTTCCTCCCAAACTATGTTTGTCGCCAAAATTGGACCAGGTATGCATTTCTTTTGCTCGATTTAAAAATACACTAACAGAGGGGGATATAACTGCAATATCAGAAATTGTAAAAGCAATTTTGTGTTTGCTACATTGCAACGTCATATTTAAGTCATTGTTGTACATAAACGCAAAAAAGGACAAAATAGAATGCGATTTGCAGTATGGCTGGAGGTATTTTTACCAGCAAAAATGGGATTTGTAGTATTGTTGGAGATGCCCTAACTACACCAACTGTTTCCCCCTCCCACTTCATTACAGCTTGTCCTCATTGACTTGATGAAGTGGAAAACAGGGTGGTTGGTGTCAAAAGTATGAAAACAAACTTCTCACATTTAGACCAAGCAGTGGGCTAAGTGTGAGATGATCAGACAGAAAATCAAAACTGCACAAACATAACTTAACAAAAACTTCTCACACTTAGACCATGCAATTGGTTAAGTGTGGGAATAACACAAAACATACACAAACATAATAGAAAGGGAAACAGATAAACTTCTCACACTTAGAGGCTAAGTGGGAGAAGAGTACATATACATAGGCAGGAGCATGCGAATATTTTAGCAGGAGCATAAACAGAAATTATCTCATGAGGCATAGGCCACCATTGATCAGACCAGACAAAAACTTTTCACACTTAGACCAAACAGTTGGCTAAGTGGGAGAAGAACATAAAATTCATCAACCAACATATATACACGGGCAGAAAGTAGCATGCTCAAGCCGAAAGAGGTAAAATTGAACCAAAAACTAAAGTTTACTTGGTTCTGCTAGTTTAGTCCTTTTTCTGGCACCCTTAGGAGCCAGAGGGCCTAGTCGTCTTTGCCGTAGATGTGGCAGGATCGGCAGAGGGTGGTTGACTGGTGGTGGTGGTTGGTTTCCTTTTCCTTGAGGTTCCCACAATATTGGTATCTGGGATATTCTGCTGAGGTGCATTATGTCTTGCTGCTGAGGTCGTTGGGGAGGGTTGATATGAAGACTGCTACTATGGTTGTCGTTTCGGTTCGCCACCACTCTGTATTCATACCTGGCTGCCTGACCTCTCTTATTCTGTCCCTGCGCCGCTGAGTCCCTCATAACATTGCCATTCTTACCTACACGGTTCCAGCCTGATTCTTCCTCTGTCTGCGCGGCTTGTTGCTTTCCCCGGTTCTGTCCCCCTTGTTCTCCTCTCTTCTCATTCTGATACTGTTGTGCCGGTCTGGAGAAGTCTTTCTTGGGTGGGGCCGGATTATTTCCAAGAGCGTAGCAATGATCCTCTAAATGTCCCACGTGCTTTGAAGTGGAGGATGTAATCGCTCGACTCTAATGTCGAATGACTAGACTCAGGAGTAAGCGAGTGTGCACATATGAGAATTAATGCAAAGCTCGGTCCAGACACAACGCTCCTTAAATCCGCTGGATCACTGGGTCCAGGAACTCTAGAGAACTACAGTGTTTTTGTCGTTGGACACACTCGACTCCTCTTCAAAAATAAATCCCTCAACCCGAATACTATGAATTAGTATAGGGAAGTGGGGTCGATCCCACAGAGATGGATTCGCAAAGTAGTGCTAAGAGGCTATGGGAACAAACGGCTGCTGCCACACAAAGGGGTTGAGATTTAAACTACCACTAGATTTAGGCAAGAAATGTAAACGCTAGACCTAGGACACAGAAAACTTACTGGAGTCAAACATCAATACCGACAGACCCAATTACCCCCTAGACTGAGTAAACGACTACCTAATCTAGCTAAACAGTAAGCAACTAACAGTGGGGACCATCTTTCCAAAAATAGCAAGTACGGTAAAAAGCTGCAGATAACCAACCCATTCTCCAGCTAACTACGACATGCACCTTCGCAACTAAATTAAACTCGCAGATGAAGAAAACAGAGCACACTCCTAAATTCAAACAGAATATAAAGATTTAGACTCCGGAAACTTGCTATGAATCGGAAATACATCAGATCTACGTAAACTAGGCGAAATGAAATGAAAACACGTAAGCTAGGCATAAAATTAAAACACTCCTGCTCAGAATTACTTCAGACGCTCAATCCACTCCGGATCCAAGCCATCCGAACTCAACAACCAACAAAATCAACTCCATAACTCCGATTCTCACAGATCTGCTCCGATCAACTCCAGATTCCACAATCACAAACAACTCCACAACATCAGCAAAACAAAACCCCGATTCATCCACAAACAAACTCCATTCTTCCAGATCTCACCGTTAACCTGCAGTAATCCAGAAAATAACCACGAAAACAACCAACTCCAACAATCCAACTCCAAAATTCAAGTAAACACAATCAATCATCAAATGTCATCACGATCTACGTAAGGGAAAAAGAAACTTGCATAAAAGTAGAGAAATATCCAGAAACAAAAGAGGACCGAGCTTCGAACAGCGAAGCTCGGTGAATTCAGCAGAAACGAAAAGAAAACAGAAATAAATTGTTTCTTCGCCCCAGAGAAGGACGGTGTTACAACCCACAACACTATCGGAAAGCTAAATATGAACCCCAGCGCGAATTAGAACCAAGTATGTGAAAAGCGAACTTAGCAACAGGCTGTTCGTGAGGCCTCCACCGAGAAGGTCCCTCCAGCTTGCATGCTTCTTCCTTTTATAGATGCGGACATAGCCTTCTAGAGTCTTCGTAGAAATCCCTATTCTACCCTTCAACTCCGAGGCTTCCTCCGTCAAGCAATTTCTTTCATAATGTCCGCTCTTTCGCCAGTTCCCTAGGACTATGCAAGCGTCCTCTTCTTTTCCTGGATCTAGCGAAAACCTTCACACACCTGGCTTAAAACATGCGTTAGACCCAGTAATTTCACGAAGTAAAACCCCTAGACTGATGCATGAAATTAGCCTTATCATGCTTGCAGGCTGAACAGTAGTGTGGGATCTTATCCCATCTCTCCTGCAATGTCACATCCTTTCCCCCAGGTCGGAGTATGTATTTTCCTGGCACAGGCTTGGAGATGTCTATTTCAATGCAAATGCGTGCATATGACAGTCGTGCACATGTGATAGTGTTATGATCAATCTGTATGGGTTCACCAAACAATTTACTAATGAAAAAGGCATAGATTCTTCAAATAGATGTATAGGTAATGCATGCAGATTACACCAAACAGCAGCGATGGGAGTCTCAAAATATAGGTCGAAATCAACAGTCCATTTAAACATTCTCATTGGATGATGTTCAATAAACCAAGTATTATTGTTACTGGCTCCACATAAAACTTTCACATAATCATCAATCTCAGAAAGGGTAGTGAGGATATGCTTTGCATTAATAAAATTCCAACGTAGCGTACCTTTCAGTTTGAAATTTGAGAGGGCCTTGCAAATCAAGTGGGGGGCTGGGATGGAGTGTGAGAACTTCCCAATCAGGGCGAGTCCCATGCGATCTGCAAGCTCAGAGTTATCAGTATCAGGTAAATGAAGGCAACAGATACCGTCCTCCTGGGTTGTCGTGCCTCTTTGCTTCAGTTTATTGGGATCTAAGATGAATGGCACATTCGATGGCTTTGACTGACCATCCTTAAGCCAATCCGCCATGGTCTTATTTGTCTTCACCCAAGGATTTGTCTTGTCTTTCCCGGACCCCTGGGAAGTATGGGACGAGCCTTCTTGGCTAGGTTCCTATATGATGGAGCGATGCATCATCGCCATCCATTCCGGGGAGGGTGTGGGAAGGGTGTCTTTCTGTTTGGATTTTCGGCTTTGGGAGGAGGTTTGAGAGTGCAGGTATTTTTGGATAGCCGAAAAGGCCGGGAGGAAATAGGTTTGGTCATGTATACTTTTTTAGGTGACGGCTCGGAAGAGGGTAATGAAAGGTGAACAGTTCTGGGGTTGAAAAAGGGTTTCCGGGGTTTGGGTGAAGCTTGGTTGGAGGATGGGTTAATATTTAGGCCTTCTTGGGTATGGGTCTTTGGAAAATCACGTGTTGTGAGTTTAGAAGCCGGCCTAGATATGGGTGCATTTTTAGCCCCCGGGATGGATGCTAGGATTAGCTCGATCTTCTCCCACGTGCCGATATGTCTGTCAATTGAGCTCGAGCCCGCCACAGTTGATATTTCACGACTGATCTCGAAGTTTGGAACTTTCACTTCTTCAACTTGAAGTACACGCAATTCTTCCAAGTCAAAGGTAGCATGTGTTCCATGAGCAAAAGTAGTATTATGGAAAGATGTTATTCTTGATACCTCCAAATCCCCCGAGTTGTCAAAACGATCCCCGGAGTTGTCAAGATGATCCCCCGAGTTGTCAAGACAATCCCCTGAGTTGTCAAGACAATAAGTACCAGCCCTTTTATTTTCTTTCTCCATGGAATCTGGCGATCTAGCCGGCGATTCGACGGGAAGAAGCGCCGGTGCATGCACCTCGCTATCGCAATACTCCAAACCTCCCACAAACCGGGAAGGTATTTCCCCGTCATCCCCTTCGTCGCCACCAGTCAGCTGATGTGGTTGCTCTTTCTTCTCCGCCCACACGCTGCTGCGGTCAGCCCCTCCGCCATTCGGATCCGCCATGGCGGAGCCCTAAAGAAACAGGGCAGGCCGCCACACAACCTTAGCCGCCGCCCCCACTCTCATTCAACCCCTTACACTCCGACCTTCCCCAACCACCAGACTCCCAGAACTCCGACGTGACCGAAAACAGCCGGGTCTAGTCAGACAAGCCAGCTCCGGCGAACGACGGGAGAGAGAAAATGAAAAATCCTAAAACAACCCTAGTTTGCGCCGCCGGCTACAGCCGCCGCCACAGGCCTCCGTAGCCCAAACCCCGACCACCACTTAACTCAGCAACCCCTCCCCGACACAACCACGACCGCCCCTTGCCGGAAGGAGGGCCGGCGACTAGAGCGAACACAAAAACGACGGAAGACGACCAGACGCTTAAAACCGACGGGAATACGCTAAACCTAATCAAAATCAGAAAATAAAAATGGTAGAAATGAAGAACAAGACACAAGGAATCCAAAGAAACAAACTGTGATAAATTCCGACGAGTAAAACTCAAGAAATCAGCGATTTCTGCATGACAGAAACCGAAAGCCCTAGAGAGCATTTTTTTTCATATGGATAATTTGTTTCTTAATTTTTTATTAATTAAAATGTATTTAAAAATACCACAATTGCTTAAAATATACCGTAATAATTATCAAAAATAAAAAAATATCGAAAAGTTGAAAATTTACAATTATAGTTATTAATTGAAGTAATGATTTCAAATTTTACATGGGCATATTTATAGAAATTTGTAGCTAATTAATGTACTTAATTATGAAATTAATCCATTTACCTATTTGAACATTTTAAAATAAAATTATTAGCCCAAGTTTATTTACTTATGAAGCCCATTTACACCCCCAATTATAGTTTAAAACCGCCGTTCTCACTTCTATCTTTGTCCCCAAATATTCTACATTTCTCGTCATACTGAAAGTTCTTTCTCCCAAACTATGTTTGTCGCCAAAATTGGACCAGGTATGCATTTCTTTTGCTCGATTTAAAAATACACTAACAGAGGGGGATATAACTGCAATATCAGAAATTGTAAAAGCAATTTTGTGTTTGCTACAGTGCAACGCCATATTTGAGTCATTGTTGTACATAAATGCAAAAAAAGGACAAAATGGAATGCGATTTGTAGTATGGCTGGAGGTATTTTTACCAGCAAAAATGGGATTTGCAGTATTGTTGGAGATGCCCTAACTACACTAACTGTTTCCCCCTCCCACTTCTTTACAGCTTGTCCTCAAGTGACTTGATGAAGTGGAAAACAGGGTGGTTGGTGTCAAAAGTATGAAAACAAACTTCTCACACTTAGACCAAGCAGTGGTCTAAGTGTGAGATGATCAGACAGAAAATCAAAACTGCACAAACATAACTTAACAAAAACTTCTCACACTTAGACCATGCAATTGGTTAAGTGTGGGAATAACACAAAACATACACAAACATAATAGCAAGGGAAACAGATAAACTTCTCACACTTAGACCAGTCACTGGGCTAAGTGGGAGAAGAGTACATATACATAGGCAGGAGCATGCGAATATTTTAGCAGGAGCATAAACAGAAATTATCTCATGAGGCATAGGCCACCATTGATCAGACCAGACAAAAACTTCTCACACTTAGACCAAACAGTGGGCTAAGTGGGAAAAGAACATAAAATTCATCAACCAACATATATACACGGGCAGAAAGTAGCATGCTCAAGCCGAAAGAGGTAAAATTGAACCAAAAACTAAAGTTTACTTGGTTCTGCTAGTCTAGTCCTTTTTCTGGCACCCTTAGGAGCCAGAGGGCCTGGTCGTCTTTGCCATAGATGAGGCAGGATCGGCAGAGGGTGGTTGACTGGTGGTGGTGGTTGGTTTCCTTTTCCTTGAGGTTCCCACAATATTGGTATCTGGGATATTCTGCTGAGGTGCATTATGTCTTGCTGCTAAGGTCGTCGGGGAGGGTTGGTTGGATGATTGAGTCTCCCTGTCCATCCAGGAGATAACTCTTTCCACCAGGTTGACCATCTTGGTCATTTGCTCCATTTGAGCCTTCAGCATAGCATTTTTTTAAAAAAACATTAACTCTTATATAAGGGAGGAAATTATAAATAAACTCTTATACTATAGATAGGAAGAAATTACAACTGATGTCAAGAGGGCTCGAACTCGGCACCTCATGCAATAATGTCTAAGCTCATTGCCGCTAGGACAAAGGCTCTGGACAGCCTTCAACATAGCATTTTGCTCTGCATTCTCTCCTATCAGTAAATTCACCGTGTCCTCCATTTGGCTCTTCCAGTCGTCGACGCAGCTACCCCCTCATCATTTATCTCTGTCAGGTCGTGAATTTCTCTAATGGGATTCTCTTGGTGTTACCTATTGGCCGCTTCTGCAGGAATTTGGAGTGGCTCCCCGGCCCCTTACTTTTCTTTTGAATTTTCCTCCCCCCTCTCTTCAGCTTCGCGCATCTCCCTAATTACTTCAGAAGCAATTTCTTCGAAAGTTCGACCTGTCCTCTTCCTTCCCTAGCTTTCCTCCGATTCGTCTTCGTCGTCCATGCTGAATCTGAGTGAGGACAACGAGGTAGAGCTAGTCTGGGTGCCCGATGGGGTTACAGCCTCACATGAACTCTCGTTGAGAGTTTGTCTCGCCCTCATTGACTCCTTCACGATTGAGCCTAGCCATCGCCTCCTCAATGATCCTAGAGTACAAATTGCCCTTGGGCGTCTCCGGTGGCTGAGATGTACCGACAGTGGGGAGTGGCCTCGGTTGTGGTGTAGGAAGAGCTATGCCCTCTAGCCTAGGGATTGCAGGGATCATTCAAACTCGTCGTCCGGCGGAAGGTTTCTGTAGTGGACCGGAGGTAGAAGGTTTGTCCATTTCTGGCTGAAAAGGTGCTTTGTAGAAGGTTGAGAGTAAGGGGATTAGGGTTCGAGGTTTATTCTTTTCTTTGAGAATAGGTGGTCCAACTTTTGGGTGAGATATGAAATGATGGGGGGATGAAGTACGTTTAGATATCTATGGAGGAATGGAAGGTGAAACGATCTTCTTGATGTCAGCGCTTGTTCGCCTTCCTGCGCCAAAATTCAAAATTCGAGGATTTATAATATTCCTTTTATTTTTTTCCTTTTTTTAGCTTTTTCCCGGTTAAAAGGCAAAAGTTGCACAGTAACTTTCTTTTTCACTTAATTGCTAAAACCGTGCTAAAAATAAAGTGAAATTGAAAGGTTTTGTGAAACTATGGTAGAAAATCTTCAAGATTGAGTTTCATTTAAATCCCTACCAGGTACGTCCAAAAATTTTATAAATATTTTTGTTATTTTCGAACCTTAGATAAAACGAGGAACAAATAAAAACTTTATTTAAGGTTGTAGGCAAATTCTCAGAATTAACTTGATCAAGTACCCTTGGTCACACATGTGTATTGAGCTTAAGCAATTCCCGAGAATTGTCTAGTGACCACTTATTTATTTGATCAAGCTGAGTGTGCATAGTGGGATTTCTCCCACTACACATACTACTTACTTATTTCTTTCTTTTCTTTTCAGATGGATTGACAAAGAGAGCGTTATAAGGTAGGATACTGACTAAAACTTTGTAGCTTCTAGGATGTGGTGGATCACTTGAGTTGCAAGTGGGCACTTGCTCTTCTGAATCTAACTTGCTTCGACTTCCACCAAAACTTAAGAAGTAGTACTTTCTGCCAAATTATCATCCTTGTACCTCTGTACTTTTGGTTTGGCAGTTTCCTTTCCTCCTCACACTCATCCATCCTCTGGTTCCCGTTGCTACTCTCGCAATTGATTGGATCAAGTGGTTTTGATGTCTTTTCCAACTTAATCAGCTCAGAAGTCGGGAAACCATTATGGGAATAATCTTCAACTGGAGTTCCTGAATTAACTTTTCTTCCTTCTATCCACTGATTTTTCTGAAGGTACATCACCCTCGTGGCACCCCACTTTTTCTTGTGCTTCTTGTACGTCCCCTGAATCTTTTTATTTTCCTAGGACGTAATCCAGGATTAGGAGGTTTTTCCATCCTAAGCGGTTCAGGCCATGGTTGTAGTTGTACCTAGTAGATGATGTTAGGTTTAGTATACTGAAAAGCATGTTTCGAGGAAGTTCGCGCAAGTTCGCCCGAATAGAATCCTGCTTGCATACGGAAAAACTCTACAATCCACGTTTAACCCGATTCAGTATTATTCGAGCAATATCGCACGAATAGGATCAGTATAATATTACATTGTATTAGCTTGTGCATTTATCTGTGTCATTAGATTGCTAGAAAAAGAATGTATGTTTTCTTAAAGAATCCTACGTCTACACAATACTTAGACACTTTAGCATTGAAAATTCCAAGAAAAATTTTTTCTTTTTCTAGGCGGAATTATTTTGTCTCTAGTCAAGTGTTTTTCGACATTGAATGAGATCAAGAAGAATGAGACAAGTTCCATAATTGGAAGTCTCATATATGTTATGATGTGTATTAAATTAGATATCAGCTTTGCCGTTGGCATAGAAGCATGATATTATTTTAACCATGGCCAAGGACATTGGATTGGGTAAAGAATATACTATAGTACTTGAAGAAGACTAAACGGTATGCTCTAGTTTACCAGACATCCATGTTATGTCCTTTAGGTTACATCGACTCGATTTTATAATTGATTGATGATCGAGTTATCCTTTGACTATGTGTTAACGTTAGGAGTTGAAAACTGAGTCATGAAGGAGTGTGATTACATTACAGACTCTATCATGAAAATTACAAGTGTGGTTTCATCAGAAACTACTAAGGTAGTTGTTTATCTCGGTAACTTCCTAATAACTTTGACCGTGATTCTAAGTATGTGTATGAGTATTATATTTTGTTATAATTACTCTAGTCATATGTCTAACTCGAGGGAAACACGATCTAAAGCTAAGCAATCACATAGAGATGAAGTATGAAATTAATTAAGGATTAAGTGCGTAGGAAGACGTTATGGTTTCCAAGATATCATTAGAGAACAACGTGGCAGAACTTTTCACAAAATGCCTATATGGCAACATGTTTTACACATGAGGTGAAAAGTACGGTAGTTCGATGTATCATGGCCCGAGACCTGCTTAGAGTATAAGTGGGAGAGTTTTGGCAATGGGTATACTCGAAAGCATGATTTTGAGTATAAGTGGAAGATTGTTAGGATTGGTATACTGAAAAGCATATTTCGAGCATGTTGCACGGATAGAATTGCTTGTATACAATAAACTCTATAATCCACTTTTAACCCAAGGCGAGAAGAATTAATTTTATCGCATTGGTGTTTGCTTATGCATTTATAAGATGTTTCTCAAACATTTAAATGTATAAGAAGCAAATAAGTCTAATTCTTCTGCATAGTAGACTGATCGTGAACGACGTTCACAGAAGGTGACGCAGTCGGTCCTTTGTAGAAGGGAAATAGAATTTCACAACCTAGATAGGCTTTGGCTACCTATCGTGAGAGGTTGCAGTGTCAGTCCGCATGTGTCCTTACCTTAGGAAATAAACGACACTGGTGTGGTATAGCACTGAAGGATCTAACAGTTGAGATAAGTCTTTCTTGCTATTTACTAAAATATGAGGTCTCGGTGATTGTTATTTCTTAATCATTGTTTATATAACATTGAGCATACGATATTGATTATGCACTACTTTGATTTATCAAATGGTGCGGATTTTTCTCAATCCAAGAATCCTGATATCTTGGCTAGTGGTGATTAATGTCTAGAGGTGCTAGTATTGTTATTGCAATAAATCGTGTGCTGGTGAGTCCAGTTTGATAATATCCTCAAGAGGTGTTCGAAAAAGGTTTTATTATTCAGAAACCCGACCGGTTGGAATTTATTCCAGAATAATAAATAAAGATTTTGAACTAGACAACTCTTGGAAAAAGATATTAATTAATTAAAGTCAATTAGCAGACTTAAATTAATTAATGGATATTTATATCTTAAACACGAGAAATAATAAATTAAAGAGGTAAAGCCCGGATTACTCGTAATTTGGGAATGGACGGGCCGTCAATATTATTATACTATAGTGGATGATAATAATATTCTATTGGACTTGTATTAAATTGGGGCTCAATTTAATTAGTAAAAGTCCAACAGGTTTGGCCCAAGTCCAACCTCCATGGATCCCTAATCTGGTCCATAATAACTCTATATAAAAGGAGATTAGAAAGAAGATTAAGAGAGATTAACACATTAATTTTCGTGCTCCCCTCTGGGAGTGGACGAAAAACGGTTTTTGATAAAACTGATACTATGTCTTCTTTCTAATCAAGCCATTTTTATTTTGACAAGCTTTGCCCACCCAAAGGTCATTATCTGAGTTCGGGATACAGATTAGAAGGTTCGTGGTTGAGTACGAAGAACATCACATGGAGAAGGCGCAAGCAATCTACGATTCTTTGGAGAATCAGATCGGTAATTTTAAACCGTAGGAATTCATGTTTTAGGTTTTAATTCCTTTTACATGAATTATGTGCGTCTTGGATGCAATTCTGTGTTTAACATGTAGTTATTAATCTCATAATCGGTCAAATAGATCTGTATGTATGATTTATTTGTGAATGCATGATTTTCGCTGTGCAAGGG
This sequence comes from Salvia splendens, assembly GCF_004379255.2. Lineage (NCBI taxonomy): Eukaryota > Viridiplantae > Streptophyta > Magnoliopsida > Lamiales > Lamiaceae > Salvia > Salvia splendens. The sequence goes on from NC_056034.1 coordinate 27,572,306, forward strand.
GCTCCAAACCCCAACAATTGGTATCAAAGTTTTTGGCTCTGATTATGTGGATTAATTTTATGTTATGTGAATTGCTTGAATGCATCTTTTCTTCGTTTGGTTTGTGTTACTGTTTCACGTCGATATTGAAAAACATGATGTACGAAGAAAAACAGAGAATCTGTCACGCAAGGCTGCGATAGTATCTTTTGTGCGATTATGAATTCTAATTATTTGAGTAATCATTACGGATGATTTAAGAATCATATTCATGTACTTGTATCATTTTGAAATCATTATGATTGATTGTATGTGGACCTTTTTGTGCTCGTGGTTTTTTTTTTGCTTGCGACTTTGGTGATTTTGGTGGATTGAATCGTGAGATGTGACAATCGAATCACGATGTTCATTCGAGATGTCGCAACAAGATCGCGTTGGCCGTTCGAGTGGGAACCCTTCGTGTGCAGTTCCCGGACTTGAAAGAAGGTCGATGGAGAAGAGGCTATGGCGCAGCAGCCGCTGCGAAGGCAGCGTCGCAGCAGCTGCGCCGGAAACGCATCAGCACCAGTCGGGCAGCAGGAGGTGATAACGCAGCAGCTGCAGCAGCAACCATGAAGACGACAATGCAGCAGCCGTGAATTGGGCTAGCTCCGGATTAGGGCAGTTTGGGTGCAGGCTGGGCAGTTTCATTTCAGCCGAGAGCAGCCCAAGAGACTGCCCTGGCTGTCCGATCAACGACTCAAATGGTGTGGTCCGAGTGGGAGCCCGTTGGCGGTTCCCGGGCTTGTGTGACTGCGTTGAAATTTTCAAAAATTAGTTAGGGTTTTCCTAAACATAGAACTAATTTTGGAGAAATTTTCTAAATTTGTTAGGTTTTCCTAAACCTTAGTAACTAAATTTGGAAAGATTCAAGATTAATTTTGAATAAAATTTGAATATATCTTAAGTGGATTATCTAAATTTTAATTTTTATTTAAATTATGGATTAATTAAATTTTTATCCTTATTTTATGGATTTGGATAGATTAAATTCTATCTAGATAAATCCTAGATAAATTAGGATAATTATAATAACTTTTATTTTGTCTTATGGATTTATATAGATTTAATTCTATGTGAATAAATCCTAGATAGACTAGATAAATAATCAATTAAATTTGGATTTTGTCCTTATTTTATGAATTCAGAGATATTTAATTATATCTAGAGAAATCCTAGATAAATTTGGATGAATAATTAAATTTATTTATGTCATATGGATTTAGATAGATTTGATTCTATCTTGTTGAATCCTTGATTGACTAAGTTAAATATTAATTAAGTTTATCCATATCTCATAGATATTGATAGATCTATATCTATCTAGAATATATCTTAGTAGATTTGGATAATTAAAATCCATGTTTATCTTTATCTTGTGGATATTTATAGAATTAATTCTATTTAGAAAATATCCTAGTAGATTTAGATAATTAAATGTATCTCTATCTTATAGATATTGATAGATTTATATCTATCTAGAATATATCTTAGAAGATTTAAATAATTGTTAATCCAGTATTGTAATTATCTTTTGGATTTAAGATAGATTTAGTTCTATCAAGTTAAATCATAGTTGAATTAATTAATATTAATTCTAGTTTATCCTGATTTTATGGATATAAATATATTTATTTCTATTTAGAAATTATCCTATATAAATTTGGATAAAGATAATACAAGATAATCCTAATCTAATTCGATTTTGATAAAGTTAATTTTATCTAGAATAAATCCTAATAGATATGATATATTATAGTTTCTTATTCTAAATAATTTAAGATTTTCTTAAATCTTAGAGTGATTGGATTTTATCTTATGGATTTGGATAGATTTGTTTCTATCCTGAAATATCCTAGTACGATTTTGATAATAATAATCCAAGATCAGTCTTATCTTGAATTTAAGGATTTGATTTTATTCTTATAAAATCTAGAATAATCCCAAAAAGGATTTAGATAGATTCAACTCTATCTAGATAAATCATAAATTAATTTGGATAGTCATTATCCAAGATAAATTTATCAAATCCGAAATTCATATTTTGGATAAGATGAGGAATTAATTATTTATTTAAATCTCCCTAGATTTATTAAATAATTTCAATAATTATCCAGTGTGATTAATTACCATGAAGTAAATGGACTTATCTACTTATTTGGTGTTAATCTGTTTTAAGTGGATTATCTGCTGTATCTGCTTGTGTGATAATTATGCAAAAACCATGTTTAAAATGACTTAGCGATAATTACAACAGTGTGTTGTATACGGTCTCCATAAATTGGTCTATATATGAAGCAGTTTCTAATATTATCGCGACCCACCTTAGTGGGAGCAATAATCCTACGAAATAGCAAGTTCATATGATTAGACTTCTTTATAGTAGGTTGCTTAAACTAGAAGCTTGTTTCTAATATTATCGCGACCCACCCTAGTGGGAGCCATAATCCTACGAAATTGCAAGTTCATATGTTTAAGCATATTTATAAGATAGATATGGAATTTTGTTAGTGGCGTATGACCTTCCCTAGAAGGAGTATCAAAACAGAAATGAAATTGCTAGATGCAAATATTTATGGTAAATGCTTAGGCAATATTTGGCGGTCATGCCACCTTAGTGGTCTCTGGACAATCCGTCGGTATTGTGACCAGGAATTTGTTGGAATCCGAATTTGTATGACCTCCATAGAGGCGTACTTATTTTGATTTTCACGGTTGCGAGATACATAAATTGTTTTGTGGTTGTTTGCGATTATGTATTAAGCATAGTATGTGATAAACAGTTTTATTTCTTCTCAGCCAAATTCTTAATAATGTCTGCGAACCTTAAAGAAATCAAACTCGAAGGCCAAAATTATGTAGACTGGAAATATTAAATGGATAAGATTCTCATTGTTGAAAACTTAAAGTTTGTACTCACTAATTCATGTCCTCCATTTCCTCGACAAAATTCTACAAAGAAAGTTTGAGAATGCATTTTATGCATGTACTCGATAAGTTGTTTGAGGAAGAAGGTCAAACTACTTTCTTTTAAATAGTGAGAAAAGTCTTGGTTTATACCGATGATAAAGGAATATCCAATGAGGACGTTGTCCAGATTCTATTGGAACATCCAAAAGAGAGAGAAAGTTTTGATGAACCTTCTGATTCAGTTACTCAAATAGTTTCTACACTCAGTTCATCGCCAAATGTAATAGGAAGTGATTATATGAAGGTTGTTACTGAAAAGTTGAAAACCTTTGGCATTATATTCACTTTATTACTATTGGAGGAAGATACATGATACTTGCCGAATTCATTAAGATTGTATCTTTCATATGTCTTAGTTCAATCGAACAGAAAACTAGCAATGGAAAGAGGGAAGAGTTGAATTGTCATCAATGCCTGCTGAAAGCAAGAAAGACAAGAAAAAGTTGGTGAAAAGGCAAAGAGAAGATGCATTGTAAGTCGGATTGACCTCTTATATAGAAGGACAATGGCTTAGATAACAATGAAACTTCTAAAGGAGAGATCTACATCCAGTTGGGCAGTTGTTGCACTGGGAGCTATTTATTTATGGTCACTTTATTGTTTTGTTTTGATGTTAGAGATTTTGTTTTATTGATACAGTCTTGTTTAGAATGAATTTATATTCAGTTTCTTAACCCATTTATGATTCTACGATGTTCAATTTCATTTTATAATGCTTGCATTATTGAGAGATGTGGATCGAATATCTATCATAGTACCATAGAAAAACAATTTATACATCATAGTATTTAAACAATATAATTGCAAAAAGATTGAGTTTAACACGACAGTTCAACTTCTTAAACAATTAATGATAAAGTATTTATGGTACTTAAACATAAGGCCAAGAAAATACTTAGTAATTGTTCAAACTAATTTTGTCTAACTCAAGTGACTATCAAGATTTTAACAACTTGTTTATTAAATAGCTTAAAGGTCAAGTAAGTCTGGTTGATGCACTATAAGTTAGAATCCTTTGGTGGTTCAAGGGATTCAGAATACTTATAGAGATGCAACATAGAAAGACTAGTAAGTCTCAATGGTTTACACCATAGGAGACGAGCAAATGAGTTAAGATCAGTAGTGGGAGTTAAATCCTAGTTGACTACTCCAAGCATTCTTCTAAAGAATGGGATAGTCATATAAGAAGATATCGAAGTCTCTCGAAGACAAGTTCGATAAGTGAACAGTTTTACTCAATAACACCTTATCATTGATGGGATATACGTTGGAAACAATTAGTTATACCTTAAAGAAACTACCATAACATCAGTACCTTCTACAACACGGGAGTTGTGGACTAGAGGCAAGTTTAGTCCAGCACATCTCAAGGTGTGGAGTTATTCCAACACATGTTTTGGAAAAGGTATCCAAGTAATTGGAATTGTGTACTGAGGTATGTTTTAAGGTTATCCCAAATGATAGAGAAGGTACAGGTTCTATAATCTTCACACCAAGATATGTGTTTGTTTACACGAATACTAGATTCTTTGATGAAGATTACGAGGAGAACTACAAGCGTAACAAACATGATAATTCTCAAGATAATGAGAATATCTATTTTCCATCTTAACCAAGAAGTCATATCATTAGAAACTTATGCACTAAGAAAATCAACGTTTGTACCTAAGATTGTAAGAGTCGTGTCGTAGTGGGAGTGTTCTTTGCGAACATAATAAGTTCATGGGTCTAAAAGAGTCTTAAGACTCAGTCTTAGATCAACTTGAACATAATCCCTGTAACTACAAGGACGCAATGACTTATTCAGATAATCATTCTTGATAAGATGATAGATTCTGAATAACAATCTTAAATAGACAAGAATGTTTGCAAGACTTGCGATACTACCCATAGATTATATCAGTCAGTGGGAGCTAGTGGACCTGCAAGTATAAGCATGGATCTCAAAAGGCTAGAATAATGGCAAAGGGTTATACCCAGAGAGAATTATATTCTCGCCTGCCATTTTTGCCTAAGTCGATCTGTATATTGTCTATTGTAGCATACATAAATTAGAATGTATGTACTATGATTGTAACGGCCCGAATAAAATTAAAAAAATTAATTAGTTCAAATGCGTCGGAAGTCGTAAATAAATTTCTAGAAGTGTGTAGATGGTTTCTTATTATGTGAATTATTTGTTTGTGTGGTGTTTATTATTAGAAATAGAGAAAGAATAAAAGAAAAGAAGGAAATGAAATAGAGAATAAGAAAAAGAGGAGGTTGGAAGGGTGAAAGATTTTTATCTCTACTCCCTTTTAGAAGCCACGTAACAAAAAAATCATCTCCCACCCCCATTCTACATTTTTTTTTTTCACTCTCTTTTGCACAAAGGCACACACTCTAATACGCAAGGTGAGAACTCTCCCTTCGGACGATTCGCTGCTCCTCTGGCGACAGCGAGGAAGCTCCCCTCATCTCCTCCCTGTCTGGATACCTCTCTACTCACCTACACTCAACACCATCTCTCTCTGCTGAATTGTCGTCGTTGTCGACTGCTCGGCAGTTTCCGTCACCGGTTTCCGACAAGATTAGAGTAGACTTGTCTTCCCTTTGAGTAAGCAAGTCCCTCACCTTTCGAATTTGTTCAATTTCTGCATCATCTTAAACCTAGGGTTCTTAAATTGGTTTCTTTCCGATTTGAATTTAAATAAAATTAGAGTATATAGTTGGATTATCTTAGATAGTAGGTTTTTGGAGGTTGCAAATATATATTATGTTGTGGTGAAAGAAACAAAGGAGATAGCCTTTTGTGTCATGTTCTGGCCGAATTTGTCAACTCCAGTTTAACCAAGTAAACGATCTCTTTTTCTTGCGAAATTTTAACTGAACATACTTATAGGTGTCTTCTGCTATGTGGCCAAATTTCAGCTTCATCCGAATTGAAATGAATTTATAATGAATTTTGAAAGGGGACTGCGCAGTTCAGCTAGGTTTGGATATTTTTTTTTTGCTGTTTTCAGCTGCTGGTTTTGAAGTTTTCGACACCCTTAGGGTGTTGCAAATTGTATTTTCAAATTTTCTGTATGAACCTTGATGTGTTGGAGAGCTCTCTGTAAAATTTCAACTGATTTGAATGTCATTTACTATTTTTAGAAAATCTCCAAACACAGCTGCTAGAACCTGTCGGGTAGTGATAGACAGTGGGAAAATGGCCATATCTCCCAACCTACTTGGAAATTTTGAGAGAACTTTGTTTTAAAATTTAACTAGACACCAAGGGGATTCTTTTGGTATAGGGCTTGACCTCTTATACTCCGTGCAAAAGAAGTAACTAAAGAGAACTTGTTTATTGCTTAAGCTATTTTTTGGTGTTGTGTTGATAAGAATTATTTATTGAAAGGTAATCCTGGCCTGAGGGATAGCACGGGCAAGGAGAAGGCGAATGAGTAAAGTGATCTAGTACGGCATTTTGGATTTTAAGGTAGGGTATTCACAACCTATTAACTTATTGCTCTTAATAGAGATGATATTATACTCTGCATATGGTTTTTATTAAATGTAATTTTTATATATGGGAAAATGTTCGATAATGAGTGGAAGTTGTTAATGTACTATGGTTAAAATTGTTAGAAATAAGTGTTGATATATGTGTACTCTGAATAAATCAATTATTATATGGTGTTGAATAATTATGCATTATATGATATCAATTTGGGTATGACTTTAAATGCTAGTGTATTGTTTAATATGAAAAATATGAATGAATGTGTTTATGTCTCGTGCTTGAGTATGTTCTGTGAGTACAATTGTCATGTCAGGACGGCAGTGTTGCATCATCTGAGATCGCTAGAGTTCTGGAAAACCGAAGCGGGATCATTCTGTTATCTGAATATCTGTCTGCACCCTAAAGGGGTGATCTAATCTTCTGTCTGCACCCTAAATGGGTGATCTGATCTTCTGTCTGCACCCTAAATGGGTGATCTGAATATCTGTCTGCACCCTAAATGGGTGATCTGAATATCTGTCTGAAATACCTGTCTGCACCCTAAAGGGGTGATCTGATCTTCTGTCTGCACCCTAAATGGGTGATCTGAATATCTTTCTGAAATATCTGTCCGCACCCTAAAAGGGTGATCCGATCTTCTGTCTGCACCCTGAATGGGTGATTTGTGCGGAGTTCCTTGAGGACAAAAATCTGCTTATGTTTCTGATCTGTTCCGAGTACCCTAGTCTGTCACTAAGCACTTAATGGGGATATATGTGTTATGATTAGTGAATGTGTAAAACCTCTGTTATAACTCTGATATATTTGGTACACGAGATCAGGTTTCGTTATACGTGTTTTGGATATGTGGAAGGTTGATGATATGTATATGTGTTGGTGTGTAGATATTAGTGTAAATGAATAGGTTGCATAATGTTTACTCAACTCCGGAAATTAGACTCTAATGTTGAGTATACTACTGGGCTTGTTGAAGCTCATTCTTTTCTTTCCCCCTGCAGATTAGGTGATCAGACTAGCTCTTTTGCTGTACAGCTGCTCAAGTCGGGTCACTAGCCAAGCTTTTGCGTTGGGTAAATCTTTTGGATTTGATAAATGTGGCATGTAGTAGGAGTGTAATGTACCTTGGACGTTATATTACTTCATAAACTTTTGCTAAGCATGTATATTTTGTGAGTAATGTCCAGGTTGTGTGTATGTATATATATATAGACTTTTGGAGACAGGTTTATGGTTTAATTCTAGACGTTATATAGCAGTTTCTCCGTTTGCCAAGGAAAAAAAAAATATATATATATAATTTATCTATAAACAAAAAAAAATTAAAAATTTTTATGGACTTATATGACATCACTTATTCGATTATTAAATTGAATGGGGTAAGGGATGTTACAATGATTGTCAAGACAGTTTTCTTTAAGTAGAAGTCTTGAGGAGATCATCTGCATGGAACATCTTAATGGTTATGTAATACAGGGCAAGAAAGTTGAAAGTGCACTATATTTGGTATTCTTGGTACTCTACAATGATGACATCTATAAAAGTTGATAAACAACTAAGAGGGTTATCTAGCGTAGGAAACTGGTCATCTACCCAGTTTAAGGATGATGGATTTAAGATAATCTAGTTACATTCTAAGCATCTGTGTCATTAGATTGCTAGAAAAAGAATGTATGTTTTCTTAAAGAATCCTACGTCTACACAATACTTAGACACTTTAGCATTGAAAATTCCAAGAAAAAGTTTTTCTTTTTCTAGACGGAATTATTTTGTCTCTAGTCAAGTGTTTTTCAACATTGAATGAGATCAAGAAGAATGAGACAAGTTCCATAATTGGAAGTCTCATATATGCTATGATGTGTATTAAGTTAGATATCAGTTTTGCCGTTGGCATAGAAGCATGATATCATTTTAACCATGGTCAAGGACATTGGATTGGGTAAAGAATATACTATAGTACTTGAAGAACACTAAACGATATGCTCTAGTTTACCAGACATCCATGTTATGTCCTTTAGGTTACATCGACTCGATTTTATAATTGATTGATGATCGAGTTATCCTTTGACTATGTGTTAACGTTAGGAGTTGAAAACTGAGTCATGAAGGAGTGTGATTACATCACAAACTCTATCATGAAAATTACAAGTGTGGTTTCTTCAGAAACTACTAAGGTAGTTGTTAATCTCAGTAACTTCCTAATAGCTTTGACCGTGATTCTGAGTATGTGTATCAGTATTATATTTTGTTATAATTACTCTAGTCATATGTCTAACTCGAGGTAAACACGATCTAAAGCTAAGCAATCACATAGAGATGAAGTATGAAATTAATTAAGGATTAAGTGCACAGCAAGACGTTATGGTTTCCAAGATATTATCAGAGAACAACGTGGCAGAACTTTTCACAAAATGCCTATATGGCAACATGTTTTACACATGAGGTGAAAAGTACGGTAGTTCGATGTATCATGGCCGAGACCTGCTTAGAGTATAAGTGGGAGAGTTTTGGCAGTGGGTATACTCGAAAGCATGATTTTGAGTATAAGTGGGAGATTGTTAGGATTGGTATACTGAAAAGCATATTTCGAGCATGTTGCACTGATAGAATTGCTTGTATACAATAAACTCTACAATCCACTTTTAACCCAAGGCGATAAGAATTAATTTTATCGCATTGGTGTTTGCTTATGCATTTATAAGATGTTTCTCAAATATTTAAATGTATAAGAAGCAAATAAGTCTAATTCTTCTGCATAGTAGACTGGTCGTGATCGACGTTCACAGAAGGTGACGCAGTCGGTCGTTTGTAGAAGGGAAATAGAATTTCACAACCTAGATAGGCTTTGGCTACCTATCGTGAAAGGTTGCAAGGTCAGTCCGCATGTTTCCTTACCTTAGGAAATAGCACTGAAGGATCTAACAGTTGAGATAACTCTTTCTTGCTATTTACCGAAAGACGAGGTCTCGGTGATTGTTATTTCTTAATCATTGTTGATATAACATTGAGCATACGATATTGATTATGCACTACTTTGATTTATCAAATGGTGCGAATTTTTCGCAATCCAAGAATCCTGATATCTTGGGTAGTGGTGATTAATGTCTAGAGGTGCTAGTATTGTTATTGCAATGAATCGTGTGCTGGTGAGTCCAGTTTGATAATATCCTCAAGAGGTGTTCGAAAAAGGTTTTATTATTCAGAAACCCGGCCGGTTGGAATTTATTCCAAAATAATAAATAAAGATTTTGAACTAGACAACTCTTGGAAAAAGATATTAATTAATTAAAGTCAAATAGCAGACTTAAATTAATTAATGGATATTTATGTCTTAAACACGGGAAATAATAAATTAAAGAGGTAAAACCCGGATTACTCGCAATTTGGGAATGGACGGGCAGTCAATATTATTATACTATAGTGGATGATAATAATATTCTATTGGATTTATATTAAATTGGGGCTTAATTTAATTAGTAAAAGTCCAACAGGTTTGGCCCAAGTCCAACCTCCATGGATCCCTAATCTGGCCCATAATAACTCTATATAAAAGTAGATTGGAAAGAAGATTAAGATAGATTAACACATTAATTTTCGTGCTCCCCTCTGGGAGTGGACGAAAAATCGGTTTTTAACAAAACTGATATTCTGTCTTCTTTCTAATCAAGTCCTTTTTGATTCTGACAAGCTTTGCCCACCCAAAGGTCATTATCTGAGTTCGGGATACAGATTAGAAGGTTCATGGTTGAGTACGAAGAACATCACGTGGAGAAGGCGCAAGCAATCGACGATTCTTTGGAGAATCAGATCGGTAATTCTAAACCGTAGGAATTCATGTTTTAGGTTTTAATTCCTTTTACATGAATTATGTGTGTTATTGGATGCAATTCTGTGTTTAACATGTAGTTAATTAATCCCATAATCGGTCAAATAGATCTGTATGTATGATTTATTTGTGAATGCATGACTTTCGTTGTGCAAGGAGCTCCAAATCCCTGAAAATAAAGGAGACAGAAAAGACAATTTAATTATGAGAGAGAAAATTACATCCCTCTCCTCTCTGCAGTAGGGGGCGAAAATTTCAGCTCTCCTCCGTGAGTTTTTCAGCTCCTCCTCCGTGAGAAAGTTCTGTCTCTTTATTCAAGTCCTAGTATTTTGATAAGATCAGCCCACCCTGATATTGAGATACAGTTTGGGAACCAGTTAGAAGATCCGTGGTCTAGTATTGAAGATCATTGTAGAGAAGGCGCAAGCAATCGATGATTCTTTGTACAATCAAATCAGTAACTTTAAATCGTAGAATTCTAGTTTTAGGATTAATATCCTTGAGCATGAATTATTTGCGTTCTAGCATGCAATTCTGTGTTAACATGTGAATAGATTAATCGCATAATCTGTCAAATAGATCATACGTCTGATTTATTTGTTTTGTACAAGTCTTCCGCTGTGCAAGGGGCTCCAAACCCCAACAATTGATATCAGAGCCAATTTTTGGCTCTGATTATGTGGATTAATTTCATGTTATATGAATTGTTTGAATGGAAGATGTCAATTACATATGCGATGGTGTTCTCAAATTTGCGTGAATTATTTGTGGCATGTTCAAGAATCATTCGATTCTTATTATAATTCGCATGATTTTGTACAAACAAATATGTAATGATGACGTGTTTGCTTCATTAATTATATACGTGTGCAATTGTCAATGATTGCATGTATATTGGCCATTGAATTAAACATCACCAACTTATTAAAGTGTCCATAGGCGCAGTAGGAGGCGCGCCTATAGGCGCGGCGGTCATAGTGACCGCAGCTTCCGGCGCGGCGGTCGACGCATGCAAAATTTTTTATTTTTAAAATGAAAATTGATTATAAAATTTGGGGGCTATTGGAGGTGTCCACTATAGTGGCGGAAATAGAATTTTGAGGCTATGGACAAAAATCCGGGGCTATGGACAAAAAACTGGGGCGGGGCTATTGGGCGTGTCCACCTTATAGTGGACACCATTAAATCGCGCCTTGTGCAACGATCATGATCACGGCGCTGGCTGATTGGGTTAATCGTGGCAGTAGAAACAGGCGAATCCGTGCAGCAGCTTCGATAGCAGCGACTACAGGCGGCAGAAGCGGCGGTCTGACGGCGACGGGTGCGACAGCAGCGTCTGAGATCGCCAAGACAGCAGCTGCTGCGCAGGCAGCGTCGCAGCAGCAGGCATGGATGGAGAGGATTTCCCCGGCTCCGTCGCAGCAGCAAGTTCGCCCGAATAGAATCTTGCTTGTATACGGAAAAACTCTATAATCCACTTTTAACCCGATTCAGTATTATTCGAGCAGTATTGCTTGTGCATTTATAAGATGTTTTATAAACATTTAAATGCATAAGAAGTAAACAAAGCCTAAGTCTTTTTCTTAGTATACTGGTTGTGGGCGTCGTCCACTTTAAGGTAACTACAGTCAGTTCTATGCGATGCTTTGGAAAAGAAAAAGAAGAATTTCACAACCTAGATAGGCTTTGGCTCCCTATCGCGAAAGGTTACAATGTCAGTCCGATTATTTCTATGCCATATTGAAATAAGATAACGTTGGTGTGGTATAGCAATGAATGGATCTAACAGCAATACGTGTCTTCATGCTATCTACTGAAAGACTAGGTCTTGATAAAATACTATTTCTTAATCTACATAAGTTAGCATTGAGCATATGATATTGATTATGCACTACTTTGACTTATCAAAAGGTGCGGGTTTTTCGCAACCCAAGAATCCTGATATATTGGGTATTGGTGATTAATATCTAGCGGTGCTAGGATTGCTATTATGTTGAATCTTGCGCGAGGTGAGTCTCGTTTGATAATGTCCTCAAGAGGAACTTTATCAAGGTTTCATTATTCGGAAACTGGGAGAAAGAATCCAACGGCTCCACATGCAGTATCCCAATGTTCGAAGATAAACACGAGTAGAACGAAGTTCGTGCGAAGTCATAACAAAGTGGATTGCGAAAGGCACAAAAGTATCCTGAAAGCTGTGGAAGTAGACTACCCCAGCTAAGCGAGAGGTTATGAGGTCAATCGGCTAGCATTGGAAACGATTACGATCGATGCAAGCATTAGAGAACTCAATATCTGACGATGAAATCTAAGATTAGAAATGGCTTCATCAGCCAGACGAAATGAATTAGTCAAGGACTACGATTGCGGTATAAATTACCACCCAGGTAAAGCCAACGCGGTAGCAGATCCCTTGAGCAGGAAGACTGCACCTCAAGTGGCTACTTTCCTCACACAAGAGGAAGAGCTCCCCCGTGAATTCGCCTAGATGCGACTGGAGATAGTAAGAGCCTCGGAGACAGTGGACAGCAGAATTTCCACTTTGATCATTGAACCAGACTTAAGAGCCAGAATCATCGATGCCCAAAGACGCGATGAGGCGTTAGAAAAGATTAGTCTCAAAGTGAGGACCGGAAAAGGGGACAGTTACTGCGAAGAGGCGGATAACGCCCTCACTTTTGAAGGAAGACTGTGCGTACCCAGTAATGAGGCACTCAGGAACGAGATCATGAGTGAAGCTCATGAGACGCCCTACACTGCCCATCCTCGAAGTACGAAGATGTACCAAGATTTGAAGAAGCAATTCTGGTGGGATGGCATGAAGAGAAGCATAGCGTCGTTTGTAGAAAGGTGTCTGGCGTGCCAGCAAGTGAATGCCTTATATCAACGACCCTATGGAAATTGCAATCTCTCGAGATTCCAGAATGGAAATGGGAGCACATTGCAATGGATTTTGTGATAGGATTGCCAAAATCCCAGCGAGGAAATACTGCCATCTGGGTGATTATAGATCGCCTCACCAAGAGTGCTCACTTCATACCAATTCGTATCACATACGGATCAGAAAAGTTGGCACTGATCTATGTGCAAGAGATCATACGCTTACATGGCGTACCAGTAACGATCACTTCAGATCGAGATTCAAAGTTTACTTCTAGATTTAGGATAAGCATGCAGCGAGAGGTAGGCACTCGACTAAATTTCTGCATAGCATTCCATCCACAAACGGACGGGCAGTCCGAAAGAACAATTCAGACGCTAGAGGATATGTTGAGAGCCGTAGTGCTCGACCGTGGAGTAAACTGGGAGCCAGTACTTCCACTTATAGAGTTTGCCTATAACAACAGTTACCAGACAACTATAAATATGGCCCCATATGAAGCACTTTATGGGAAGAAGTGTAGATCACCGCTTTACTGGGATGAAGTTGGTGAGAGAAGGATTCTCGGACCAGACTCCATAGAGGAAATGATAGAAATTGTCTGAAAGATCCGAGAGAGGATCGAAGAAGCTCAGAATAGACAGAAATCTTACGCAGATGCTCACAGAACCGATCTACAGTTCAAAGCGGGAGACAAAGTCTTTCTGAAAGTATCCCCGTCAAAAGGGATAACTAGATTTGGCGTCAAGGGCAAGCTAAAACCGCGTTTCGTCGAACCCTATGAGATCCGAGAAACAGTCGGCCCTGTGGCGTACAGATTAGCACTTCCATCGAGTTTTGGAAATGTGCACAATGTGTTTCATGTATCACAGTTGAGGAAATATGTGTTCGATCCCAAACACATAGTACACCAAGAAGAAATGGTGTTAGAACCAGATTTGAGCTATGAAGAAAAGCCAGAAGCAATTTTAGACAGAAAGGTAAAAGAATTGAGAAATAAACTATTGTAACAGTGAAAGTCCTATGGAAGCACCACGGCCTCGAGGAGCCGACGTGGGAGCTTGAGGACCAGATGAAAGAGAAATACCCAGATGTTTTTGCCTGACCGAAACAAAATTTCGGGACGAAATTTTTGTTAAGGGGGGTAGAATGTAATAGCTGAGATCAAATTCCTCGGAAAGTGTGAAATAAATACTAGAAAGCTAAAGAAGAAAGAGTATTTGTTTAATTCTTGAGTAAACAAAACACAACATTTAGCATCGAGCTAAGTCTTAAATTACAAATGTTGACAGTGAAAACAAAGGAAACAAAATACACATTAAATATTAGAGAGACTTGTCTACATGTAAAACGAAAACAGAAAAATTTAAAGTCGAACTATGCTATTACAAATTCAGAATCCCTAGCAACTACTTCGGCCTTCATCACCGGGCCGTCTCGGCCAAAATTGCAGAAAGCCCGAGAGGGCGAGACCACGGGGAAAAGCAGCCTCGGCAGCTAGCCTTAGACACTTCCAACACGGAGCAAAATAAGTTGAAACCGAAACAGGGTGAGGGGCCGTGCCTACAACATCCCTCGGGCTGAATAAAGACTGCAGCAAGACAGCTGCACAGCTCCTCTAAACAGCCACAGCAACTCCTGCAACCCTCTGAATCCCATAACCGAAGGCTGCTCCGAGCCCAAGAGAAAGGAAAGGGTACAGCCGCTGCACCTCTGCAGATCCATAGCTAAACAAACCCTGCATCCCAGCTTTAGCCGAAAGGTGTCGGAGGACACAAAGTCAGACCCGTTTCAACTGCAACGGACCCCAGATACCAGCCTCTGCACAACCTTGTGGTGCACCTGCAATAATCACCATCAAGGACATTCAGTTAAAGTGGCAAGGACTTGCAGTTAAACTGACTGCACTAGCCTAGAAGAAGAGTGAGTTCTGCGGGAAGAAACAAAGTATACAGCATCCCAAATTAATTCTTCACGAGTACACGTTCTTGCCTATAAAAGCCACCCCACATTCCACAACTTTCCCCTTTCCCTCATACTTTGAAACCTCTAGTAAAAACAGAGTGTAAGTTGAGAGTAAGGAGAAGCAAGAAGTGGAGAGGCAATGGCAACTTCCACAGACAGCAAGGTAACCAACATACTTTCCTCTGCATCACATTAGATGTCATCCGACGAGTTTTGACCAGTAAAACAATCTTATTTTAACGTGAATTTATAACTGGATGAAGTTTTAGATGTTTCTGTGTTGTGTCAAAATTTCAGCTTCATTTGATGACGGATGAATTTTTAACAAATTTTTCAAGTGAACTGCGCAGTCCTGCCAGAATTTGTGTCTCGTCCAGTGAGTTTCATTTTTGTTTTGACCGATCAAAAGATATGATTTTGGTGTGAAATTTTAACTGGATAAACCTTTATGTGTCTACTGTGTGGTGACCAAATTTAGCTTCATATGAGATCAGATGGAATTTTAATGATTTTTACAAAAAGATTGCACTGTTCTGCCAGATTCTGGTTTTGTTGAAATGGTCTTTGTTGACATGTTTTGGACGAATTACATGATACATGTGTGATTAAGGAACGTATCCTATGATGTGGTTATGTGTTGCTCGTTGATGTATGCTAGAGTGTTCGTTTCGTTTATGTTGGCGAACGTTTGGGATGGGCAATATAAGAAAATGATGAAAGGAACGATAGGGCATTCATGATAAATGTGTTGATGGAAAAACTGATCGTGTTATGGTGTTGACAAGGGTTGTTGTGCGTACGTGGGTACAAAGAGCAAGGGTTGCATTACAGTTGTAAATTGTGTTATATAAGCAAGCGAGGTGGGATTTCTTTTACTAAACTCTTTTATGCTTTCAAAAGTATGATTATGGTGTTATAAGGGTGGTTTAAAGTGTTATGTCATGCCACGATAGTTTTGATGTTGAGATTGTTGCCTTATGCCTAGTTCGTTGATCTTGCTTCGTTAGGCTATAGGGCTATGTTAAACCAATTCGGGTCTAAGTAGGGCCGCAAACCCTATCAGGCTGTGTACATAGGTGGGATCGTGAGCCGTCCTTGCTAGTCGTCTGGTCTCGTGGGCGAAAAGTGTGGCCACACTTTCGTCCCACTATGGTATGAGGATGTGAATGTTTGATTGTTGAGAAAGCGGGGAGATTGTTTGCCTGGCCAGGCTATGAAACTGTTTTTGTGATACTCGATGATATTTCGTTTCTAAATGTAAAACTCAAGTTCACTATAGTATGGATGACATAACTTTTATAAAATGTTTTCGGGATGAGCCCATTGAGTATATTAAGTACTTAGCCCTGCATGTGTTTTCCCTATGTGCAGGTTGAGCAGTGATGTTGCGGCGGATGTTGAGTCGGGCTTTAAGAATTTATGTATGCGTCTGGTCTGCATACATGGGCTTCATCCTATGACTCTCTTTAGATAACTTGTTTCTGCTGCCTTGTTTGAATTTGTTTATCTAAAAGTCTTTCGTTTTACTCCATATTGTTTTATGATATTAAGTACCTTGAGACATTAATCCGCAGCTTAACCATGCAATACATTAAAATATTTTCTCTTGAAGTTTAGTCGAGCTTTGCGTTAAATGTCGTCTTTTATTGTTTCCCCAATTTCTTCCCCGCTTCTTAGTTCCTCTCCTAGTCACGAGTTCCCCGTCTTTACTATCCTTAGTAAGGGCGGTCGTGACAGAGTGGTATCAGAGCTTCGTTCGTTCGCTCTGGTCCGAGAGTCTTCTTTCAGATTAAGTCTAGATTAGTACCCCTAGACTAAAAGTGTCACGAATGCTCAACATCCGAAGCATCACGCTCAACCAAAAGAAAATGAGGTATGTTTTAAGTTGTTGAAAGAATATGAAATTGATGATGAGATGATAAGGATGTGTTGGCAAGAGTATGCATGTGTATGAAGGTTATTTGTGAATATGATAATGTGATGGTATTATTATGTTGAAACATGAGCATGAGTGACATTGTCATGACCGCCCATACTAGGGGTACTACAAACGCGGCGATCGTGATACAACATGCAAGGATAGCCTTTTATGAAAACTTAATTAACTTAAAGGATGAAAAACCCTTTTTTTTGTTTTAAAGAAGCTTAAAGTTATAATTTTACTATTAAATAAAAACGACTTATGATAAACACTTTTAAAAGAAGCAGCGGAGAAACAATAAATATTAAAACTCAATCAACTCCTAAGAAAACATTTAGTTTAAAGAGCGGGAAACATCATTTTCAAGTAACATTGTAAATACTCGTTTCAAGCCTGACACAACCAAAACATACTCAAACATAGTACGGAAAAGATTAAAGTAGTGAAACATAGTTCAAAAAAAAACATAGCAGCGGAAATAAGGTTTAAACAGAGTCAAGGATAACGCCTATGTATGAAGACACAACGTATCCTAAGGCCAACTCAACATCCTCCGCAAGATCCCGCTCAACCTGCACATAAGAAAAATAATATGCAGGGCTGAGTACTTGTTGTACTCAATGGGCTCATGCCGAAAACATTTTATATTAGTTATGTCATCCATACCAGTGATCTCGAGTTTTATATGTAGTAAGAAATATCACGAGAACACAAAAACATTTCAAGTCTGGCCAGACAATTTATCTCCCCACTTTTCACATCATTCCATCAATCACAATCATCATATCACAGTGCGACGAAAGTGTGGCCACACTATTCGCCCACGAGACCGGCCGACTACCAAGGACGGCTCACGATCCCACCAGTGTACACAGCCTGATAGGGTTTGCGGCCCTACTCAGACCCGAATTCATTTCACAACACAACCATATAGCCTAACGGAGCAAGCTCAGACGAAATAGGCATCAGGCAACAAACTCACAAACAAAAACAACATGGCATGACATAATAAGTTAAACCACCCTTATAACACCACATCATATTTTCGAAAAAAGTAAAAGGTTTGTAAAAGAAAGCCCACATTGGAAAATATAAAAATATCAACCACTTCATTCCACATCACCCACGGTAATTATTTCACATAATTCACTTAATCGCATAGAAACAAAAGTTTCATAATTGAAATTTCAAATTAACTTATTAAATAAATATCACAAATTTTTGGGATGTTACATCCTTCCCCTCTTAACAGAAATTTCGTCCCGAAATTTGATCGTCTCACATAAACAACTCGGGGAACTTTTCTTTCAATTTATCTTCTAACTCCCACGTGGCTTCCTCGGGACCATGGTGTTTCCACAACACCTTCACGGACGTTATTGACTTGTTTCGCAACTCTTGTACCTTCCGATCTAGGATTATCTCGTGCCTTTCCTCGTAGCTCATGTCGGGGGTTAGGATCACTTCCTCTTGATGAATCACATGCTTGGGGTCGAACACGTACTTGCGTAACTATGACACATGGAACACGTTGTGCACGTTCCCAAAGCTGGGAGGTAACGCCAAGCGGTAAGCTACAGGACCTACTTCATCGATAATCTCGTACGGTCCTACAAAATGCGGTTCCAGCTTGCCTTTCACTCCAAACCTCACAACTCCTCTCGTCAGGGATAATTTCAAGAACACTTTGTCACCAACGTCGAATTTGATTTCCGTTCGACGCACGTCAGCATACGACTTATGCCTATCTTGAGCTTCCTTGATCCTTGCGCGGATTTGATGCATAATTTCGGTCATCTCCTTTATAACGCCGGGTCCTAACATCTTCTCTCGCCAACTTCATCCCAATAGAGTGGGGATTGACACTTCCTGCCATACAAGGCTTCATACGGAGCCATATCGATCGTCGCTTGGTAGCTATTGTTGTAGGCGAATTCAACCAACGGTGGAACAGTTTCATAACTTTCCCCTCGATCTAAGACAACGGCTCGCAGCATATCCTCAAGTGTTTGAATCGTCCTCTCTGACTGTCTATCCGATTGCGGGTGATAAGCAGTGTTGAAGTTCAGTTGTGTGCCCAATTCACGTTGCAAACTCATCCAAAACTTTGATGTGAACTTCGTATCGCGGTCGGACACAATGGTCTTTGGCACTCCATGCAAACGCACAATCTCATTCACGTAGAGTTTTGCTAATTTGTCCGCGCCATAAGTAATTCGAATTGGTAAAAAGTGCGCGCTTTTAGTTAGTTGATCGATGATCACCCAAATCGCAGTGTTGCCCTTCTGTGACTTTAGCAAACCTGTCACGAAATCCATAGCTAGATGCTCCCACTTCCATTCGGGGATTTCGAGTGGTTGCAACTTCTCATATGGCTGTTGGTGTATGGCCTTCACTTGTTGGCATGCTAGACATTGTTCCACATATGATGCTAGGTCTCCTTTCATTCCATTCCACCAAAAACGTTGCTTCAAATCTCGATACATCTTCGTGCTTCCGGGGTGTGCAGTGTAAGGCGTGTCGTGCGCTTCACTCAAAATCTCATCTTTTAGCGTCTCATCGCTCGGCACACATAATCGCCCATCGTACGTCAAAGCATTATCTGCCTCCTCACGATAATGATCAAGCTTCTCGGCTCTCACCTTCACACGTAATTCTTCCAACTTCTCATCACGTCGTTGGGCTTCTATGAGCTTGGTTCTCAAATCTGGCTCAATCACTAGCGTCGCTATTCGTCCTTCTACTGGCTCGGGCACTTTTACTATTTCCAATCTCATTCTGTCGAATTCGCGAATCAATGCTTCCTCTTGCGTTAGGAAATAAGTCAATTGAGGTTGGTTCTTCCTACTCAAAGCATCGGCTACTACGTTTGCCTTGTCCGGATGATAGTGAATACCACAGTCATAATCTTTCACGATCTCCAACCAACGTCGTTGTTGCATGTTCAGCTCCTTCTGCTCGAAGAAGTACTTGAGACTCTTGTTATCCGTATAGATCTCGCATCTCACTCCATAGAGATGGTGTCTCCAAATTTTCAGTGCATGCACCACTGCTGCTAACTCCAAATCATGAGTCGAAAAATTCAATTCATTCGGTCTCAACTGTCGAGAAGCGAATGCTATCACTTTTCCATCTTGCATTAACACACATCCTAGTCCTACTTTCGACTCATCTGTATAGACGGTGAAGTCCTTGTCGGCTTCGGGTACCCCTAGGACTGGTGCTGTAGTCAATTTCTCTTTCAATAGTTGGAAACTCGCCTCGCACTCCGGCGTCCAAACCACTTTGATTCCTTTCTTCAACAGTTGTGTCATGGGTCTCGCGATTTTAGAGAATCCTTCAATGAAACGTCGATAGTATCCCGCCAATCCCAAGAAACTGCGGATTTCACTCGGCGTTTTCGGTGCTTTCCAATTCTGCACGGCCTTGACCTTTGCTGGGTCTACTTGGATTCCATTTGCCGTCACAATATGACCAAGAAAGTTCACTCGAGTCAACCAAAACTCGCACTTACTAAACTTGGCATAAAGTTTCTCCTTTCGCAACGTTTCTAACACTGTTTGTAGATGCCATCCATGTTCCTCCTCGTTCTTCGAGTACACTAAAACATCATCGATGAAGACTAACATGAACTTGTCGAGATACTCATGGAAAACTCGGTTCATCAAGTCCATGAAGACAGCCGGGGCGTTGGTCAGCCCAAATGGCATCACGATGAATTCATAATGGCCATAACGAGTGCGAAAAACAGTCTTAGGAACATCCTCTCGTAGGACCTTTAGTTGATGATATCCCGACCTCAAGTCCATTTTTGAAAATACGCCCGCTCCTCGAAGTTGGTCAAATAAATCATCAATCCTCGGCAGTGGGTACTAGTTCTTCAAGGTCATCTTGTTGAGCTCACGATAGTCGATGCACATCCTCATCGTTCCATCCTTCTTCTTAACGAACAACACTGGCGCTCCCCACGGTGACACATTGGGTCGAATAAAACCCAAGTCTAACAGTTCTTGCAACTATATCTTCAACTCGGCCAATTCCTTAGTGGCCATTCGGTATGGCGCCTTCGATACTGGCGCAGACCCTGGTTCCAAAATAATAGTGAAATCTAATTGTCTGTCGGGTGGCGGTCCAGATAAAGCTTCGAGAAACACATCGGGAAAATCTCGTACTTTTGCCACGTCTTCCACTCTCAAATCCTTATTTTCCTCTCCGTTCAAGTACACAAGATGCGTCGTACGCCATTTTCTTATCATCGTGGTTGCTTGTAAAGCAGAGATTATGGGGGGTTTCATCGGTTCATGGAAATTCCATACAAGATAGTCGGCTCTTTGCTAGAGGCTCGAAAAGAAATTTGCCTCTTCTTGCAATGTTGCATCAAAAACTCAGAATATGTATCAAGAACGTGAACTTTAATCAAACGGACTTAACTTGGATATGAACCAATTTTGAAATATAACAATTGGTTATGATCATCCCCACGGAACATGAAAGAACAAAAGATAGGTCATGAATATGGGATGAAATCAAATAAATGTCAATTCTCATAGTTGGCTACCAAAAGATAATTCAGTTGTCCGACCAAATTTGAAAAGTCCACACATCAATGGATAATGACTTAAAGGGTTGAGGGAAAAGAAATGATCAGTTGCATGAGGATTGAGAAATGTAGGCATTTGTCACAAGGCGGTACTGATCATGGTTCAACGAAAATCATAATATGGATTGATAGAATAACATCAATGGGTTCATAAGTTTGTGAAGGCAACCAAAGTCAAAGGGGCTTTTTGAAAAAAAATCAAGTGGATTAAGTTTGTTAAGGCAAGGTATAAAATGTAGGCCTTAACTTCGTTTTGTAGAAAGGAAGGTTCTATTATGAAAAGGATACATATAGTGGAACTGAACCAAAAAGAATTTCACTCTGTAAGAAAGAACTTGACACAGACATGGTTACAAAATGAAAAGCTGAACAAAAGTTCAAGGAAGAATATCCCATAGAAAAAAAATGTCTGCGAAACGTGATTATATTGAAGGACATAACTGCAAGCAGCTTTAGGAATGAAGTTCAATAGCAAAGGCTCACAAAGTCAAAAAATTGTGCTTATAAATAATAAGTCATAGAAGACTACAATCAATCCAAGTGTCCAAAGTTATGAAGGCAACACCACTTTCCAAGAACTGAAAGTGAGTTAAGACTTAATGGAGGAAAAGAAATAATATGCATCACTTGCAAGGGGTGAACCAAACAAGCTGTCAAGTAGACAAGGGTCCACGGTTATTTGAAAGGTCCTGAAAAATAACTTCTTAGAATCCAAGTAAGAGCTGTTGATTAAAATAGTTTGTTCTAGCTATTAAAGTCGCACTCCCTCGTTCATCTTTCGCAAGCCAAGACTGGTAACATCGCTCTAAGAACCGTGGATTCCACGCTGGGATTCTTCGTGTCATCGCCACTAATAATGATAGTCGGAATCCACATCTTCATAAAATTCTTTGCATGTCATAATGACTATCCTAGTAGAACATTGTTATCATCCTCGTGCTCCTTAGCAGGGTTTGAAGATCATCTCCATCGTGTTGTCACTTACGCAAGATTACACTATACTAATTTAATCGCCAGTATGATCGCTCGCCGTTGCATGAAAATATCACTTAGCTTCAGCTCTTCTTGTCTCGCACCTTGACTTAAGGGTTTGCCTCACTTTCATATTCTCGTACGTTTCATTGCTCAGAGAAGCAATAGTTAAGTTTTCAACTTAGAACTACGATTCACGCGGTCAACTAGGCTTATATTTTAGGTACTCTAAGTTCACAACACAATTCATCATCTCATAGATCATCATCTCATAGATCATCATCTACCACAATTTACGGAATTCATACCTCAAGATAAACACACCACATTTTCACATCTCATAGCAAAACACTTTCGAACTTTACAACTATATTCAAAACTTTTGAAATAAAATTTCTTTACACTTTCACACTTTCCAAAAGAATTTCCACATCTCACTTTTAAAATAAAAGTTTTGACTCAACTAAAACGTACTTTCACATCAACTTTCATCATTCGTATAAAACACTCCATAGAATAAGGTATCATACTTCGCACCTCATAACATACATAACATCACACTTCCATAGCTCAATTTTCCAAACGAAAAAGTCATTTCTCTTTTTTTTAAACTTTTTTTTTGTCGAAACTCAAATTTTTTTCTTCTTTTGGACAATTCAAACTCACAACATTTTCCATTGATCAATTAATTTTCCTGAAAGAAAGAACTAACATGATCAATTAAGTTCAAAGATTTTTTTTTTCAAAAATTCCAACAACTTTCCACAACATAAATATTTTTCCTCAATCATACTCCACTAGAACAACTAGTCATTAATATTGTAAAACAATCAACCTCAAAATCATTTTCCCATTTTTTTTTCTACATGTCAAACACCATGCAAATCTTTCAAAACTCATAACGCATTTGTATTCCAGACAAAACACTCATGCACTTCGCATATATGTTTGAAACAACATTTTTAGTTACTCATCTTTTCTCATAAATTTCAACGTTCTCAAAACAACTCATCAATTTCCATTTTTGATGTAAAACACTCCATCTTCCTATGTTTGCATGCTTACATCGTAGAACTTTCACACATAACACATATTTACGACATTATGTCACTCATGCTCATGTTTCATATAAGCATACCAGAACAATATCACATTCTTACATACAAAAAGTGTTTAGATCATCTTGACAATCATGCACATACTCAACAAAATCATACTATCACAACATCGTACTCATATATATATCACGCGCTTAGATTATCATGGCAATCATGCTCATATTTCACATAATCATGTCATTACAATTCATCTTCATGCATAACGTTCATTCACATGCATACACTTGCCAAACACCCTCATCATATCATCATCAATTACATGCATCGATCTCACATGCTTTCAACAACTTAAAACATACCTCACTTTCTTTGGTTGAGCGCGATGCTTTGGATGTTGAGCCTTCGTTACCCTTCTAGTCAATAAGGATTCACTAATCTAGACTTAAGACAAAAGAAGACTCTCGGACCAGAGCGAAACACTAAGCTCCGATACCACTCTGTCACGACCGCCCATACTAGGGGTACTACAAACGCGGCTATCGTGATACAACATGCAAGGATAGCCTTTTATGAAAACTTAATTATCTTAAAGGATGAAAAACCTTTTTTTTGTTTTAAAGAAGCTTAAAGTTATAATTTTACTATTGAATAAAAACGACTTATGATAAACACTTTTAAAAGAAGCAGCGAAGAAACAATAAATATTAAAACTCAATCAACTCCTAAGAAAACATTTAGTTTAAAGAGCGGGAAACATCATTTTCAAGTAACATTGTAAATACTCGTTTCAAGTCTGACACAACCAAAACATACTCAAACATAGTACGGAAAAGATTAAAGTAGTGAAACATAGTTCAAAAAAAAAACAAAGCAGCGGAAATAAGGTTTAAAGAGAGTCAAGGATAACGCCTATGTATGAAGACACAACGTATCCTAAGGCCAACTCAACATCCTCCGCAACATCCCGCTCAACCTGCACATAAGAAAAATAATATGCAGGGTTGAGTACTTGTTGTACTCAATGGACTCATGCCGAAAACATTTTATATTAGTTATGTCATCCATACAAGTGATCTCGAGTTTTATATGAAGTAAGAAATATCACGAGAACACAAAAACATTTCAAGTCTGGCCAGACAATTTATCTCCCCACTTTTCACATCATTCCATCAATCACAATCATCATATCACAGTGCGACGAAAGTGTGGCCACACTATTCGCCCACGAGACCGGCCGACTAGCAAGAACGGCTCACGATCCCACCAGTGTACACAGCCTGATAAGGTTTACGGCCCTACTCATACCCGAATTCATTTCACAACACAACCATATAGCCTAACGGAGCAAGCTCAGACGAACTAGGCATCAGGAAACAAACTCACAAACAAAAACAACATGGCAAGACATAACAAGTTAAACTACCCTTATAACACCACATCATATTTTCGAAAAAAGTAAAAGGTTTGTAAAAGAAAGCCCACATTGGAAAATATAAAAATATCAACCACTTCATTCCACATCATCCACGACAATTATTTCACATAATTCACTTAATCGCATAGAAACAAAAGTTTCATAATTGAAATTTCAAATCAACTTATTAAATAAACATCACAAATTTTTGGGTTGTTACAGACATGATGTCATAAATAGGTGTTATGTGTGAAAGTGCTACGACATAAGCAGGTGAACATATGAAGCCTTAAGATGATATCAAACTTGATAATACGTGACGAACTTTAGATCTATCACAAACAACGAGATAAAAGATATTTTGAGGAAGTTGCTATAGAAAAGGAAGAATTATTTTGTTGTGTGGAGAAAAGAACAAGTTATGAGTTTCCATGGTGTTTGGTATGTAAAAAAAAAGGGAAAAGGATTTTGAGGTTGATGTTTTGCAATGGTAAAGACTAGTTGTGTTGGTGGAGTTTGATTGAGGAAAAATATTTATGTTATGGAAAGTTGTTGGAAATTTTTGAAAGAAAAAAAATATATCTTTGAACTTTAAATGAAAGCATGTTAGTTCTTTTCTTTTGGGAAATTGAGATCTTGAAGTGAACGAGAAGTATGATGTGGTTATGTATAGCGATATACATTTATGCATGTTTAATTACGTAGTATGTGAATAAAGATTTAAGTGATGGTTTGTGAACGTTGAAGTGTGTGGTATTTTATGAAAGTGTTGATAGAAGAAATAATGATGCTATGAACTTTGTATGCAAACATAGGTGTTTGGTAGATCGAACGATATCGAACTTTTCGAGTGATAAGACTAATGGAAATATGTGGTGCGAATTCGAACTTCATTGAAAAATTAAAAATTCACTATTGTCTTCCTGAACAATAAGAATAAGGAGAATGCGAAGAGACATTACATACGATAATGAGCTCAAGAGGAGAAGGTGTGCAAATTGAAGAGAATTTCCGAATGAGAAAAAGTACGAGACAAGAGGAGATGCCAAATGATGTAATCCTACAACGAGGAGAGAGATCGTACCTGCGATCTGATAAGCTAAACCTATTCTTACGTGGCGATGCGACGCAAACGACTATTATTGCGTGTAGAGAGCGCGAGTATAATTACAATGTTTTTAAGAGAATGATTGTTATGGCATGCAAGGAATATTATGAAGATGTGGATTCCGACTATCATTATTAGTGGCAATGACACGATGAATCTCAGCGTGGAATCCATAGTTTCACTCACTCTTTGCAAGTAAGAAATATTATTTCCTTTCCTCCATTGAGTCATAACTCACTTTCAGTTCTTGGAAAGTGGTGTTGCCTTCATAACTTTGGACACTTGGAATGAATGTAGTCTTCTTTGACTTATTATTTATATGAACAATATTTTGACTTTGTGAGCCTTTGCTATTGAACTTCATTCCTAAGGCTGCTTGCAGTTATGTCCTTCAATATAATCACGTTTAGCAGACATGTTTTCTATGGGATATTCTTCTTCGAACTTTTGTTCAGCTTTTCATTTTGTAACCATGTCCGTGTCAAGTTCTTTCTTACAGAGTGAAATTCTTTTTAGTTCAGTCCCACTATATGTATCATTTCCATATTAGAACTTTTCTTTCTACAAGACGAAGTTAATGCCTACATTTTGTACCTTGCCTTAACAAATTTAATCCATTTGATTTTTTTTCAAAAGTTCCTTCGACCTTGGTTTCCTTTCATAAACTTATGAACCAATTGATGTGATTTTATTGTTCCATATTATGATTTTCGTTGAACCGTGATCAATGCTGCTTTGTGACAACTGCCTACATTTCTAAAACCTCATGCAACTGATCATTTTTTGCCGTGACATGTTTAAGTCCTTATCCATTGATGTGTGGACCTTTCAAATTTGGTCTAACAACTGAATTATCTTGTTTGGTAGCCTACCATGAGAATTGAGATTTAATTCGATTCCATCTTATGTTCATGACCTATCTTATATTCTTTCAAGCTCCGTGGGGATGATCCTAACCAATTGTTGCAAGTTAGTGAGATTCAAAACAAAAGTCAGGCTGAAATTGTAATTCTAGTTCCCTTGAGAGATTTTAGAACCTTTCAAATTTAAAGCATTTTTTTACAGTGTTTGTATAATTCGAAATTGGTTCATATCCAAGTTAAGACTGTTTGATTAAATTTTGAGTTCTTGATTCATATTCTGAGTTCTTGATGCAACACTTTAAGGAAAGGCAAAAGCTTGATCTTTTAACATACAAATGGAGTTTACCATTGACTTAGAACCTGGATCTGCGCCAGTATCGAAAGCACCATACCGAATGGCCCCTAAGGAGTTGGCAGAATTGAAGATTCAGTTGCAAGAACTACTAGTTTTGGGATTCATTCGACCTAGTGTGTCACCGTGGGGAGCGCCTGTTTTATTCGTGAAGAAGAAGGATGGGACGATGAGGATGTGCGTCGACTACCGTGAGCTCAACAAGTTGACCTTGAAGAATAAGTACCATCTGCCAAGAATTGATGACTTATTTGACCAACTTCGAGGAGCTGGTGTATTTTCGAAAATGGACTTGAGGTCGGGATATCATCAACTAAAGGTCCGACGAGAGAATGTACCTAAGACTGCTTTTCGCACTCGTTATGGCCATTACGAGTTCGTCGTGATGCCGTTTAGACTGACTAAAGCCCCGGCAGTTTTCATGGACTTGATGAACCGAGTTTTCCACGAGTATCTCGACAAATTTGTACTAGTCTTCATCGATGATGTATTGGTATACTCGAAGAATGAGGAGGAGCATGCATGGCACCTGTGAACCGTGTTGGAAACATTGCGGAAGGAACAGATTTATGCCAAGTTTAGTAAGTGTGAATTTTGGTTGAATAAAGTGAACTTTCTTGGTCATATAGTGACGGCCGATGGAATTCAAGTGGACCCAGCGAAGGTTGAGGCTGTGCAAAACTGGAAATCGCCGAAAATGCCGAGTGAAATTCGCAGTTTCTTGGGATTGGCGGGATACTACCGATGCTTGATTTAGGGATTCTCTAAAATTGCGAGACCGATGATGCAACTGTTGAAGAAGGGAGTCAAAGTGGATTGGACGCCGGAATGCGAGGCGAGTTTCCAACTTTTGAAAGAGAAATTGACTACAACCCCTGTTCTAGCGGTGCCGGAACCCGACAAGGACTTCGCCGTCTATACTGACGCGTCGAAAGTAGGACTTGGATGCGTGTTGATGCAAGATGGGAAGGTGATAGCATATGCTTCCCGGCAATTGAGATCGAACGAGCTGAACTTCCCGACTCATGACTTGGAGCTACCAGCAGTAGTGCATGCACTAAAGATTTGGAGACATCATCTCTATGGAGTGAGATGGGAGATTTATACGGATCACAAGAGTCTCAAGTACTTCTTTGAGCAGAAGGAGCTGAATATGCGACAACGACGTTGGCTGGAGATCGTGAAGGATTATGACTGCGGTATTCACTATCACCCGGGCAAGGCAAACCTAGTAGCTGATGCTTTGAGTAGGAAGAACCAACCGCAACTGGCTTCTTTTCTAACTCAAGAGGAAGCGTTGATCCGTGATTTCGCTAGGATGCAATTGGAGATAGTGAAAGCGCCCGAGATAGTAGGAGGAAGGATAGCGACGCTAGTGATTGCGCCAGACTTAAGAACCAAGATCATAGAAGCTCAACGACGTGATGATAAGTTGGAAGAGACACATGCGAAGGTGAGAACCAAGAAACATGACCACTTTCGTGAGGAGGTGGACAATGCTTTGACGTTCGATGGACGATTGTGTGTGTCGTACGACGAGGCGCTGAAAGATGAGATTTTGAGTGAAGCACACGACACGCCTTGCACTGCTCACCCTGGAAGCACAAAGATGTATCGAGACTTGAAGCAACGTTTTTGATGGAATGGAATGAAAGGGGATGTAGCATCGTTTGTGGAACGATGTCTAGCATGTCAACAAGTGAAGGCCTTACACCAACGACCATATGGGAAATTGCAACCTCTCGAAATTCCCGAATGGAAATGGGAGCATTTAGCCATGGACTTCGTAACGGGATTACCGAAGTCACAAAAGGGGAATACTGCGATTTGGGTGATCATCGATCGACTCACTAAAAGCGCGTACTTCTTACCGATTAGGATTACCAATGGTTCGGACAAGTTAGCAAAGCTCTACGTGAGTGAGATTGTACGTTTGCATGGAGTGCCAAAGACCATTGTGTCCAATCACGACACGAAGTTCACGTCAAAATTTTGAATGAGTTTGCAACGGGAGCTAGGCACGAAGTTGAACTTTAGCACTGCTTATCACCCGTAATCTGACGGGCAGTCGGAGAGGACGATTCAAACACTTGAAGATATGCTGCGAGCCGTTGTCCTAGACCGGGGGGAAAGTTGGAAAACTGTTCTGCCATTGGTTGAATTCGCCTACAACAATATCTATCAAGTGACGATCGACATGGCGACGTATGAAGCCCTGTATGGTAGGAAATGTCGATCCCCACTCTACTGGGATGAGGTTGGTGAAAGAAGGATGTTAGGACCCGACGCTATCAAAGAGATGACCAAAATTGTGCATCAAGTCCGTGCAAGGATCAAAGAAACTCAAGATAGGCAGAAGTCGTATGCTGACGTGCGCCGAGAGCGGAGATCAAATTCGATGTTGGTGACAAAGTCTTCTTGAAAGTCTCCCCGACGATAGGAGTTGTAAGGTTTGGAGTGAATGGCAAATTGAAACCAAGTTTTGTAGGACCGTACGAGATCGTTGATGAAGTAGGTCATGTACCATATCGTCTGGTGTTACCTCCTAGTTTTAAGAATATGCACAACGTGTTCCACGTGTCACAGTTGCGCAAGAACGTGTTTGATCCCAAGCATGTGATTCATCAAGAAGAGGTTGCCCTGACCCCCGACATGAGCTACGAGGAGAGACCCGAAGCAATCCTAAATCGAAAGGTGCAAGAGTTACGAAATAAGTCAATAGCATCCGTGAAAGTGTTGTGGAAACACCATGGTCCCGAGGAAGCCACGTGGGAGTTAGAAGATAGGATGAAAGAAAGTACCCCCATTGTTTTTGTGAAATGACCAAATTTCAGGACGAAATTTCTGTTAAGAGGGGAAGGATGTAGCACCCCGAAATTTTGTGACTTACTTTTGTTTTTATTAATGTGGATGTTAATTGGGAAATTATTTATGGAGTTTGATTTGTATGCGATTGAGTTAACGATGTGAAATTAATTGATGTGAGTTATGTGGAATAATGTGATATATTTTCCAATGTGAGAATTTAATTTAAATTGGATCATGCATTTTTGTTCTGGCCATTTTATTGGAATTTTCAGCCCTCCTATTTATTGGAAATAATATTTTCTCTCTTGGATTTAATTAATTGTTTTGGGATATTTATCCAAATTAAGTCCAAACCAAATTGTCCCTATGTTATTCTACATAATTTTCAACCTTTGCCCCATTCCTTGAAATTTTCAAAAATCTCATATTAATTAGGAGAAGAAATTATTTTGTAGATTTAATTGGTACTTTGTTTTATTTCCTTCCTTGAATTTAAATCCAATTAAATCTTACCATACCTTTCCTTAGCCTATTTAAATTGGGATTTAAATAATTTCCTTGTGGAAATAATCCCCCAAATTTTCGACCCCTTTCTTGTTTTTAAGGGAATTAATATTTTGTTCCTATCTTGTGGGATCCCTTCTATTCAAATAAATATCAAATTAATTCATATGCCTAATTCATTGGGGATTTGAATATTTTTCTATTATTTCTTCCCATATTACACGCCCTCTTCCTTTCCTACTTGGAGATTTTTGAATTGTCTTGTTACCTTATTTATAGGATACTCAATATCTTTTTACCTATCTTGTGAGTATATTTCTCTCCAAGTAAATGCCAAATCAATTTCTATGCTAATTAAATAACCAAATTTTTGAAAATCCCTCCCCCACACTACACGCCTATTTTGTTTAATTGTGAGATTTATTCATTGACCTCTATTTTATTCTCCCATAATTTTAATTGTATTATTAAGTGTGGGATTTAACCTAGACTATAAAAAGAGAAAACCCTAACCCTAGCCCCTATTTTCAACGCCACCCTCCCTCTCCCTCTCCTCCCACACGCCTCTCCCCCTCTCAATCACTCCTTCACAATTTCTTTGTTCTTGCTTCTCTTTGGAGTTGGAAACTCAAGGATTCATCGAAGAAATCAATCAATTGTCATTCCTACCGATTGTTTTCAAGAGAAAGGTATAATTTTTTATCCACCTTTCCCCTTCTTATCATTGAATTCAAGATTCTTGAACCCCTCATGCATATAGTGAGTGGAGAATCGTAAATCTAAGAATTAATTGGTTTGGAAGGATGGTTGCACAAGAATATATGTGTGTGTGTGCACGTATGTACGAGTGTGTGTAAGTGTATGGATGAATCGTTTGTGAATGTTATGTGTGAAAAGGAAAGCATGGTTGTAATCTCATTTTTGAAGCATGAATATGTGTTGGATGCATGAATATGTATGTGTGAATGCATGATAGATAAACTAGGGTTTGTGAATGTTGAGCATGAAAGCTGTTGTGTTCGGACAGTAGGTTCCGATGAGTTTTGACCAGTCAAACGATCTTATTTTAACGTTAATTTTTAACTGGATGAATTTTTAGATGTCTTTTGTGTTGTGTCAAAATATCAGCTTCATTTGATAACGGATGAAATTTTAACGAATTTTTCAAGTGAACTGCGCAGTCCTTCCAGAATTTATGTCTCGTCCAGTGAGTTTCGTTTTTGGTTTGACTGGTCAAAAGATATGATTTTGGTGTGACATTTTAACTGGATAAACCTTTATGTGTCTACTGTGTGGTGACCAAATTTTTGCTTCATATGAGATCAGATGGAATTTTAATGATTTTTACAAAAAGACTGCGCTATTCTACCAGATTCTGGTTTTGTTGAAATGGTCTTTGTTGACAAGTTTTGGACGAATTACATGATACATGTGTGATTAAAGAACGTATCCTATGATGTGGTTATGTGTTGCTCGTTGATGTATGCTAGAGTGTTCGTTTCGTTTATGTTGGTGAACATTTGGGATGGGCAATATAAGAAAACGATGAAAGGAACGATAGGGCATGCATGATAAATGTGTTGATGGAAAAACTGATCGTGTTATGGTGTTGACAAGGGTTGTTGTGCATATGTGGGTACAAAGAGCAAGGGTTTCATTACAGTTGTAAATTGTGTTGTATAAGCAAGCGAGGTGGGCTTTCTTTTACTAAACTCTTTTATGCTTTCAAAAGTATGATTATGGTGTTATAAGGGTGGCTTAAAGTATTATGTCATGCCATGATTGTTTTGATGTTGAGATTGTTGTCTGATGCCTAGTTCGTTGAGCTTGCTCTGTTAGGCTATAGGGCTATGTTAAACGAATTCGGGTCTGAGTAGGGCCGCAAACCAACCCTATCAGGCTGTGTACACAGGTGGGATCGTGAGCCGTCCTTGCTAGTCGGCCGGTCTCGTGGGCGAAAAGTGTGGCCACACTTTCGTCGCACTATGGTATGAGGATGTGAATGTTTGATTGTTGAGAAAGTGGGGAGATTGTTTGCCTGGCCAGGCTACGAAACTGTTTTTGTGATACTCGATGATATTTCCTTTCTAAATGTAAAACTCGAGTTCACTATGGTATGGATGACATAATCTTTATAAAATATTTTCGGCATGAGCCCACTGAGTATATTAAGTACTCAGCCCTGCATGTGTTTTCCCTATGTGCAGGTTGAGCAGTGATGTTGCGGCGGATGTTGAGTCGGGCTTTAAGAATTTATGGATGCGTCGTGTCTCCATACATGGGCGTCATCCTATGACTCTCTTTAGATAACTTGTTTACGCTGCCTTGTTTGAATATGTTTTTCTAAAAGTCTTTCGTTTTACTCCTTACAGTTTTATTATATTAAGTACCTTGAGACATTAATCCGCTGCTTAACCATGCAATACATTAAAATATTTTCTCTTGAAGTTTATTCGAGCTTTGTGTTAAATGTCGTCTTTTATTGTTTCCCCTATTTCTTCCCCGCTTCTTAGTTCCTCCCCTAGTCACGAGTTCCACGTCTTTACTATCCTTAGTAAGGGCGGTTGTGACAAGTACGTTTCAGAATATTTTGAAATGTGTACTTGATAAATGTTGGTTTTGAACTTATATAATATGTGTGTTTCATTTACTTGACGTGTGGGTAATTTATTTTAAAATTTGAATTAATTTTTATAAGTAGTTACGTCAGGAGAAAAGATCTGCTGCATAACAATTATGAGCGTACGTGAGCTACTAATAATCCCACGTAGGCTAATTTCCTTAATTTTAGATGTTTGTTAACAGAAAGTCAATTATCCTTAATTTTAGATGCTTGTTAACAGAAAACCAATTATCGTATATTATTTTCCAAAGTCATCAATATCATTAAATTTCTTATTATCTTTTCTTTTCGGATTTTCTACTTCTTGTTCTTATCTTTCTTCATGTAAATAAGTTTTTCTACCACAACATCAATACTTCTTATTAATTTTCTCTCTCTTCACCTACATTACACTATTTCATTGTTAGTTTCTGATAAAGTAAAATAACATTTTTTTATTACTCTCTACTTTTGATGATAAAATAGTGTAAAAGAATAAAAAAATGAGAATTTTATGATAAAGCAAAGGTTTTTAATTGGTAAAATTAAAAGCATAGATTTAATCAAGAGACAATTAAAATGCAAAGAAACAAATTATTACATACTAGTCCTATATACTATGTAAAAAAGTGAATCAAAAGCATAATGATATAAACAAAGTAGAAAAATAAACAAGTAAATTGTATTAGCATTTCCAAGCATATATGAACAAAGGATAAAAAACTAACCTCAAACAAGCATATGTGAAAATTATAATAAAAAAACCTAAGGAAACACATTTATTAAGAATTTATGATGCATATACTATAAGAAAGGATACAAGAAGTAAATAAAGGAAAAAAGGAAAGATAAAAAAGAAAATAAATGATATTGATGAAATGATTATTGATAAAAAAGAAAATAAATGATTATATTTGCATATGTGATTATTGATGGGTAGAATCACGAAAATATAGTGACCACTTCTTCAGTCCTTGATAAACACGGGTTTTGCATGTTTTTAATATCTAACTTTGGCTTGTTTTAAATGTCAATCATGTAAATTATGTTCTTAAATTGCATATTTTATACATTTTGGTATTTTGACATGTTTGTTGAGAAATGATAGAAAAAAACAGAAAAATGGGTAAAAAGGCCAAGGTGCAGCAGCCTCAGTTCAATCCGATTTTCTCAGAGTTTTTTAAGTTCAATCAGTGATTATTGCTTACCATTCTCTTAGTCTTTGAAAGAGATTTTCTTGAATATCTCGCACATCTCAATCGGAATTTTGTAAAGAAAGTTATGACCATTCTACGAACATTGCGTAGTGTCGTCAAAAGCTTACGGAAATTAGGCAGAAATTCAAGGAAATAAATCGTTGCATTGTGAAGCCAAATCTCTCAAAAATACCATATTTTCTATTACTTGGAGGACACTTTTTTACCTTGTGTAAACCTTTTTCAAGCCTATATAAACCATATAACCTAATTCATAATATTTATCTTAGAGCTTCCCATCCTTCTCCCTCTCTATAATTCTTCCATCCCATATTCCCCACATAATTCATCCATCTTCCAATGGATTGAGCTCTGCAGATCCAGGCAAGAGAAGACTGGTTTGTTTTGTTTTACTTTGATGTCTAGTACTTTATTTGCTATTTTTCCTATTTGTCTATGAGTAGTAAACATCTTTTATGGAATTCTTGGAAAGCATGTTATGATTATGAGTGATTTATTCAATTGATTTTCCTTGTTAGCTCTTGTAGTTGTTCCAATTTCTCTTGTGCTTATACGTTTGTTTGATTGACTATCTTATAAATGCATGTGGATTCTACTACAATAATAGGGAGATGAGTAGTTAATTTGAAAGATGAGAAATTGACGTCATTGCCAATAAAATCGAAAGATTTTAGGAGTTGTACATTATCTTGTGAGCTTTTATGAGTTGTACACTAATGCGACTTCGGTTCTAGGAAGCTGTCTACAAATTGTGTCTTCGAGAGAAGATATGATTTTACATCTGTGATAGTTTCATAACTCTAGAGATAGTAATTCAAGGAAGTCAATTGGATATAATTAGCTTGTGACTGTAGACCCTAAAACTCTACATTCATTAGCTTGCTTTGCATTATTTGTTTTTAAGATTTCTGTATTTGTTTATTTATTTCTTTCTAGTTTATAAATTAATTCAAAAACCATGTCTCTAAATAGTGTGTGACTCTAAATAGTGTGTGACTCTAAATAGTATATGCTGCTTAGTATATAATAGTCAGTTGCAATCTTATTCAATGTGTTCGATATCCCGATGATGACCTTTAGCTATACTAGATCTACGTTATATACTTGCAAGTATTTTTAGTGCTATTAAATAGTGCATCAAGTATCTTTAGTCCTACACTGATATGGTTGATAATAAAATTGTTCGAGAATACACTAGATGATAGCTTATTAGAGCGCTCATTCGGTTTGTACACACTCATTACGTATTGCTCAGGTGAGAGATTGTTAGAAATTTAGGCTTCTACGTGACTGATTTAATGTGTATGATTTTCTTTCGGTTGCTCAATTAAAGTGATCTACTACTAAAGATTAGGTTTGGGTTAAAGTGTATAGTGTAGATACTATAATGGATTTTCTATTTGTTGAGGGACCAAATAGAAAATAAAGGGACTGATATTTATATAAATATAAGCTAGGGTTATAGTCTCCAAATGTCAGAAGATCGATTCGATATCTTGGCATTCTCTACAAAGGGTATTTTCCTGCTTGTTTGACGTAATTAATTGAGTAAATGGCAAAAAAAATCATAAAATTTAATCAAATTCTGTAATTCTAATAAATGTCAATTATATCATAATTTTTTACATTTTTCTTAGTTCTCCTATAGTCTTTGGGGAAATTATATATACTTTTGGCAAACGAAAAATACTCTTTTGCGAACAAATCATTCAACTATTTAACGACGTCGTTAAATATATTTAGTCAATTATATCATTAATTTTACATATGTATGCATTACGTTGATAGATTTAGATGCATAAAATGATGTATTTTTTTTCTATGAGACAATTGAGAAAAATATCAAAATTATGATATAATTAACTTTTTTTTAATTGTGCAATAAACAGAATTTGACTAAATTTTAAGAATTTGTTTTTGGCTATTTACCCTAATTAATTTGTAGTGTACCAGCTATCATACATGTTTGTTGCTCTCATTCATTTGATTTGTTTTTGTATCTTGCATTGATTTTTAAGCCAAATTGTAAAAGATACTACTAGTAAAGATACTACTAGTATTCATTCTTATATTGCTTTCCAGAGGCATTAGCCCATCCACAACGCTGTCACTATACCGTCTCTTAAAACACTATTTGCGGGCCCCACTGTACTTTTTTACTCCATCCCTTAACTAAGGGACGAAACCTGCAACCCTCCGTCCCTTAAATTACTATTCATTCAATTTTATTTTTTTATTTTTTTCCACCAAATTCAATTAATAAAAACACACTTCATTAAAAATAAAATAACATTACAACATAAAATTTGTAAAAAATTAAAAAAAAACATAATTAAAAATCCTAAAAAAAATTAAAAATACATAATTTAATTTCATCCACCAAAGTTTGCCCAAATGTGCTCGCTGAGATCATCTTGGAGTTAGGCGTGGGCGGAAGAGTCACGTGTCATTGCCCGAATAGACAACCGTTCTTGTATAGACGGATGCACTCCACTTCGAGGCAGACTACTGGTGTTTGAGCTTCCGGGGGCTTCGGGGTCGAACCAATTTCCCGCCTCGGATCTTTCATCTTGGACAATCATGTTGTGCAAGATTATACACGTATACATGATGTCGACCATGTTCTCCATGAACCACGAGCGAGCCGGGGCTTTGATAATGTTGAAGCGCACTTGGAGAACCCCGAACGCCCGCTCCGCATCCTTCCGAGCAGCCTCCTGCTTCTGCGCAAAAAGCGTCTGCTTTGCTTTCACAGGCCTAGCACACGTCTTCACGAAGGCTAGCCACTTCGGATAGATGCTTTCGGCAAGATAGTACCCCATTCTATAGCGCTGGTTGTTAGCGATGAAGTTGATGGCCGGCGCTTTACCATCCAAAACTTCGGCGAAGAGGTCGGATTGCTGGAGCACGTTTATGTCGTTGTTCGAGCCGGGGACCCCGAAGTACGCATGTCAGATCCATAGCCGGTAGTCGGCGACGACCTTGAGTATAACGGTGGGGTGGGTACCTTTGTGGCCGCTCGTGTACGACCCCCTCCACGCCACCGGGCAATTCTTCCATTGCTAGTGCATGCAATCGACGCTGCCAAGCATCCCGGGGAATCCGTGCACTTCTTCGTGAAGGCGGAGCAGGAACTGGCAATCTGTCGTGCTTGGCTTCCGGAGAAATTCGTCGGTGAAGGCTGCCCGGAGGCCTTTGCAGAATTGGAGCAAGCACATTCTCCCAGTGTTGTCTCCAATGTGGAGGTATTCGTCAAACGCATCCGCTGTTTGTCCAGTCGCAAGCTGACGGATTGTTGTAGTACATTTCTGCAGCGTCGTGTGGCTGAGACGGCCAATGTATTTGCAATGTGGAGAAATAGCGGTCGCCGCATGAGGAAACGGCGACGGGAGTAGGTATCACCCCACACCGGGTTATCGCAGAAGTAGTCGCGGACTAACCTTGCGGCGACTTCCTCCCAATTACGATGGATGTAAGTCCGGGAGCGTCTTTGGGGCGGCACGGCTTCCTCCGCCTCCCGGCGACGATCTTCTTCAAGTGATTCTTCCATTATTTGACTCATTTGCTCATACGGATCCATGAGATCGATTAAATTTGGGGGAAGAATAAAAGAGAGATGATTTGAGATGAAAATTGGAGAGGAAATGGAGATGATTTGGGAAGAATAGATGTGTAATTGTGTGTGAAATGAGGATGAATTAGGAATATTTATAAAGTAAAAAAAAATTGAAACGACTATAAAAATGGTAACATTACCGTTTGCCAATTTTTTATTTTTTATTTTTTTTAATTTTAATTTGAATTTTTTAAAAAAATGATTTATTGCGTCAGCGTGACGAATCCCACTCGCGAGCTGGCGAGTGGGCGTCACGCATGGCCTGGGAGCTCGCCACGTCACCTCGGCGCGTGGCGAGCCGTCCAGCGTTTCGTCACGGCAGAACGGGACTAGTGACGGGCTGGGGGCGGCCTAGTGACGGGACAAGACGCTGCAACGCGTGC
This sequence comes from Salvia splendens, assembly GCF_004379255.2. Taxonomy (NCBI): domain Eukaryota; kingdom Viridiplantae; phylum Streptophyta; class Magnoliopsida; order Lamiales; family Lamiaceae; genus Salvia; species Salvia splendens. Next base: position 27,610,868 of record NC_056034.1, read on the forward strand.
CGCCCCGGTTCCGTCACGCAGGAACGAAATACGGGCCACCCGCGTAACGCGTTCCGGGTGGCCTTATTTGACGTTGTACTATTTTTATTTATTTTTTCGGTGGACTATGGTTATGGCGATACGCGCTATTTTTAATTGGTGTTGTTAGTGTCGCTAGCATAAGATAATTTTATTATAATGACATAGATGGATATAAAAATATAATATTTCTTGAGTAAATAAATTTATAATATATGCAATAAAAGAAAAAAACACGGTAGAAAGCGTGTTATTTTGTTATTTTGACTTTTGCCTGATCCCCAAATTGTAATATTTTTTTTTGCACCCAATATAGATAGATTACTTAACATCGCAACGAAGCTTCTTTAACAATATTGATAAGCCAAATAAGTCTCTGAAAACAAATTGGCGTAATACTCCCTCCGTTCCCGATTAATTGTCACTATTTTTCATTTCGATCCGTCCCTCAATAATTGTCGCACTTTTCCATTTCGGTCCGTCCCTCAATAATTGTCACACATCATTTTTACCATAAATGGTAAATAGATCCTACATTCCACTAACTCACTTCACTCACATTTTATTAGAAAACCAATATAAAAAAGTGGGTCACACATTCCACTAACTTTTTCAACCAACTTTTCTTTACATTTCTTAAAATCCGTGCCCGGTTAAAGAGTGACAATTAATCGGGACGGAGGGAGTATTAAATATGAGGAAGGTTCCAAATAGAAAGGGGCATGTAAGAATATGTGTTGTCTGGATTCTGCTTCTAGAAATAGTGGCTCTCTAGAAGTTAATAAAAGACCCGTAGAGAAATCGACTTGCTTTATAATTACATCAAAATTCAAATCACTCACACCACCACAACGACTCAAACTCATAAATATTTTTAAGACAAAAACCCCAATCCAGAATCTATGGGCTTGTTTCAGACAAGGAGGAGCTTCTATTTGATTTTGCTTGTAGCATGTTTAGCAATTCCAGAAACCAGCAGAGGTGAAGCAATACGGACAATTCCCTTCCGATTTCAACAAGGTAACAACTTCTCTCTCTCTTGTAAGTATATACTTCCCTATCAACCATTTAAATAACCATTTTGCAATTTTGAGTTGTCCATGATCTATTACGTGGACCTCACATTCCACCAACTTTTTATATAAAACTAATACTCCATCCGTCCATTAAAAATAGTCACATTTGTGAAAAACACGAGTGTTAATGAAAAAATTGATAAAGTAAGAAAGACGGAGAAAAAGTAGGTAGAGTAAGAAAGATGTGGAGAAAAAATGGGTAAAGTATAGGAGAAAGGAGAAAAAGTGGTAAAGTATGAGAAAAACTTTTCATTTTTAGAAATAGAACTATTTTTTATGGACAATATAAAATAGCAAAATGAGACTATTAGTCATGGACGGGGGGAGTATTTTAAATGGGTCTCACATTTCACTCACTTTCTCTATTTATTTTTTTTTCACAAAGTTAAATAATTTCTTAAAATTTGTGCCTAATCAAAAAGGTAGTTTAAATGGCGGACGGAGGAAATATATTCCAGGATCAGTAAGTAAAGCCCAAACATTGTCTTGTAGATATAAATAACTATGGTGCTCCTTATTTTTGTTAAATAATCCCAACATGATGATGATGACGACGACGATGAACAGGTGATAAGAGAACATTTGCAACACTGGGAGTGGTATGCAAGTGTTGTGATGGCGCAGAAGAATCATGTACATCTTCGTGGAACGGATCATGCTCCAAACTTCATTGTGTTCCTTGGAAATTTCAATAACATATTTCGATATATATATATGATATATGTATAGTTTTCTTTCAGTTGTAATGATATATGTATAGTTTTCTTACTTCTTGTCTATTTTTTCAAATTTTGATGGTGATTTGGCTCGAGTTATTTGGTGAACGGAAGAAAGCGTGAATAGTAAGAAAATTGAATTTGATATGGGATAAAAATTGTTACGGCAGAATAGAGCAATTGTGTAATCGACAAACGAAAGAATGTAAAGAGACACTGAATTTACGTGCTTCGCCAATTGGCTACATCCACGGGCAAGAGCGGAGAACAAATTGTATTATGACTGCAGTTACAGATTTCAGATCTAAGATCACGATCACACAGAATTATGTGCTCTACTCATATATAAATATGCACACATGAGATCCTATCCTAATTCGGAAACATAATCATATCCCAATTAGGAAGCATAATCTTATTCCAATTAGGAAACAAATTCAAGACATACTAACAAATCTCCACCTTGACTTGAATCCTCCTTCCAGATGCATCATCATAATACCAAAGAAACAAACTTTTTCATCCTTGCCTCAAATTTGCCCTCCACGGGCAACTAACAGCTCATGACATTAAGCAAGTCCAAACAATATTGAAACTTGCTCTGTGGGACTGGCTTGGTGAACATATCAGCAGGATTATCAGCAGTGCCAACTTTCTTCACCTCAATTCTTTTCTCATTCTTCAGAAAATGATACCTCACATCAATATGTTTAGTCCTCTCATGGTGGACTTGATCTTTGGCTAAACAAATAGCACTCTGACTATCGCAGAACACAACAGCTTGATCTTGATTTAAACCAAGATCACCAACTAGCCCTTTCAACCATATTCCCTCTTTAGCAGCTTCTGTCAACGCATCTCTCAAGTAGCGAAAAATTCTCTTCACGGCATGCCAGTGCTCCTTTCCCGGATGTCCCATTAACATGTTGACAACACTAACAGCCTGTGCTATGTCTGGTCTAGTACAGACCATAGCGTACATCAAACTCCCTACTGCATTAGAGTACGGGACTTGAGACATGTACTCCTCCTCAACTTCAGATTTCGGTGCATTATCCGATGACAGATGAATATTTGTAGCACTTGGAGTATCAATAGGTTTAGCTCCAGACATGCCAAATCTTGACAGAATCTTCTCAATGTAGCTCTTCTGTGACAAACAGATCTTCTTCTTTGCTCTTTCCCTAGATATCTCCATGCCCAGAATTTTCTTCGCAACACCCAAATCCTTCATATCAAATTCAGCACTGAGATGAGCTTTCAACTTCTGAATTTTGGACTTCGACTTTGCAGCTATAAGCATATCATCTACATACAGAACGAGATAGATCACGGAACCATCATCAGCTTTGTTATGATACACACAACAATCATACGGACTCCTGTTGTATCCCAACTGGACCATGTAGCTGTCAAATCTCTTATACCATTGCCTCGGAGACTGCTTTAGTCCATACAAGGACTTCTTCAGCTTGCAAACATAATCCTCCTTGCCAGGAACCACGAATCCCTCTGGCTGAGTCATGTAGATATCTTCTTCAAGCAATCAGTGTAGGAAAGTTGTCTTCACGTCTAGTTGCTCAAGTTCCAGATCATTATGTGCAACTATTGCTAGTAACACTCTGATGGAAGTGTGTCTGACCACTGGCGAGAAAATCTCATTGTAGTCAACCCCCTTCCTTCTGCGTAAACCCTCTTGCAACTAGTCGAGCTTTGTATCTAATACCCTCATCTACTGTGGTCTCTTCCTTCTTCTTGAAGATACATTTGCAAGTAACAATCATTCTCCCCTTAGGCCGTTTGACTAGCTCCCATGTCAGATTCTTCCATAGTGATTTCATTTCTTCTTCCATTGCAGCGAGCTATTTAGCACGCTCACTGCTCGAAACAGCTTCCTTATAGGTGGATGGTTCTTCAGTAAATGGTTCATCTTCCACCTCACTGGAAACTTATAGTGCATATGCCATCATGTCCTCAAAGCCGTACTTCAACGGATGCTTCACACCTGTCCTCCTAGCTCTGTCAATAGCAATGCTTCTCTGACGAGCTTTTGGATGAACATCAGAACTAGTAGTATCAATAGTAGCTTCAGCAGTAGTGTGTTGATCTTCTCCACCTTGGAGTTGTGATTCACTCTCATCGTGAGTGACTTGCAGCTCCACCTGTTTATGAACACCTTCCAAATCCTCTGCAGCAATAGACTTCACAGTAGAGTTAAGCATAGAATTTTCATCAAACACCACATTCCGACTGAGAATAATTCTATCCTCTGAAGGCGACCAGATTATGTATCCCTTAACTCCATTCCCATAACTAATACCCTTCTTAGCTCTCGGTTCTAGTTTACCCTCACTGACATGATAATAAACAGTACAACCAAAAACTCTAAGCGAAGAATAATCTGCAGGCATATCATTAGACCTACCTTGTAAGGTATCTTACAGTCAATGACAGTGTGAGGACCACGGTTGATCTGATAACACGTCGTGTTTACTGCCTCTGCCCAAAACTTCCTAGTCAAACCAGCATGAAAGAGCATGCATCTTGCTCTCTCCAACAATATCTGATTCATGCGTTCTGCCACACCATTCTGCTGTGGTGTATGTCTAACGGTGTGATGTCGAACGATCCCTTCACTCCTGCAGAACTCATTGAACTCAGACGAACAAAATTCCAGACCGTTATCTGTTCTCAATCGCTTGATCTTCTTCTTTGTCTGGTTTTCAATCAGAGTCTTCCACTCTTTGAACTTATTGAATGCTTTCACCTTTACGTTTCATCATAATCACCCAAGTCATCCTCGAGTAGTCATCAATCATCGACACAAAATACTTGTGTCTTCCAATAGATTCAACACGTGAGGGACCCCAACAATCCATATGAATGTAGTCAAATGTCCCTTTCGTTCGATGAACACCCTTCTTTGGAAACTTGTTGCGATGAAGCTTCCCAAATACACAGTGTTCGCAGAAATCAAGTTTCTGCACTTTATGCCCAGAAAGAAAATCACGATTTGACATGATTCTCATGCCACGTTCTCCCATATGACCGAACCTCATATGCCACAGCTTGGTCATATCCTTGGTTGCAACCGCGGAATTCAAAACCCTAGTCCGAAAACCAGGCTCTAATACCAGTTTGTTATGGCAGAATAGAGCAATTGTGTAATCGACAAATGAAATAACATAAAGAGACACAGAATTTACGTGGTTCGCCAATTGGCTACATCTACGGGCAAGAACGGAGAACAAATTGTATTATGACTGCAGTTACTGATTTCAGATCTAAGATCACGATCACACAGAATTATATGCTCTACTCATATATAAATCGGCACACATTAGATCATATCCTAATTCGGAAACATTATCCTATCCCAATTAGGAAGCATAATCTTATCCCAATTAGGAAACAAATTCAAGGCATACTAACAAAAATGAAAATGGATATTACAAAACTAAAATTAAGATCTCATACGTTTTCTTGAGGCGATATCATCTGAATTTATTATAGAGTTTGAAAGCACAGGGAGATTATTTATCATCTAATATTTTGTTTAAGAAAGAGTTATTTACTATACAATGAGTAGTGAGAAATCAGATCTGTGGGCTTAGTTTAAAATTGGTAAAAACGCTCATAAAATTTCACTCAATGGCCCAATATCCATAGTCGATGATGATATAACATTACAGTTTAATGAGGTTAGATACAAGTTGGGAAATAAGCTCATAAAATTTCACTCAATGGCCTAATATACAAAGTCGATGATATAACATTTTAGTTAATGAGGTTAGATACAAGTTAATTAAATGGTGATTGATGTCACATCCTAATCAGAATAAAGGTTTGTTACAGACTTGTCCAAATTCGAGAATATTACGTAAAATATAATCTAAAGAATTTACATTTCCCCCTTTTCTCTCTCTCAATATATTGGTTCAAATTTCATCGAACACATTTCTTTCAAGATAAAATTGTGCAAATATTCGTCTTAATAACTTTAATTTCAGTAGTAGATGAATGGTGGATTAGTTATATTTGAGTTTTTTCGAATTCAAAATTTCTTGTGATTCAATTTGTTGTTGATGCCGAATTTTAGCGTGATTCACGTCATTTTTATAATTTATGAGTTATGATTGTGATAAATCAGTATTATTACAATCAGTCAAATTAGGTTTTTGACCGGGCCCTTCATACAACGGTACATTTAATTTCACAATTGTGAAATTATATGATGCCTCCTTCGTCCCATAAAATTAGAAATTTTTAGATGGCTCGAGTTTTAATACAAAATTGTTAAAATAAGAGAGAAATATAAAAGAATAAGAGTATTATTAGTGGAGAATGAGCCCACCTTATTAGAAAGAAGAAAAGTTATCAAAAATATAATTGTGTTATTTTTATAGAACGGACTAAAATGGAAAGAGTTTCTATTTTTATGGGACAGATGAAGTATAAGAGATCAATGTACGTTCAAAGTAGAAGATCGTGGTATATTGTCCCGACCGCCTTTTCTAATGATAGAAAGCACGGTGTATCGCGATTAATGGGGGATTTAAGAAGCAGGGAAGAGGGGGGGACGATCAAAGGGTATGAGTACGACATATGGATCAAAAGATGAAACTTTAACACCAAATCAAAGTCTGAAATCACGAAGCAACAAAGTCTATTTGAAAATAGTTCAACAATTCTAGGAAACATAAGAGTTTAAAACTTAGAGTAGCGGAAGCATTTGAGAGTTTGACCACTACTATGTATGAAGACACAAATAGCAGTCGAAACATTTATTGAATACGGTCTTCGTCTCAATGCTCAACATTCTTGTCCTCGTCACGTCTCAACCTGCACTTATGGAAAACACATCCAGGGCTGAGTACTTGATGCACTAAGTGAACTCATGCCAAAAAAAATATTTTCATCAATAAAGTTAGGTCAAACCATCATTGAGTGAACCTCGGGTTTTATTTTAAAATGCCGAAAAACACTAAAATCATTTCCATCGTAAACAGAAAATACGACATGACATAACATTTAAACCTCCCTTATATCACCATATTCATATACATTGAAAATAAAAGAGTTTAAGTAATAGACCCCACCTCGATAGCTAAGTAATTTCCTTAAACAAACTTCTAGATCCGACCTTAACGAGCGTGCTAACAACCTTCTTAAAAAAATAATTAAAGTACACATCAATCTTGAGAAAATAAACATTTAGAATGCATACATCTTAAGGTTCAATATTTCTAGTTTTTCTTTAGGAATTTCTTTGGAACTTAAAATTTTAATTAAATCGTTTGATTTAATTAATCCTCGTTCCTTCCTTGGGCGTCGTTAATTTCGATTGTTCGCGGCCGCCCGAGGCATCGTTGGGCGATGCCGGCCGGCCGCTCGCATCTTTGAACTTGTACCGACAATCTCGTACTTCTTCATCCTCTTTGAAAATCGTTTGGGAATTAATTAAAATAAATACCGCTCTTTCTCGCGTGAAACCCAATCAATGAAATAAAAATTCAACGGGATTTCCCTTAAAAGAAATTAAATTTAGACCCCAAAACATTTTATAAACCATTGTTCCAACCTTTCCTAATTTATTAAGGCCAAAAGAAATTTAAAAACAAACCTACTTACACACTTCATCACTCCCAATTCCTGTCCGTACTCTCCCTCCCATTCATGGTGTCCTCACACTCTCCGGCAGGCTTTTTTCGATATATGTACGTGGTGCGAGTAATTATCCGCCGCTAGTACCCATAAATTTAAATATTCCATCTCTGTTGCTGCCATTGCTCCGTTATCAAATCGCCGCCGAGTTCTGGCAGAAATGCTGACTCGGACAACCCTGGTTCAGCCGCTGTGCACCGCCACGCCGCCGAGTGATGCCGCCTGCTGCTCTACCCAGCCATCACTGTCGCCGTCGTTGCAGCCGTTGTCCGCCGCCGAGTGATGCAGCCTGCTGCTCTACCGCCATCACCTCTGTTCCAAACTCTCTCTCGGACGTCTCAATTAGGCAGCCCCGAACTTCGATTAAAGGTAAGTTCTTTCTAAAGTTCGATTATTTTTTCTTATTTCTCTTCAAGAACCTCGTGTTATTCGAGTTATGTTATTGGTAAAGATTAGGCAATTTTATGCGGGTTCTATGCATCATGTTCTAAATCTGCCAGATGTTTAACTTTGGCTGTTAAACTGTGATTTGGTAATGAGAACTTCTTTTCTTGCTGAAAATTCTGCCATGAAAAACTTCTTGAGTTCAAAAACAATGAACGAGAATTACCTCCAACAAATGTAGGATTGACTGAAACAACTTCTCTTTCGTTGCGATGAAGATGTGAATTTTGGAGCAGATTGTGTATGTGGTGTGTAGGCGTAAATTTCACTTTGAGGGGTGAAGAAATAACACACGTAATTGAGGTATTAAAACAGTGACTTTTGGATGCAGGAGAAGAAACATGATCTGGGAGGGAATAAAATTTGGGCTAGGAGAAAATAATTGAAGCATTGGGCTTCATTTTGTATAAAGAACATAGGATATAGCCCAATTTCTAAATAAACTGGACATTTAGATATTGATTTATTTTTACTTGGGTCAGCCCAAGTTTATATATATTTATTTTGGTCAATTGCTCTCGCTTAGACAAATTATTATTTGTCTTGTAGTAACTTGGTGTTATTCCAAGTACTATAAAATCCATTTCAACCACTTCACTCGACGAGCAACAAATTCAACGACACTTTCCTCGCGAATTACAACTTTCAAACTTGTCTCATAGCAACTCCATTATTTAGTAAAAAGAGACGTCTCACTTCATATCAAACGCATTCCAAAGACGCCACTTTCATCGAAACAAGTTCCAAAAAAAATAATCCCCAAACACATAATTACTATACTCATTTACTTAATAATAAACGAGAAGCATAGGATGACGACACAAATTTCACTTTAACTATTTCACGATACATTTTATTTAGTACTTAAAAAGTACGGGTGTTACGTATATTCATTTTCTCTAAGCCGATTTTCGGTGAGTGACAAATAATGGATTAAAGTTGATCACTAAAACAGGGTTATAAAGGAGCTATCAGAAAAATCATGGGATCAATTAATAATGTTAATTATTACACATTGGTGGTGAGAGTCTCATAGGCATGTATTTAATTGGCTAAATTTTTACATGTAATAGTTACAGTGGACTAAGATGGGTGGTAGAGCCCGCCTGACTCGGCCGCGGCCTCGAGCTACGTATCGCGTGCCGTTTGCGTTGGACTTAGATCATGGCAATTATTATTTGGGCTTGGCTTAGGCTTTATCTGAGCCCAGTCTTGACCACCTCACCTCGGCCGTTAAAGTCAAACCATAATGTAAAACATAAAGTCTGTTGACTTCAACAACTCCAAATACAGAGGACTAGGTCTATAAATAGGCTAGTCATTCCATGCATTCCACACACCAAAGCATTATCTGCATTCGCAAAGCATAGACTATATCTCTGCATAATTTTATGTCGAAGCTCTGCTCTCACTTTCATCCATTTTGTTGAAGCTTGTTCTCTCTGTGGTGCTACAATGAACAAACGTAGTCGTTTTATCTATGGGGACGACACACAATCCGAGAGCACTACCTGAATGTATCTCGTCTTGTGGAAAGCAGAGACGGACCCACATGGGGTCATGGGGGACCCATGGGACCCCGACCCATTTTTAAAATTCCTATATACTCCATCCGTCTCACTCTAAGTGGAGTATTTCTATTCCGGCTTGGGATTTTATGTCGGGTTATTTTGTGAGTTAAGTGGGGAGAATAAAGTAAAAGAGAGGAAAAAAGTAGAGAGAGTGATGTTTCTGTTTTAAGATATATATCATTTAGAGTGGAACATCCCAAAAAGGAAAATGATTCACTTAGAGTGGGACGGGACGGAGGGAGTATATAAATTCATTCAAAATGTAGCATGTGGTTATATAGCTTAGTTGATTCACAAGTTGGACTTATAACCTCTAGGCTGCTGGATCGAATCGTGTTGCCTAAATAATTTTATTTTTCTCTTAATTTTTTTATTGTTATTTTATAGTAGTAGAGTTTCCTATATCTATATTAATTGATGTGTCTAGCAATTAATTCATGTAATTCTAATAGTTAATTTATTATCTAGTAATTAATTCATAGATATTTTTTCACAAGAAATTTTATACACCATAAATATGTTTATATATGCTCCCTCCGTTCTCAGTAGTAAAGACGTTTCTTTTCAGCACAGGATTTAAGAAAAATTGTGTTAAGTGACGTAAGTAAATGAATAATAAAGTAGAAAAGGAAAAAGGTAAAAAGATGAAGAGAGAATAAAGTAAGAGAGAGTTAAGTAAGAGAGTAGAAAAGTTGTTGCTTTTTGCCAAAAAAGAATACGACTCAGCTACAGAGAGACAGGGGGAGTATTATATAACATTAGTAACTTTAATTTTAAAGTTATGCTTTTTATCTAAAAAAATATTTATTCTTCAATTATTTCAACGTTGACATTGTCATCATCAGTAGTTTAATTTGTATTTCTTAGCTCCACACTGTTAATTTCGTGGTTGTTTCTAGCGTCATTAACGCGAAAAATATACAATAATTGTAAACATTAATTTATATCAAAATCATGCATCCGCCACTGGTGGAAAGTGTTCTCCTCGAATCAGTTTACACCTTTACGGGTGTGTCGTTTCTGTTATAGTTCAATTTATTTTTGTGTACTATAATTTCTCCATTCTTCTTTTGGGTTATATTACATCCGACTAGAGTTTAAGATATACGTGTCGTTGAAGAAGGCGTTCTGATTAAACTGTACTAATAGCTTTCGAAACTAATCACCCTTATGTAAAGATGCCCATGGTAACCAGCGGTTATGGTTCGGAACCGCCAGTTCCGATTTTAGAAATTGCCTACCCAAAACCGATCTGCGAAGTTGTTTTGCGGTACGGTTCCAGTTCCAAAACTGCCAGTTTCGGTTTCGGTTTTAAATCGGCGGTTTTTTTTTATAGTTTTTCACGGTTCTAAATAGACGGTTTCCGATGATTTTTGGTTTCGGCTCGGTTTCACAGTTTTCCAATGGTTTTTTGCAGTTCTGTTTGGAACCGGCAGTTCCGGCACTGTGTCAGTTATGGAATTTTGGAACGTGAACTGGCCCACAGTTCCAAAAAGTGATGGCTTTGACTCCTTTTAAATCTCACGGTTCTGGTTTGGAATAGTAACCTCCGGTTATGGTTTTACGTTAAACCGCCAGTACCATAAACCTTGAGCATCTCTAACCTTATGATGACGATTGGACAATTTACTATTGCTACCGTTGTTCCATCCACCATGCCTATCGTTGTGTTGGCCAACAAATTATCGATCCTCAACGTCGACGGTTCAAGTACTTCATCAATACCACTTTGGTCTTAGTAAACCCCTTTATGCCCTCTAATGGATCTACCTCGAGTGGATCAGTTGGTTCCACTTTTAATGGTTCTATAGGATCCTTGATTGGATCGAGTCTGAGGACCTTAGGGCTCAACACAAATCTTGAATCATTCAGGCTCAACATGAATGTGGGGCCCTCTATCGTCAACACGAATATGGGGCCCTTTGTGGTTAACACAAATGTTAGCTCTTATCATGGGGTGACGTTAGTACCAATGACACCAAGAACGATGTCGTCTACCGAGAAGCCATGGAAGTTGGATAAACTGACTGCAAGAGGTGGCGGCAGAAGAGGTTGTATTACTTAACAACATTAGGCATTATTAATTTCCTCAAAGAAGACGAGCCACTTGCACCAAGTGATAGAGAGACAAGAATTGTTGTCTTGCTCGACTATGACGCTTGGCAAAAAAATCATTCTAAGTGGATTGATGATAGTTTGTACAATTTAAAATCGTTGTAACCACATCGAAACAAATGTGCGAAAATCAAAAGAATAGGTATCGTAGTGATGATGAAGTGATACTTGATGTAAATCAAATTGAAGTGCTTTATTGCATTATGTTAACACATATTTTTAAGTAAAAAATGGACTCATTTTGTGATTCGAAGCAGCCCAACTACTCCTGCCTATGCCCAACGTCGCCGCTCAATCCATAACCCACGAAGGCCCAACTATGTGAAAGACTTCATCTAGGGCTATTGACCAAGTCGTTAGCTGCAAAGTTGTTAGATTAATTAGCATATCTCCACTTCTCCATTATCTCCACTTCCATCTGCATTAGCTCTCGTTTCCCATTTAGCTAATTAGTTGCAAACTGTTGTCTTTGTTCTCTATAAATAAGGTAGGATTTTATGGCATTAATTTCATCAAGCAAGTAAAAAGCATATTTCCATTTCATTTATATTGTCAAGTTCTTTCAATTTTCATACGTCTTCTTCTTTGGAGTTAGAATCAACTCAAAGGGATTCAAGTTTATATCAAATGGTGCTTTCATTGCTCACTTTCCTCCCAGAATGCATACCAATACTCCTCTTCCTCCTCACAAACATACTTCTTCCCCCTCTTCTATCATATAACCTGCCACTACTACCCCAAATATCGATCACTTTCCCTCTCTTCCCCTCCCAATCCAACAACAATTTGATCGTCCACAACTCACAACTCACAACAATTTGATCAACTCCTCACCGTACTTCATTCTCCCCACACATTTCCCCCCATACCAGCCACCACTTTTTCTCCAGCTCTTTCGCTACCCCCTCCACATACACTTTCCATGCCACCAAATTTCCGACCACCACCTTTCGGCACTATCCCCGCCTTCCCCCACCGCCCCCATTTCGCCCTATGTCGGAGGCACTCGACATTCCCAACTCCCGTGATCTCCAACTCCGCCTCGACCTTCCCAAATTTGATGGACAAGACTCCGTCGGGGTGGATGTATCATATAGAGGAATATTTTTCCTTCTATAACACACCCCATGATGAGCGGCAAAGCCTGGTCGGCCTCTGCTTGGAAGTTTCTGCCTCCGAATGGTTCCGGTGGATGCATGGAAATGGACTTCTAGTCTCATGGGATGACATCGTGTCTCACGTTCGTGTACACTTTGACCCTGATCACTTTGAAGATTACTTTAGTTCCCTTTCAAAGTTGCGTCAATTCACCATTGTCCTTGCCTATCAAATAGATTTTGAGAGATTGCTCAATAAAATCACAGGGGGAGGTCTCTGAATCTACACTGTTGTCTGTCTTATCTCCGGCCTCAAGCCACACCTCCGACAAGAACTTAATCTTCGTCGACCAGTTACTCATACCATGGCTTAGTTGTCCTTCTAACACGCAAACCTCCTCTCACGATTATGTTGCAAGTCAATAGATCATCATAGAATGTGTCACTCAAACGTGAAGCAATTATCCAACACGTAGAATAGAAGTGAAGTAATGAACAAAACAGATATTAAATAAATAAGAATTGTATAACCAAAGTCGTTACTAACACATCCCTAAAATTCTATGAGTTTAGTTACACATGATTGAATTGTTGGTTTTGCAGCGGAAATCTATTTAGTTTGATTGAAAGATTTACATCTAAACATGCTTTTATCAGATTGTAAACTAGAAATATGTTCATAAGCATATTTGAAGGACTTGGAAAGAGGTCGAAAACAAGAATAGAATGCGGATCAAGTTAAATGGAATGATAACCGAACCGATTGGATCAGTTAGCAAATGTCGTTGCCACTTAATCAATGCAATCTAGCTCTCGTCCTTTCCGCCTTGCCAAAGTAATTTATAACTCCCAATTTTGCACAACTTTAATAGTAAAGCAGCAAGTTCGGGGTCGATCCCACAGAGAAGTTGGTGTGTCAAGTGTGTGAGTAGTGAACAGGGGGGTTGGCTGCTGCCACGCTTTAACTTGGGAGTTTTTAACTACTGTTTTTAATCTAGACAGAATTAAACTAGCTAACTTGATCAATGGAAATTAAATACTGGATCAAGTGAATTGCAAGTAATAACAGAAAAGTAAATGCGCGGATTAAAGCGAAAATAACTTTGATTAAACTAAAAGCTGAGTACAACGTGAAATTTAAACTAAGCTAACACTTTGGAATCTAAGAAAGCGGTAAAAACTGAGAAAAATCTCAGCGGGGAACTTAAGATAACGCTAACAGAAATGAGTATTCTGCAGCGCTCCCTTTCGGTCGCCCTTTAAACTAAGCTATCTAACTAAGCTAGAGAGTTGAACTAAACTAAGCTAGAGAGCCGAACTAAACTAAGCTAGAGAGCTGAACTAAACTACGCTAAATAACTAAGCCAAGCTAAACTAGACGGAAAGTAAAGTCTCGGATGCCTTCTTGTGGTGGCACACTATAAGCTCGATTCGGCCGCCAGCTGGATAACGATCTTGACAGGGAATATTCGCTCATTCTGAGAGTGAGCGACTCATTGATTGCTACGTGCTGTTCTTCTAGAATGACGACGCTTTTTGGTAACAGATTCTGACTCAGCTCCGTCCTTGCGTCTCATATTCCAGCACGTGTCCCCTTCTAGAACGTCGTCCTAGATAACAAAGTGGTGCGATATATCCAGCTCATTTCCTCACGTGTTCTTCTTCTAGAAGCCAGCGGTGCCCACCTAACTGCTTGATCGCTCCCCCTTGATCAACTCCCCCGATTCTTGGCCTTTTATCGCCTTTTTTACTTGCTTGATCAGTTCGGCCTTGCTGCCTTGGTTAAGTGGTATTTCTGCACATTTAACACTTATTTTGCGCGATAAACCGATCAAGTAACATGTATTTCACCCTTAAACCGATGCATGAAATGAGTCTTATCACATATAATCACAGATCATACTGAATATATATGAAATTAAATAGAACGATTTACCGTATGAATTCAAGTAATTGAATTCGAACTCCTTCAATCGATCTCTACCACGGATCTTCTGATATGTTCCCTTTAACTCGGAATTAACCTTTGTGTGGGCAAAACTTGTCAAATCCTCAAAAGCTGGAGAAGAATTGAAGACAAAAATCTGGAACCTTAGTTTTGAATATGTTGATATTTTGCTCTCTCTCTCAAAACGCAGAGAATGAAAAAATATCGGTAGAATAATAATCTGTCTTCTCTTCTTCTCCCTTTTATATTAAGCTAATTATTTTGGGCCAGACCAGGGATCTGTGGAGGATTGGATTGGGCCACAGTTAAGGCTTTCACTAATTAAATTAAAAACAATATAATTCAAGCTCAAACTTAAATATTATTATCATCCACTATAGATATAATATTCACTGCCCGTCCAAACCGAAATTAAGAGTATTCTGGGACTTCCTCTTTAATTAAATCATTTCCCGTGTATAAGATCTAAATATCCATTAATTAATATCAAGTCTGCTATCTGACTTTTATTAATTAAATACTTTTTCCAAGAGTGGTCTAGTTTAGAAACATTATTTATTATTCATGGAATAAATTCCAACTGACCAGTTTTCTGAATAATAAAGCCTTTTTCTAAACACCTCTTGAGTTTTCAATTTATTCATGGAATAAATTCCAACTGACCACATAGACATTAATGATCACTACCCAATCTATCAAGATTCTTGGGCAACGAAATCCCCTCACCATTTGATAAGTCAACATAGTTTTCAATTAATATCGTATGCTCAGTGTTATGTCAACAATGATTAAGAAATGACAATCACTGAGACCTCGTCTTTTAGTAAATAGCCTAGAAAGACTTATCTCACTGTTTAATCCTTTCAGTGCTATACCACACCGACGCCGTTCATTTCCTTAGGTAAGGAAACTTTCGGACTGACGTCGTAACCTTTCTCGATAGGTAGTCAAAGTCAATCTAGGTTGTGAAACAGTTTTCCTTCTGCAAGAACTGACAAGTTACCTACTGTGAACGCCACTCACAACTCGTCTACTATGCAGAAGACTTAGACTCGTTTTGCTTAAGCTATGTATTTAAATGGAAAACACATTTCAACATCTCATAAATACATAAGCAACACATAAGCAAAACACATTGTAACAAAATATTCTTTCTCATTAAATGGTAAAAATGGATAGAAGAGTTATTATATATACAAACATTCGAAAGATGATTTCAGTATACTAAACTCTAACATGAATAAGCTAAAAATATAGTTTGTAGCAGTGTTTTAAAAACCGAACCGGCCGGTTCGACCGGTCTGACCGCGAACCAGTAGGTAGTCCGGTCCGCTTTACCTATTTAGACCAGTGTGAGGTTGAGCCACCGAGAATCGTTTGAACCGGTCTGGCCGGAAACCGGTTTTTGCTTTTTCTGTTCAAAATTTTAAAAACTTGTTGTTGGAAGGGCTTGAACTCATGACCTCCACTCAAATTAACAAGAGCTTAACCACTCCACCACAAGCCCCACATGGAAAAATAAGAACACATAGAATATTAATATTTTTATTTAAACCAACTAATAATTCATTTATTTTATATTTTTTTATGTAATTATTTATTATGATACATATAATTATCATCCTCTAAATTTTATCTATACTTTCCTAGTTACTATATTATTACTATAACGCTTATTACTATCGTTATATTATACTCCCTCCGTCTCATGTTACTTGCACTGTTGCTTTTCGGCTCGTCACAAATCCTTACACTATTTATAGTTTAAGTTAGAATTAATGCATTCAATTAATATGTTAGTTTAAGTTAAGAGCTCCTTTATTAAGTGATGTCTCATTACACTTAAAATTCTAATTTAATTACACTAAAAAATCAATCCCAAATTTACGGCCTAAAATGAAAAGTGCGAACAACATTGAACGGAGGGAGTAAGATTCGATTTTTTCAATATATTTATTTATTATAGTTTATTATTTACTAAATATATATTTTTATAGCATATATTTAATTTATGTAGCCTAACTATTGATATTAAAGTATTCTTTTGTTTAAACTAACTAATAATTTGTATTCGATTATTCCACCACATACATGTTTTTTGAATTAATATAAATTTGGTTTATTTTTATATGTAAAATATTTAATTTTTATTCACACTAACTAACAATTTGTATATTTTATTATATTCACTAAATTTTAATGTTTTATATTTGTATATATACTAATTATTTGTAAGATTGAATGTTTTTGTGATACATTATTGATCATATTTTATTATTTATTATATTGGACACTATATTTTACATTATAAATTGAATTATACATATTTGTAACAGTAAAACGGTTCGACCAGTGATTAAACAGGTCCGACCGGTTGAACCATGAACCAGTAGCTTCACCGGTTCGCTTACTGGTCCGGTTTTTAAAACATTGGTTTGTAGGGAAAACAAAAAAAAACATAAGAACTAAAATGATATAGCCCAAAGGTTGAATCTTGTAGCCTTGATCTTATCTTGAGTCCTTCAAACGCCTTTGAACTTGATGAACAATGGAAGAACTCTTAAAATATTTAACTCTGGAAAATATGCAGCAAAAGGTCCAATTGATGAAGCTTGAGGGGGTATTTATAGCCTTAATTTTCGTGTCCCTTAATATGGAAAATATTCAGCACAGTATGGTAAATTTTGGAAAGAAAGTAGATTATTTCTGTGCGCCGCATTTTCCCAGGTGGGCCGTTGCACTTTGTTCAACGGTCGCTGCAAATTATTCTGTAGCTTTTGTCTCGTGATCAACGGTCGCTACACTTTGTTTAAGCTGTCGGTGGCAATCATCCCGTAGCTACTGGATCTCCCAGAGCGGTCGCTGCACACAACCCAACGGTCCCTGGCGTGTTCCTCTTTTCAGCTCAACACTTTCGAAGCGGATTGCTACCTGTTCAGCGGTCGTTGGCGGCCAGTAGACCGCTGGACGGCTCGAATACTCGAGATTTCCATCTTCGACTTTTTGCTATCTCTTTAGGCTCTATTTTGCACATGTCTCACAAAATACGTCAAATTATCAAAATAGATAAAAAAATATGTAATTAATGGACATGTAATGCAACATTGGCACTAAAAATTGACCAAATAATGCCCTCAAAACAGTGCAAAATCTGAGCGTATCACTTATTCAGATGACGTCCAAATCCTCTTCCATGGCTACCCGTGTCTTTACCTTTGAAAGAGCTTTGCGTGAGTACCTTGCACGCCTCAATCGAGATTTATGGCCAATTTATGAAAGTCGTGCATTGAAGACCAGCTGACTCTAGAGGATTCGCAAAGGTTGGGCGAAATGTGAAGTTGAAAACACACGATCAGTCATTATGCACGATTTTTACGAGTGAATTGATGCACGATTTATTAGCATTAAAACTACTTGCATGCATAAAAGTTATAAATAGCATAGTTAAATGTAAGCACATGGTATCGAACAAAGAGAATATGAATGAAATTGGTTGTCATATACTAAACGTCACATACTATCTAGGGACACAAGAGTTTTGGAATAAAACAAATAATATAAATCAACCAAATGATGTAATTCCAATGATATTGATTTCACAACTTAGTCTACTAATTAACAATATAATATTGATTTCCTAATTCCAACCCTTAAAAGCCCTCACTCTCATCCTTCTCTATTACATTCTCAAACAAGAAGAAGAGAAAGAGAGGCTAATCTGGGCTTAAGTAAAGAATCAAAAGGTAATAGAGATTGGGTAATGAAATGAAAATCTAAAAGAAATTAAAAGAAATGGCATATAAGAACTCAAGACAGAGTATGAAATTGCACATATGTGAGATCCTACAAAGATTGGGTAATGAAATGCAAATCTGTCAGATATATACTCCCTTCATCCCACAATAAATGTCACATTTTTCCATAGCGATCTGTCCCACAATAAGAGTCACATTTCACTTTTACCATAAATGGTAAGTAGGTCTCACAATCCACTAACTCACTTCACTCACATTCTATATTAAAACCAATATAAATAAGTGGACCTCATATTCCACTAACTTTTCCAACCAACTATTCTTTATATTTCTTGAAATTCGTGCTCACACCAAATGTGACTCGTATTGTGCGACGGAGGGAACAAATGCAGTGGCAAATCCAGGGGGCGTGATGAGGCTCGTTTCACGCATGTGTTCTATAGTAAAACTGCATCAAATTATGTAACTAACGTCTAATTTTGAGTTAGATGTATGTGAAAATCTGCCATATTCAGAAAAGGAACAGATTAGTTGGGCAGATGAACGGATCAAGGAAAGAAGTCAAAAACTGCGGCATTGAGTTGATCAAGTCAAGAATCAAATGGAGCCAGCAAGAGTTCCGCATGGGAGATAGAGTTGTAGACCCCACCACAAAGTGAAGGGCAGGAATGACATTTCAGAGAGGATGGTACCCTAGGGATCAAAGCCCTACGACTCTCTATATAAAGGAAGCCCAACACAAGAAAATGAGTCATAGCCAGAGGTGAAAAGGGGGGTCTCACAGGCATACTTAGAATATCTTTAGGAATTCAGCTCTCTTCTAGGACTGAAATCGAAGCTCTTTTACTTCATCTTCTGGATTTCCGTCGCACACACTTGGTCTTGTCTTAGTTTAGTTTAGTTTAGTTGGCATTTGGTGGTAGTTTCCTGCACTGTTAGCTTTCGGTTCTGTTATTCCGCTTCGAGAAGAAGCGATGAAACAATTTCCTGCTTTCCTTGTTAGTTTTTAGTTTACTTTTGATGTTATCGACTTTTGTTTTTTTTTTATTTTAGTAGATTTGAAGTTATGTTTTTATTTCCGGCTAATGTGTTCTGTTTGAAGGGGTTGGTAGTGGAAGCGTGCATTAACTAAATCACATAAAAATCAGATCTATTTAGAAGATTATTTAGACAAATTCTATTCACCTAATTATCACATGTATCATGCTCATAACTTGAATTAAACATGCTTTAAGTATAATTGAAACCTAAAACATGCTTTTCTACGGAGTAGGAATAATACCTTGTTGATTCTCCAAAGAATCGACGATGGCTAGCGACTTCTCCACGTGAGGCGTCGAGTACTAGACCACGGATCTTCTGGCTGGTTCCCAAACTGTATTCTGATATCAGTGTGGGTTGATCTCACTAGGATACTAGGACTTGAATGAATAGGTCAGAAAAATCGATCTCACGGAGGAGAGCTGGAGAGAAAAATTCGTCCTCTTCCAGTAGGTGAGGGGGACGGAATTTTGTGCAAAAATTAAAGTGTGTTTTCTGTCTCATTTATTCTCCTATTTATATTAAGTTCCTTTTGGGCCCAGATAGGGATCTATGGAAGGTTTTGGATATGGGCTCCTCCAATTTGCTTTTTACTAATTAAATTGAACCCACAATTTAATACAATCTTTAATTGGAATATTACGAGCAGCCACTACAAAAGTAATATTGAACTCTCCCCATCCAAATCCGAAATTACAAGTAATCCGGGTTTCCGTTTTAACTTTCATTTCTCGCACTTAAGATATAAATGTCCATTAATTAATTAATGTTTGTTATGGACTTAATTAATTAACTTAGACTTTGTTAAGTTACTTATACATTTAAACATGTAATAAACATACATTAAATGCAAAACATAACAACATTATGAAAAAAATAATATGTTTTGTTCCTAAGAAAATAAAATAAGAGTTTACAGTACTAGTATACAAACTCTAACAATCTCCCACTTATACTGAAAGCGGGTTGAGGTCTTGTATGAGTCGAACTCTCATTCCTTCAACATGGCTCTCAAACGGCTTGACCGCTAATGCCTTCGTGAAAGGATCTGTCATGTTGTTCTCAGAAGCAATCTTGACCACTCTATTTATCCTCTCTGCACTATATCTCTAAGGATATGATATTTCCTCTCTATATGTTTGCTCGCTTTGTGAGCCCGTGGTTCTTTCGAGTTTGCCACAGCACCAGAATTGTCACAATAAATGGTGATGCTCTTGGGCAGATTCGTAACCACACCTAAGTCCAAAACGAAGTTCTTAAGCCATACAGCCTCCTTTGCAGCCTTCCAAAGCGGCCACATATTCGGCTTCCATGGTAGAGTCCGTAATGTATTTTTGCTTTACACTCTTCCAAATTACGGCGCCACCTCCTAGGGTAAACACATATCCAGAAGTAGATTTTCTCGAGTCCTGGTCAGCTTGAAAATCTGAATCAGTATATCCCAAAGGACAAAGCTTGGCTGCATTGTAAACTAGAACATTTATGGAAAGTTTAGTTGAGTCGATCAAGTAGATTAGTTAAGCCTTCATAAGTTGATCAGTTTAGTTAATTTAGTCTCTCAAGTCCAGTAGTTAACTTAACTCACCCCTTAGAAAGCGTGGCAGCAGCCATTCCCAAGTCGTGTCAAGCAAACAAATGTCAAACACATCATCTATGTGGGATCGATACTTACTTCCCTATACTAGTTAATAGTATTGTGGGTTAAGGTTTTGAGAACACTTTTGAGTTCTTCCATTCTTCTCACTCGAGTCGAAGTAAGTCAAGTTGATCAGCCTGAGTTTCCACTGGATCCACTCACCGGCATTTTGTAGGTAGCAGGCATATATAGGCTGGCTGGATCAGTTTGAAGATTTGACCTGAGCAAGCCACAACGATACAACAAAGGGAAGAAAAGAACAAGAAAGATTAATCAAGCTTCTCAAATGGCGCCGTTGCCGGGGATGACGGCATTTATCCTACATTTGTTGTGAGACAAACACCTTGGGTGTAAATATTGTTAATATCATCTATTCCTTTGTTTTTATTTCAGTTGAGAGACAGCTCAGGACAACAAAAGTGAAGAATCAATGTCCTTATCTATGTGTATCGAGTGTTTTCCCTACTGGTGTGGACCAAGGTGACTACATGATCTATTTGACCGATTATGTGATTTAAGGATCCAGAGCGTTTTCACAGCGGAAGACTTATACAAAATAAATAAATCAGATAAGGATCTATTTGACCGATTATGCGATTAATCAATTCACATGTTAAACAGATAATTGCATGCTAGAACGCAAATAATTCGTGCTTAAAAAATATAAAACCTAAAACATGATTTCTACGGTTTAGGGTTACCGATTTGATTCTCCAAAGAAACGTCGATTGCTAGCGCCTTCTCCACGATGATCTTCAATACTAGACCACAAATCTTCTAACTGGTTCCCGAACTGGATCTTTATATTATGGTGGGCTGATCTTATCAAAATACTAGGACTCGAATAAAGTAGACAGAACTTCCTCACGGAGGAGAGCTAAAGAACTCACGGAGGAGAAAAATTAGAAAATTTCATCCTCCATCAAAAAGAGAAGGGACGAAATTTTTTGGAAGAAAAAAAATTGTATTTTCTGTCTCATTTATTCTCCTATTTATATTAAGTTCATATTGGTCCCAGTCAGGGATTTGTGGAAGGTTTTTGATATGGCCTCACTCAATTAGCTTTTTACTAATTACATTGAACCCAAAATTTAATATAAGCTTATATTGGAATATTACGAGCAGCCACTATAGAAGTAATATTGCACTGCCCATCAAATCTAAAATTACAAGTAATCCGGGTTTCTGTTTTGTTTATTGTTTATTTCTCGCGATTAAGATATAAATGTCCATTAATTAATTAATGTTTACTATGGACTTAATTAATTAACATCTTATTAATTCCAAGAGTGGACTTAGCAAGAAACACTTATTTATTATTCATGGAATAATTAAATTCCAACTGGTCAGTTTCTGAATAATAAAACCTTGTTCAAGCTCCTCATGAGGACATTATCAAACGGGACTCACCTCGCGCGCGAGTCAACATAATAGCAATCCTAGCATAGCTAGATATTAATCACCACTACCCAATATATCAGGATTATTGGGTTCTGAAAAACCCGCACCATTTGATAAGTCAAAGTAGTGCATAATTAATACTGTACGCTCAATGCTAACGTATGTAGCCTAAGAAATAGTATTTTATCAAGGCCTAGTCTTTCAATAGATAGCATAAAGACACATCTTGTTGTTAGATCCATTTAGTACTATACCACACCAACGTCATCTTATTTCAGAAAGACTTAGAAATAATCGAACTGACATTGCAACCTTTCACGATAAGTAGTCTAAGCCTATCTGGGTTGTGAAATTCTTCTTTTTCTTTTGCAAAGCATTGCATAGAACCAACTGTGTTACCTTAAAGTGGACGACACCCACAACCAGTGTACTAAGCAAAAGACTTAGACTTTGTTTGCTTCTTATACATTTAAATGTTTATAAAACATCTTATAAATACATAAGCAAACACAATGTAATAATATACTGATCCTATTCGTGCGATACTGCTCGAATAATACTGAATCGGGTTAAAAGTAGATTGTAGAGTTTTTCGTATACAAGCAAGATTCTATTCGCGCGAACTTGCTCAAAACATGCTTTTCAGTATACCAATCCTAACAATCTCCCACTTATACTCAAAACATGCTTTCGAGTATACCCACTGCCAAAAACTCTCCCACTTATACACAAAGCAGGTCTTGGAGCTAGATATATCGAACCACCATTCATTTCACATCATGTTTGAAACATGTTTCCACAAAGGCATTTTCTGTGAAAAATCTGCTTGGTTGTTCTCTGATCATATCTATTCAGGGACGGAACCAGAAATACAAATTAGCCGGTGCTAAAATTTAATAAAATAATAATAATAATATTATAAAAAATTTAATGTAATATATATATTTATTATATTTATTTAATTCAATTTGTTATTCCTATAGATTTGTAATAAATCAAACAAACAGAAAATTAATAATATGCAATCAAATTAGAAAAATCTGATACTCCTTTGTTGTTTGAAATATGAAAACAATCATAAATGTTGAGGAATCAAAAATTAAGAGTAATGAGGTATTAGATCGAAATACATTTATAAAAAGAGGTTTTAGAATAAAAACTAATTTAGTTGTTGTAATTTTGTTATTTGGTCTTTAATTTGATGTTATGTATTTCAAATAGTATTCAAATAACTATTTTTAATTTGATGTTATGTATATACTAGTGTATAATTTAGGTGAATACAATTAAATATAATAAGGCATTAATTAAATAATGTCATGTACTAATTATTTTAATAAAATAAAGTAATTAGTCTCAGAACCAAACTCGTTCATTAACTTTTCCAATAGTAACATGTTAATGAACCAAATTATTTACTCCATTTAAATTGGGTCATTTGATAAAATTTATCAAAAGTCAAAACCCATTTAAGAAAGGCCCAATTGATCCAAACATAAAAACGTGCGCCGCATCTTCTTCTTCCCTACTCTGGTAAAAGCTATTCTCATCTGCATTTTTATGTTTCTTCTTCGCCGATGCAGTTTTATTATTTCTCTAATCCCAAAATACAACAAAAAGATTAAGTCTTTGGTAAATATAAATGGTTCCGGCTCCGGCCAAGCCCCCGCTTGAGCGGTGGCTTGGCCAACGCTATCTCCGTCCCTGTATCTATTCCACCATAATGTCTTGCTGCATACTTGATCTTTAATTAATTTCATCTCTCTATGTGCTTGCTTAGCTTTATTAGCTTGTGTGTCCCTTGAGTTAGCATTCACTAGAGTAATCATAACAAAATATAATACTCATACGCATACTCAAACTTATGATTAAAGCTATTAGGAAGATACTCCTAAAAACATGCTTAGAGGATGACTTACTAGATGGCTGATTAGTCATAAAACTAAGTCAGTGTAACCCCAAGGACATTACATAAACGACTTGTAAACTTGAATATAGCGATTAGTCTTTCTCAAGCACTATGGTATATTATTTACCTCAATCAAAGTCCTTTGCCATGGTTAATATGATATATACTTGCTATGCAAAAGCACAACTAATATCAAACTTAGTACACGTTATAGCATACATGAGACATCTATCTCCAAAACTAGTCTCATAATTCTTGTTCTCACTAAGCGTCAAACGACACTTGACTAGAGACAAGATAATTCCATCTTGAAAGGTAAAAACCTTTGCATGGAAATTCTATTGCTAAAATGTTCCAAGCAATGTATAGATATATGATTCATAAGAGAATCTCAACATTCTTTCTAGCAATCTTAAAGACTTAGATGCTCAGAATGTAGTTAGTTTCTCTTAAATCATTTATCTTAAACTGGGTAGACAACCAGTTTCCTACGCCAGATGTCAATCTTAGTTGTTTGCAACTTTTGTAGATTTCATCATCGTAGAGTACTAATAATACCATTTTTAATGCACTTTCAACTTCCTTGTGCTTACGGCACTTCTAAGGGCACAAGTCAATTCCAGACATTTGACAATTTTGATAAAAACATATATACTCTGATTTAGATGCATATCTAAGACCACAAAGGTCTTTATAAGCTTTCAATCATGTATTTCTTGCCCTTTATTACATACCCATTA
Source organism: Salvia splendens (assembly GCF_004379255.2). NCBI lineage: Eukaryota > Viridiplantae > Streptophyta > Magnoliopsida > Lamiales > Lamiaceae > Salvia > Salvia splendens. Next base: position 27,635,999 of record NC_056034.1, read on the forward strand.
GAATGTTTCATGTAGATGATTTCCTCAACACTTCTATTAGTAGAAAGTTGTCTTGACAATCATAATACATACATTCTAATTTATGTAAGTTCTGATAGACAGTAGGATCGAACAAATCTTGGCACAACGACAGCGAGAAGATTGTTCTCTTTGGGTATAACCCATTGTCATTGTCTAGCCTTTTTGAGATCCACATTTACACTTGCAAATATACTATCTCCCACTGACTGACACAGCCTATAGGTAGTATTGCAAGTCTTGTAAAACATGTTGTCTATCTTAGATTGTAGTATGGAATCTTTCACCTTTTCAATGTTGATTATCCAAATTAACCAATGCTACATTGTAGTTAAAGGGATTATGTTCAAATTGATCTAAAACTGAGTCTCATGACTCTGTTAGACCCATGAACTTGTTATGTTCCTCAGAACGCTCCCACTACGACATGGTTCTCACAATCTTAGGTTCTGAAGTTGATTTCATTAGTGCATAAGTTTCTAATGGTATGTATTCTTGGTTAAGTGGAAAAACGATATATCTCTTTATCTTGAGAGTTATCACGTTGTTAGGCTTTTAGTTCCTCTCTTGATCTTTATACAAGAATTCTTTCTTTGAAGATGACAGAACTTATAATCTTTCATCATTTGGGACAACCTTAAAACATAACTCAGTACTCAACTACAATTACTTGGATACCTTTCCAACACGTGTTGGAACAATATTACACCTTGAGATGTGCTAGACTAGAGTCGCTCTAGTCCACAACTCGTGTTTTGCAGAAGGTACTGATGTTGGTAGTTTCTTTAAGGTGCATCTCGTTGTATCTAACGTTTATCCTATCAATGATAAGATTTTAATGAGTTCAACTTTTCACTTAATCAAACTTGTCTTAGAAAGACTTCAATTCCTTCTTACATAACTATCTCATTCTTTAGAAGAATGCTTGGATTCGTCAATGGGGATTAGACTCCCATTACTGATCATAACTCGTTTCTCGTCTCCTTATGGTGTAAACCATTGAGACTTACTAGTCTTTCTATGTCGCACTTCTATAAGTGTTCTGAATCAAATGATTCTGACTTACAGTGCATCAACCAGACATTCTCAACTCTCAAGCTATTTAACAAACAAATTGTTAAAATCTTGATAGATTAGATCAGTTTAAACAATTGCAAAGTATTTTCTTGGCCTTAATACTAAGGGCCATAAATACTTTATCATTCATTGTTTAAGAAGTTGATATGTTGTTTAATACTCAATCTTGTTGCATTTATATTGTTTCAATACGGTGATGTCTTAGACATCAATCATAAAACAATAGTTGAGCATTAATAGCTCCCACTGCAACAAAAGCCTAACTGGATCAAGATCTCTTACTTAGAAGTTGCATTGTCACGTAAGTCATTGTCCTTCTTTAAAAGAGGTCAATCAAACTTACAAAGCATCTTCATTTCGCTTTTAAACAAATATTGATGACATTCAGGCTTCTCAAATTTCATATCTAGTCTTTTGTTGAAATGAACTAAGACTTAGGAAAAAAAATGCATTGTAATTTGGAATAGTGTAGCTAGCTTGTATTTGGAATTTGGAAAATTATAGTTGATGCCTGCATCTGAAAGGAACAAAAACAAGTGATATGTATTCTAAATCCTAATTGCTTACTAATAATTAAATGGAAATGAATGGGTAAGGAGTAGAATAAGTAAAGCATTAGAGCATTCACATTAGTTCCATCCCATCTCATAGCTCATCTCCAATTTTCACTTGTCACGTCATCAACTTATCTCACAGGCTATCTACATCCCATCTCTAGCCCTCCAACCTATTATGAGCCTATCTTACTATCTCTATAAAATTAATTTTAATTGTTGGAGAAAACAACAAAAACTAAATAAATTAGAGAGAAAAAACGTAGAAAACTATTAAAAAGGATTATAAAAAAATGAAAATGAGATCGGTGAACCCAATAGGGCGCCTATCGAGTGCCCATATTTGTCCGGCAATGCTCGCCCCAACAGCGCAAGCCGAGCGCCATCTGAGGCTCCCCCCAATAGGCACCGATGGGGGCGCCGATCCTCTTAGACTTTGGACAAGAGGACAAATTCGTGTGTATCTACACGACAAATATATAGACAAAAGTGACCTCCTCAAAATAGTGGACTCGTTTCATTTTCTACACTCATTTTGAAAAAAATTATAGTAATAAATAGTTAAAGTAAAGAGAGTAATCTAAGAGAGAGAATAATGTAAATAAGAGTTTTATCTACATTATTATTTCTCTTACTTTACTTTTTCTCCACTTAAACTATTTTTAATTATTTTTCCAAAATGGGTGCAGAAAATGAAATGACTTTACTCTGGTGGAACGAGGGAGTAGTAGTTACTTTATTGTATTCTTTTGTCAATTAATCAATTATTGTATATTTTTGTTTGATCAGGTAAATGGAGAAATATCATAGGAAAAGATCAAAAGTTTTAGGGGATTCAGGACAAGCATCCCAATATATAGAAGACAATTTGATAGAGGATAATAACTCAGATGAAATAGGAATTGATGAAAGTGAAATCAAGGTTGATCCTGGTTCACGAAAACCAATTGCAGACTATGGTGCGAATATCTTTGATCGTATTCGTAGAGAATATGTAGCGAATGGTCCTTGTCAACCAAAGGGTAATATTTTTCATAGAACGCATCAAAGAAAAGAATATAGAAGTTTTAGAGATGCATGGTACCAAGATTATGATTGTCTTGAATATAGTGAATCGAAAGATGTCACATATTGCTTTTACTGTTTTTTTTCAAGCGTAGCTATGTGGCACCGGGAGATGTAGCCTTCACTAGTTGTGGTTTTTCTAATTGGAAAAAGCACTTGAAAAAATTTCAGAGGGCATGTTGGGTGTAAAAATAGTGCACACAACATAGCTAGAATAGAATATGAAAGTTGTGTTAATCAAAGGCAGAGTGTGAATTATATTGTTAGTAGAGGTATGACAACAAAAGAAAAAGAATATCAAATTATTTTGACTGCAACTCTTAATGTAGTTTAATTTATTTTGAATCAAGGTTTACCTTTTAGGTGACACGACGAATCATTAACATCTTTGAACAAACGTAATTTTCTTGAGTTGTTAGAATGGTATGGTTTGAGGAATGATGAAGTTGGCAAAGTTATTTTTGAAAATGCCCTTGAAATAACCAAATGATATCCCCATCAATCCAAAAAGATATGGTCATGCTTGTGCAGTTGAAACCACACTTAATATATTGGGAGAACTAGAAGATAGATTATTTTCTATCTTGGTTAATGAGTAATGTGATTTCTCAACAAAGGAGCAAATGGCAATTGTTAAAGGTTGGTGAACAAGGATGGACGAATAATAGAAATATTTTTAGCTTTGGTCTGTCAAAAAAAACTACATCAATTTGCTTGAAAGAGGCAATTGACTCCGCATTTCCTAAGTTTGAGTTATCTTTGTCAAAATTGAGAGGCCAAGAATATGATGGAGCATCAAACATGAGAGGAGAATGCAATGAACTGTAAGCACTAATTTTAAAGGAAAATCCATCAGCTTGGTATGTCCATTGTTTTTCCCACCAACTTCAATTGGTATGTGAGGATCTTCTTGTGAAAGGGAGAATAAACTTCTACAAATTGAGCACGATAGACTAGTTGAAATGTTGGAGAAATGGCAAATAGTACTAGTAGAGGCCAAAATCAAGAAACTTCTTTGAAGAGACCCAGTGACACTTGATGGGGATCTCATTACGTCACTATAATTCTTCTTGCAAGTATGTGGTAGTCCATAACTGAAAACGTACTTGTTGATGGAGAAGAATATGACACAAGGGACAACCATTTTCATATAGAAAATGGAGACATTTGAATTTGTATTTATTATGATCTTGATGAAACATTTGTTAGGGGTGATTCAACCATTGTCTACTGACATGCAAGAAAGAGATCAAGATATTTTAAATGCGATTTTTTTGATAGAGAATGTGAAAGAAAGCTTGAGATCATTTTGAGAATTTGGATGGGATACATTCTTGCAAGAAGTGAATATTTTTGTGGGGCGACATTTCAATCACTAACATGGATGAGGATGCTGCAAAGCGGATTCGAATGAGGAATGGTACAAACATCAAGAACTACCATCATTATTGCGTTGAAATATTTTGTCTAGTAATTTGAAATTTAATATCTTATTCATTTACTAAATTAGAATCATCTCGGTATTTAATCCTTCTTTCGTGACAATTAGGTTGTTGACTTACTTACACAAGAGATGGAGAATCGTTTCTCTGAGTCAACTACAGATTTGCTAATTTGTATGGCATGCCTCGATCCAAAAAATGATTTCGCTACTTTTAATGTTGATAAGCTTGTTCATCTTACTAGTCTTTATCGAAAGAACTTCACACCGATTGATCAATCGGTATTATCTCGTGAACTTGAAACTTTTGTTGATATTGTGAGAAAAGATGCACGGTTGATTGGTTTTGAAGATTTGGGTAGCTTATCTTAGAAGATTGTTGAAACCAAGAAACATAAAGTTTTTCCATTAGTTTATCGTCTAATTGAGTTTATATTGTTCTTACCAGTAGTGACTGCATCTATTGAAAGAGTATTTTCAGCAATGAAATTTGCCAAGACTGACTTGTGTAATAGGATGGAAAATGATTGGTTGAATGACAGTTTGATGATATACAATAACAGGTCCATCTTCGCTAGTGTTTCTAATGATTGAATCTTGAAACTTTTTCAAGATATGGATACCGGTAGAAATCAGTTGTCACAGTCAAGGAACACTAGTTCTACTTGAATTGTAATAAACTTTTCATTTTATTATAAAAAACATATTGAAGTATTATATTTATTATTTTATTCTACCTCCTCTGTTTTTAATTCATGGATCCGTCACTAAGCAAATGTTGTAGAAAATGTTGTAGGTGATCTGTTCCAACATACATTGTCACGACCGCCCTTTCTAGGGTCAATAAATGCGGGTCATCGCAACTAATGGGACTTTAGAATGGAAAATTATCTATGGTTTCAATAAAGAGCTTGACCGGAACATTTAATATTCAATTAAAGGAGGAAATATCAGAGTAATGTCTTGACATTAAATCTAGAGACAACGAGTATCATAATCAATAATCCAACAACATATAGGATTCAAACTTAACTGTGAAAGATAATAATTTCTCAATTGAAGCGTTCAAAAGAATGAATGATGTCATGTATGAAGACATGAAAGCATTCGAGACAAACAAATCAACGAATCATCAATTGAATATCTCAACAACACCACGTCGTCACCTGTCAACATGCACATAGAGAAAACACATGCAAGGCTGAGTATTTGACATACACAGCGGACTCATGCCGAAAATATTTTATAACGATTATGCCATCCATACCATAGTGAACTCGAATTTTTTCATTATAATATAATCATCAAGAATCACAAAACAATTAGCCTTTTCTCATCAATCCATCAATCACAACCTTTCCCTAGTGCGACGAAAGTATTGCCACACTTTTCACACGCGAGATTGGCCAACTAGCATCGACAGCTCACGATCCCAACAGTGTACACTAGCCTGATAGGGTTTGCGGCACTACTCAAACCCTAATTCGTTTGCATAGTCCTATAGCCTATGGAGGGAACTCACAAACTAGACATCAGACAACATAGCCTTATAGCCTAATGGAGAGAACTCATAAACTAGGCATCAAGCATGGTATAATATTTAAACCGTCCTTATAACACCATAATCATGATTTCAAAATATAAAAGAGTTAAGGAAATAAAATCCATCTCATTCTCTTAAATCCTTAATTCAATGTATTCCAACTCTGACGTCGACTCGTTCGCAAAAGAAAATCCTTTTGAAACATAAATAAAGCATTCATCAACACAAGAAAGCAAATAAACAATTAAGATCCAAGCGTCCTAAGGCTTCGAAATTCTTCTCGTTCATTCTTAGAATTTTCTGAACTCAAAACTTAATTAAATCATAAGATTTAATCAGGATTTAACTAATTGTATTTTCTTTAATTGTGTCTTAATTATTCGATTATTCGCATCCCCAAAATTCTGGGATTAGAAGCGGCTCACGAGGATTAATTTAAAACAAAACCAGCCCACTTCATTCTAAAGACAACCCTTTTATTTAAGGCCCAATATTGGAAATAAATCCCGTTAATCCGGTTTTGTTTCAGTATTTTCAGAGTTATATTGGAGTTATTGTTTTATGTCATAGGATGTGTATGTTACATGAGATAAGGGGTGTGGTTACATTCGGTGAAGTATTAGTCTTAAGCTCTCTGTGGATTAGCAATGTTAAAACTCTTAAATCTTGTCCCATAGACTGTGATGATCCTTGCTCATCTTCTATTAAGGTCTTTTAAGGGGTGAGGGACACATTTCTAATAAGCAAGTCGAAGGGGAATCAAATTGCTAATTGATTTTAGTTGATGGATGGCAGATTTAACGAAGGGAACGCATGAAGGGGGTGAGAGTATTGAGTTGTTGGCGTTGGAAACAAAAGAGAGAGACTTTGGTGTCAAGAAATTCATTCTCTAATTGGGCTCTCACTTAGCATAGGAATTAAATTAATTATTTAATTTGCTCAAGACCCTTTGTATTTTATTCAAGTATTAAGTCTAGAGATTGTATTTCAAAAGATTAGATCTCCAGTATTTATTTAATTTATTGTACTCAACATGGAGGAATTGAGTCGATCAAATTTGTAATTTCGATAAATCGATTGTGAACCTCGCGTACGGAATTTATCAGTGACTTGATGTTATTCCAAGTACTTAAATATCAAAATAAAAATATATTCATCCGAAACACAAAAGTACTAAACTTTAATTAATACCTCAACTCGCGACAAGCTATGATTTACACCACAAAGCAATTATTAACCCCAATCAATATAATCATCAAAGTAAGAACATTTCGCGACATGACTCATTGTTTCATTGATGTCACGATAATTAAAGGCAATAAATTTTATAGAATTAGAGTTCGAAAAGGATGGGTGTTACATACATTGTGATCTGAAAACCTAAAATTAAAAATACCCAGACACTATTTCTTAATTTGTAAGTGTACATGCAACGCATAATGAGGCACGTTAGTCGTGGATAACGACAAACGTCTGTTCCTTCCGCCACATCACTCCACCAATCACAAAGGCGCCACCACGTTGTCACCTCTTCTCTCCATAATCTAATTATTAATGCTGCCATTTCCTTAATTAAGGGATTATCAACATCCACCACTTAAATCTTATTCGATACAAATACTACTTTATACCGAATTCTTTTATTCCAATTAAAAATGAAACGTTTTCTTTTTTAGTCTGTTTCATTAAAAATGAAACGTTTCTAAAAAACGGAAACAATACTCTCTCTATTTGTTTTCCTCTCTCTTACTTTACTCTCTCTTCATTAACTTGCAAAACAACCCTACATAAAATCATGTGCCGAAAAGTAAATGTCCCATTATATTTAATGGGATGGAGGGAGTATGTTTTTTTGAATTTTGTATTAATTGTTGTCGGTATAGCCACGCACGAAACATTTGAGTTGCATGAACATTTACTACTATTACTACTACTTTTATTCATGCACAGAGACACATTACTTAATATTTGTGTCATTGTGTGTGACACACAGACACACACACTTGATTGTTGCATAAAACATATTCATGGTGCTCTGTTTTTAAAAAAATCGCCTCAAAATCGAAGAACAAAACTCGAGCGAGCAATAACTTTGAATTTATTAAAGAAATAATAATAGTACAAGATCAAGTATGTATTGTAAGAGCATCTACAATGGTCTAAGACCTCCCATAGTCCTCACATAGCCTTCCCTACTACATCATCCAGCACTAAAATCCTCCTGCCACATCATCTGGACATGCAACTGGACATCAAATAGCTCTCACATAGCCTATCCACATCACTAATAACAATTATATAAATTTAATTTACAATTGTACCAACATACGGAATTTAATTTACGAGATAAATACAGGAAAATTGAATAATACTATTAAAATTTCAAAAAGTACAATAATTTTAAAAAAATACATTTAAAAAAATTACATAAATTTAAATAAAAACTAATGTCTTCCAATCCTCCGCGCCCACAACTCTTCAATTAAATCCTTTTGAAGTCGAGTATGAGCCTCCGTCTGACGCATGTACCGGCGGACAACTGGTCGTGGGCGAGGTACCGGCGGCTGCATATAACTCTGCATCCATCGATCAACCTCACGACTCGTATAGGCATCTAGCTCTTCGTTCAGCATACGCTCGTACTCATCAGCATCCCCATCACTACCACCACCACTACCACCGGCATTACTCATTTCTTAAATTGATCTTTGTACAGAAAGAAAGATAGAGAGAGTACTTGTTAAAACAAGTGGTGCGAATGAAAATGACGTCCAAAGCGCGTATATATAGTGTTTTCGGAAAAAAAAATAAATTCTGACGCCGATCCGGGGCCTACAATGGCGCCGTGAGGATCGGCGTTAGAACAGGCGTCACCACACGAATCGGCATGGGTACGCCGAAATTGACGCCGATTTCGCCGACGCCGGTCACAATGGTTTGGCGTCAGAACCGGCGTCGGCGAAAAATCGGCATCGCGGTTTTGACGTCTCCATTGCTGATGCTCTAAACTGTGCGCCCACTTTAGACGTGGAGATCCCCCTTGCTCAAAATATCAGTCAAATTGGATTCCATACGGTTACATTAAATTTATACATAGTACATTTCAACATAAATTATGTTTAATAAAATTAGTTATTACTTTAACACAATTATATGTAAGAGAGAGTGTGTTACTTTCTCTCACTTGTACGATTTTGAAATTAATTTCTCTGGTTATTCTATGTAGCTTTTCACATATTTCCTCTAATCCTTAAAAATAGATCATTATTTGTTATTTTGTGATTTCCCTTAACAATAGATCAATTCTATTTAAGGGAAAAAAATTTCTCAAGGAGGTGGGTCTCAATTTCCACTAACAATACTCCAATTTTTTTTTTTCTTTCTATTTCTCTATATTTTACCAATTGTGTATTAAAACTCGTATTATTTTAAATGTTGTGTATTCCATTTAATAATCAAACACCGGTAGCGTGAAAGAAGGAATAGAATCTGACAGTGTATACTCCGTTTAGATTTTAGAGTAATCTGCATTTGCCCATAAATGATGAGCTCATAATGCAATCGGTATAATTCGTGTTGCTTAACCATTTACATAATAGTAAGAGCATCCGCAGCGGTGAGTGGACACCTACCTGTCCGTCTGTCCGTGCCTGCGGTGCGGCACCGCCTGCTCGTCGCTGCGGTCTTGCCGCTGGCGCGGCGCTGCTCGATGCATCAAGCACGTCCGTGCCAGCAAGCAGCTGACGTAGCGCGTTCTGATTGGCCAACGGCATTTCCGTTGGAATTTTTTTTTAAATCGAAAATAATACCCAAAATTTTAAAAATATATTTTCAGATTCCTAAAAATATGGTCGTTTTTTCCGTTTTTCTGGAATTTTTTTGATTTTTTTTTTATTTTTTCATTCCCAAAATCATCTATAAATACACACATTTATCATCCATTTTTCACATCAAATCATCTTCCATTCATCCCTCATTCATATTTTTCCATAGAACTTATCTATATCTTCCTCTCTAACTCAAACCTTCTCAAATGGATTTCACCAATCTCATTGCGGAAGCGGAGCGCGAAGAACAAGAATACTATGAACAATATCGTGCCGCCTATGTCACCGCGAATACCCCTGCCCCTCCTCCTCGACCAACTAGATCAACTCACCGCTACATCCATCGTGACCGGGAGGGAGCCAACGAAAGGCTCGTTGCCGACTATTTTTCCGACAAGCCGTGGTTTCCGAAAGATTACTTTCGGCGCCGTTTTCGCATGTCAAAACGCTTGTTTATGCGTATTGTCAACACATTATTCGTCCGTGTTCAATACTTTCAAACAAGTACAGACGCAATCGATTTGCAAAGTCTCTCGGCGTTGCAGAAGTGTACGTGTGCATCCGACAACTTGCTACTGGGCAAACGACTGACCTCTTTGACGAGTATTTGCATGTCGGTGAGTCAACTGGAATCATTTGCCTTAAAATTTTTGGCGACGGCGTTCGTTCAACTTTCGGTGAGGAATTCCTTCGGGCACCCACCACCGATGATTGCCAACGGTTGCTTCGTCTTCACGAAACAGTCCATGGTTTTCCCAGTATGCTTGGCAGCATTGACTGCATACATTGAAGGTGGAAGAATTATCTGACTGCTTGGAGGGGGCAACACTTAAGCGGCCACAAAGGCGGCAGCCCAACACTTATCCTTGAAGCAGTCACCGACTACCGACTATGGATTTGGCATGCATATTTTGGTATTGCCGGATCCAACAACGACTTGAACGTGCTCTATTCTTCACCACTCTTCAATGATGTTTTGAATGGTGTAGCACCGGCGATCGACTTCACCGTCAACGGAAATGCATGCCACATGGGTTACTATCTCGCCGATGATATCTACCCAATGTGGTCGACTTTCGTGAAGACGCTCAGCAACCCGCAAGACCCGAGATGGGTTCTTTTTGCGCAGCGTCAAGAGTCCGCTCGGAAAGATGTCGAAAGAGCTTTTGGGGTCCTTCAAGCCCGATTCAACATTGTGAAGGCCCCGTCTCGGCTGTGGTACGTGAAAAATATCGCCGACATCATGTACACGTGTATTATCTTACACAACATGATTATAGCTGACAAAGGACCGATGGCGGCTAGCTTTTACAACGAGGATGAAGCCGGAAGCTCAATCGCGAGGTCTCCCCCACGCCGAGGTGTGCATACGACGGTGGGCGAGAGGATCGAAACAAGGAACACAATGCGAGATACCCGAGCCCACATTGAGCTACAAGAAGACCTAATCAAACACATTTGGGCGAAATTCGGCCACGAGTAGTGGGTTTTTTTAATTTTATGAATTTAATTATGTAATTTTTAATTTTTAGGATTTTAATTATGTACTTTTTAATTTTTAGGATTTTAATTATGTAATTTTTAATTTTTTTGTAATTTGTAATAGTATTCCAGATATTTTTAATGCATTTTAATATTGTGGAAATGTTTTTATTTAAATTGAATAATAGAATGGTGTGACCCTTGAGCTTGTCTTTGCGGAAGAGAATGGATGTGGATGGTTGTGCTCTTGCCTAAGAGCAGAGACTAAAAGTGGGTCCGGGCCCACATCCGTGCTCGTTGGCAAGAGCACGGATGAGGATGCTCTAATACCCCGAGCACGGATGAGAATGCTCTAATACCCCTATCCCTATTTACAATCAATACACTTCAGTTATTTAACGCACTGCTTATTTAACAATTGAAAATAAAATTAAAAATATATGCCCAAGTGAGAAAAAAGGGGCGAACCTAGTGAGAGGCGGACCCCACCACAATCTTACATGACTACAACTGTATTTCAAAGTATTTCTGGGCACCGCCGCGCTTCTAGGGTTCCCACCTTATTATATAACTCCCTCACTCTACACATAAATTTCCCACCATCTACGCCTCCCGAAAGTTGGCATGGCGCAAGAGCTTCGTGATGGAGAGTTCTGGCTACCCTCAGAGATTCTCACAGACGATGATTTGCTCATGGACTTCAAGTCCGACTTGTCCAAGACCAAGACGGCGGATGATCTGAGCTCAGCCACCGAGACCGAGAGCGACGAAGACGATTTTATCACTCACACCTCCAAGGTTTCTACTTCTCTCTCATAGTATTTACTTGCTGAATTTGGATTTGAATTTTCATTTTCATTTTTGATTTTTCATTGATGTAGGGATTGGAGTCGCCGCAATCGACTCTATGCGCTTCTTCGTCCAGGGAAATTAGTGGTTGGGATTTACTATGTGCTGCTGCAGAGGATGCGAATTACTGGTGAAACGGCGCCGTTCAAGCCCTTTGTTAAGACACCGACGCCGCAAACCGAAGCCTCTCTCGCTTTTCTGCACCTGCAAGCCACTAATGTTAGTCCCCTCTTCTTCACCCTGTTTTATTATTTTTTTTAATTTTTCAAACTGAATCTCAAATTATGCTACAGTTTCAGCAGCATCACAGCATGTGGAAAATCGACCGAGAAATAGGAAGAAGTCAAGGTTTATCCATGGCGTCTTGGCCTTCTGTGCACAGCCTCAACAGCAGCAAACTGCCCTTCAAAAAGAGCGAATCGGAACCGGAGTTTTTTTGCCAAGAAGATTAGGATCCATCCCCGCCCAAAACCGGAACAAACCAGGTCATTAACTTCACTCATTTGCTGTTTTAATTTCTCTGCATGCAGCATTAAATTAATAATTACTCCCCCCCTCCCACTAAAATAGAAACCAAAATTGGTAATGTAAGACACTGTTTGCTAACAATACTCTATTTTGAAAAGGGAGATGAAATATAGTATCAAAAACTCACTCTTCTTTGGGATGAAATATAGGAGTATCGAAAAACCAAAAAAAGAAAAGACTATTTTTTGTGGGAGACAGGAGGAGAGTATTTGCTAACAACTTATTATCTAAATTTGCAGGTGCTAGTGTGAACCAAAGAAGAAACCAGAATGGGCCGTTCCTACAAGGACAACAAAGGAGAAGCCAGCTATGAATCAGGAACTCAGGCTTCCCCAAGAGTGGACGTATTAAACCTGGGATACATCCAATCACCAAATGATGATTTTTGCATCGATTTCATTATATTTTTAGTAGAGAGAGAGAATATGGGTATACAGAGTAATGCAGTAGGACAGTGGCAGTAGTTAATAGTAATAGACGATGATGAAAAAAGATTAACGACTGATTATTTTTTATTTAGATTAGGCCATCCACAATAGGAATAGCCCAGCAATAGCCCAGCCATAGCCTAGCCTAGCCACTGCCACATCATCAGCACTAAAAATCCTCCTGCCACATCATCAAAACAAGCAAATAGCCCAGCAATAGCCCAGTCATAGCCTAGCCACATACTATCCACGTCACTATTAACAAATATATACAAAATGCAATAATTAACAATAACGCAATATACGAAATTTAATTTACGAGACATATACGGGAAAATTCACTAATATTAATAAAATTTAAAAAGTACATAATTAAAAAAAATTACATAACTAAAAAAAAATTACATTAATTAAATTTACAAATGAAAATTTAAAATAACATTACAACTTAAAGTTTAAAAATAAAAAAAAAGACATAATTAAAATCTTAAAAAAATAAAAATGACATAATTTAAAATACAATTTTATAGAAAATCCTTGAATGAGATTGTCCCACATCGAAAGTGGAACATAAAACATTCAAGGATATCTCTCTATAAAAGAGAAACATCCTTGAATGAGTTTGTCCCACATCGAAAGTGGAACATAAAACATTCATGGATATCTCTCTATAAAAGAGAAACATCCTTGAATGAGTTTGTCCCACATCGAAAGTGGAACATAAAACATTCAAGGATATCTCTCTATAAAAGAGAAACATCCTTGAATGAGTTTGTCCCACATCGAAAGTGGAACATAAAACATTCATGGATATCTCTCTATAAAAGAGAAACATCCTTGAATGAGTTTGTCCCACATCGAAAGTGGAACATAAAACATTCATGGATATCTCTCTATAAAAGAGAAACATCCTTGAATGAGTTTGTCCCACATCGAAAGTGGAACATAAAACATTCAAGAATGTCTCTATAAAATAGAGGCAACCAAGAATGAGATTGTCCCACATCGAAAGTGGAACATAAAACATTCAAGGATGTCTCTATAAAAGAGAGACAACCAAGAATGAGTTTCATAAATTCGCAAGCCCATTAAATATATATGGGCTATAACGAATTTCTAGCATAAATTTATTTATAAAAATTGATTTTAATATATAGAAAACAATTTTTATAAATAAATAATATTTTTTTATATTTGATTTTTTTTAAAAATTTGAATTTCAAAAATTCGAATTTAAAAAAAAAATCGCGCTGGGCGATCCGGGCGCTGCAATAGCGCCGAGCGGATCGCCCAGCGCACCGCCCAGCGCCACGAAACCGCCCAGCGCTGCGCGGTTTCTCTCTCCAATCGTCCGCTGGGCGACTGCAATAGACCGCCCAGCGAACCGCCCAGCGCCGACGCTCGGCTGGGCGGTCGCTGGGCGCCTATTGTGGATGGTCTTATAAACTACAGAAGTGATGAATGAATAAACTTGATAGATTATTTGTGTTTGTTTTGTTTGGCTCGAGGTGCAACAAAGTTGAAGAGGACAGCCTTTTTTTCTAATTTCCTTTTGTTTCAAGATCTATAATGTTCACTTTATTAACTTCAAATGAAAATTATTTACGTTATATCCTGATGATAACTTATGTGATTCTAACAATACTATTCGAGAATATGATGGGTGTCCTTCCAAATTCCAATTGGCTATAATTGATAACTAAAGTAAAACAATTCTTGAATCAGCAAAACATATTCTTTTGGGTTTGAGTTTGATTCTAACAATACTATTCAAGAATATGATGGGTGTCCTTCCAAATTCCAATTGGCTATAATTGATAACTGAAGTAAAACAATACTTGAATCAGCAAAACATATTTTTTTGGGTTTGAATTTGATGTAAATGAATTCTTTTGGGTTTGAATTTGATGTAAATGATTGAAGTAAAATTACTTTTGGTTTTAACATATACACAAAAATGGATTTGAGTTTGGTGTAAATGGTTGAAGATTGTCTTATACACTTATTTTTATGATTTTTCTTAAACCATCTCCGACTCCAATCATATATACATCTCCGTTTCATTATATATGAAACATTTGAGAATCAGAACGTGATTTTATATAGTGTTTATTGTGAGTTTATGAAGAGAGAGCAAAGTAAAAGAGGTGAAAAAGTAGAGATATAATTATTTCCATTTTAGAAAACGTTTCATATTTTATGGGACAATCCGAAAAGTAAAGAGAGAGTAAAGTAAGTGATTGGATGTTTTTTTTTCTCTATAAAAAAACTCAACTTAATTAAGACATCTCAAAAAGAATACGACTCAATTTAGTTAGGACGGATGAAGTACTAAACTATTACTCCTAACTTAATTAAGGGTTATTAGTATTGAGCTTATACTGTCATTTTGTCGTAATTATAATGACTATTTATTCCTGATGGTGATTAGTATTGAGCTTATATTACTAATTACTCCATCTGTCCTATAATAAATGGCACCCAGGAAATGACATGAGATTTTATAAGATGTTTTTTGTGTGTTAGGTGGAGAGAGAAAATAGTGTATATTTATATTAATGTGAAATGGATTTTTTCCTGATGGAAAAGGAAATATGACATCTTTTGTGGAGCAAACTAAAAAGGAAAGTGTAACATCTATTATGGGATTGATGGAGTACTAATTACCATGAATCCTCTTTTTCTAAAAAAACCTATGTATGTGCTTCTTCATCTCGACTAATATGTTAGTCGATATGAATTTATTGGTTAATGCATTTAATGGAGAAAAAAAGTTGGAAGCAAGTATTTAATAGAAATAAAAGAGAGTTGAATATTTAATTGAATTTCTTTTTATTAAGTGTATTAGTTGGAAAGATAATTATTTTATTAATTTTGAAAATAGACATGTGTCATTTTATTTGGAACAAATTAATACTAGTTGGATGGAAGGAGTATTATACTTTACTAATAATGTTTTATCAGGTATTAGGCCATCCGCAACGCTGTCTCTTCTCCGTCTCTTAACCGTCTCATCTCTTCACTATTCATGGGCCCCACTGTGCTTTTCATCACATCTCTTAACTAAAAGACAACACCTGCAACCCTCCATCTTTTAATCATCTCTTAATCATCTTATCCCTTAACTATTCATTCAATTTCAATTTTTATTTTTATTTCCAACAAATTCAATTAATAAAAAGACACTTCATTAAATAAAATAAAATTACAATTTAAAATCCTAAAAAAATAAAAAGTGGAAAAAAATAAAAACACATAATAAAAAAGTGGAAAAAAAAATAAAATACATAATTTAAAAATAATTTTATATAAATTATAAAAACTACTCCGCCGGCGAATCATCCCTCGAAGGCGGTGGCGGTGCACTCAAGCCACCTGTAGGCGGAATACCAATTTGTCTTGCCATATACTCAATTCCGACAAGATGGGCTTGATATTGGGGAAGTGTCAGCCATCGTGGCGGTCAAGTACATGGACAATAGGGTGTTCGAGCCCGAGACCGAGCCCGCCTGGCTTGATTCGCCTCGGTCCCTCCTCCCTCTAGCCGCCTTCGCCGCCTTGGTCCCTTGCGGCCGACGGCTCCCACTGGAGGAGCCCCCGGCATTGGTGCCCGTGCCCTCAACCTCCTATGACGCGTTGCCTGACCCGCCCTCACTAGACGAGTATTGGCCACCCGCCGTGTGCTTCGTGCGTTTCGAGCACGAGCCCGTGCTAGACTGGACACCGCCAGCCCACCTTTCAACGTCTTTGACCGCCTCCCAAACATCGACATGTTTGAATTCTTTGCTGTTGTCGTCAAAAAAGACTCGCAAAGCTGCTCTCAGAATGTCGGCTCCACTGGCTCCTTTTTGGTAATTCGCCGCTTCATTCTTGTAGATCCCGCAAAATTTTTTGACATCTTTGTCGACTCGGTCAAAATGACTGCGGAGCATCTTCATGGTGCGACGACGTGAGCCCTTTGGCTTGTTCTCGTTGTAGGAGTCGGTGACCTTTTCCCAAAAACACTTGTGGGTTTGTTGATTCCCGATGATGGGATCGTACGAGACGCTGACCCAAGCATTGAACAGAGTCATCGTGTCTTTGTGGCTGTATGGATGACGGCCTACATCCTCGACCTCCTCGACCTCCTCATCCTCTTCCTCCACGGGGTCGAATGCGCGACCCCTGGAGCTTCCACCGCCTCGTCCTCCTTCCGGAGTGGGTTCAGCTGGAAAATCCTCCCTAATTTGGGATAATCCGTGCGATTTGACCATACCTTGGGGCGGGGGGATGAGAGTATGCATCCACGTCAAAATAGGGTGGTTGGTACACTGCCGGCTTTGATGAGCCTTGGGTGCCCGGCGTCGACCAACCGGAATCGGAAGCACCCAAGACATTGTACATGTCCCCCAGTCGTCAAACGTATTCAAGTCATAGCCGCCGGAGCCGCCGGAGCCGCCGGAGCCGCCAGCGTTTCCGTCGCCGGACATTTTGAGATGAAAATTGGAGAGGTGAGATGAAAATTGGAGAGAAAAGAGAGATGAATTGAGAAGAATAGATGTGTGTTTGTGTGTAGAATGAGAATGAAAGAGGAGTGTTTATAGAATAAAAAAAGAAAAAATTACCGTTGAATGAGAATATTACCGTTTTTAATTATTTTATTAAAATCGATTTTTAAAAAAATGATTTATTGCGTCAGCATGACGACGCCCACTCGCGGGCCGGCGAGTGAGCGTCACGCCTAGCGCCAGCGCGCGCCACGTGGCGCTGGCGCGTGGCGAGCTGTCTCGTGAACCCACCCTCCGGGATGAGACAGGGACGAGACCGGGACGAGACGGAGGGCTGCATCGGCGTCTCGCTGCCGTCTCGTCTCTCCGAGACGAGACCGAGACGGGGCGAGACGCGTTGCGGATGCTCTTAGTGAATTTCAATTTTTATTTTTATTTTTATTTTTATTTTTATTTTTATTTTTATTTTTATTTTTATTTTTATTTTTATTTTTATTTTTATTTTTATTTTTATTTTTATTTTTATTTTTATTTTTATTTTTATTTTTATTTTTATTTATTGTTCCACTAATTTTGCTTTAACTTGTTTAATTGCTGATTATAGGTCAAAGCATTGGTAGAAGCAAAAGCTTCTCGCGGTCTGACGCAGTATGCATTGCATCTTTTGCTTGTCCATTTGATTTCCTTTTAGGCTAAACATCTCTCTTGGGTCTTTTTCCAAGTTAGATTGATTCTTTTCAGCGTCTCAATTCTCGACAATGTATAGTGATTTTTATGCCTCAATCTTTTTCCAAGTTAGATTGATTCTTTTCGGCGTCTCGATTCTAGACAATGTATAGTGATTTTTATGCCTCACTAGAGTGTCCACAAGACTAAGTTTATATGAGCATCCATAATGGCGGCGAGCCCACCGGCTAGCCGGTCCGCTCGCCGAACCATTGCAGTCGGCGAGCGCCAAATCAGCGAGAAAAACGGCGAGCGCACGCCGATTCCCGAGCGCTGGCCGATGTGCTCGCCGATCGGCTAGCCGCCATTGAGGCTCCCGATCGGCAAGCGGAATTTTTTTTATTTAATTTTCGAAACATTATATATACGCGATTTGCACGTCATTTTCATTTGCACCACTTATTTGAACGAGTATTCTCTTTATCTTAATTTCTGTACAAGAGCAACAACGCGAAATGGAGCACAACAACGAGCCTATGCCAGAGACGAGCGGGTCTCAAACTCCCACGGTACCCGTGGGAGTGGGATGTGGTCCAATGGTCGGGTACTACAACATGTACCCTTGGCAACAGATGATGCCCGGTTGGTCAAAGGCGGGCGCAACGGGCTCGCCAGACCTCCCAGGAGGTCCAGTCGGCATCCCCCCTATTGGCGGGTCGACATCCGAGCTCCTCTTCTTCGCGTGTCAACAAGCGCGGACTCAGATGTACAAGATCTTAGCTGAATAGAGGGATGTAACTGACCCAGAGGAGAAGATTTTTCTTCACGCAATGCTCGTGAGTATGCGGGCCGATTTGAATCCCGCCGCGGCACAGGAGGGGGCTCAGATGCGGGCTCAGATGCCGCAGATTTGGGGGTCCCGGATAGCGGCGACAACAGCGGCGGCTACGGCTACGACGGCGAGGAGTGAGGCGGAGGCGGGGGGGCTCGTGTGTGGAGCATGAGTTTTTTTTAGATTTCTGTAATTTTTTTTAATTAGTGTACTTTTTAAAATTTTAATATTATTATTGAGTTTTCCCGAATCTGTGTCGTAAATTTAATTCTGTATTTTGTGTGATTGTTAATTATTTGTTTTTTATCATTTTGTTTATTGTGGCTAGGCTTTGGCTGGGCTATTGCTTGTCCAGTTGTTTGTCCCGATGATGTGGCAGAATGAGTTTTAGTGCTGATGATGTGGCAGGAGGAGTTTGTGGCTAGGCTATGGCTGGGCTATGGCTGAGCTATTCTTATTGTGGATGTTCTAACCCAACCCAACTATCCATTTTTCAATATTTAATTCATTTCTATCTCCTCCACATCATCAATATTCATTCAACTCAACCATACATATTTTCATAGTTTATCAATCACCACCCAACCACACTATTATATATTTATTTTTATATTATTTTTTAATAATATTTTTATTACATGAAATACTTATTATTGTAAATTTATAGAAAAATGTAATAAATGGCAAACTAAAAATTTTAAAAACAAACAAATAAAAAACATAAATTACAATAATTGAAATGAACTTTGAAATGAACTTTGGAATTGATCAGAATTCGGAAAATCTTCAAAGCTAGGGAAATAATCTTGAGAAAGATTAAAATTTTGGGAATGATAGAAATTTAGGGAGTCGAGAATATATTATTCTCATCATCCTCTATAGTTAGCAACAAAGGGAATTAAAAAATATGAAAATTTATCAAACAAGTATCATAGGGGGAGAAAAGATGATTATTTTTTTGTATGCAAAACTATAGCAAATGTGTTCTCTATCTATAGAGGAAGAAAAATTATAAATTTTGATATAATTTTTTAATATAATATATTAAAAACATTTTAATTAAAAATAATAATATCAAACAATGAAATTGTGCCATTTGGCACAATCTCATTGGTTGATGAAATAAAATAGAATGGAGACCGGACAGTTGGTGTTTGCCATGGAGGAGGCCTCGGTCAAGGAGAGAGAGAGGCCTCCTGTTTCAATTTTTATTTTTTTTAATTGAAATTGACTTGGAGGTCGGCCAAGAGCACCGATAAACTTGGTCTAAGAGTGTCCACAGTAGGTGGAGCAGTCATGCCATAGCCACAAAAAAAATTGTCCGCCTAGTCATCACAGTTATAAAAACTTGTATGCCTAATTAACACAGACACAAAAAATTTGTCCAACCACAATGACAGCCACGCCACAACCACATTTTACACTTTTTTTTAATCGTTGGTATATTTTAATTGGTCTTGAACAAAATTAGAGAAAAAATTGAGATTTGATATTGGAATGGAATAATAAAAATGAATTGGGAATAAGTATTTTATAGAAATAAATTAATGAATAAAAAAAATCAAAGGATCACCGCCGCCGCGGTGCTGCCGCGCGTCGAGTACCCGATGCTCTCTCCCCCGCCGCGGCTCGTCCTAAGGCTGCAATAGGCGCCGCCGCGGCGCCACTACTTTGGACACTCTATTTGTGGAACAGCCACGCCTCAGCCACAAAAAAAACTCATCCGCCTGGTCATCACAGCCATGCCTCAGCCACATAAAACTTGTCAAGCCACGCCTCACGTTTTTTTAATTGTTGGTATATTTTAATTGGACTAGAACAAAATTAATTAGAATGGAATGAAAAAAATGAATTGGAAATATGTATTTTATAGATAAAAATTAAAGAATTAGAAAAATCTATTTTGACCGCGGCGACGGTCTCGCGGCTCACAATAGGCCACCGCGGCTCCGCCGCGCGATCGCCGTCCTCCCACCCGGCAAAGCCGTGTTCTCGGCTGTCAAAGCACCGCCGCGGCGCCATTGCGGCTTGCAATAGACCATCGCGGCCGCCGCGGCGGTGCTATTGTGGACACTCTTAGAAACTTTGAGCAATCACGTAATTAATTTAATATACATACTCCCTCCGTCCGCCATTAGGAGTCTCATTTCTTGGCGGCACGAGTTTAAGAAATGTTAAGAAAAATGATGGAAAAAAGTTAGTGGAATAGGAGTCCCACTTGTATATATTAGTTTTAAATGAAATGTGAGTGAAATGAGTTAGTGGAAGGTGGGACCCTATTACCATTTATGGTAAAAGTGAATTGAGACTTCTATTCGCGGACGGACTAAAATGAAAAAACGGGACTCCTATTCGCGGACGGAGGGAGTAATTATTTTTCAGTGGTCTAATTAAAGTGATTTAACTCAAAATTAAGTTGGGCTAAAGTATATATTTATCTTTATATATTCTCTCCAAAGACTATCGTGAAGAATGTATCTGTTCGTCTGGAAGATGCTTAGCCACTGCAAAGTAGTTTATGCTTCTTCTTTGTTGTTCACTTGTTCTTAATTAATTATCATACAAAGCTTTATGTAATTTTTCATAACAAGTGGTATCAGAGTCACTCTATTGGTAATTTTCTGAGAACCGCAAAAAAAGAAAATTAAGTGTTATTTTTGCTCACTTTGTAAGTCAAGGAATTGAATTTCTTGATATTAGGGTTTATGGTAGACTTTTAGTTTTCTTGGATGCTTTACTTTTTAACTACCCCTCCGTCCTATTTTAATTGTGTCCAAACTTTTAGGTATAAAGATTAAAAAATTGTATTGAAAAGTATGAAAGGGGATTAAAGTAAGAAAGATAAATAGAAAGTTAAGTAGGTGATGTAATAAAGTAAAAGTGATTATGTGTTGTTTTTTATAAAAAGAAAAAAAAGAAATGACTCAACTTAGTTGGATCATTCATAAAATATAGGAAATACTCTCTCCGTCCCTAAAGAGTATGAACTATTTCCTTTTTCGTCCATCCCTAAAGAATATGAACTTTCTAATATTGAAAATTTCAAACAACATACTACCCCTACACATTATTTTATTTACAACTTATACCATTACCATTAACACTTATATCATTATACTAATATTGGGTTCAACACGAGTTTTAATAAATAATGGAAAAAGTAAAAGAGAGAAAAGGGTAATGGAAATAATATTAGTGGAGAGTGGGGTCCACATTATTATAATTGTACAAGTGTTAGTGGTGATTATATATTATAGGCGACCAAAAATTATGAATTTTAATTACTTTCTGAAATGATGGCTTAGAGGGTTGTATTGTGCATGTTGATAGAATAAATGCAATGAATTGTGATATGCACCCACGTATCATAGACTAGTAATTGTCAGGTATGTTCTTTTTTTAAAAATTGATTGAATTGTTAAATTGATTTTTTAGTTCAATCGAGAATTGAGAAAATTAATTGTTTAGCAAGAATCAATTAGAATCAAATTGGTTTGTATAGAGAATTTTTTGGCCTGTTTTATGGATGGATACTTCCTTGTTAGTTTTGGTTTTGTTTTGATCAAATCTTTCTTCAGTCTTAAGATTTGAGAATTACGCATATCACGCAACGTGACTAATTTGTATGGTTTTGCAAAATTAATTTTTTAGCTTTGATAAGGAAATTCAGTATTGAGAATTGAATCATTGTATTTATTTGGTGAATCTACTAAGCTAATTAACGTAAAGAATTAGACAAGGGATGAATTGATAATCAATTCATATTATGCACGCATGCAGTTTATGTTTAGTTGATGATCCATGTTTCAGAAATGATTGTGAATATTTGATTTTGCTAAGTTTCTTTCTTAAAATAATTCTGGTATTATAGACATTTATTCCTTTAAGTACATACGACAATCTTTACATGTTTATTCTATTAGTTCATATTCAGAATCTTTAAATGTTAACTCAAAATGGATTAAACGAAAATTAAATAATGCATATTCGATAAATTTATAGCTAAAGCGGTTAGGTCATATCTCAAAATATAGAATTGAGAGACTTGTATTATATGATTTATTGAATACAAATACATTTTCAGAGCATGATGTGTGTGTTCAGCGTATCAAAGGAAAGCAAGCCAAATAAAAGAAATTAATTGCCAACAGAGCTACAAACGTCTTAGAATTGATACATATAGATATTTGTGGTCCATTCTCTTCGGCTTCTTGGAATGGTCAATAATACTATATATCATTTATAGACGACAAATCTTATTATGGATACAAATATTTAATCTATGAAAAGTCCAAGGTTATAGACAAATACAAAATATTTAGGGCTGAAGTTGAGCTCCAACTCAACAAAAGCATTAAGAAAGTCAAATTTGACCATAGTAATGAATACTACGACAGCAATGACGACTCAGGTGAACAGCGTGAGGTCCTTTTGCCTTCTATTTAGAATAGTGTGGGATCGTCCTCAGTATACAATGTCCCGGTTCACTCCTTCCTTTCGCCATTAGGAGTCTCGATTTACCATTTTAGTCCATCCGCCATAAGGAGTCTCGGTTCAGTTTTACTATAAATGGTAGGTAGACCCCACTTTCCAATAACTCATTCCACTCCCATTCTATTATAAAACTAATACTCCCTCCGTCCGCCATTAAGAGTCTCATTTCTTGGCGGCACGGGTTTTAATAAATGTTAAGAAAAGTGGGTGGAAAAAAGTTAGTGGAATAGAGACCCCACTTGTATATATTAGTTTTAAATGAAATGTGAGTGGAATGAGTTAGTGGAAGGTGTGACCCTATTACCACTTATGGTAAAAGTGAACCGGGACTCCTATTCGCGGACGGAGTAAAATGGCAAAACGGGACTCCTATTCGCGGACGAAGGGAGTATATAGAAATAGACCACGCATTCCACTATCTTTTTTCACTCACTTTTCTTTACGTTTCTTAAAACCCGTGTCGAACTCAAATGGGACTCCTAATGGCGGACGGAGGAGTAACTCTTAAAGATTTGGTAAGGAGTACGTTTTCCCATTCCTCCTTCTCTCACAATCACTCTGGGAAGAGGCACTAAAGACTGTAACATATAATCTCAATAAATTATCTAGAAAAATCTAGGGGTTTTCAAGTTTTTCTTTATCCCACAAAAGAAACTAATTTTGAGGCGAGAAATGCGGTATTCCTTGAGGATGTTAAGTTTGGGGGAAGAACGTAACAAGGGACATTACTTTTAAAGAGGTGTCTATATCAACACCTACTAATGCTTCTGACAATGTTCAGGTATCAATTCCTATCATTGAAGAAGAAGCAGGAAAAGAATCTCAACATACAAATATTGTACGTTCACTCTCATATTGATGAGATCATTCAAGGTCAACCTCAACAACCTCGAGCATGACTCTCGTCAATGATACCACAAATTTAATGAAATAGTTCTTTGATTCGGATTAGGAAATAATGTCGTCGATGATTGTGTGTATCACAAGTTTAGTGGAAGCAAATGCATCTTCTTAGTATTGTGTATCGATAACATATTGTGATACGACCCAAAGAACCATGCTCAAGGAGTGCACCTCGTTGAAGGTGCAAGGGGACCTGTGACGAGAGACAAGGCACGACGTCTCCAAGGAGAAGTCTTTGATCTCGTCCAAATGGTATTGCAAGAAGAATCATCAAAGCCCGAGTTTGAACTCTCTGCGAAGACCACGCTTTTGGCCGCTCAAAGGAGCACAGTGGGATGGCCCGGTCGGGCGAAATACGAGAGCCCAAATTTCGTCGATCGGGCGATGGGGAGTATGCCGTGTGAGTTCCAGAAGTTTTTGGCCCGGTCGGGTGAAATAACACGTTGAACGCCCGATCGGGCTATTAGGAGTATACCTTGCGCAATCCAGAAGAGTTTGCCTAGGTGAGGCGTTTTAACATTGTCCGAATGCCCAATCAGACGTTTTATCCAATGCTTTAATATTTAGATTTGTGGACCCTTTTTCTTGGGAATGAAGCCTTAACTATATATACTCTTTTGTGTCATTTTGATGGAAGCTTTTGATGAATGTTAAACCTCCTTTGTGAGTATTACTCTTTGGGGATTATATCTAATTCCTTCTTGAACGTTGCTTGTTTCTTGTAACACCCCAAAATTTTTGTCTTTTATTTTAATGTGGATGTCAAGTGAAAATTTCTTTTATGAAATTTATTCATCTTCTATGTGATTGAGTTAGTTATGTGAAATAATTGCCATGAGTGATGTGGAATGAAGTGTTCGATATTTTTTTATATTTTACGATGTTGGGAATTAATTAAGTGAGATCATGCATTTTTATTCTAGCCATTCTAATTGGGAATTTTCGGCCCCCTTCAATTATTTGAAATTAATATTCTCTTCTTGGATTTAATAAATTGTTTTGGGATATTTATCCAAATTAAATCCAAACCAAATTATCCCTAATTTGTGCTATATGAAATTCGAACTCTAGCCTACTTCTTTTGGGAGTTTTCAAAAAACAATCCCCTATTTAATAGGAGGATGAATTCTTTCTTTTGATTTAATTGGTGTCTTATTGATTCCCTTCTTTTATTTTAAATCCAATTAAATCATACCACATTTTATTTCCTCACCCTAATTAAATTAAGATTCGAAATATTTCCTTGTGGCAATTAAAGCCAAATTTCGCCCCTTCCCTATTTTGGAGAAATCATATTTGTTCCTATTTCTGTGGAATCCCTTCTATACAAATAAATACCAAATAAATACCTATGCCTAATTAAATGGGGATGTAAATAATTTTCTTTTTGTGTTGCTCTCCATATCACACGCCCCATATGTTTGTTTGGGCCTTGGGGAAATTTATTTATTTGTTACCTATTTTATGGGAGTCTTTTCCTATAAAAAAATTACCAAATTTAAATCCTATTGTCATTTAATTGAGGATTTAAATATTTCTTTTCCCCATAATTCAAAATACACGCCCCCTCCCTTATCTTCCTATCCGGAGATTTAAATTATTTTGTTGCCTTATTTATGAAATATCCATTATTTTATTTCCTAAGTTGTGAATATATTTCTCTCCAAGTAAATATCGCTATCTTTCCTTGCTAATTAAATCAGCAAATTTCAAAAATTCTCCCCTATTCACACGCCTATTTTATTCCTCCATATTGTGGGATTTTATTTTATCCTCCCACAATTTAATTATGTTAATTGGGTGTGAATTAAACCTAATACATAAAACAAACTAAACCCTAACCCTAGCCCATAATTTTTACACGCCTCCCCTCCCTCATTCTCTCCCTCACACGCCTCCCTCCCCCCTCTCTTCATTCTCTCTAAAAATCCTCCATTCATCCTTGTTCTTGCTTCAATTGGAGTGGAAACTTCAAGATTTACCGAAGAACCGCCTCAATCTTTGTTTCTACCGTTTGCTTTAATCAAGAAAGGTATATTTGATTCACTTTTCCCCATTCTTTTCATTGAAACTTGGATTTGGATAGAATCATGCATATAGTGAGTGTAGAGATCGCAGATCTAAGAATTAATCGGGTGGAATTGTTTGGTTGCATAAGAAAAGATGTGTGTATGCGTTTTTGGTTGTATATGAATGAACTTGTGGATGAATTGTGGTAAATGCTATGCGAGTTTATGAAAAACATGATTGTGAGATCTTTTTGAAGCATGATTGTGTGTGGGAAGCATGAAAAATTGTGTTTGGATAAATGAGGAAGAAACCCTAATTTCGAAATTGTGAAACCTGAAAACTGTGGTGTTCGGACAGTGGATTCCGATGTGTGTTTGACTGACAAAACGATCTTATTTTGGTGCGAATTTTTAACTGAGTAAACTTCAAGGTGTTTTCTGTGTTTTGTGTAAATTTCAGCCCCTCTTGACGAAAGATGAAATTTTAATAAATGTTTGAAGTCGACTGCACAATTCTGCCAGAAACTTGTATTCTCGCCCAGAAAGTTTCTTGTTCTATTTGACCAACTAAATGGACTCTTTTTGATGTGAATTTTGAACTGGATGAAATTTTAAGTGTCTTCTGTGTTGTGTGAAAAGTTTAGCCTCATTGGACATCGGATGAAATTTTGACAAATATTTCAATTGAACTGCGCAGTACTGCCTGAAATTTTATGTCCCGACCAGAAAGTTTCATTGTTGTTTTGACTGAGCAAATGACATGATTTTGGTGTAAAATTTTAACTGGATGAACTTGAATGTGTCTACTGTGTTGTGACCAAAATATAGCTTCATATGAGGTCGGATGGAGTTTTGGTGATTTTTACAAATCAACTGCACTGTTCTGCCAGATTTGTTGTTATGTTGAAATATCACTTGTTGCCAAGTTTGGGTGAATTATATGATGCATGTATGATTAAGGAATGTATCCTATGACGTGATTATGTGTGACACGTTGAGAAATATTATGGCATGTTTTCCTTATGTTGATGAATGTTTGGGATGGGTAATTTAAGAGAACGATGAAAGGAACGATAGGACATGCATGATAATGTGAACTGATGGAAGGCTGATTTGTGTTATGATGTTGGCAAGGGTTATTGTGTGTACGTGAGCACGAGGAACGAGGGTTGCCTTAAGTTGGATATTGAATTGTTTAAGCAAACGAGGTGGGCTTTCTTTTTTTTCAAATCTCTTTATTTTCCGAAAATACGATGTGTTGTTATAAGGGTGGTTTAACTTGTTATGTCATGCCATGTTATTTTGTTTGTGAGATTGTTGCCTGATGCCTAGTTCATCAAAGCTTGCTCCGTTAGGCTATATGGTTGTGTTGTGAAACAAATTCGGGCCTGAGTAGGGCCGCAAACCCTATCAGGCTGTGTACACTGGTGGGATCGTGAGCCGTCCTTGCTAGTCGGCCGGTCTCGTGGGCGAATAGTGTGGCCACACTTTCGTCGCACTGCGATATGATGATTGTGATTGATGGATTGATGAGAAAAGTGGGGAGATAAATTATCTGGCCAGACTTTGAAATATTTTTGTGTTCTCGTGATATTTCTTAACTACATATAAAACTCGAGATCACTAGTATGGATGACATAACTATTATAAAATGTTTTCGGCATGAGCCCATTGAGTACAACAAGTACTCAGCCCTGCATGTGTTTTCTTTATGTGCAGGTTGAGCGGGATGTTGCGGTGGATGTTCAGTTGGCCTAGGAACTTTGGGTGCGTTGTGTCTTCATACATAGACGTCATCCTGGACTCTCATTAAACCTTATTTCCGCTGCAATATTTTTAAACTATGCGTCAAGACTTTATTCCATTTCGTACTGTGTTTGAGCATGTTTAATCGTGTTAGGCTTTAATCTGATGTTTACCTTGTTTCTCTAAAATGGTTTTTCGTGAACTAAACCAAATGTTTTCTTTTGAAAGTTAATTGTTTTTTTTTATTTTCTCCGCTGCTTATTTTGAAAAATCATTTTGTCTTAAGTGGTTGCCAATTAATAATAAATTTATAACATTAAGTTCTTTAAACTAAAAATTTGTTTCTAAACTTTTAATGAACTAAAATATTATTCCTTTAAGCTAATTAAGCTTTCATAAACTGTTATCCTTGTATGTTGTCGTTATTGTTGTCCCTTGGTCACGATCGCCTCGTTTGTAGTACCTCTAGTATGGGCGGTCGTGACATTTCTTTCCTTAGATAGATTCAAGTAGATGTATGCATCAATGTGGGTGTATCCATTGAATAGTGGAGCAAAAGGGTGATAAGGATTAATGAAAGTTGCCTAGGGTTGTCTCGATCTTTTTGCTTAAGGTCCTATGGTTTTAATCCTAGTTATTCATCATTTACACATTCTTCCATTTCCAATCTTCCATCCAATTCAAGTTTGGATCTAGTTATGGTGGCTAGATCCACCCTATCTTTGGGTAAAATATATGGATAATCCTAGTTATGGTGGCTAGGTCCTATGGTTTTAATCGTAGTTGTTTTATTGATCAACACTTAAGGCATATTCCTTGGGTAAAATATATGGATCCAATCACAAAGATCCTTATCATTGGTATCTGGAGCCTTTGTGTTTCCTTATTTTAGCTTATATTTGATTGCTGATCGGATTGGTCTATTGCTTTTGGATTGAGCTGAAAATTTATGTGAATGAATCTTGATATGTTAGCTAATTGCCTACAAATATTCAGCCAAAAATACCTTCGTTTGCCTATGGATCCGATCGATTGAATATATATGCCTTGTTTTAGTATAGTTGGTGAAAAAGTGAAAAATCATAACAAATTTCAAAATCTAACTTGTTGGGCTTATTTTATCCTTGATATACACTCATTTTTGAAGCTATCTACAAATTTTCAGCCAATTTGGGGTTGGGGAACTACACAAAAAAAATCCTAAAAATCAATCCATGTTTACTACATTTTCAGCTCATATATATGGCTTCTGTGTGTTATCTGCTGGGGTTTGGAGCCCCTTCAGTGCTATACCACACCAGTGTCGTTTATTTCCAAAGGTAAGGA
This sequence comes from Salvia splendens, assembly GCF_004379255.2. Taxonomy (NCBI): domain Eukaryota; kingdom Viridiplantae; phylum Streptophyta; class Magnoliopsida; order Lamiales; family Lamiaceae; genus Salvia; species Salvia splendens. The sequence continues at coordinate 27,665,274 of NC_056034.1, forward strand.
AACATGCGGACTGACACTGCAACCTTTCACGATAGGTAGCCAAAGCCTATCTAGGTTGTGAAATTATTTTTCTCTTCTACAAAGAACCGACTGCGTCACCTTCTGTGAACGTCGTTCACGACCAGCCTACTATGTAGAAGAATTAGACTTATTTGCTTCTTATACATTTAAATGTTTGAGATACATCTTATAAATGCACAAGCAAACATCAATGCGACAAAATTACTTCTTATCTCCTTGGGATAAAAGTGGATTGTAGAGTTTATTGTATACAAGCAATTCTATCCGTGCAACATGCTCGAAATATGCTTTTCAGTATACCAATTCTAACAATCTCCCACTTATACTCAAAATCATGCTTTCGAGTATACCCACTGCCAAAACTCTCCCACTTATACTCTAAGCAGGTCTCTGGCCATGATACATCGAACTACCGTACTTTTCACCTCATGTGTAAAACATGTTGCCATATAGGCCTTTTTGTGAAAAGTTCTGCCAAGTTGTTCTCTGATGATATCTTGGAAACCATAACGTCTTGTTGCGCACTTAATCCTTAATTAATTTATTACTTCATCTCTATGTGATTGCTTAGCTTTATCAGATCGTGTTTCCCTCGAGTTAGACACCTGGCTAGAGTAATCATAACAAAATATAATACTCATAGGCATACTCGGATTCACGGTCAAAGCTATCAGGAAATTACTGAGATGAACAACTACCTTAGCAGTTTCCGAAGAAACTATATTTGTAATTTTCATGATAGAGTCTGTGATGTAATCACACTCCTTCATGACTCGGTTTTCAACTCCTAACGTTAACACATAGTCAGAAGATAACTCGATCATCAATCAATTATAAAATCGAGTCGATGTAATCTAAAGGACGTAACATGGATGTCTGGTAAACTAGAGCATACCGTTAAGTCTTCTTCAAGTACTATAGTATATTCTTTACCCAATCTAATGTCCTTGGCCATGGTTAAAATGATATCATGCTTCTATGTCAACGGCAAAGCTAATATCTAACTTAATACACATCATAGCATATATGAGACTTCCAATTATGGAACTTGTCTCATTCTTCTTGATCTCATTCAATGTCGAAAAACACTTGACTAGAGACAAAATAATTCCGTCTAGAAAAAGAAAAACCTTTTCTTGGAATTTTCAATGCTAAAGTGTCTAAGTATTGTGTAGATGTAAGATTCTTTAAGAAAACATACATTCTTTTTCTAGCAATCTAATGACAGAGATGCTTAGAATGTAACTAGATTATCTTAAATCCATCATCCTTAAACTGGGTAGACGACCAGTTTCCTACGCTAGATAACCCTCTAAGTTGTTTATCAACTTTTATAGAAGTCATCATCGTAGAGTACCAAAAATACCAAATATAGTGCACTTTCAACTTTCTTGCCCTTTATTACATAACCATTAAGATGTTCCATGCAGATGATCTCCTCAAGACTTCTACTTAAAGAAAACTGTCTTGACAATCATAGTAAATACATCCTAATTTATGTAGGCTACAATAGACAATATACAGATCGACTTAGGCAAAAATGGCAGGCGAGAATATAATTCTCTCTGGGTATAACCCTTTGCCATTATTCTAGCCTTTTGAGATCCATGCTTACACTTGAAGGTCCACTAGCTCCCACTGACTGAAATAGTCTATGGGTAGTATCGCAAATCTTGCAAACATTCTTGTCTATTTAAGATTGTTATTCAGAATCTATCATCTTATCAAGAATGATTATCTGAATAAGTCATTGCGTCCTTGTAGTTACAGGGATAATGTTCGAGTTGATCTAAGACTGAGTCTCAAGACTCTTTTAGACCCATGAACTTATTATGTTCGCAAAGAACGCTCCCACTACGACACGACTCTTACAATCTTAGGTACAAACGTTGATTTTCTTAGTGCATAAGTTTCTAATGGTATGACTTCTTGATTAAGATGGAAAATAGATATTCTCATTATCTTGAGAATTATCATGTTTGTTAGGCTTGTAGTTCTTCTCATAATCTTCATCAAAGAATCTAGCATTCATGTAAACAAACACACATCTTGCCGTGAAGATTATAGAACCTGTACCTTTTCTATCATTTGGGACAACCTTAAAACATACCTCAGTACACAACTCCAATTACTTGGATACCTTTTCCAAAACATGTGTTGGAATAACTCCACGCCTTCAGATGTGTTGGATTAAACTTGCCTCTAGTCCACAACTCGTGTGTTGTAGAAGGTACTGATATTATGATAGTTTCTTTAAGGTATAACTCGTTGTTTCCAACGTATATCCCATCAATGATAAGGTGTTATTGAGTAAAACTGTTCACTTATCGAACTTATCTTCGAGAGACTTCGATATCTTCTTATATGACTATCCCATTCTTTAGAAGAATGCTTGGAGTAGTCAACTAGGATTTAACTCCCACTACTGATCTTAACTCATTTGCTCGTCTCCTATGGTGTAAACCATTGAGACTTAGTAGTGTTTCTATGTTGCATCTCTATAAGTATTCCGAATCCCTTGAACCACCAAAGGATTCTAACTTATAGTGCATCAACCAGACTTACTTGACCTTTAAGCTATTTAACAAACAAGTTGTTAAAATCTTGATAGTCACTTGAGTTAGACAAAATTAGTTAGAACAATTACTAAGTATTTTCTTGGCCTTATGTTTAAGTACCATAAATACTTTATCATTCATTGTTTAAGAAGTTGAACTGTCGTGTTAAACTCAATCTTTTTGCAATTATATTGTTTAGATACTATGATGTATGATTTGTTTTTCTATGGTACTTTGATAGATATTCGATCCACATTTCTCAATAATGCAAGCATTATAAAATGAAATTGAACATCGTAGAATCATAAATGAGTTTAGAAACTGAATATAAATTCATTCTAAACAGCATTGTACTAATAAAACAAAATCTCTAACATCAAAACAAAACAATAAAGTGAGCATAAATAAATAGCTCCCAGTGCAACAACTGCCCAACTGGATGTAGATTTCTCCTTTAGAAGTTGCATTGTTATCTAAGCCATTGTCCTTCTATATAAGAGGTCAATCCGACTTACAATGCATCTTCTCTTTGCCTTTTCACCAAATTCTTCTTGCCCTTCTTGCTTTCTGCAGGCATTGATGACAATTCAGTTATTCCCTCTTTCCATTGCTAGTCTTCTGTTCGATTGAACTAAGACATAGGAAAGATACAACTTTAATGAATTCGTCAAGTATCATGTTATCTTCCTCCAATAGTAATAAAGTGAATATAATGCCAAAGGTTTCCAACTTTTCAGTAACAACCTTCATATAATCACTTCCTATTACATTTGTCGATGAACTGAGTGTAGAAACTATTTGAGTAACTGAATCAGAAGATTCATCAAAACTTTCTATCTCTTTTGGATGTTCCAATAGAATCTGGACAACGTCCTCATTGGATATTCCTTTATCATCGGTATAAACCAAGACATATCTCACTACTTAAAAGAAAGTAGTTTGACCTTCTTCCTCAAAGAACTTATCGAGTACATGCATAAAATGCATTCTCAAACTTTCTTTGTAGAATTTTGTCGAGGAAATGGAGGACATGAATTAGTGAGTACAAACTTTAAGTTTTCAGCAATGAGAATCTTATCCATTTAATATTTCCAGTCTACATAATTTTGGCCTTCGAGTTTGATTTCTTTAAGGTTCGCAGACATTATTAAGAACTTGGCTGAGAAGAAATAAAACTATTTATCACACACTATGCTTAATACATAATCGCAAACAACCACAAAATAATTTATGTATCTCGCAACCGTGAAAACCAAAATAAGTACGCCTCTAGGGAGGTCAAACAAATTCGGATTCCAACAATTTCCTGGTCACAATACCTACGGATAGTCCAGAGACCACTAAGATGGCATGGCCGCCAAATATTGCCTAAGCTTTAACCATAAATATTAGCATCTAGGAATTTCATTTCTGTTTTGATACTCCTTCTAGGGAAGGTCGTACGCCACTAACAAAATTCCATAGCTATTTTATAAATATGTTTAAACACATGAACTTGCAATTTCGTAGGATTATGGCTCCCACTAGGGTGGGTCGCGATAATATTAGAAACATGTTTCCAGTTTAAACAATTTACCATTAAGTAGTCTAATCTTATGAACTTGCTATTTCGTAGGATTATTGCTCCCACTAAGGTGGGTCGCGATAATATTATAAACTGCTTCATATATAGACCAATTTATGGAGACCATATACAACTCACAGTTGTAATTATCGCTTAGTCATTTTAAACATGGTTTTTGCATAACTATCGCATAAGTAGATGAGGCAGACAATCCACTTAAAACAGATAATCACCAAATAAACAGATAAATCCATTTAATAATATGATAATTAATCTCACTGGATAATTATTGAAATTATTTATAAATCTAGGGAGATTTAATTAAATAATTAATTACTTATCTTATCCAAAATAGGAATTTCAGATTTGATACGATTTATTTGGATAATGACTATCCAAATTAATTTAGGATTTATCTAGATAGAATGGAATCTATCTAAATCCTCTTAGGATTATTCTAGATTTTAAAATCAAATCCTAAAATTCAAGATAAAACTGACCTTGGATTATCATTATCTAAATCTTACCAGGATATTTCATGATAAAAATAAATTTCTCCAAATCCATAAGACGAAGATAAAATCCAATCACTCTAAGATTTAAGAAAATCTTAAATTATTTAGAATAAGAAACTAGAATATATCATATCTATTAGGATTTATTCTAGATAAAATTAACTTTATCAAAATCCAATTAGATTAGGATTATCTTGTATTATCTTTATCCAAATTTATCTAGGATATTTTCTAAATAGAAATAAATCTATTTATATCCATAAAATTAGGATAAACTAGAATTAATATTAATTAATTCAACTAGGGTTTAACTAGATAGAACTAAATCTATCTTAAATCCAAAAGATAATTACAATACTGGATTAACAATTATCTAAATCTTCTAAGATATATTCTAGAAAGATATAAATCTATTAATATCTATAAGATTGAGATACATTTAATTATCTAAATCTACTAGGATATTTTCTAAATAGAATTAATTCTATAAATATCCACAAGATAAAGATAAACATAGATTTTAATTATCCAAATCTACTAAGATAAATTCTAGATAGATATAGATCTATCAATATCTACAAGATATGGATAAACTTAATTAATATTTATCTTAGTCAATCAAGGATTCAACAAGATAGAATAAAATCTATCTAAATCCATATGACAGAAATAAATTTAATTATTCATCCAAATTTATCTAGGATTTCTCTAAATATAATTAAATATATCTAAATCCATAAAATAAGGATAAAATCTAAATTAATCCATAATTTAATTAAAAATTAAATTTTAGATAATCCAATTAAAGATATATTAAAATCTTAATCTAAATCATATCTTGAATTATTTTCCAAATTGAATCCTAGGATTTGGAAATCCTAACCAATTTGGAATGCTGCCTTGCTACACGAGCCTAGGCTATGCGACGTCGCGCAGGTTTCACCCGCGTGAGCGTCGCGCACAAGGTGTTGGACTCCCACTGAGCGCACCCGCCTCTGCATCGTCTCCGTCGTCCATCGAGTTCGGGATCTGCCCACGAAGGGCTCCCACTCGATTCACGAACAGCTGCTGTTCTGCGTGACAACAGCTTCCTCCGATTCCGGGAACTGCCCAAGAAGGGCTCCCACTCGAAAAACCGTCTCCGACGGCGACCTGCTGTCTTGCAGAAACCACCGCCGCTGCATCTGGACATCTCCGACGCTACTGCGTAGAGTCCCACCGTCGGGGTCGCTCTGCGGGATATCGACGCTGCTAACGCTGCGTCGTCGCACCCGCTGCTGCCCGATCGCCGTTGGAATCTCTGCTGCTGCGCGTCTGCTCGATATCTGCAGCCTCCGGTGCTGCTCTCAGGAAGATTCTCCAATTCACGCAATTAAAACATAATGAATTCTTACGGGAATTGCCGCAATTCACTCCACGTACAGGTAATTGGAATTAGTTGATTCTTGAGCAAATACGCATGTAATTAGTAATGATTGCATATATTCAATGAATCAATTAGATCAAGGAATTTAATTCCCAAAATATGCAGCGCAGCACTCCCTGTTCCGACGTCGCAGATTTTCTGTTCTTCGTTCTTTGCATTCATCGTCGATGAAAAATCGACAAAACAATAATACAAACGGAGAAACATATGCGTTCAAACAAGTCATATAACATGAAATTAATCCACATAATCAGAGCCAAAAATTGGCTCTGATACCAATTGCTGGGGTTTAGAGCCCCTTGCACAGCGGAAGACATGCATAAACAAATAAATCAGATCTACAGATCTATTTGACCGATTATGGGATTAATTAACTACATGTTAAACACAGAATTGTATCCAAGAACGCACATAATTCATAAAAAAAGAATTAAACCCTAACTCATGAATTCCTACGGTTTAGGATTACCGATCTGATTCTCCAAAGAATCGTCGATTGCTTGCGCCTTCTCCACGTGATGTTCTTCGTACTCAACCACAAACCTTCTAATCTGTATCCCGAACTCAGATAATGACCTTTGGGTGGGCAAAGCTTGTCAGAATCGAAAAGGACTTGATTAGAAAGAAGACATAATATCAATTTTATCAAAATCGATTTTTCGTCCACTGGGGAGCACGAAAATTAATGATTAAATTCATTAATTTTGTCTTCTATTTAGTCTCCTTTATATAGAGTTATGATGGGCCAGATTAGGGATCCATGGAGGTTGGACTTGGGCCAAACTTGTTGGACTTTTACTAATCAAATTGAGCCCCAATTTAATACAAGTCCAATAGAATATTATTATCATCCACTATAGTATAATAATATTGACTGCCCGTCCAATCCCAAATTACGAGTAATCCGGGCTTTACCTCTTTAATTTATTATTTCACGTGTTTAAGATATAAATATCCATTAATTAATTTAAGTCTGCTATTTGACTTTAATTAATTAATATCTTTTTCCAAGAGTTGTCTAGTTCAAAATCTTTATTTATTATTCTGGAATAAATTCCAACCGGCCGGGTTTCTGAATAATAAAACCTTTTTCGAACACCTCTTGAGGATATTATCAAACTGGACTCACCCAGCACACGATTCATTGCAATAACAATACTAGCACCTCTAGACATTGATCACCACTACCCAAGATACCATGATTCTTGGATTGCGAAAAATCCGCACCATTTGATAAATCAAAGTAGTGCATAATCAATATCGTATGCTCAATGTTATGTCAACAATGATTAAGAAATAACAATCACCGAGACCTCGTCTTTTAGTAAATAGCAAGAAAGACTTATCTCAACTGTTAGATCCTTCAGTGCTATACCACACCAGTGTCGTTTATTTCCAAAGGTAAGGAAACATGCAGACTGACACTGCAACCTTTCACGATAGGTAGCCAAAGCCTATCTAGGTTGTGAAATTATTTTTCTCTTCTACAAAGAACCGACTGCGTCACCTTCTGTGAACGTCGTTCACGACCAGTCTACTATGTAGAAGAATTAGACTTATTTGCTTCTTATACATTTAAATGTTTGAGATACATCTTATAAATGCACAAGCAAACATCAATGTGACAAAATTACTTCTTATCTCCTTGGGATAAAAGTGGATTGTAGAGTTTATTGTATACAAGCAATTCTATCCGTGCAACATGCTCGAAATATGCTTTTCAGTATATCAATTCTAACATTATCTTAGGTCTAGTTCCTTGCTTTCACATGCTTGATCATTATTACTTGTGTGGCTATAATTGCTTGAGGTGTATACCGTGATTGAATTGTCCGGGCACCACCAATTGGGAATTGGATTGAGAGTGAGAGATACTAGCCCTACTATATTCTAAACCTACCGAGTGATATTGGTGAGTGACTTGGGGGTGGGATATTACCATTGAGGTGAGATCATCTTCTTAAAACTCTCCTTTTTTTACCAACCCCTAGGACTAGATCCTAGTGTTTGTTGATTCTTGTAGGTACTTTTGATGCCTCTTATCACTCGATCCAATAGGATGGGGGAAATCCACGAGGATAGAGGTAATAAGGGAGTGGGCTCGAGTAACCTTGTGCCCGGTAATGACTTTATGGGCATGATGGTCAAGATGGTGGCGGAGCTCAAGAATGAGATAAAGGGATCCAAGTTCGGATGAATGCTAGTCAAAATGTCCATTATGATGACTTGAATTAGCTAAAAGAGGGTATGACCTCTATCCGTGAGGAGGTCACCATGTTGAGAGAGGTCTGATCCACTAGACCTCACACTCTGATGCACTTTTTATTAGCACTAAATAAACCTGCAAGTATACACAGTATATATAGTATAGCTAAAGGTCAGTACCGGATATCGAACACAAGGAAAATAAACACAAATTGTCTACCTTCTACTAAGAGTCTTTTACTATTTGGAGAAACGAAAGATTTGAGAATTTTGAAAATAAAAACTTGTAAAAGCAATTAAAACAACTAATGCAGATAAATCACAGAGATAAAAACGGCGAGATAAGGGAATTCCAGGGATATGCTTTCACAGTTATGGTTATACATATTCCAACTACAACACCCTAGCACGGTTCATACTTCACTAGAACAATTCACATAAGTTTTGCCCATGTGGAACAAGCGTAGATTACATACACTAGGGACGTCAATCCTAGATTTTTAACTCCCAAAAGCTCCTAAGATCCTCAAGATGTCTTCACTCTCAATTAATAGTGTCATTTTAAGGGAAGCTAATTGTAGTGTCAACTAAGCTCTTCTAACTCGCCAACCTCATCTCACGATTATGTAGCAAGTCAATAGATCATCACAAAATGTGTCATTCAAACGTGAAGCAATTATCCAACACTTAGAATAGAAACGAAGTAATGAACAAAACGGATATTAAATAAATAGGAACTGCATAACTGAAAGGGCTCGTTCCAAGCATGGTTTTATGGTAGTTATTATACTGATCAGAGTGTTAATGTTCGAAAAAGTGGATATTTAAGTATGCAGGGACTAAGAAGCAACGAAGCGGCTAAGTGAGGAGGTGACCTGATCAAATGAGATAAAAGCGAAGAAATTGCCCAGAACTGAAGCAAACTGATCAAGGGAAGGCAGACGGAGCGACTGGAACTTGCAGTTGTGCGAGTTGATCAAGTGAAACAGAAATCAGGAAGCAACGAAGGATGAGTCATAGGAGAGAGAAAGAGGGATGCCTTCCTACACAAGGGTATTAATGCCAAACCATGAGGGACTTACCCTAGGATTGGTGCCCTAAGTCGTCCTATAAATAGAAGAGGAATTCATGAAAATGATTATCATCATCACTCAAGCCCACCATCCATCACCTCACCTCACTTATACCTTCGGCATTAGGAGTTAGCATGGAGCAGTAGCAGGAGTTAGAGTTCTACCGTAGCAAAACTCTCTTTTTCCTCATCTGGGAAGAAGAGAGCTTAGTTTAAGAAGAAACTCGTTCGTTCATGTTTTATTTTTCTTAGTTCTGAGGGGTTAATACTTTTGTTACTATGTTTCCTTCCGTTCGTTTCAAGATATTTTGTTGAATTCACCGTTACCTTTAAGTTTCCTTTTAATTTGATCGTCTATTTCAAGCTTATTTATGTTTTCTCTCGCATCTGAAGTTTGATTGTTGTTTGAGTTGGATTGTTGCAGTTTCTGTCGGTTGAAATGGAGTTTATTGTGATTGTTGGTTTGGATCTGGAGTTTCTGGAGTGGGATTATGTTCTGATCGTGCTTGGTTGTGTTCGATTTCCGTTTATTGCCTAGATTTGGCATCATAATATTCTGATCTTGTGTTCGTAGTTCCAGATTTGGTAGTTCTTAGTTAGATTTACGTTAATCTTAGTCTTGTGTATGTCTATTGCATGAGATTAGGATAGGTATTGTCGATATGCTTTCATTTCGTTTAAATTGCATGGATCTAGCTCAGATTTATTTGGTGTCTTGTTTCATGTTAGATGCTCTGTTCAGATCTGCTGCAGTTTCTTAGCCAGTTATTTTGTTTGTTTGTTTGGAGAAGAAGAAGATCGTAGTTAGTTAGAGTAACAGTCTCTGTCAACTTTCCGTGCGTTTTCAGCTTTATCGTAGTGCGTCGTTTGAGTCAGTGGTCCCTATTTACTTTATGCAGTGTACGGTCCAGATGCCTATTTAGTTGATCAGTTTGAAGTTAGCCGTAGGTCAGTTAGTTTGAGTCGAGTTCAGTTGAATTGATCAGTATAGTAGAAACATAAGTTATGTAGTTTAGATTGAGTAAACTTAACCCATTGTGAAGCGTGGCAGCAGCCAACCCCCAATTATCTCAAACTCGGTCAAAACACCTTCATCTCTGTGGGATCGACCCTTACTTCTCTTTACTAGTTCATAGTATTGTGGGTTAAGGTCTTGAAAAGCGGAGTGAGTCTCAATCTGTTTGCCCAACCAACGACAAGTTAGAATTGGCTAGGGTTGTCTTGATCAGTTGATCAGTTTCCCTTGATCCATCCGTGCTTTTAAAATTTGCGTGAACACAAATACCACACTCAGGTCTCACTCTCGAATCGAACTTTTCAATAACCAAAATCGTTACTAACACATCCCTAGAATTCTATGAATTTAGTTACACATGATTGAATAATCTAAAGACATAGTTCTTAGGGAAAACATAGAAAACATAAAGACTAAAGCAAATAAAACCCAAAGGTAGAATCCTTGTAGCCTTGATATTCTCTTGAATCCTTCTTCAAAACCCTTGAACAATGAAGAACTCTCAAATACATCTCTCTGGAATTATGCAGCAAAAAGAATATTCTTGTTGGTGAGGTTTGAGGGAGTATTTATAGCCTCAATTTCGTGTACCACAAATATGGCAAATATTCAGCACAGTATGGTAAATCTTAGGGAGAAAGTAGATCAAATCTGTGCGCCGTGTTTTCCCAGCGGACCGCTGCACCTTGGTTAGCGATCGCTATGTGATGTTCCGTAGCTTCTGTTTCTTGACCAACAGTCGCTGCACTTTTTTTCAGCGGTCGCTGGCAATCATCCCGTAGCTACTGGATCTCTTGGAGCAGTCGCTGCGCACACCCCAGCGGTCGCTGCTCGTGTTCCTCTTTTCAGCACAACTTTCCAGGAGCAGACCGCTATATGTTCAGCGGTCGTTGGCTGTGTTGCAGCGGACCATTGGACCTCTTGAAAGCTCCAGATTTCCAACTTCGACTTTTAGCTATCTTTTTTGTCTCTAATTTGCACATTTCTCACAAAACACGTCAAAATACCAAAATAGATCAAATATGCAAATATTGGACATATAATGTAACTTTAACACTCAAAACAGACCAAATAATGGCTTTAAAATAGTGCAAAATCCGAGCGTATCACACTCTCAAGAGTGACTAAATACATCTTCACGTCCCCAGGGGAAATAACGAAGAGGATGTGAACTATGAATTGCATGAAGGAGGGGGACGTGATGAGAATGAAGGAGGAAATTATGGGAATCGTTTTTAGCATAGAAAATTGTTGGAATGAATGATTATGTTGGAGGTGGATACAATCAAAGGAGAGTCGGAAACTATGGGGGGAATGACAGGTGAAGGAGGGCACTAAATAGCCGACTTCTTGTTACAATTTTTTCCTTTTATACTCCAAAAAGAGTAGACATCGCGGTCTTTGAGATTCAGTTTCCTTGTGCTCTCCGCAGCTGGAACCATTGACTATGTGTTGCACATATTCGCAAGTTGGACAAATTCGTGGTCTGGGCACCTGGAGCATGTTGGTCATCCTCATCATCAACTAGCTGAACCCTTCTTTCCATCTTTCTACTACGAACGCTCCTACTTGTGTTCTTTGCGGATTTCCACCATTTCTACACCAAAAGTCGCATATACACGTGCAAATTCATCTCATTATGGCACAAAATTGAACGAAAACATGTGACACAAATCAACATATCAGGTCCTATTACCATTGCACATAGTATATAGGGATCAGTTCTCCCACTTGAGCGAAAAGCAAGTTTGTTATTCGAATTTAATTATTTGTTTTTCTCCTACATTGTACTAAAAAATTTGAGTTGTTTGCAGTTTATAGGAGAACTGTATGTTGAACGACCCTTCTTGCCCCTTATGTATCTTGAGGGTCAGGGATCTTGGTCATCGTCAATATTTCTAATAATTTGGCATATAGTAGAGCCGCATTGTGCACAAAGAGTATTGCGCCAATTTTGATGTTCGCAAACCCTTTACAATGAACAACATAGGTTCTACCTATAAGTCGCTTTAAAATTTGATAGAAGGGGTAAAATTGGGTGAAATTAGGAGGAGCACCACTGTCAATTAGGGTTGGAACTTGAGGCATTGATGTACTTACACTCGTTTCGATGCCCCGACTTATCCAAATTAGGCACAAGAATATATGGCTTGGTTCCGCAAAATTACAATCTGCTACTACACACAACCTAACTTACACGCTCAACATGGAATCCACGAGGCTGCATCTTTACAAAATTATGCGGTAGATAAAATTACTTTGTAAGTTAAATATTTTTTAAGTTCAATATTTAATTTATTTTATACTACCTTCGTCCCTCGTCAGGCGAGACGCTCATTTGCATTCATGGTTGGCCTATAATTAATATATTACTACCTCCGTCCCCCAATATTCATCCCGGTTTGACCGGGCACGGGTTTTAAGCAGTGATTTGACTTTGTATTAAATGAAGGAGTGTAGTGGAGTTTGGGTCCCACATGGATGCTATTCTTTTATTCTTGTTTAAATGAGGTGTAAAGGGTGTAATTAAAGTTTTTTCATCCATTTTTTTTGTGATTAACATGTATACTTAACAAATTGGTTGTAATTAAAAATTTTATGCGAAAATGACTACAAAATTGATTAACTACAGTGGTTGAAAAGTGCAAAAAAAATTCAATGCATGAGTACATAACATAAAAACTGCCTCTGCATTTCCAAATTTAGGGGCTATCACCCTAAGCCATACATTTTGAGAGGGAATTCCCCAACTACCTACTACACTTAGGAGGGAAATCAATTGAAACTAATGGAAGGAACTCCATTTCATACACACAACAATGGAGGGAAATTCAAGCTAAACCTATCTATAAAAGGGCTAGCTCTAACTACAACATGAGATTTTTAGAACTAGTGCCCTCAGAAAAATTTCATCACTGGGCTATGGAGGAGGAGCCTGCTCGAAGAGACTCACGCATAATACCAAGCACCATAAAAAATCTGCTAGCTCAAAGTCTGCTGCAATCGAGCCAGGCAGGAGAAGTGCCATATGGAGCTATTCAAAAGGCAGCAATCGAGCCAGGCAGGAGAAGTGCCATATGGAGCTATTCAAAAGGCAGCAACAGAGTTTGGAGTATGCAGGAAGACAGCCCTGAGAATATGGGCAGAAGCAAAACTCCAAATTTAGAGTGGAGTACCTGTCAACATAAGAGGCAGGGTTAAGGGCTACGAGCACAAAGACAAATTCCAGCTTGATGCTGACAAGGTAAGAGATCTGTCAGTTCTTGAGAGATCTAACATCCGTAAGCTTGCTTCTAAACTAGATGTAATCAATAGCACAGTTGGTAGGTTTGTGAAAGAACATCATCTCAGGCCACACACAAATGCCATAAAGCCTCTACTTACTGCCTCAAACAAAGTTGCCAGAATGAGATGGGGTCTAAGCCATATTCAACCACTCATAGTCAATGCTATGCTGAAATATCACACAATGCACAATGTAGTGCACATAGACGAAAAATGGTTTTACATGACTAAGACTTCAGATAGATACTACCTGCTGCCAGATGAGATTGAGCCATATAGATCATGTAAGTCAAAGCGGTTCATCACAAAGGTGATGTTTGTGTGTGCTGTGTGTAGACCACATTTTGCAGAAAATGGAGAAGTGCTTTTTGATGGAAAAATAGGCATTTTTCCATTCACAACTATGGAGCCAGCAAAGAGGAAATCCAAGAACAGACCAAGAGGGACTATGGAGACAAAGCACATTCAATCAGTGAACAAGGAAGTGATGAGAGAATGCCTAATTCAGAAGGTACACTTTTTGTTTTCCTTATGTATACAATCACATAGTAACATATCATATATGTGTAGATCATACCAGCAATCAAGGCAAAATGGCCAGAGAATATAAGCAAAGAGATATTCATTCAACAAGACAATGCCAAGCCTCATATACACCACAATGATGCTGACTTTCTGTCAGTTGCTTCCACAGATGGGTTCAAGTTCCATATCAGGTGCCAACCACCACAATCCCCAGATTGCAATGTGTTGGATTTGGGATATTTTAGAGCAATCCAATCTCTACAGGATGATAAAGTGGCTAAGGGAGTGGATGACTTGTTGAGGAATGTGCATAGCTCCTTTGATGAACTTATCTCATACATACTCAACAATGTTTTCCTTACTCTACAAGGTTATCTAACTGAGATACTTAAGGTGCAAGGGGGAAATGGCTACAAAACTCCACACATGAATAAAGAGAGGTTAACAAGGATGGGGACACTGATGTGGCATACCTCCAACAGCCAGAACATGATGTGAGTACAAATTATGACATATCTCAGGTGTCACAGAAGCTGTATGCTTCTAGTTCAGCATGTAGGAATCATACTTTTTGTCAGTTGGTTGTGTAAGCCTCAGAATTAGGTGTGGCTTATGCTATTCAACTGATTTTGTCATTTTGTAAAGCCTCCAAACCTGTGTAGGGGGGTGGCTTCTAAAATCCTAATCCCTCAGAAAAATTTCATCATAGGGCAGCCTCCAAACCTGTATAGGGGTGGCTTCCAAGGGTGCCTATCTCACATAACAACCTCCTAACCATGTACATGGGTGACTTGTAATGTGAAAGTATTTCCATCATGAATTTGTATGATTTTTTAAGCATAATCCCTC
The DNA here is from genome assembly GCF_004379255.2 of Salvia splendens. Classification (NCBI taxonomy): domain Eukaryota; kingdom Viridiplantae; phylum Streptophyta; class Magnoliopsida; order Lamiales; family Lamiaceae; genus Salvia; species Salvia splendens. Next base: position 27,680,309 of record NC_056034.1, read on the forward strand.
AGATAACATGTTTAAATCATGGACAAATAAGCCTCCTAACCTAAGAACAAGGGTGGCTTATTAATAAGGACAACTCAGCAACAAGCAACACAAACATAATCATCACAGGGAACACACCAATATCAGCAAACCATACAAAATCATCACAGGGAATACATCAGACACAACAAACCATACAAAAGCCTCACATGGAACAAGTCAATATGAGCAACACAAGCATCATAAACATTTATCACAACCACAACAGCAAGATAAAACAACAACCAAAGCCTCCAATCCCACATCAGCCAAACCCATCCACACCCACAGACTACAGATCAACAACAAACGTGGCATCCAACCCCACAGCCTCCAAACCGATCCACACCCACAACCTCTAGTGTATACAACAACCAGAAACCATAAATCAACACAAACCCCCAGCCTCCAAGCCCATCAACATCCATAGCCTCCAGATTAAACAACCACCAGAAACCCTAAATCAACTCAAACCCCACAGCCTCCAAACCCATCTACACCCACAACTTCCAGATTAAACACCCACCACATACCCTAAATCAATCCAAACCCCCAGCCTCCAAACCAATCCACACCCACAGGCTCCAACCCATCGAACAACCACAACCTCGAAACACAAATCATCCAAACCAGAAAGATAGGAATTTGAGGGACAACATACTTAGATTAGATCCAAAAACCCAAGCAGCAAGATCGCAAACATTTCCCTCTCGACAGCCGAATACACGATGGGGGAAGCTTGAGGTAAGTTGACAGAGTTGGATGGTGGTGGTGGACCGTAGTAGGGGGTGGCTGGGGGTGGTGGACCGTAGTAGGGGTGGCTGGGGGTGGTGGACCATAGTAGGGGGTGGCTGATGGTGGTTGTGGACCGTAGTGTGGGCTTTCAGAGCCAAAGTACTCAAACATCTCAGATGGGGGGAGGTTTTCAGGTTCCGTTTCGGGGACAATGGTGTCGGTAAAGGTTCCGACATAATAGGGGGCGACGATGGGGGGTATGATGACCATAGATGCTCTGGCGTATCTGGGACGACGAGGTCGTCCAGATCGTCGGACGACAAACAAGGCCAGGAGTCGGGATCTCCAGCCATCCCACAAAATTAGGGTTTCTGTGCGAATATTGGACGGAGGCGAAGGGGCGACAAAATTAGGGTTTTCGGTCGGTGATATATGAGGTTGATGGTGGCTGAAATCAAATCGTGGAGGGAGGAGTTGCTCCACGACCTAGGGTTTCAGTGGAGTGAAGGAGGCGGTGGGTTGATGGGGGGATGAATTTCGCCCATTTAAATGAGGGAGGCGTTGGAGGAAGGGGAGATGTTTAATGGAGAAGGTGGGTGGGTGGTTGAATGGCATTGATGGAGGCGATGGGTGGTTGAATGGCATTGAAGGAGGCGGTGGGTGGTTGCACAACATTGAAGGAGGCAGTGAGTGTGTGGTGGGAGGCGAAAGGATGGAGTGAATAGGCATTGACCGATTGAGAATGAGATGGGGTCAAAGTGTAAATACCATGAATGTGGAGGGGTATTTTCAATGTCCATTTTTAGTAAGTTTGAAGTGAGACAAATTTTCAGAGACGGACCGAAATGGTAAACTGGGACAAATTTTCAAGGACGGAGGTAGTAATATTTATATTTAATTTTTATATATGTTTAATTATTATAAATATAGGATTAAAAAAAAACTAAGTTGTTTATTTATCCGGTAGTTAGGTTGGTCTAGATCCAGAACCCATATAATAGTGTTGGAAATTTTGAATATGATAACTTTAACTCAATTAATCGGCCAACTACATAACACTTGATCAATAGAGTAAAAAATGAAATAATACAATCAATGGCAAAAATAAATTAATGCGAAATGCTGAAAGCAGTCAGATGCAATAATTTTCAACTACTTCAACCTAATTTATTTTCCCGTGTCGCCTAGGGTTCATCGCTGTTTCAATTATTTTCTGTAATCAGAAATTGAGCTCCAATAGTCCATATACGCGAGTTCATCTGAATTATCCTGCTATTGCTGAATTGATACCATGGCCGTGGTTGAGGAATCGGAGCAACAACTCAAACAGCAAAAGAAAAAACCAGTTTCTGAAGACGACAAAAGGTGAACAATTTTATGTCTATTTCATCCTTTCTTTGTTTAAAGTTTGTATCATTGTTTATTTTAGTTAGCTGACTGCACAATTAATTATATGTAGGAGAAAGAAAATGCCTCCTGGTAGCTTGATGAAGGCTTTGATAAGGCCTGGAGCTGGTGAAAAGACACCAATAGAGGGTGATCAGGTTATCAGTTTTTTTGTTTAATAGCTAGTGATGATTCTTCTATGAAGAAATGGATGTGATTTAATAAATATGACGCTTTATCCAGATTATATATCACTGTACAATACGGACATTAGATGGCGTTGTTGTTGAGTCGACTCGATCAGAATATGGAGGTGAGTTAAGCTTTTTTTTATCATGACCATCGGCAAGATAGGGGGGGGGGGGGTATGTGTTTTAGCTGAACTAGTTCTAGTAGAATATTCATATTTAGCATTTAAAGGTAGATGGCTTAAGGTTAGTTTTGCCGAGCAGTAATTTGTTATTGCATAGTTTTCATTTTGTTTATGCTTACTTGGCGAAGGACTATCTCATTTCTCTTGAGTACAGGCAACGGTATTCCAAAACGACAGGTATTGGGAAAAAGCAAGATCATATTGGGATTGCTAGAAGGATTTCCTACAATGTTGAAAGGTGAAGTTGCAATGGTAGGTGTTTTAAGAACATGTTATCGCCGATTTCCCTTAAAACTTAACGTATCATTTCACTCCTTCATGTGTATAGTTTTTGGAGTAACAGAAATATAACACTCTTAATGGATACTTACTGGTTTTAGACTAAACGTACTTACAGTCTCTCTTCTCAGTGAGATTGCTGATATGTATATCCTTTTAGAATAAAAATCTATAAAGTTAATGCATACAAAACTTCTTGTGGGTGGCCGGTCAAGAAACCTCATTTTTTTGCCTTGATTGCACTGGGTGATGATGTATATTTGATATCAGTTCAAGGTAAAACCTGAGCTGCATTATGGTGAGGAGGATTGCCCTGTTTCTGTTCCCGATGGCTTTCCCAAGGATGATGAACTTCATTTTGAGATAGAGTTGATTGAATTCTCGAAAGTCAAGGTAAAAATGTCTTGATTTTTCTTATTAGCTTTACGCCAGTTTTTTTGAATCACAAGTTCATACTCTCTGTTATTATGCTATGTTTTCAAAGATCTTAAATATATGTGGTCTTGATGTTATTTGCATACAAATTGCGCGGATCTTTTCATTGCTCAGACAGTTTTGTACATTATATTTGTTTGCTTTGCAACTGACTTTGTCCCATCATACATTTTCAAATAACATACTCCTTCTGTCCCTTAAAAATATGAACTATTGTTTTTTTAGTCCGTCCCTTAAATCTAGGAACTTTCTAATTTAGGAATTTTTTTTCTCTCTAATGAGGTTTGACCCAGTCTCAACTAACAATACTTCGATCACTTTTTCTTTTTATTTGTCTCTTACTTTACCAATTGTTCATTAAACCCCATGCCCCTTCAAAAGTTCTTATTTTTAAGGGATGGAGGGAGTATTGAGTATTATCTCATTAACTTTGGCGTCATTTCTGAAAGGATATAAATTTACATTTCTTAAACTTTAGTCGTGTGATCAGCTTGGAGAATTTTAACCTCCATGAAGCTATTAATTTGGATGTTTTCCCTTCATTTTCTCAGGTCATTACTGAAGATTTAGGTGTCTTAAAGAAGGTAAGTTTCAGGGATTTCAAGTTCCAACCCATTACCTGTGTTTGCTATTGCTTTTACCTTGTAGCCAAGTTGCGGAGATTCACCCAAAACAGATGTGCTGCGCTACCCAGCGCGTAGCCTTGTCTCCCCTACTCTGATTCCAACCCACTTTGCCTGTTTTATCCATTGCTTAGTTACATATGAATGATGCATTTTACTGCTTATTGTATGACATCTGATCATGATAAGCTCATAAGTTGGGAGCAATAACTTAATCCATAACCATGTGTTGACTCCCACTTATAATTCCACACTTTACGTGGAACCGATGTGGGATTCATATCAATCCATCCCCCTTTTGAGCCAAATGTCCACAAACGGAACACTTCGGATGACATATCTAAGTACATGGCCCACCATCCATTTGGTGCCCCTTGGACCAACATCGGTTCCCCATGAAGGTGTGGAATAACATATAAGTGGGACTCGACCCTTTAGCTTTGACCATGGTTTTGGTTTAAGTTAGGGCTTCCTAACTTATGTTCCTATGAATTTGGTGGGGTGAACGTGGTTCCAAAGGTGTGACCGAAAGGCTACAGAAATGGGCTAACCGAAGGTGTGACAAAAGTGTTGCCACAGAAGATGTGGACCCAAATGGCAAAAACGGATGGTGGGCCCGTGGCTTTGGGTTTACCACCTGACGTGTGCCGTCCGGTTCGAGAGGGGATGGATTGTTACATATCCTACATCGTTTTCACTCATGAAAGTGTGGAATGACATAAAGTGGAATTTGACCCTCTATCTTTGACCATGGTTTTAGGTTAAGTAGAGCATTATACAAATAATAAGCCTTCAAAATCATACAACAAGGCAGTATTATTAGAGCATACTTATTTGATGATTGATATTTTCTTGGCTAACGTGTTTAAGATGTTAAAGCATAATTATGAGGAGAAAAATGAATGAGTGTTTATATTTTAATTTTTCTAATAGGTCGAGGAAGATGGACAAGGTTGGGAACAACCTAGAGAACCGTATGAAGTTAAAGCTTGGTACAAGAACTGCTTCTTTAACAATTTCTCTTCAGTTTTGGGAGATATGAAACTAATCTATCTCTCTGTGTTTTTTCTTGTATACTTATATATTTCTTTTGTAGAGCTCAACGATGGTTCTTTGTGTTCCGGTAAACTTTTGGATGGACTAGTTATTTACCTTGCATATGATTGTGTGTAGGATATCAGGGAAGTCTGGAGATGGAAAGGTGATATATTCTCATACACATGGGGAACCGTTTCTGTTCACCTATGGTAAATCTGAAGTAAGCAGCGCATTCCTTTATTTATGTTCATGTATTATGGTTATTTTTTTGTCTTCAGACATGTTTAATGTATATTTTTGATAATACCTTGCTAATATTATTTTTAAGATAACTAATAGCTATACATATCTAAGTTCTATTTTTATTATTCTTTCTTGTGATTAGATACCAAAAGGTCTTGAGTTGGGAATTGGAACAATGACACGAGGAGAAAAAGCAGTTATTTATGTCACTAAGGAATACTTAACTCAATGCCCTCTGATGCCCTCCATTGAAGGTGTTTCTGAAGTCAACTTCGAAGTAGAGTTGCTGCATTTTGTTCAGGTAAAACGCATATATTATGTTTACCCTTTTCATGGTTGTTCAAAGGAAAGAATCTCAGGGAGCTACATCTAGGGGACGGTGTGATTGCAAACCAATATTAAAATGCATGGTTTTATTCAGTAGCTTATCTTTTCATTTCTCCTTGTTCGAGGAAAAGTTAGTGGCCAATTTTGTATCGGGGTGTGTGCTTTGGGGGGGGGGGGGGGGGGGGGGGTCTAATCAATTGCACTTTCTCAAATCTATTTATAAGTTATTAGAGATAACTTGGTTTGGATTCGCAGGTCCGTGATGTCCTTGGGGATGGGCGCTTGATAAAACGCCGTTTGCGAGATGGAAGAGGTTCTTTTCAATAATTATTATATTGTTTCCTTGATCTATTATATTGAACGAATACCAGTTCACCGGATAAAGTCAATGATTGTAATAATAGTCATTTACCAACTTCATTATAGGTTTCTTTCTGCCTAATAAAGCATATTAATTTGCTAAAACATTTCCTGTGTACTTTCTGTGATATTCCAAATAATTAGGTGAATTTCCTATGGATTGCCCTCTTCATGATAGCCTGTTACGTGTCCACTACAAGGGGATGCTTCTCGATGAGGAAAACACTGTTTTCTATGATACAAGAGTTAATAACACTGATCATCAGCCTTTTGAGTTCAGATCAGGGGAAGGCCTTGTAAGGCACACTTCAGAGCTAAGCTTATATGTCCAACTTCTTTAAAGCTTTTTTAGATCTGTTATTTACTTCTGGTTTTAATAGGTGCCAGAAGGGTTTGAAATGTGCACAAGATTGATGTTACCTGGAGAGATAGCTTCGGTCACATGCCCCCCAGACTATGCTTACGATAAGTTTCCAAGGTTAAACTTACCAGTGATCGTACATAGATATTACACCTAGTGTAAATGTTGCTAAAAAATACTTCTTCTGCTGCTAATCTGTCATTCATGGTCTAACTTCTTATTTCCAATTATTTGTTTAACTAGTTTCTGTTGTTCATTAATATGAACAGGCCAGCCAACGTTCCTCAAGGTGCTTATGTAAAATGGGAGATTGAGCTTCTTGATTACGAGAAGCAAAAGGTAAGAAAATTTAAGATCATGATATGGAATAAAAACTGAACCACAATAATCTTACATGTGGCCCATGCATTCAATATTGAAATGTCATCTTTCAATTATGAGTGTAGGAACTCGATTGAGGAAATGGATTATTTTTGTCCTCTTTTGTTAATGAAAACTAGTGAGAAATGGATAACTAAATAGCCTCAGACACATAACGGTATTTCTAATGTAATATATAGACACATCAGTCAGTCTAAATTTATTGCAGTTTTATTATGATCAATGATAATTTGATTAATGTCTCACGCTATGACTACTACAAGAGCACCCAATAATTGAAAAATCTAACATAAATACAGTGGGTCAAAAATTTTGCACCGTAGCCTAATCCTGTTTAGAAACCTATTTATTATGATTAAATAGTACTACAATGTATTTCTTGTATCCTGCCAAAATTAAAGATTTCTTTGTTGGCTGAATTTGTTCTGCCCAATCGGCATTGCTGCTGATTGAATCCTTGCTGCAGGACTGGACAGGTTTCAACTTTAGAGAAATAATGGATGCTGTTGAGAAGATCAAAGGCACGGTATATGTTACTTGATTACTCAGTGGGGACTTTTTCATTTGTCAATGTGTTTTTCTTCTCAAAATGGGAAGGGGCGAGAACAAATATAAAAGTGTATAAGGCAGGGAAGGAAATCCTTATGTGATGTATAAGTATCTTAATATAATGCATGTTATACCAGAATCAATAGCCACCATGAGACATAGCTACTGACCTGCTTGCAGCAGGTGGTGTGTAAAATGTTTAGTACAATCAGAAGATATGTACTGATGCATCTGTAATGATGAACTGCACTGATTGAATTCGCAATATACATTCTCTATTCATATCTTTCTTCCTTTACAAGTTGATGAATGTTCCAGGTAGTTCATGAACAATCATCCATACAAAGTGAGATTATGGACTTTTTTCTTTCATTAAAAATAGTCTTTACAGCTTCATTTCTTTCATTCACTAAATTCTGGATGAATCAACAGTATCTATTGTTCTTGTAGTCTGAGCATGCTTATATTATATGCTTTTGTTCTTTAAGTTGTAAATATTCGATATTTCTTCATACTGTGGAAGCAATATTATTCTCTGTATATTTCAGGGTAACAGGCTATTCAAAGAAGGCAAATATGAACTTGCCAAAGCAAAATATGAACATGTAATTTCCTTTTATTTTGATCTCAGTTCTTTTCCTAAGCATTTAGAGGCAGCATGTATTTTAAATATACATTGCTTTATCCATTTTAGTTGTTCAACCCTTTGAGTTATTTCTGACTAACATACTGTTATTGAGTGATTTGGATTGCCTTTCTTACTTAAATTGGTACCCAGTTGCTTCGGGAATTTAATCACGTTAATCCTCAAGATGATGAGGGCAAAGAATTTTCAAACACAAGAGTACGTATTACAAGGAATTTATGCAATATTATCTTCAGAAACGAGTTAATTTATGTTCTGTTCAAATTGGTTGAAGGATTTGCTGCACCTGAACATGGCTGCCTGCTTGCTGAAAATTGGCGAATATAGGAAATCAGTTGAAAGTTGCAACAAGGTAATCCCCCAAACCTCATGGTGAATGTTTTCCAGATTTAGATTCCTACTAAGAAGGTAGCTAGCTTTTGAAATCTCATGAAATGACCGACTAATGAGTTTCTGCATTTAAAGGTATTGGATGCCAACCCAGCTCATGTCAAAGCTCTGTACCGCCGTGGAATGGCATACATGGCTGTTGGTAACTTCGAAGAAGCTAGGGCAGATTTCAATAAGGTACAACATCATTGAAATGTTACTGGTGGTGAAGGCGGTCATATAGTTATTTATCTCCCATCTGAATCACTCTTCTTGGTTTCAGATGATGAGCGTTGACAAATCATCAGAAGCAACCGCAAATGCAGCTCTTCTCAAACTGAAAAAGGAGGAGCAGGTTAGTGTCAAAAACAAATCTTGGCTCAGTTATGGAACACTTCTAATCATGTTGAACAGATATTAAGGTTTCATAAAAGTTACTCCGTTTGTTTGTGAACCAATGTGCGCTACTGGGTTGTTCAGGAAATTCACGAACGAGCTCGTCAACAGTTTAAGGGATTGTTTGACAAGAAACCAGGGGAGATTTCTGAGGCTGGTGGCAAGGATCTGCAAGAAGAGGCTCCCCTCGATGCGGATGACCGCGATGCTATAAATGACGATAAAGAGCATCTTCTCGAGGCCACCGCTCCTCCACCTACAAGCATATGGTCCAGATTATGGCCTAATACCAGGAACCTTTTTACAACTCTTGGATTAGATAGATGTACCATTTTGTGATATTTTATCTCACTTGGAATAAATTGATGTCACGTTATCTATCTAATATGAAAAGAGAGGACCATACATTTTTGGTGATAACTTATCATTCTTCCTTGTTATTTTTATCTCACGTATTACAACTCATACGTGACATCTTTCGAAGAAAATTACGAACAAGAAAATAAATATTCAACTGCATTCGACCTCCGACATAGCTTGATTCACACAGTATAATAATTTCCACAGCTACAGTCATACAACGCAGACTCGACCTCTTCAATATGATACTGATAGAGACCAGCAACAAGATTTCCGGCGGCATGTCCAGCCACCGCTGCTGCAAAGAAGACGAAATCGGTGGCCATTATGGCTATGATGGCCAAGTAAGTCATGAACATCTGAAGCGCCCGCAAGGCGGCGCCACCCAGCGCAGCCACCCTCGGATCGCTTCGTCGGCTGACGGGGTAGTTGGAGCAGAACTCAGCAGTGAAGGTGAGCAGAAACACTAACAAGAGAGAGAAACCATAGTCGTAAGGAGATTGGTAGTGGGGCCACCCCGGCAAGAGCCTCATAAGATACCAATTCCAAAAGCTGCTAAATGAGGAGGTCTCCATACAAAATTCAAATTAAATGCAGGCTGAAATCTTCTCTTCACACACACACACACATATATATATATATATGTGATTAGTTGTGAATATGAAGCCAAGTTGCAAAAGAATTGGTTGCCTTTTGAGGAGTGATTGGGATTTGGTGGAATGGATGAAATGATTGCATAACTTGCTTGAGGTTTTATAAAGGTTGGGGGCTAATTATTGATCTATGTCAAGTTACATTTTTCGATGCTATTCATTTTTAATTAATAGAGTATGACTTTGAAGCTACGGTAAATGCATAAATTGCAAGCATTTCAAAAGCTGAGTTTGAAATTAAGGACTTGTAAAAGGCAGATGGCCTTTAGAAAAAAAATACCCAGTAACTACCTCTTGACTTTGTAGTTTAATACTAGATTTGTGAGATGAAGAAATGCTCGCGTAATCGTATGAGTTTTTGTTATGTTTTTTTTCTTGTTAATGATTTTTTCTTATGTTTTAATACTTCATCTCTTATTAAATTATTGGCTATTTAAATCTTGTATATACAATAAAAATTTTATGATAGTTTTTTAACCCTATTATTATTATTATTATTATTATTATTATTATTATTATTATTATTATTATTATTATTATTATTGAAACCTTTGTTTCATACATTAACCCCTTTGCCGCTCGGCCAACTCTCACACGCCTATTATTTTGATTGTCGTTATGTTGTATAATGTGTTTCCCTGAAATATGTCGATATGCATAATTCTGGAGCCAAGTCATCGGGTACCCCCACCAATCGAATAAATTGTCACATTATTGTCACTATTGTGTATTCAAATATTGATTCGGCATTAGAGAAAACGACATGAATGCCAGTTTGTCCATTTTGCTTTAATCAATAAAAGCAAAATTAAGAATATTAATAATGTCTCTGTGATTTAACGACGTAAAGAAATTATCCATACAATCAAGAGCAAATTAAGAACACTCATGAAGATCCTTACAAAAATCACGGAAACTCGACTATGTCGTATCAGAAGTGTAGAAAATGAATTGAAATGTGGAAATGTAAATAATGAGAATGGCTAAGGACTGAGGAGTAGTACTGTACATTTTATTGACTTAAAGTGACCTTATTTAATACTCTTTCCGTTTCATAAAAAATGTCAAACTTGTGGGACGACACAAGATTTTAGATGGTTTTATTTTGTGGGTTAGGTGAGTAGAAAATATTATATTTATATTATTGTGAGAGAAATTTTTTCTAAAAATGGAAATGTGGCATCTTAAGTGGGACAAAATCACAAAATAAAAAGGAAATTGGGACATCTTTTATGGGACAGAGGAAGTAATATGTATGTATAGTAAAACTTGTGCTCCAAATATTCTTTGGCTCCAAGATTATGATTTAATTATTTTTTCTTTTTTAACACTCTCCCTCCAGTTGAGTGGTGAGATTTCTAAAACTCAACTTGCAAAATACACTTGTTAGACCCTCGAGTTGACTGTCTTGATAAGAATATATGTCAGCCTAATCTTCTGATTAGACAAATGGAAACTCCACAACTCCACTCTCAATCTTCTCTTTGATGAATCTTTTTATTCCAACACATCCCCTTAAGTATCGGGCAATATGATACTGAACTTGTAGCAATCTTCAGTTAAATCAGACAATTTTGACTCTAGTCGAGGAGCTAATCCCCACAATTTTGACTTGTGTCGAGAGCTAATTCAGACAGTTTTTACTCGTGACGAGAAGCTAAATCATTGACAATTTAAGCTTGTGTCTAGAAGCACTTTAAGTTTTCTTTGACATTTTTTGCTTGTGTCAAGAGCCAACTTAGACAGTTTTTGCTTATATCCGGGAGCCACTTGGATAGTTTTTGCTCATATTCAGGAGTCATTTTAAAGAGTTTTCGCTCTTAACTAGGAGCCATTTCATTTTTTTCTAACAGTTTTTATGCTCGTGCCTAGGAGCAGCTCGTATCTAGGACCCACTTTTTCCTTCTTCAGATATAGGGTTTTCTACAATTCTTCAACCACTAAAGAATTTAATGAATTTTGTTCATAAGTTGTGGGTCTTTCTTGCTTCCCTGCTCAGCCTCATACATTTTGTTTCTCTCCGTCCTCGGCGGAAGGCTAATTCTGACCACACAACGGAGCAATCTCGCTTGCCACTGAATGGGTTTCTCTTTTGTCGGCTAACAAATTATAGATCGTTAGCTACTCTGGTACCATGTTGAAAAATGAAATAATCCATTTTATTTTCTTCACACTTATTTTACATGGTGAAATAATTTTTTGAAATGATAACAATATTTTCATATAAAATCTAAATCATATATGTATATGATAAAAATTTATTACAAAAATATAAAATCTAATAACTTTCAAAATAAAAATTCTTTAATATATTAATTAGAGAATTTGAAAAAAAAAAACTCAATAAAATATTTGGGCCAACTAATTAGAACTAATTATAAAGCCCATAACTAATTAAGAATTAATCCGCCTCCATTTCTATTTTGCTCCGGTGGGCTTTCATTTTATCTTCTCCCCCAACTTCTGTTAGAGCATCCGCAACGCGTCTCGTTGCGGGCTCTATCTCGTCTCGGAGAGATGAGACCGCATCGAGATAGCGTTGCAGGCTCCGTCTCGTCCCGGTCTAATCCCCAGCCCGTCCCGTGTCTCGTCGCGGAGAGGCAGGCCGCCAGCTGTCTCGCCACGCGCGTTGGCCACGTGGCGAGCTGTGGTTCGTCCGTGACGCTCACTCGCCGGCCCGCGAGTGGGCGTCGTTTATTTCCGTTGAAAATATTTTTTTTGTTTTTTTAAAAATTCAGAAAAAATTTGAATAATAAAAAAAATCCCAAAATTATACTAGCCGTTTATAGCCGTTTTTACAAATTTTTTATTTTTTTTTGTATTTTTTAAGCCCCCAATCGCTTCTATAAATATCAAATCATTCCCACAAATTAATCCACAAAAAAGCTCTCTATTCTCACTCAAACACTATACATTCTTCATCTCAAAACATTATTCTTCTCCCAAATTTAATCCATTCATGGATCCATTTGAGCATATGCGTCGAATAATGGAAGAATCGCTAGAAGAAGATCGACGTAGGGAGGAGGAGGAAGCCACGGCGCCTCAAAGGCGATCCCGGTCTTACATCCATCGTAACCGGGAGGAAGCTGCCGCAAGGTTGGTACTCGATTACTTCTGTGAGAACCCGGTATGGGGAGAGACCAACTTCCGTTGCCGTTTCCGCATGCGGAAACGGCTATTTCTGCATATCGCAAATACATTGGCAGCCCGGGAAGAGTTCTTCCAAGAAGGGTTCGACGCCGTTGGCCGTCCCAGTCACACGACGTTCCAGAAATGTACTGCAGCAATCCGTCAGCTTGCTACTGAACTAACGACGGATTTGTTCGACGAATACCTGCACATTGGGGAAAGCACTCGGAGAATGTGTTTGATGAACTTCTGCAAAGGAGTCCGGGCAGCCTTCACCGACGAATTTCTCCGGAAGCCAAGCACCGCAGATTATCAGTTTCTGCTCCGACTTCACGAACAAGTGCACAGATTCTCCGGGATGCTTGGCAGCGTCGATTGCATGCATTGGCAATGGAAGAATTGCCCTGTGGCGTGGAGGGGGTCATACACGAGCGGCCACAAAGGCACCCACCCCACCGTTATACTCGAGGTTGTTGCCGACTACCGGCTATGGATTTGGCATGCGTATTTCGGGGTCCCCGGATCGAACAACGACGTCCACGTGCTCAACCAATTCGACCTCTTCACCGAAGTTTTGAATGGTAAAGCGCTGACCATCAACTTCATCGCTAACAACCGGCAGTATAAAATGGGGTAATATCTTGCCGACGGCATCTATCCGAAATGGGGTACTACAGTCTAGTTTTTCCTAAAAAAATACAGTTATAATCAGTTACTCGTGATTCTGAAAGAGTATAACTCTCAAATTAGTTCATCGCTCGATCTTTTTATTGTCTTTTTGATCGATCATTTCTTTTCTTTTTATATAATGAAGAAAAAAACAAAGAGTGTGTCTAATAAGAATAGTGTCCCCACATCTGTTCTATATAGTTGAATTTTGTCGTTGGTGAGAAATTCAACAACTATTTAATAGTTTGTGATATTATATGTCAAATTCAAAGTTTGTGGGATAAAAACAATTTTTTTATAAGTTTGGTGATAATATGCGCCAATATCATTTTTTTGTTATTAATTTTATGTTTTGATTTTTTCTATTTTAGAGAAAATACATACGATTTTTTAAAAAAAATTGGACTAATCATATTTCGTTGGTTAGCAAATTGGTTTACCATGTACTCTCTTCTCTTCGGTCCCCACTAAATGTCCAATATATTCAATTAACTCATTCTCACTAATATTTTTTTATAAAACTAATACTATATAAAAGTAGGACTATATAAAAGTAGAACCCTAAACTCATATTTCAGTAACTTTTTCTATACATTTATACTAATAATGGGAACAGAAGGGAGTAGTATCTATAAACATATATCTACACTGGCTATAATCCTATAACTGTGATTAAATATCTACACTGGCTATAATCCTATAACTGTGATTAAATATTTTATTTGGAATATTTATAACAGTGGAAGTTGAGAGTATATGGGCAAGTACTGGAACATTCCACAGCCATCTCATGAGAGCACCCTCTCGAACAAGCAACTAATCCAAGTATCCAACACATATTTTACTACTTACAAATGAATCAAATCATGTAGTTCGTGGAAGCCCCATGAAACTTCAAGTCCCTTAATTGTAGCTATAAATACCAATACATTTCAATGCATCCTCAACTATCACAAACCAATTCGCAAGCTTAATCAAATTGTCAGCTAAAAAATTCTCAAAAATGTCTCTGATCCCTCAAATTCTAGGAGAAATTTGTTCGGCCTTCAACGCGGCGCCGGTGGGCTTCGCGAGTAAGCCAATATATTTTCAATAAAAACAATCACAAACTGATCCAGAAATGGTTGAAACACTTTGTTCATCAGTGCCATAAAAGTTGCAGGTGCATTTGTCAGTCCGAAAGGCATTACCAAAAATTCATAATGGTCATATCGTGTCCGAAAAGCTGTCTTTGGAATATCCGCTTCGGCTATCTTCAATTGATGGTATCCTGATCGAAGATCTATCTTTGAAAACACTTGTGCACCCTGAAGTTGATCAAACAAATCTTCTATTCTGGGCAATGGATATTTATTCTTCACCGTCACTTGATTCAACTTTCGATAGTCTATACAAAGTCGCAATGTACCATCTTTCTTCTTCACAAATAATACTGGTGCACTCCAAGGTGAAACACTGGGTCGTATAAATCCCCTATATAATAATTATCGTAACTGTTTCTTCAACTCTTGCAACTCCAATAGAGACATCCGATAAGGAGGAATCGAAATAGATGCAGTACCAGGTAGCAACTCAATAGTAAGCTATGTTTCTCGATCAGGTGGCAATCCAGGTAAATCTTTCGGAAAAACATCAGGAAAATCTTTAACAACAAGAATATCTTTCACATTATCAAGAACTGTAGCACACTCTATAACATGAGCAAGGTATGCCTCACATCCACCTCGTATTAATTGAAAAGCCGATGTAGCTGAAATAAGACAAGTTGGGCATGGGGTACTATTCAAAAGAAGTAAACATGAGGGGATCTATGGATACACCGATACAGACTGGGCAAGCAATCCAATTGACCGGAAATCAACAGGAGGCTACTTCACCTTCGTCGAAGGAAATCTAGTCACTTGGAGAAGCAAGAAACAAAAAGTAGTTGCCTTATCGAGTGCAGAAGCGGAGTTCAGGGGTATCAAAAGTGGGTTGATGGAAATATTATGGTTGAGAAGACTAATGAAAGAGATCGGACTACCACAAGGAAAAAGTTAATTGTTTTGGATAACAAAGCAGCAATCAGTATATCTGAAAATTCAGTGCAACACGACAGGACCAAACATGTAGAAGTCGACCGGCACTTTATCAAGGAGAGTATTGAGAATGGAGTTGTTGAACTCCCATTTGTACGATCCGAAGATCAATTGGCTGACATCCTTACCAAAGCAGTCAACTCAAAGAGTCTATCCAATATTTTGAGCAAGTTGAGCTTTGGAGATCCCACCACTCAACTTGAGGGGGAGTGTTGAGCAAGGAAGAAGATCACGTTAAGATATCAGAATCATCCAAAAAAGGAAACAAGAATAAAATCAGCATAAATCAATTAGTATTGATTGAGTAATTTATTTCCTATGATTGTGTAAATCTTACCTTGTACAAGTGATGTAAAACTCTATTTAAAGAGTGGTAGTCAAAGTGAATAATACGACACAATTTACCACAATCTTCTTCCCTATAAACTTCGTCCCTTCAACCATGCCTAATACCAAATTCAAAATGATGCTCAACACTCGTGGTCATATCACTTATTCTATTTCGTTCATCAGATTAAGAAAACGAACATGAACTAGATTGGTCATGGGTCAAAGAGTAAAAATTATAGCCTTGGATATAGTATAAATGGTCAAATGAATATTTAAAACTTTTATCACATGAGAGCACACAGGGGGAATAATGATGAATTTGATTTAAGGGAATGTGTCCTGTATGGTGATGAGTATAAACAACCAAATGCTTGCATTTGTACCTAACAAGAAGATTGCAGCCATTGTGGTAAAAACCTCAATAAGTTAATGGAAGAGAGAACCAATGGTCCAAAAGGTGGAATTTTCAACGTCTAATCCAATTTGTCTGGATGCAAGCTCACCTCTTACATGTACCTTAATATCCATTATCTCAATCTCAAGGGGGAACTCGTAGTCCGTGCAAACAAATTCCCAACTCCCCATCACAAGGACACAACCAGGTATGCCACTCACACTAGGATGCACGATATATACATGGTTGCCCTCGACCAGAGAACATTGTTGGATCCTGTGAAGTTTGAGCACTGGAAATGTAGCTTCTACTCTGGCATTTCCACTCAAAACCACTTTGTTGTGCCTGTGAGAACAAGGGTAAAGATGATGACGAAGCGTCGCACCATTGTTGGTGCATAACACATGTAAATGTGTATGTTCTCTGCAATGCAACAGTGCTTACGTTCATAATCATTTTGTAAATTATCACACCACCTCAAATACTTCAATTTGCAATAATAACATTGATTTCATTCACCAAAATCAAAGGCCTAACTAATTCTAGAATTATGAAGGGAACATAGCATTGAGTCCATCACCATATATCGATTCATGCCTTCTCATACACCAATACCTCTGACTATGAACTCAATGATACAATCAAAATCTGTCAACCAGAAACAAATGAAACAAAAATAAAGGGAAAATAAAAAAAGGCTACGCAATAATAGGAAAAAGTAATCGATTGAGCTATAAATAATAAATAAATACACACACCATCTTTTGCATCCCTGAATAAACTAGAACGGTTTAGTTGGGGCTTGAAATGCATCGCCGAAAATTTTGAAGCCTCCATGGCAGCAAAGAACTTACCAGCTGCCAAGAAGAGAAATAGTTACACGAGTGAGTATTACTTAATGAAGGACCGAGAAGTGCATTGCAGAAGCATAGAAAAATAAATCTAGAAAAACTCTCGTGGAATTGATAAGGAGGAGTCTGGACTTACCCGTTCACTGGTAGGTAAGAGAGGGGAGATGGACTGATATTTGACGATGAACACAAGATGATATTTGATGATCAATTGTATTTAAATGAAAACTGGACCGTTAGATTGAACGGGGTTCATAATCCAGGCCTAGATGGTGGGATTACGAAATAGGCTTTAATTGGAAGTCGGACCCGGACCCAATTACTTAGAGCATCCCCAACGGTCCTCTTGCTGAAGGACCGCGTCCGTGCCAAAGGCGCGACACCCTACTGTCTGCCGCTGCACTCTTGCCGTCGAGCACGTCCGTGCCATTGAGCAGGGCGACGTGGCAGCACACAATTGGCCAACAGCTTAGCCGTTGCAATTTCTATTTTTTTTTAAATATTTTCGGATTCCCAAAAATATAGCCGTTTTATTACCTTTTTATAAATTATTTTTATATTTTTTTAATTCCAAAATCATCTATAAATACACACATTCATCATCCATTTTTCACATCAAACTATCTCTCATTCATATTTTTTCATACAACTCATCTACATCTTCCTCTCTCACTCATACCCTCTCTAAATTCAAAAATGGATTTCAGCGATATCATTGCGGAAGCGGAGCACGAAGAACAAGAATACTATGAACAATATCGTGCCGCCTATGAAGCCAATGTCGCCGCCGCTACCCCCGCCGCCCCTCCTCCTCGACCAACTAGATCAAATCGCCGCTACATCCACCGTGACAGGGAGCCCACGAAAGGCTCGTTACCGACTATTTTTTCGACGAGCCGCGATTTCCGGAAGATTACTTCCGGCGCCGTTTTCGCATGTCAAAATGGTTGTTTATGCGTATTGTCAACACATTTTCCGTCCGTGTTGAATACTTTCAATCACGTAGAGACGCAGCCGGTCGGCAAAGTCTCTCGGCGTTGCAGAAGTGTACTTGTGCCATCCGATAACATGCTACTGGGAAAACGGCTGACCTCTTCGATGAGTATTTGCATGTGGGTGAGTCAACTAGAATCGAATGCCTCAAAAAATTTTGCGACGGCGTTCGTTCTTCTTTCGGTGAGGAATTCCTTCGGGCACCTACCACCGAAGATTGTCAACGGTTGCTTCATCTTCACGAAACAGTCCACGGATTTCCCGGTATGCTGGGCAGCATTGACTGCATGCATTGGAAGTGGAAGAATTGCCCGAATGCTTGGAGGGGGCAACACTTAAACGGCCACAAAGGTGGCGGCCCAACGCTTATCCTTGAAGCGGTCGCCGACTACCGCCTACGGATTTGACATGCATATTTTGGTGTTTCCGGATCCAACAACGACATGAACGGGCTCTATTCTTCACCACTCTTCAATGATGTTTTTGAATGGTGTAGCACCGGTGATCGACTTCACCGTCAACGGAAATCCATACCACATGGGTTACTATCTCGCCGATGGTATCTACCCAAGGTGGTCGACTTTCATGAAGACGCTCAACAATCCGCAAGACCCGAGACGGGTTCTTTATGCGCAGCGTCAAGAGGCTGCTCGAAAAGACGTCGAAAGAGTTGTTGGGGTCCTTCAAGGTCGATTCAACATTGTGAGGGCCCTGTCTCGGTTGTGGTACGTTAAGAATATTGTCGACATCATGTATACGTGTATTATCTTGCACAACATGATTATAGTTGACGAAGGACTGATGGCGGCTAACTTTAACGACGAGGATAAAGCTGGAAGCTTAACCGCAAGGTCTCCCCCACGCAGAGGTATGCATACGACGGTGCGCGAGAGGATCCAAACAAGACACACAATACGCGATACCAAAATCCACACTGAGCTACAAGATGACTTAATCAAACACATTTGGGTGAAATTCGACAATGAGTAGTGAGTTTTTTAATTTTTATGAATTTAATTATGTAATTTTTAATTTTTAGGATTTAAATTATGTAATTTATATTTTTTAGACTTTATTATGAAAATTTTCATTTTTAAGCTTTTAATTATGTAATTTTTAATTTTTTAGTAATTAGTAATAGTATTTTGGATATTTTTAATGCATTTTAATAGTGTAGAAATATTTTTATTTAAATTGAATAATAGAATGATGGGACCTTTGAGCATGTTCTTGCGGAAGAGCATGAATAGGGGTGTTGTGCTCTTAAAAAGAGCATGGAGTAAAAAATCAATAAACGTAGGGCAGGGCCCACATCCATGCTCTTTAGCAAGAGCATGGTTGGGGATGCTGATGATATTACGGACATGGAATTATTGAAATTTGAGATGTTTGAATCTTTATTTTTTAGTTTTTGATTTTTTTAATTAATAAATATAATTTACTCTCTTAACCGAACATAAGTTGTATGACAATATAAGGAATGTGTTGTATACTTATAACTACACCCACCTAAAGAAAAATTCAAAACATGTGGGGGAGTTGGGATCAATATTGCAGACGGAGGCCCCCCACAAGTAAGAATTAAAATTCAAAATTTATGTGGGCCTCCACCTCAAGAGAGAGATAACGCTTTAGGTGGGCCTCCACTCTATAAGAGAGAGATGGTTTAAAGCATCGGCGCACGTTACTGCGGAATTCCCACCGGCGTGCGGGAATTCCGTGGCGGACGTCCGCCATTGTGCGTATCATGCACGGATACAGAATTTCCGCGAGGAATTCGCAGTTTCGCGGAATTCCGTGCGGACGTCCACCATTGCGTTGACTCCCACATACGTTCGCGCGGAATTCCCGTTTATTGCATTAAATGTTTTTTTTCGGTCCTTATAAATACATCTGATTGAACTATTTTTTCCCTATTTGTGTCGAAATTTTATTTCCGTAAATTGTTTAATTCCGAAAATTGTTTAATATGTGAATTTGTGAATTTTTTTAATGTGGGAATTCCGTCGGGAATTCCGCAGGGGAATTCCGTCACTGTGCAGTGGGAAGTCCGTATGTCGTGGCAGGAGGTGTTTTTGGGAATTCCGCGGGGAATTCCGTCGGGGCTAACTTGCCAACATCATGTACATGTGTATTATCTTGCACAACATGATTATAGCTGACGAAGGACCGAGAGCGGCTAACTTTTACGACGAGGATGAAGCCAGAAGCTCAACCGCAAGGTCTCCCCACGCCGAGGTGTGCATACGACGGTGCAAGAGAGGATCGAAACAAGACACACAATGCGTGATACCAAAACCCACATTGAGCTACAAGAAGACCTAATCAAACACATTTGGGCAAAATTCGGCGACGAGTAGTGAGTTTTTTAATTTTATTAATTTAATTATCTAATTTTTAATTTTTAGGACTTTAATTATGTAATTTTTAATTTTTAGGATTTAAATTATGTAATTTTTTATTTTTTAGTAATTTTTAATAGTATTTCGGGTATTTTTAATGCATTCTAATATTATGGAAATATTTTTATTTAAATTGAATAATAGAATGGTGTGACACTTGAGTATGTCCTTGCGAAAGAGCATGGATGTGGGTGTTGTGCTATTGGAGAAGAGCATAGAGTAAAAAATGAATAGAAGTGGATCCGGGCTCACTTCCATGCTCTTGCCTAAGAGCATAGATGGGATGCTCTAAGTGACACGACATTACTACTAATGCTATCTATAAATTATTTTAATCCACTCAATAAGTAGGCATAAATTGTGGATTTGATTTTTAGGAAGAGCAAACCAATAGTATTATACTAGTCCATTCATCCTAGCTAAGATAGTACACTTTATTTTTTAGTTTGTCTCATCCAACATTACACATTTCTATTTTTAGTAACTTTCTCTCTCCGATAAATACACCCAATCATTTTTTTTCTCTCTCCAATTAAATATTGAATTTTCTTTCTTTTATCATTTAATACTTACATCAACTTTTTATGCTCTCCAATTAACCATATTTCCGTGCTGATTAAGAAATGTGTCATCTTAGCCGGGACGAGTGCATTGGCGATAACAACAAAATTATCTTGCATTCAATTTCGTTGATAATTAATTGAACATTAAAATTCACAAAATAGTACTATTTTTAATTCGTCATTTTCGAACTACATTTCATGTAATTGGTTAATTGCAATATCCTCTTTGAGGTATGATATGTGAAAATGACGTATGAATTATGGCTTCTATTTAACACGTCACCATATCCAATAAACTATCTTCGTCCCAAAGAATAGGTACTTTTGAGTTCAACACAAACTTTAATGAAAATTAATAAAGTATGAGAGATAGAGAGAAAAAGAAATTAAAGTATTATTAATAGAGAATAGATCCCACCTCATTATAGAAAAAAATTTTCCAAAACTAGAATGTGCATATTCTTGTGAGACAGACTAAAAAAAAGAATTGCATATTCTTGTGGGACGGGAGTAGTTTCTTCCTTCTCTTTTTACGTTGTTAGACCATCTCCAACAGTACTGCAAAACCTAAAATGCAGTAGAATAATACCTCTAGTGCTGCAAAACCAATCCCATTATAGGTTTTTAAAGAAAAAAATACCTATCTTTAGGTTTGAACTAAAAGTATACCAAAAACTTTCAAAGTTTGAGTTATTGCATTCAAGTACAAATCAATTAATAATTATCAAAATAGAAGAAGAGAATGAAGAGAAATTAAAATACAAAAATAAAAAAACTTACAGGAATAAGAACGGCGAATAACTTACGGGAAGAAGAATGGCGTAGAGAAGATGTGAAAATTAACCTAATTTAATTTTATTATACAATTGGAAAAAAATAATATTTTACTAAATAAAGAGCCGCTATTTTAATTTCAAAATACAGAATTCAATTTTATAAGGCCCATCCGCAACGCTGTCTCTTATCCGTCTCTTAACCGTCTCATCTCTTAACTATTCATAGGCCCCACTGTACTTTTCACTCCATCTCTTAACCGTCTCTTAACCATCTCATCCCTTAACTATTCATTCAATTTTATTTTTTATTTTTATTTTCAACAAATTCAATTAATAAAAACACACTTCATTAATAAAATAAAATAAAATTACAACTTAAAATTCTAAAAAAATTTAAAAAACACATAATTAAAATCCTAAAAAAATATTAAAAATACATAATTTAATTTCTTCCGCGCACTCTACTGGTTGCCAAAGTTTACCCACAACAATTTAAATTTGGGAGAAGAATAAAATAGATGGTTTGAGATGAAAATTGGAGAGGAAAGAGAGATGATTTGAGAAGAAAAGATGTGTGTTTGTGTGTGTAATGATAATGAAAGAGGCGTATTTATAAAATAAAAAAATAAATAAAAATAAATAAAACGTTGAACGGTTATATTTTAATTTTTTAATTTTTTTTATTTAAATCAAATTTTTTAAAAAATATTTATTGAGTCAGTGTGACGACGCCCACTCGCGGGCCGGCGAGTGGGCGTCACACCTAGCGCCAGCGCGCGCCACGTGGCGCTGACGAGTGGCGAGTTGGCGCGCCATGCGTCTCGGAGGGACGAGCATCTCGGCGAGATAGGGATGAGAAGGGACGCTGCAACGCGTCTCTTAACCGTCTCATCTCGAAGAGACGAGATAAGAGACGGTTGAGAGATGCGTTGCGGATGCTCTAGATTAATAATTCACAGTGCTTATAAATCTATGGGAAACAATTATTTTATTAGATAGATTAATAACTATACGTACATTAATACATAATCCAATTTACAGATTAATAACTATACGTACATTAATATTATTCAAATCAAATATGCTATTAAATATAACAAAAATTAGTTAAACATTAATATGTAGTTATATTAATTAATAAATCTTATATTATTTAATTTAATTTATGATATTGACAAAGTGTCATGTGTGTAATTTAAATAAAATATAAAGGTATGATTGAAAAGTAAAAAAAGTTAGTGGGTGAGGAATATTCTTTTAAGTTTGAGTTTAGTGTAGATGGTTGAAGCAAAATCAATTTTTAATGTGACATTTACACTTAAATGAGTTTGAGTTTAGTGTAATGGTTGGAGATGCTCTTAGAAAATTAACCTAGGCGCCAACATGGATTATACTCTCTCTGTCCGTGAATAGGAGTTCCGTTTTATATTTTAGTCCGTCCCCGAATAGGAGTTCTGGTTCACTTTTACCATAAATGGTAATAGGGTCTCACATTACACTAATTTATTCCACTCATATTTCATTTAAAATTAATACTATATACAAGTGAGACTCATATTTCACTAATTTTTTTCCACTCACTTTCTTAACATTTCTTAAAACCCGTACTACCAAGGAATGAGATTCCTAATGACGGACGAAGGAAATACTTATTATCGAATTATATTTCATCCCTTTATTTATTTATTTATTTTTGGGTACAGTTTCACAAGTACTATCCGAAATTGACCATCCCTGTTAATTAGCATGATCAATTATGTCACACGTTATTATCTCGGGGGTGCACACATTGAAAAGTCAAGGAGACTATTTTTTTGAAGTTAATTTTGTTTTTTCATTTTGGGTGCGTGAAAAGTGCGATTATGGTGCAACAAACATCATGTGACTACGTTTAAATTAATGAATGTTCAGCGTTAATTAGGCATCATGCTCAATAATATAAGTACTAATTATTTATAAGTCAAATTTCTATTTTTTTTCAGGTTAGTGCAATACGAATATATTGATGTAAAGACATAAAGATATACTCTCTCCGTCACACTTGAGAAATGACATGAGATTTTAGGAGATGTTATTTTATGTATTAAGTGGTGAGAAAAAATATAATTTTATAATTGATGTGAGAGGGAACTTTTTCAAAAGAAATGAGACATCTTTTGTGGGACAAACTAAAAAGGAAAGTGTGACATCTATTATGGGACGGATGAAGTATTAAATTGACAAATTGTAATTATCATTAAACCAAAATAAAATATCATTGCTGAAGAAAATTCCATTAAGTGAACACTAGTTATAAAAATAATGTTGGAAATATGAATATAGTACTCCCTTCGTCCCATATAAATATGTCATATTTCATTTTTCATCCGTTCCATAAAAATAGTCCATATCTATTTATGGAAACTTTTTTTCTCCTTCTTTTTCCTTTATCTTTATGGCTCCACAATCCACTACACAATTTCAACTATTTTTTCTCCTTCTCTCTTATTTTACCAATTACATATTAAAATATGTGCCGACCAAAAATGACATATTTCAATGAGACAGAGGGAGTAGATTCGGCCACAAATGCTTCTAGAAAGCTTGTAGGGTAGATTCTGCCACAAATGCTTCTAGAAAGCTTGAAGGGTGAAAAGAAAATAGACTGGTCAAAGTGGGCAATGGTTGACGCCTACACTTTTCAAGTTTGAAAATAAGTATCCACGCAGGGATTGACTACGACACAAAAAGTATTAATTGGCCACTTAATTAAATAAATTTAAATTTATATATACCCGAGAAGCATGAAGAAGCCACCTGGATATTAATCATATTATAGATGTATAGAGTGTAATAACAATATCTATCGAACCTGCTGGAATAAAATAATACTGTAATATAGTATGTAATTATTTACGAAACTAATGGGACATTTTTTTCATGGAAAACAGAAAGAAATCTTTTTTCACTTGTTGAAAAAATAACTAATTTAAGAGATCTTTTATGTGTTACTTTTTTTTTAAATAATTTGCAAAATACTTATAAACTATACGGATATAAACACAACCAAAACACCATCTCGATTAGCCGAAAAACTCAGAAGAAAATGAAATACAAAAATATTACTCTATTTTAAAAAGTTTGTTTAGAAAAGTATGATTTGGAAACATTAGCGCGCGATTAAATGATTCTTCTAGTTTTGCCATCTACTAATATTTTACTCCCGTTATATAAATGCTACGGTGAAAACAAATTACTCACTCCGTTTATTCATAATTGAGTCATTTTTCCATTTAAGAAAGTTCCTACGTAGTTAAGTCATTTTCATATATGGTAACTTTTTTTCTTTTTTTTTACTTTAACCTCTCTACTTTATTCACTTTATACTTTATTCTCTCTACATTTTCCTCTCTCTCACCTTTTTATATATTTATTTAGCACACCCAACATTCCTTTCTAAAACTCCGTGCCGAAAAGTTTCACCTCAATTATAAAGAAACGGAGGGAGTACAATTCAAAAAATTCTTCCTAATTATTTATTGTTATTTATAGATTAAGAATAAACAAGAAATTCATGAAATAAAGACAAACACGAAAAGTTTAGTATGCATCAAAGTCATGGGACACACACAAACATGCCAAGAGTGAGTTGTTTCGAATCAAATGCCATGTTATGGCCTTTGATTAATTCTTTATTTCTTTACATTATTTAATTTTATACTGTTAAAAACAGGTTATATGGATTTATTGATAGCCACGTGGACAGAGTTAGTTGCATCATTTGAGTTGTCTCCACACTCTTTTGTTTTGTGCTGTTCAATTCAGTGTCAATTTATTTTGACCATGAACAAAAAATTAAATCTATCTATATATCTTCATATTCTAAATTAATGTATGATTGTTTGTGAGTGATGCGAATTACACCATATGTTCCATATCATTATTTTGTGCAATAAATTAAGTTGCTACTTAATATGTCCTTCCTTCCGCAATTAGAGTCCGGATTATCATTTCGGTGTATTCATAATTAAAATTTTCAATTCACTTTGCTAATAATATGTAAGTAAATTACATATTCTACTAACTTATTATTTTTATCTTTAATTATAAAATTAACATATAAAAATATAACTCACATTAGACATGCCCACGGTTCGTAAACCGGCAGTTTCGGTTCGGAACCGCCGGTTTTGGTTTCGAGAAATGTGGAACCGGAACCGAACCTTGAGGCTATTTCACGGTTCCGGTTCCGAACCGCCGGTTTCAGACGGTTTTTCGCGGTTCCGGCTAGATTTCACTGTTTTCTGACGATTTCTCTGTTCATCAGACTTACTTTATTTTTCATCCACTTAAGACACTATTCTTAATCTTTATGTCCAAAAAAAGTGTCGCAATTAATAAGAAATGGAAGAGAGAGTAATAAAATTGACACATTAGTGGATTGACTTATGTATCCATTTTTCATAGTATATGAACTCGTGACATGCACTTTACAAATCGTAAACTAAAAAAGAAATTAGAAGCAAAGAAATCAGGAATTTGAAGCTATGCAATAACTATGATATTAAATGATTTTATAAATAAATTTGAACTTTAATTGTATAATTATGAAATAATCTCTCCGTCTCACTCAAGATGTCCACAATTTTTTAGTGGCACGAAATTTTAGAAAGAGTTATTAGGTGAAGTAAGTAGAGAAAAAAAATAATTGAATATTTTAATAAGAAAAAAGGATAGAGATTTATTTCCAAATATAGAATATAGATATTGGGACAAACTAAATGAACATCTCGAATGAGACGGAAGGAGTATCAATCGACCAATCTTGACCCGTCAAATTGTAAGAAACAAGTTTTTTGTGATAAGTTAATCTGAATATTGTAATTTGTAAAGTTTATGGAAATAATACATTTCTATAAAATCTTAATCTCATTGCTGGAAAGGAAAAGCAAAATTCCAGTGATGATGCATTAATTGACAGGTTGTTAACCACACAAGTATTAGCTACTTTTGAAGTAAAATCATCTTCCTCTTTTACTAATTGGCAAGTGTAATTAATGTATGCTTAGTTGCCTAATCTATTTCCACCCCTAAAATTTCAAAGGTGTAAAAGAAGAAATTGATTTTGAACATATCTATTTCAAAATTGAATACTAGTATTTGGTCCGCATTGTGCAGCTTCCTCCCCCCTCCCTTCACAACTGACTCTCCGTGTTCTACTCGCGTTTATAGCAGACAATTCGAAACCAAGTTAACTTGTTTAATTCAAAGAGAGAGAACTAAGAGGAGAGAGAGAGGGATCAATTATCTTTTTCTTTTTCCGCAGAGAGAGAGAGGGGGAAAAAGAGCATCCTTTTGGTTTCAATCAATCATTTCCTTTTGCCACTGTAACTGCTGCAATCGGCCACTACCTTTGGAAACAGTCGATTTGAAAACTTGGGTTTTTGAATTGGGAGTATTTTAGATCCTGTTGTTTGGACAAGTTTAATTCTTGATTGAATTTTGGTGGGGAAAAAGGATTCTTGTTAAGGATGCTTGTGATGTAATATGGCACTCGTGTTTCTCACAGAATCAGAGAAGATGTCGTTTTACATTGGTCGCGAGGCTTCAAAGGTTCGCTTTATCTCTCTCGTTTGCCAATACTTGCTTTTCAAGCAAATTCTTATTGGGCTTCTTGTTGCTGCTTGTATTGATTTTGCTCTTGTTTTTGTTTCTTTTTTGAAGTTATGGAAGAGATTTTGTGCGGAGATTGCAACAGAGCTCAACCTTCTTGCTGAAAATTGGAAATACATTTTAGGCGGCATCGTTTGTCAGGTTAATGCTTCACTGATTTCTTATGATGTTGTTTGGAAAAATGGGTGCTAATAAATTTTGTTGATTCTGTCCCTCAACATGAGTCTTTACATATAAAAATGGCAGTTCGATTAGGCTGATTGAAACTCCATGCTTTTTACAAGTTGCTTCAAAGGTCCATTTTGATAAAAATTATCCTTGTCAGAAGCTTTTACTCCCTCTTCTTTGTCTCAGTTTTAGTTATACATATGCTTTTGTAGATCTCTGATATACTGCTCAAAGAGGCTGAATGCTATTTGGCAATCTTTGATTTGTAGCTACAATGGAGAGATCATGATCCTTTGAATGATATAGTTCACAGTTGCATCTTGATTTTTTTTATTTGGAAAGTCTATATATGTTGTAGTTTATGTAGTAGTATTTACAATGTCGTTACGGCGTTGCTTCATTAACTGATGTTACAAGACAGTGGGACTTATATATTTTACCTGTGACGTTCACTGTTATACAGTACATCCACGGGGTAGCAGCGCGAGGGGTTCATTATTTTCATCGGCCGGGACCAACACTTCAGGATGTTGGCTTCTTTCTTCTTCCGGTAATAATGAATTGTTCCTTTATTTTATTTGCAAATGTTAATAACTTAATAGTGATATGCCTTGTTATGCTATGGTCTAATCTTTTCTGAACTGTAGGAACTTGGCCAAGAAAGAGCTTACATTAGCGAAACAGTGTTCTCCTTCATTTTTCTTTCTTTTGTCTTGGTGAGTTTTCATCTGTTCTATTGTTCGTTTATAAGATGGCAACTAGGTTTTAACTTAAATGCTTTTTATGCTACACGCAGTGGACTTTCCATCCTTTCATATTGAAGACCAAGAAGATATACACAGTCCTGATATGGTGCAGGGTCCTTGCATTTTTAGTCGTAAGTGCAATCTAGCAAGTCTTTTTAGCACTACTAGTAGTTGTATACTATAAAGTTGTGGGCTTTACGCTGAGAGAGAGGTCTGTGGTTGTTTTCTCTTTCGTTCGGGGTGGGGGGTTGGAGTGATCCTGGCTACTGATTGACAGCATTTGCCTTATTTTTAAGTTCATTGAAAAATCTAACAACAAGTATATATTGTTAAATAATTCACATCCACACTACACTTGTTGCAGGCATGTCAGTTTCTTCGGATCATAACTTTCTACTCTACTCAACTGCCTGGTCCAAATTATCATTGTCGAGAGGTAATTCAAAAAAAACCTTGGTTCTCTTTTCTGTTGACGTGGTTCATAAATGGAGAAAATTGCTTTCTTGATTTCTCATTTTCTACATAAGGAAACCATATAGGTCATGTTGGGTTTGTTCTTTTTGTGTTGAATCATGTAGGGTTCGAAGCTTGCAACGTTGCCTCCCCCAAACAATGTTTTAGAAGCTCTATTAATAGGTAACAATCCCCCCTTCTTGCCCTACATCCTGAGTCATTTCTAGAATTCTATGCTTATTTTTTTGGTTCATTTGGTTATGCAGTCCCTCGTGGGGTTCTTTATGGCTGTGGTGATTTAATATTTTCATCTCACATGATATTCTCCCTGGTCTTTGTTCGGACATACCATAAGTATGGTACTCGAAGGTAATATCTTGCTTCTTTTCAAATATGTAGAAGTTAGTTTCTATTCTGAAGGTTAAAGAAGAAGCTCACTATCATCTATTCTGGCAGTTTTGTTAAGCAGTTAGCCTGGTTAACCGTCGTAATTCAAAGTTTGTTGATTGTGGCATCTCGTAAGCACTACACAGTTGATGTCATCGTGGCATGGTACACTGTAAATTTGGTAGTGTTCTTTCTCGACAAGAAGTTACCAGGTCAGCATTAGTTTCACTTCACCTTTCTATTTTCCTCCTCCAATTGTTCACATGTTTTGAGGCCGACTCGGATGTTATACCTGCAGAACTACCCGACCGTTCGAGTGCATCTGCAGCATTGTTCCTCCCACTGACCAAGGATAACAAGACCAAGGAAGAGAATCAGAAACTCTTGAATGGGAATTCCGGGGATGCTGCTGACTGGGTATAACTTAGCTTCTCGTCTCCCTCCCTCGATATTTAGTGGTTTCCTTCCCCTAGTCAGCTAAAAAAGTAGTCTTATTTGCAGAGACCAAGAACCCAGATCAATGGCAAGATCATGGAAGAAGGCAATGTCGTGCATGTTGAAGCAGTCATCAGCAGCGTCTAGTTGATGAACAAGTGCACAAGCGCCCGGTAATACGCCACTTGTAATCTTAGATTGTCGAATCGGTGTAGCGTTTAGCAACAAGTCCTCAACAATGGGAATGGGAGGATGTATCGTGAATTCATTTTTTTGTTCTAATTACATCAATTAATCATTCTTGATCAGCAGTTCTCTCCAAAAGAGATATGTTTGCTTACTCTTTAGGGTACATTGTACAACGCATAATGGAGTGTTGTTGCAGTGGAATTCTTTATCTCTGCCATAGCTGAATCATACTTTATTCAGACATCATATATGTGATGGTAGCGTGCTTGTCATGAAACCGACACCTCTGCTTTGCACATGCTTGACAGAGAAGAAGCTGCTCTTAGAGCATCATTAACCCTGGCCTGGAATCAGACCCCAAGTCTCCTCCACGTCACCATTCCCCTAAATTTGAGTCCCGGGCCACAACTGCTCTAACCCTGCAGGCCCCAACCCGGACCGCAACTAATAAATGACACTATTCACAACTCCAACTTATTTTACTCGTAAAATAGAATACGTTGAACAATTAAAATACAAAAAAATCATTTTTAATTCAAAAATAATAAATTATAAACTAAAAATTAAAAACATTAAACAAAATAAGAAAATCAAAATTAGAGCTCCACTTTCAAATTTCCAACATATAATTATAAATTATACTCCATAAACTAAAAAAATGAGAGAATTAAAATAGTCTCCTCTTCCCAATAAAAATGTGAAAATTAAAATAGGCTCCACTTCCCAACATTTATGCATGCCTCTTTCCCTCCCTCTCCCTCTCCATTCTTCTTCCTTTTCTCCATTCTTCTTCCATTTCTTCTTCAAATGCTAAAAAAATCAGAAGAAAAAAAAGGAATGGGGTTTGGGGCCCGGCCCAGGAGGCTCCAACGCAGGGACTGACCGAACCCCGGGACCGGCCTGGGCCGGAACTTCGTCGCCTCCAACGCTGAGCTCGGGCCGGGACTCGCGATTTGCGGCCCGGCCCCGAGCGTTAATGATGCTCTTATACCCCCACTTGCTTCATAAGACTATCTAACATTTTTCTTTCTCTTAATTACATTCATTTGTCCCTTAAAATATGAACCATTTTCATTTCAGTGCATCTCTTACAATTATGCATTTTTTATTTTAGATTTTTTTTTCTGATAAGGTGATACGTATTATTCATCACTAATAATATTTCAATTATATTTGTTTCTATCTCTTACTTTACCAAATAAGTATGCATTAAAACATAGCCTATTCAAAAGTTCATATTATTAGTGGACGAAAGGAGACTATTCAGATCATCACCTCAATCTAACCTAATATTGTACTCCCTCTGTCTCATAAAAGATGTTACAATTGTGAGACGACATGACATCTTTAATATGACAAACTAAAAAGGGAAATATGACATCTTTAATATGACAAACTAAAAAGGAAAATAAGACATTTTTATGCGACGGAGGGAGTACATCATTAATTTTATATATTAACAAAATGAAAAAGACATAAATTAAATTATTTTTGCACAATAATTTAGATAGTGGTGTTTAGTGAATTAAATTATTAATAGTAAAGTAAGAGACATAATAAAATAAGAAAGAGAAAGAGAGAAAAGTAAAATAGATTATAAAGTAAGAAAGAGAAAAATAGAATAAAGTACGAGGGATAAGATGATAAAATAGAATAGGAACGAGAAGACTCTCCTTCATTATTCTCTCTCTTACTATACTCTCTCTACTTTAATTATTTATTACTCCCTCCGTCCCCGAATAAGAGTCGCTAATTTCCTTTTTGGGTCGTCCCCCATTAAGAGTCACTCTTCATTTTTACCATAAATGGTAGTAGGTCCCACATTCCACTAACTCACTCCACTCTCATTTTATTATAAAATCAATATAAAAAAGTGAGTCCCACATTCCACTAACTTTTTCAACCAACTTTTCTTTACATTTCTTAAAACTCGTGCCCGGTCTAACAACGACTCCTATTAGGAGACGGAGGGAGTATAATTTTTCAAAAACGAGTACAAAAAATAAGTGACTCAAGTAACGTGGAACAAATGAGTACTATCTTTGTCAAAAAAATTGATTGAGAACGATACATACGAAATTAACAAAGTAGGGTAAACTACGGAAATGGTACTTAAACTTTGCGTTTTTCACCCCAATAGTCCCTGAACTTATAAAAATGACATAGGTGTAATCACATTCGTGATGAATAGTAAAAAAGTACCACGAATGTGATTACACCTTAGTCCAGGGACTACCATGATATTTTTAAAATCAAGGGATTATTGGCGTGCAAAACGCAAAGTTCAGGAACCATTTGTATAGTTCACTTAATAAAGTAAGAGAGAGATAGAGATAAAGAGTAATTGATACTCCCTTCGTCCCCCATAAGCGAAACACTTCTTTTGGGTGCGAAATTTAAGAAATTGATATATGAAGAGAGAGAAAAGTAAAAAAGTGAAGAAAGAATAAAATAGGTGGGAGAATAAAGTAAGAGAGATGAAATGCTATTACTTTTGCTAAAAATGAAAATGACTCACGTATGGTGGGACATCCCAAAAAAGTGACTCACTTATGGTGGAAGTAACGGAGGGAGAATATTGTTGGTGAAAAATGAGATCATCCAATTATAGAAAAAAAATTACTATAAATAGATGAAGGCTAATTTTAGTGGACAACCCAAAACAAGAAAAACAAGACTATATTTTTGTGAAGTACTTCATCCATCCGCCATTAGGAGTCTCGGTTTATCATATTAGTCCATCCGCCATTAGGAGTCTCGGCTCACTTTTACTATAAATGGTAGGTAGACACCATATTACACTAACTGATTCCACTTACATTTTATTATAAAAAATACTCCCACCGTCTCACTCTAAGTGACACATTTTTCTTTTTGGGATGTCCCACTTAATTTGGGATGCAAATTAAATTAAGAGACATGAAGTGGATGGTGAGAAGTGGCGTTCGTTGTGGCCTTGTGAGAGTTGTGACCTGGTGCAGAAAAAAAAATTACTGCTCCGTCCACTCTAATCGAACCATTTTTCTTTTTAGGATGTTCTACTATGAATGATACATTTTTTAAAATAAAAACATTACTCTCTCTACTTTTTCATTCTCTATTATTTTCTCCACTAAACTTACAAAACAATAATAAATAAAATCTCGTGCCAAAATAGAATTGCTCCACTTAAACTGGGGCAAAAGGAGTATAATATTTAAAGTACTAATACTAATTCTACGAATTTTATACTCCCTTCGTCCCAACTAAGTTGAGTCGTATTCCTTTTTGGGATGTCCCAACTAAGTTGAGTCATTTCCTTTTTTGACAAATATCAAAACATCCAATCACTCTTACTTTATTCTATCACCTACTTTCCCCCTCTTTATCTTTCTTACTTTATTCCTCTCTTCTACTTTTCAACACAATTTTTTAATCTCCGTGCCCAAAAGTTGTGACTCAACTTAGTTGGTACGGAGGAAGTGTTATCGAGGCCACGATGGCACACAGTTATTTAAAACTAGTTTCTGAGCATTATAATATACTCGCCTAAATTTATCGATTCTAATCATTTATCATTTATAATTGTATAACTCATAATTAAATTAATTTACAAATAAAAGGATAAATACTAACATTTCACTAAAAATTAGGGACGTCAATCTAGTCCGAAATCTGCGGGTCAACCCAAATAACCCGGTAAAATCATAAAGTTAGGGCCGGAAAATCGCAACCCAAATGCATAGTCGGGCTACACTGGCTGACACGTTTAGGTCGGCGAGTTATGCGGGTTGGCCCGGTGGGTTGTGGAATAGCCCATGGGCTGTGCATTTAAAATAAAAATATAATTAAAATTTTAGGTTATATACTTATATGAAGTATACATGAAAATATCAATACTAAACGCAACATTATTATGATATATGTATGGTAATTATGTCCTCTCTCAAATTGAAAGTTAGGGTTGAATGGAATATAGTATGTTATTAATATGTACTCATATTAAACGCCACATTACGTCTTTCCTCTCGAAGACAATGATCCGATGGAAGCTTCAAAAGTTATTGATGTAGAAGAGTGTCATTCAACTCCATATAATTTATTTTTTGACATACTACAATCTATACTATCTTTTTTTTAATTGCTTATAATTTATTTTTTGAATATACAATTATGAATGTCATTCAACGCAGTCGAAATGCATGATTATTGTAGTCAGATTCACGTGTATTACTAATTAAACTATGTTTATGTATTTTGTTTCAATTTTCAATTGCTATTATTTTCTTTCTATTGATTACATTGATAATTACTATTTATGACAATCTGTTTTTATAAGTTAGAATATTGGATTGGATAGAAATTAACACATAAGATCACTTTTAACCCGAATAGCCCGTGGATTAGCTCGGAAACCGAAGATTTAGGATTATGTCGAAAATTTATAACCAAAAAAATTGACAACCCGGATAACCCACACCCAAATAGCCCGACAACCCGAATGGATAGACCCAAACCGAATAGGCTAGCCCAATTGACGTCCCTGCTAAAAATGGCGCAATTGAATTAACTTATACTTCCTCCTAAAAATGGCGCAATTGAATTAACTTATACTTCCTCCATTTCTCTTATAAAAATCGCATTTATGTATTGTCCATTTGTGGACCACTCTAAATTTCTGATCACTGCTGTAGAATTTAAATCTAGGACCAGCTTTAATAATTTGTTACTTTATGTACTAATATAACCACAGAGACAAGGCAAAATAAACCTTATAAGCACGGTGAAATAAAATAATTCCCCCTTAATTAAAAAAAATAAATTAGTTTTACCATTTGAGCCGGCTTCCAAAATTAAACCAAGTGTACATATGGAAAGTTTCAACCAATCAGACACTACTAATAATGTGGATCTCACAATCCATTAACACTACTTTCAATACATTTTCCCTCTTTTTTACTTTTTTCCATCTCACTATTATTTTATCAATTGCACATTATCCACTCCCTCCGTCCCGCAAAGTTTGTCTCATTTTATCATTTTCGTCCGTCCCACTTGGAATCTTACCAAAAATAGATATTAAAGTTAAACAATTTCCTAAAACCCGCGCCGGGTCAAATTGGGATAAATTTTGGGAGACGGAGAGAGTATTTTTTTAAGGACGGAGGAGTAGTTGTGAAGAGTGGCAGTTAGAGAGATCCTGCAGCTGCAACACTTCACTTGTATGTATGTATGCATATGCATATATTATATGCATAATATTCATTACCAGGGGGCAGTTCTTTACGTATATATAAAATGTTATTGCAAGTGCATAAAATATTCATTGTTTGAAGTCCTACAAGAAGAATTGTTTGTATTTCATGCACCCTTATTAATATGTATGCAACAGTAATGAAACTTGTGTATAACATGAATGCATACTGCAACCAGAATCAAGAAGAAGATATTGAAAGAAAAAGAGAACTAACTCACTGCAGCAGAATGACTACTTCAATTCCTATCAACTTATAACTTTGGCATTTGCAATCCGGTTTCTGTCTTTACAGGTTTCCCACCATCTTACGACGGGATGTTGAAATGGAAAAGCCAAGAAATGACAAAGGCAAACACCATACAAGCGAGAAGAAAATTTAAGAAGCGATGACCATTTAAGCAAGTTCGGGTTTCTAGAGTGAAGGGGGTGGGAGCTAAGGATGTGGCAGTAGCTGCACCATCTGCGTGGCTTTCACTCACTTGTTGAACAGCCTCTATATCAGTAGGACCAACAACGTTGCACGCCACCGAGTTGCAAATTTCACAAGTCCTGAGGTCAGCAGAGACATGATCAGAGCTGAGCCAAATGCAAAACAATAGCTACTACAAGGAAAAGGGGATAAAATGTTTCTGGTTGCGATGCCTCTTCATTGTCCGGAAAAATGGCATCAATCTTGAATTTATTACTGTCAATTTGAAAGTTACTCGATCCAGTCGAAATAAAACTACTTTTGCAGTCTGAAAGAGGAGAATGCAAATGTAGCAGATGAAGAAATGTGATGGTTATAGTCAAGTAAAATTTGATGATAACACCTTCAAATTCTACTTCAATCATGCAGTCATCTTTTACTAGTTTAAAGAGTTTCACAGTATATGCTACTAAAAATAAAACTTTGCTCAGTTTAAAGACTTAAGTAAAAAAAAAGGATAGAATTTGAAATGCGAAATCAGATTTGGCACTTGCTAGCATTAAATCTTTATTGACACCATACCAAGGTAGCAGGTTAGGTTAATCAATGTTACACCATAAGGTAAGACAAACACAGAGACAAATATTTCTCCCACCATGCATTCAACAACTATTTGGTTTGAAAAGATTTAGGCTTTTAGCCATGTCTTTCCAGGTGTATAGGAGTAATATACTAAAAATATTGCCTTTGGCTGAGGAATCCAAATAAGGTGCTGTAAATTCTGAGATTTTATTACTATAATCAAGAAAAATAAAGGGAGAGAATCTCAAGAATGAGCTTAAGAAACATAAGCAATTGTTCTACTTTAATAAAACTCATTTGCTTTAACATCACATTCTTGATTATATACCCTCATCAGCATTTACCAGAAACACTACCATAACAAGACAAAAAGGAAAGGAATCCAAGAAAACAACCTTAAACAGAGACGCACCACAATTCAACAAAAACTATGGAAATATTAGAAATAATTGAAAATTGAAGAGTTACTGACTTGTTTCCTTTGATTTTGAACCATGTTTCAGCACAATGCCTGTGAGCAGCAGCTAAATCATCCTTACACGAGCACCCCAATTGAATGGCAATCCCAGAGCTAGGGCTACTGCTCACCAAACCTAAATGACAAATCCGGCAATCTCTCTCAATCACCTCCTGCGCCGCTTTCTCCCCGCTCTCTAAATCCAAATATTCCAAATCCCCATCTTCCAAAATCTCCGACCCACAGGCGAAGCTGCAATCGTCGTAGAATTGCGAGTTGCAAGAACCACCCTCCACGGCGTCGGAGAAGCAAACGCTGCCCTCCTTGTCTCCGTCGCATTCCAAATCTGTGTTGGATATTCCTAAAGTAGCCATTTGTTTCAAGGCGCTGCAGCTACATAAGCACCTTCAAAATTCAATCTTTATACAACCCATTTCCTAATTTTCCGCTTCTGTCATGAATTCTTTGAGGTATGAGAAAGAATGAATCTTGAAAGAAGAAGCGATGTGTTGAATCTGAGCAAATTCAAGACTCTCTGTCTATTTATCAACTTCTGAAATTGAAAATGACGCTTTATTTTCGAATAATAGTACTAAGGTTGTGATGGGGTACGTACTAAACAAGCCCAATAGCAGTGACGGCCCATCAGCCCAAAGCCCAAGGAAGAGTATCAGTTCGGCATTACCAAAGAGTTCGGCCCCAGCCTACAGCTCGGTAAAAGCCGACCAATCAAGCTCTACTCTCAGATCGGCAAAAGCTGCTCGGCAATAGTTCAGCAGTTCGGTCTCAGTGTTCGACCGAACTGGGAGATAGTGGACTCATGCAGAACCTCCACGACCTCCACTACACGATCTATTTAGTGGTGTCAACTCATGCAGGATCTCATGCAGGATAGCGGACCAAACAAAGAGATAGTGGACCCATGCAGGATCTCATGACCTCCACGACATCCACAACCTAGTTAGTGGTGATGTAAGCCACGACCTAGTTAGTGGTGATGCAAGCCACGATCTTAGTTCAATGTATAAATAGAACTTAGATCAGATAGACCAAGAGAGAGAGCTCTCTAGACATCAAATATCATATAGCAAGTCTGTATTTGTAAGCTGTAAACCAGATCAAGCAATACAATCTTGCCCTCCTTTCTTCCCGTGGATGTAGATTTACCTCAGTAAATCGAACCACGTAATTCCTTGTGTCGTGATCTATATTTTCTTTTACCTGCATTTACTACCATCAAAAATTCGCCCAATCATCACTGGCGCCGTCTGTGGGAAACAGAGAACCAAATCTGTGATAAAAGCGAGTTTTTGATCCTCTTCCACCAAAAAAATGCATACCAGATCACGTAACACCCATAATACCGTTCGTGATAACCATGAGGAAGCTAGTCCAGCCCGCAGGTCTGGAAAACAGCCTCGGGAGAAATCTACTTCCAGTTCTCACGGAGAAGGAACAAACCGCTCAAAGACTCATCGCACCGAGTCTTCCCAGCAGCCCGATTTGAACGAGGCTGTCAAGTTGTTTTTGGCCGAGAAGCAGGAAGAGTTCTTAATTTTCCTGCAAAAGGGCCAAAAGCCGGAGACGAAAACGGTGGATTCTCCCTCCTCATCCAGACATGAAAGTCACTACCGCAGTAGTGCCGTGTCTTCCAGGAAGAAGAATCCTCAACCCCGACATGTTCCTGTTCCTCCTCGGTACCGGAATCACAGGAGAACTCCATCTCCTCCATACCGAAGAGATGTCGGGTTCGCCATGTACGGAGCATTGAAGACTCCGTTCTCGGACGATATCACCCGAACTCCCTTACCACAGAACTACCGAACTCCGTCAATGACTTATGACGGGTTAGTGAATCCTCATGACTTCCTGGGACGCTATCAGTATAACATGGCGAACCAGGGTCTCAATGAGGTCCATATGTGCAAGCTGTTTCCCGAGCTGCTTATCGGGAACGCAAGAAGGTGGTTCGATAGCCTCCCCCAAGGCAACATTAGATCTTACCGAGATCTAATGGATGCTTTCCACAGGAGGTTCTTTCAGAAAGCGGAAGCCCGAATCACTTCGGCTCAGCT
This sequence comes from Salvia splendens, assembly GCF_004379255.2. Taxonomy (NCBI): domain Eukaryota; kingdom Viridiplantae; phylum Streptophyta; class Magnoliopsida; order Lamiales; family Lamiaceae; genus Salvia; species Salvia splendens. The sequence continues at coordinate 27,718,818 of NC_056034.1, forward strand.
GCTTTCTACACGTCAAGGTCGCGACGAAAAGATCAGCGACTTTATGACGAGGTTCCACAAGGAATGCCTACAAGTAGATGATCTCAATGATCTACTTGTCATTTCGGCATTCCAAAATGGAATCCTGCCCGGAGCTCTCTACAGAAAGCTCGTGGAATGCAGTCCGCAAACAGCTCAAGAGATGTGGGACATTGCGGACCAGTTCTCCCGTGCCGATGAGGCAGACCGTCGCAAACGGTCTTTAGACAGCTCATCCCGAGGAGACGGGAGGAAGCCCGATCATAGCGATCAGGGACATCCTCGCCGAACTCCTTTTGGCGATCAGGGACATCCTCGCCGAACTCCTTTTGAAAGGATTCAAAGGACTCCGGTGCAAGACCGATTGGGGCCACGTCTCAATCCTGAGAAGCCGCCCGCCCGCCGTGGTTCCGGTTGAGATCGGCGTACCCAGTTCCCGAACTCTAAATTTCTCCTCAGAAATGAATGATGACGGACTGAGAGCCGAACTAGATCTGGCCGAAGAAAGAAGAGAATTGGCCTGCATAAAAGCAGCCAAGTACAAGGAGCAAGTAGCCCGGTATTATAACCAAAGGGTGAAAAAGCTGCAATTTCAAGTGGGAGATCTCGTCTTGAGAAACAACGAAGTAAGCCGAGCAGAAAAGCTGGGCAAACTCGAACCCACATGGGAAGGTCCATATCGGGTGTCAGAAGTCCTCGGCAAAGGGTCTTATAAATTGACTCACATGTCAGGAGAACAAGTACCCCGAACATGGTACATTTCCAACCTCAAGAAGTTCCATTTGTAAGAGACAGTCCGGTCAGTCAGTCTTGTGTCTAGTTCGGTCCTAGGGGTATGTGCTTTCTTTGTTTTTTACTTGTTTTTCATGTTTGTCTATGTGCGTTTTGTTTGTCTATGTGCGTTTTGTCTGTCTATGTGCGTGTCGTCTCTTACAAATGTTACTGAGGTATCTTGTTCTTCGAAGGCTGATCCCCTTTTTAGAACATATATAAGCCAACGATTGTGAGTCCAAGCTTCTAAGGAGGATACAAGACCACAATTCAGCTTAAGAAACAAGCAGTTCGTCTGAAACGAACTGCAACAAAGGGAAAGTCCGATCCACGCGATAAAACTCGCCGAATTAGGACAAGGGAAAGTCCGATCCACGCGATAAAACTCGCCGAATTAGGACAAGGGAAAGTCCGATCCACGCGATAAAACTCGCCGAATTAGGACAAGGGAAAGTCCGATCCACGCGATAAAACTCGCCGAATTAGGACAAGGGAAAGTCCGATCCCCAAATTAGGACAAGGGAAAGTCCGATCCGAGCGATAAAACTCGCCAAATTAGGACACAAGCTTAGTCCGGTCAAAGAAATTTACTTCATAAGACCAAAAGACGAGTCCGGTCAAAGAAGTTTACTTCATAAGACCAAAGACGAGTCCGGTCAAAGAAGTTTATTTTATAAGACCGAGGACCAAGTCCGGTCAAAGAAATTTACTTCATAAGACCAAAAGACGAGTCCGGTCAAAGAAGTTTACTTCATAAGACCAAAGACGAGTCCGGTCAAAGAAGTTTATTTTATAAGACCGAGGACCAAGTCCGGTCAAAGAAGTTTACTTCATAAGACCAAAGACGAGTCCGGTCAAAGAAGCTTACTTCATAAGACCGAGGACGAGTCCGGTCAAAGAAGTTTACTTCATAAGACCGAGGACGAGCACGATGAAATTTTTTCGCTGAGCTGTAAATACGCAGTGATAGAAGCGAAATGAAAATTTCATTTATTAAATCTTGTTCGGCATATAATTATGCTGCCCTACGAGAAGGCGTTACGCCATTACAAAGGACTATTCTACTGTCCATGGTTGCTAAAGTTGAGCCATCTATTCACAAAATCCTCGTGAAGCCGAGTTCGGCCGTTCCGGGCAGCTGAAGAATAAGCAGGTCGACGAGATGCTCTAATCGACCTACCGCCTCTTCCCTGAGCCCGGGAAGCTCTAGCACCTCGGCGGCGAAGAGTCTCTTCACGAATCATTTGCCGATCTTGCTCACTCATAGTCACCGCTCCTCTGCGAACTTCAGTCCGTCCTCGTCTTGACGTCTCCGGTTGTTCCTGAGTTCGTTGCTGACTTGGAGTAGGGTTTTGAGCAAGTGAATCAGAGGTTTGAGCTGGAGTGCGAGCATCTGTTGGCGGGAAATGCCTAAGGAATCTCTCGATTGAGGGACGCCGGGAAAGAATGATGTCGTACCGAGAAGCCCAGCGCCGCAATGATTTCACGACTTGTTGGCAAGCCGAGCTCTCCAGCGCATTGTTCCTCCGGAGTACATGATATTCCTCCCACAGTTCGTCAACTCGTTCCTGAACTTCAGAGATGGTCATTCCCCAGCGCCTGCAGATGAAATCCTCATACGCAGTCCTCTCAGCGACGGCAATATTCAGCTCGGCCTCCAGATCTTTCTTTTCGGACTCTAAGTCCTTATTGTCGGCCTCCAGCTTCACTAAACAAGCCAAGAGTTCGTCATTCTTCATCTGGTCAGCTATGGCTTTTTTCTCAGCTTCGTCTAAAGCGGAAGAGTACAGCCGCTTCCAGTGAAGTACCTCCAGCTCCTTAAGAGTTAAGAATACAAAGCAGCTATGTCAGTTCGGCATTTCAGTTTACTGAGCAGGTAGTAAACCACAACAGGAGTAAAAGAGAGTACGAAAAGCTATACAAGACACAAGTGTAGAAAGAAGAATTTTTTCATTCATAAGAAAAAAATTTTTTTTTACACAAGGAGGGCTTCAAGGCCATTTTACAACAAGGAAGAAACTAAACTAAGAGAAGGGAGACGAAATCATACTCCGCCAGCTTCGTCTCCGGCTCCTCGGTGAGGTTCAGTTTCCTTCTCCTTGTCTGCCTCAGCTTCAGCCTCGGCCTCCTTGCTCCCCCCAGCCTGCTCGGTGCCCCCATCACCGATCAGCAGCACCTCTTGCTCGGCCTGCCTGTCTCCGGTCTGCTGATCAAGCTGCTCGGTCTCACCCTCTCCGTGGAAAATTGGAGCGGGTAAAACTGGCCCTAAGGAGGCAAAGATAGCCTCCATATTCTCGTCCCGGTCAGCTCGGCAACTACGAACTCGGTCAGCAGAAAGCAGGACTGAGGACGAAGCAAGCTCCTCAAGGAGCGGCAGACTCTGGAGACGAGCTGCTATCTCTCGGCCGTACAGCGACAGGATGACTTCGGGCCCCTGCTCGGCATTATCGGTCATCAGTTTCAGCAGATCACCGACAAAGGCCGAAAATTGATTGCTCAGAAAGAGTTTCTCCGCGAAAGCACGGAGAACCTCCCCTTGGGCAACCACGGCGGCAGCATCCCTCCGTTTCGTCTGCTCTCGCTGGATGACGAGCTGGTTTTTGACAAACTGGGCTTCATCCTGGGCCGAGATCCTAGCAGCTCTGGCCTTCTCAAAGTCTGCCTTAGCCTGTTCGGCCTGGTGACGAGCAGCCGCCAACTTCCTCTGCATCTCAGCATAATCGTTGGACGCTTTGGAGAGTTCAACGGCGACGAGCTTGGAGAGCATATCGTTCCTCTGAAAATGGAAAAAGGAAAAAGTCAACCGAGGGGCCACAAAAAATACAGGAAAAAAGCAAGGCCAGAAAATCAAGAAGAGAATTCACCTCGGCGAAGTCCGTGGGCCATAAAAAGGGCTCACAGATATGTTCCGAAGGAGGCGCCAAGACCACGTCTTTCTCTGGCGCTCTTGGGGGTTTCTGAATCCTCCCTTTCCCCCTTGACGAAGTCGACTCCAGCTTCTTTGGATCCGAAGAGGTCTTTTGCCTCTTCGGATTCTTCTCGGCATCAGACGCCGAGCTGGTGGTTTTCGGCCTCTCCGGTTCCTTAGATTCGGAGGATTTGCGACCGAGCTTGTTTAGCAAGTTCACTGCCAAAAAGCAAGAAAACAAGGTTAGTTTTCGTCGTCAAGGCAGTAATGCATAAAAAAGAAATCCTCACCCTCAGTCTCTTCGTCCGAAGACGAGGAGTCGAACACGAAGTCGCCCTTGACGAGCTCAGACTCCGAGTATTGCTTCCTAATCATGGGAATCTTATTGAGCTCGGCCTCGAGCTCGTCCAACGGTTCTACCCGAGGATGAGGAATAACGGACTTCGGCCCTCTCCAGGAAAAGTCCGAAGCCGAAGTCCTATTATAAAAAAAGAAGCGATTTTGCCATTTCGGCCATTTGGTTTTACAAAAGGCTCTAAAGGGCTGTAAAGGGATCAAGTAAAACCAAGATCCCTTCCTCTTAAACTGGAAGAAATTAAGGATTGCCCTCAGAGACAGATCCTTATCTAACCTACGCAGTTCGGCAGCAAAGGCCGATAAGTGCCTCCAAGAGTTCGGAGTCACCTGACCTAAAGGGAGTTGAAAAAAATCTAGCAGCTCTACAAAGGCAGGGGGAAGAGGGAAACGAAGCCCGCATTCCAAGCCGGCTTCGTAAACGGTGGCGTAACCCTCCGGCGGCGAGTCAGCCCTATGAAGGTCGTCGGGAATCGCAACCTTCCCCCCAGGAAAAAAATATTTTTCGTGTAGGGATATCACAGTATCCTTACTCAAGATGCTGTGAAAATACTCTACGGTCTTCTCCCCGGATTCTTTCCGGATAGAAGACCCCTTATCCCCTTTCCTACCGCTACCTGACTCAGAAGAAGAAGAAGAAGACATAGTTCTTACTCTTTGAAAGTCTGAAGAAATTCTGAAGAAATTCTTGAAAGCGGAAGGAAATTTTTACGCAAAAGAGAGAGAATGCAGAAGAAGCAATAGCAAAAGTGTTCAAATGATGAAGAAAGGACGTATTTATCAGATTCGGAGAAGATTTCAAAATCATCGCACCGTTTCGAATCCCACCTTTTCAGGATTCAACGGCCGGATTTTACTGTCGCATTTAATGCAGTCACGCGCAAGGCACGTCCCCTAGCGTCAGCCTCCCCCGTACCTTTATCCAGAATGCCGAAGTGACTCGCTTCGCCGAAGTGATTCACTTCGCTTTTCGGGGGGGTAGTGATGGGGTACGTACTAAACAAGCCCAATAGCAGTGACGGCCCATCAGCCCAAAGCCCAAGGAAGAGTATCAGTTCGGCATTACCAAAGAGTTCGGCCCCAGCCTACAGCTCGGTAAAAGCCGACCAATCAAGCTCTACTCTCAGATCGGCAAAAGCTGCTCGGCAATAGTTCAGCAGTTCGGTCTCAGTGTTCGACCGAACTGGGAGATAGTGGACTCATGCAGAACCTCCACGACCTCCACTACACGATCTATTTAGTGGTGTCAACTCATGCAGGATCTCATGCAGGATAGCGGACCAAACAAAGAGATAGTGGACCCATGCAGGATCTCATGACCTCCACGACATCCACAACCTAGTTAGTGGTGATGTAAGCCACGACCTAGTTAGTGGTGATGCAAGCCACGATCTTAGTTCAATGTATAAATAGAACTTAGATCAGATAGACCAAGAGAGAGAGCTCTCTAGACATCAAATATCATATAGCAAGTCTGTATTTGTAAGCTGTAAACCAGATCAAGCAATACAATCTTGCCCTCCTTTCTTCCCGTGGATGTAGATTTACCTCAGTAAATCGAACCACGTAATTCCTTGTGTCGTGATCTATATTTTCTTTTACCTGCATTTACTACCATCAAAAATTCGCCCAATCATCAGGTTGGGAGTTGTATGTGGCAAGAATTAGAAATCCATCGATTTTAAAGTATAGAAAAAAACAAGAATTTACAACGAAAATGGCAGTACTTTTAAGTTTGTGTTCGAGATATTTTAATCTTGACATTAATACTCCACATTAACTATCTAAATTACAAGTAACACATCTTACCAAATATTTTTGCATTTAATAGTACTATTTCCGTAGTAGAAAAACTATTGAATGTGGACTTTGAGGAGAAAGAGCCAAAACAAATCATCACTTTCAAATAATATTCAATTACACATGCAGCTGCTAAAGCGCCTATGAGCATCCGCAGCGGTGCGGCACCGCCTGCTCGCAGCTGCTAAAGTGCCTATGAGCATCCGCAGCGGTGCGGCACCGCCTGCTCGCCGCTGCGCTCTTGCCGCTGGCGCGGCGCGCTTGATGCATTGAGCACGTCCGTACCAGCGAGCAGCAGACGTGACGCGTTCAGATTGGCCAAAGGCATTTCCGTTGGAAATTCATTTTTTTAAATCGAAAATAATACCAAAAATTAAAAAAATATTTTCGGATTCCCAAAAATATGGCCGTTTTTTTTTTTTTACAGTTTTTCTAGAATTTATTTATTTATTTTATTCCCAAATCATCTATAAATACACACATTTATCATCCATTTTTCACATCAATTCATCTCTCATTCATTTCCCATTCATATTTTTTCATACAACTTATCTACATCTTCCTCTGTCACTCAAACCCTCTCAAATGGATTTCACCAATCTCATTGCGGAAGCGGAGCGCGAAAAACAAGAATACTATAAACAATATCGTGCTGCCTATGAAGCCTATGTCACCGCGAATATCCCCGCCCCTCCTCCTCGATCAACTAGATAAACTCGCCGCTACATCCATCGTGACCGGGAGGGAGCCAACGAAAGGCTCGTTGCCGACTATTTTTCCAACCAGCCGCAGTTTCTGGAAGATTACTTTCGGCGTCGTTTTCGCATGTCAAAATGCTTGTTAATGCGTATTGTCAACACGTTATCCGCCCGTGTTGAATACTTTCAAACAAGTAAAGACGCAACCGGTCGGCAAAGTCTCTCGGCGTTGCAGAAGTGTACGTGTGTCATCCGACAACTTGCTACTGGGCAAACGGCTGACCTCTTCGACGAGTATTTGCATGTCGGTGAGTCAACTGGAATCATTTGCCTTAAAAAATTTTGCGAAGACGTTCGTTCAGCTTTCGGTGAGGAATTCCTTCGGGCACCCACCACCGATGATTGCCAACGGTTGCTTCGTCGTCACGAAACAGTCCATGGTTTTCCCGATATGCTTAGCAGCATTGACTACATGCATTGGAGGTGGAAGAATTATCCGACTGCTTGGAGGGGGCAACACTTAAGCGGCCACAAAGGCGGCGGCCCAACACTTATCCTTGAAGCGGTCGCCGACTACCGCCTATGGATTTGACATGCATATTTTGGTATTTTCGGATCCAACAATGACTTGAACGTGCTCTATTCTTCACCACTCTTCAATGATGTTTTGAATGGTGTAGCGCCGGCGATCTACTTCACCGTCAACGGGAATGCATACCACATAAGTTACTATCTCGCCGATGGTATCTACCCAAGGTGGTCGACTTTCGTGAAGACGCTCAGCAACCCGCAAGACCCGAGACAGATTCTTTTTGCACAGCGTCAAGAGTTCGCTCGGAAAGACGTCGAAAGAGCTTTTGGGGTCCTTCAAGCCCGATTCAACATTGTGAAGGCCCCTTCTCGGCCGTGGTACGTGAAAAATATCGCCGACATCATGTACACGTGTATTATATTGCACAACATGATTATAGCTGACGAAGGACCGATGGCGGCTAGCTTTTACGACGAGGATGAAGCCGGAAGCTCAACCGCGAGGTCTCCCCCACGCCGAGGTGTGCATACGACGATGGGCGAGAGGATCGAAACAAGGAACACAATGCGCGATACCCGAGCCTACATTGAGCTACAAGAAGACCTAATCAAACACATTTGGGCGAAATTCGGCCACGAGTAGTGGGTTTTTAATTTTATGAATTTAATTATGTAATTTTTAATTTTTAGGATTTTAATTATGTACTTTTAAATTTTTAGGATTTTAATTATGTAATTTTTAATTTTTTTGTAATTTGTAATAGTATTCCGGATATTTTTAATGCATTTTAATTTTGTGGAAATATTTTTATTTAAATTGAATAATAGAATGGTGGGATCCTTGTTCTTACGGAAGAACACGGATGTGAGTGTTGTGCTTTTGCCCAAGAGCAGGGAGTAAAAGTGGATTCGGGCCCAGATCCGTGCTCGTTGGCAAGAGCACGGATGGGGATGCTTAAAAAGTAATATTGAAGCTACAATAATCGAATATAAATTGTGAATTTGCGTGTGAAAAAGAGAAAGTATGAGTAGAGTGCAAAAAAATGATTAAGTTGAGTAATGTTGGATACTTGAGTGACATCTTTGCCTTTTTTCTTTTTTCCAGGGGTGGTATGATGCATTGATGCTTGTTTGTTATTTTGATTAGGCTATAGTTATGACTAATTATTTATCATAAACACCTTTTAATGTTGCTTCGTGCATGACTTTATCACCTTCGGTCCTTACTGCAGCTATTAATGTTTTTGTGTTATTTACAATAGGCACATCGTACAATAAGCTAACGTTAGAATAATACAGAGAAAATCGCGAAAATTTGATGTTGTGAGTCTCCTGGTAAAAGATTTACATAACAGGAATTTCACTACTTTGATATAGACAATTTTACTCTCGCTATACTTCCTTACATTATTATCTATATTCTGTGAATATTGTTATTCTTCTGCTGCAGAAAAAAATTGAGTCAAATGGTATACTACTATTAGTCGTGCACAAAACAAAATTAAAAAGAAAAGTGAATCAAAATAAAATTTTAAATAATTATATTGTGAGTAAAACACGACACAAACTAAAATTAAAGGGAGATGGAGGGAGGGTGGGAGAGTAGAATAGTACTCCAATCTTATGCAGAATTGTTTTTTGCAAAATAAATGGAATTCATTAGCTTTAATTTCTGCTTTTAAGCATTATTTTTCTTAATTATTTACGTGTCAGCCTTTTATAATTTTAAATGAAATGAAAAATGTTGATTTTTGTGATTTCCGACCTAATTAACACATTTTTTCAGTTCCTCCTTCCATGAAAGTTTAGTCAATTTTTTGTGCACTCTATTTTAGAAATTTTTTCCTTTTTAGTTTGTCTTATCCAATATGACTTATTACTAAAATTAGAAATTCATTTATCTCTACTATATTCTCTTTTTTTTTTACTTTATTCTCTCCACCTAACATGCAAAATAAACTGTATAAATTTATGTGCCGTTCCAAAAAGGGATCATTTTCTTTGGAACAAAGGGAATAGTAAATTATTAAACACGAGAGATCAAAATAAGTGAGAAAAAAACAAATGTCCTAGAATTAGAAAAGAAAATAGGAAGATTTGCATTTCATTAGAAATTGAAGCAACACGTGTCACTGGATAACAATTACTACTCCATTATCTATGTTTAATTTTATATAGATTTTATGTTCAAATTCATCCACACAATAATACTCTCTCCCCTTAAATTTTATCATATTTTAATCAAGCACGAGTTTTAAAGATATAATGAAACCGAGTTAAAATTTTATATTAATTTTATAATAAAATATGAGTTGAAATGAGTTAATGGAATATGAGGTCCATTATCAAAAATATTAAAAAGTGAAATGATAAAATTTATGGGATTGGACGAAAATGAAAAAAAGTTGAAAAAATTTAAATAAGAGAGGGAGTAATATTTAAATTAATTAGCTAAAAAACGGGAAATCCGTTGATTCGAGCAAGTTGAGAAGGACTCAAAGACAAAACAAAAAAAGGAAGTTTAATAGAGGGCGCCAAACATGTCACAAACCGATTTGTATCACATGCCACATGGCCGTCCGTTTCAAAAAGGCAACCACAAATTACAAGGAACCAATACTATTATTATTATTATTATTATTATTATTATTATTATTATTATTATTATTATTTAGTTAGTTAATTATGGATTTGCATATCTTTTTCATATCTTTTATCTTACTCATTAAGTTAATATCCACTATTATAAATAGTGGACATTGTTAGTCATTTTGATCAATTCAAGAAATATCAATTCAGTTTATCCTTTATCGTTATTTTATCTTTTCGTACTTTATTTTTCCGCAAGTTCATCTCGTCAAACCTTAATTGACCGAGAACCCTAGGCTACTCGATGGGAGGATCCCGCGAACGAACCTAACCCTTCTCCGGCAACCTCGCGCTGCCGGGACCGATACGAGTACCCTCGTATCATCTGGTGCTTTCATTGAGAGCTCATCCTCCGTATTTCCGCCATCATGTCATACACCTACACTGACTACGTCCATCGCCAGTTCAATAGACCGTTCCTCTCGCCACTGCCCATGCCGAGCCCCACATCGTGTTGGTACCTCCAGAGTCAGAACGTGCAATTTGGATACTCCTATCCAGACTCGCCATTGTTATATCAGCAACCTCCCTATCAACCGGATTGGCAATGTCTCCCAACGACCAACGATGTCGGCCATATGGAGCCTCTCAACATGCCACGTGATCTAGTGACGCCGGAATCTGAACCGAACCTAACGGTGGCTGCCTTAGCTTCACAGCTCGAGCGTTTGACTGCTACTGTCAAGCAACTAACGTCTCTGATGGATGCAAACAAACGCTGCCTGGGCGATCCACACGTCGTGACACGACCTCCACCAGACCCTACAGCCAGTGTCATGTACACGGAGCCGGTATCGTGTCCCCTACCACAGATGACCGCCGCCGCCCCAGCTGATCTTCATCACGATCCATCTAGAAGCTCACTGCCTGTTGTCGTTGCTATCCCACCTACACCAGCCACAATATCTCTGTCGTGCTACTCTAATTTCGGGTATGACTCGATGGAATTAATTGTCGTTGACAATGATAAAGAGGAAAAAATGTTATTCATTCTATTGTTGATGTTAGTGGACCAATTTATGGTAGTAAAGATGGCATAGATGATCCATGTAATATTGTTTTTACTTGCCGAGAACCTATACATGTGGTGGAGCATAACATGTTGGATTTTACAATGTTGAGCAACAAGATTGATTCTTTTTTGTTGAAAGAGGATGAAGATGGTTCCATTGAGGATATGAAGAAGTTGATTCCTCCGCAAAATGACACTCTATGCTTGAGCATTCATGGACGCATTGATACAGGGAGACGCTCAACTATTCGGTGTATGTTTGACCCAGGAGAATTCCTCGACACTCATCGTTGCTTCATGGTGCCCACCTTGAGGACAAGATGGATTTCAACCGTGGGGGAGTTGATACGATTATTATTATTATTATTATTATTATTATTATTATTATTATTATTATTATTATTATTATTATTATTATTATTATTACTATTATTATTATTATTACTATTATTTAGTTAGTTAATTATGGATTTGCATATCTTTTTCACATCTTTTATCTTGCTCATTAAGTTAGTATCCACTATTATAAATAGTGGACATTGTTAGTCATTTTGATCAATTCAAGAAATATCAATTCAGTTTATCCTTTATCGTTATTTTATCTTTTCGTACTTTATTTTTCCGCAAGTTCATCTCGTCAAACCTTAATTGACCGAGAACCCTAGGCTGCTCGACGGGAGGATCCCGCAAACGAACCTAACCCTTCTCCGGCAACCTCGCTCTGCCGGGACCGATACGAGTACCCTCGTATCAAATACTTCGTTTTTTTAATCTTTTATAGAGCCAAACAAGCCCTAGGATGTGACAATACACTCCTTTTATATGTAACAAAAGTATTAGCAATATTTTTCCATTACCCTCAATATATTACTCCCCTATTCCGTTGCAGTGGACTCATTTTGAACGAAGGGTACGAAATAAATCTGATTGATTTTTCGATCAAAAGTACTATGTGAAATCTTCGGTTTTTCCTCTTCCTCTATCCCTATCATAGAGTTCGGGTTCGAATTCCATAGAATATTTTATATAATATAGATGGGGAAGCTAATCAAGTAGTTACGAGTTACTTGTTCTTACTTCTTTATATCTATCTAGTCATTAGAAGCTAAACAAGGAGCTATGAGTTAATGTGGTTAAAAGACAACGAATCTTTTTCTTTCTATTATTTAGATAGAAAACAAAGAATAATAGAAAGATCTCTCTTTTATGACTTCTACTTATTTCCTTTTTAGTACGTTGTGTGGTAGTAGAGTCATTTTATTTTTTTAGTAAAAGTCAGCATATTTCTTCTCACTTACTTTATTATTTCTTCATTTATTTTCTCTTCATCTCTCTACCTTTTTTATTTCCTATTTTATTTTTCCTTTACGTAACTCATTATGCCGAAAATTAGCTGCCGTTTGAGGTCATGGTTCGACAATGATGACTGGTTTTGGTGTGAAAGTGGAATGGGGTGGGTGGGTGAGGTATTATCACGGCCAAAAACAGCTAAAGTTAAGGCTTGTTTAATTGGTAATTATCATGTTTTAAATGCGATCCTCATCCCGCAGTCATTAGTTAGTGGTATTTGATATCAATTGTCTTTCACTTTATGTTTTCCTTTAAAACTTTACTCATTTCCGAATATGAAGACTAAATAAAAGTTAATAATATACAAAATGAAACTTGCGGTCACTATGTGTAAATGCGCACTTAATGAATCATATCATATTCCATGTGTATCTTAAATTCGTTTGAATTTATTGTTGAAATCCAAATATTGAATCATCTCGATTGGCTTGTCACGACATAGAATCACATCGACCCTTTCTTCATCGAAAACTACTTATGTGATATCCATACAATGTAATATTATCTCGGAGACGGAAATCGGAATCAAATATTCGAAATTCTCCAACCACTCCTTTTGTGTCATTATATTCATAGACAAAAATACAGAGCAGTACTAATATGTTATAAGCCATATAATAATATTAAAATATTCCTTCCAATTATCATAGTCTCCCCGCTCACAAAAAATGGTCTCATTGGTAAACGACATTAGTTTTAATACAAAATTTGAATATGTCAAATAAATAAATAAATAAAATAGGGCAAAATAGAAAGAGAAAGAGAAAATGAAGATAAAATATGAGAGAAAGATATAAAGTTAATACTCACTTTGTCCCACAAGAGTATGCACTTTTTTCCTTTTTAACCCGTTCCCCAAGAGTATACACTTTCTATATAGTTATAGTAACTACTATATTTGGCTTCTTTATTTAAAAAATAATGCTTCAAGGGAAAATGTATTTAAGAAGATATTATGAGGTATCTTTTTTCTCATTTTAAAGAGGCATGGAGATATAAAATCTTATAACTACTCCCTCCGTCCCATAAAAGATGTTACACTTGTGGGACGACACGAGATTTTAGGAGGTTTTATTTTGTGTGTTAGGTGGAAAGAGAAAATATAATACTCCCTCCGTCCCAAGCTACTCGCACTTATTTCCTTTTTGGGCGTTCCAAGTTACTTGCACTCTTTCCATTTTTAGTAAAAATTTTCACCTACAGCCGTCATTTTTGACTTTCCTATACACTCATTCCTTAATCTCCGTGCCGAAAAGGAAAGGAGCGAGTAGCCCGGGACGGAGGGAGTATTTATATTGTTGTGAGAGGAAACTTTTTCTAAAAATGAAAATGTGACATCTTTAGTGGGACAAATTAAAAATAAAAGTGAGACATCTTTTATGGGACGAAGAGAGTACTATATTTGCCTTCTTTCCATGAAAAATAATTTTTCAAAGCGGGAAGATATTTGAGAATTGTACTTTATATTTTGGAATGTATGTTTTTTTATTTTAAAAAATAATTTACCTTTCTACTCTATATACCTTTTCCCTTTGGAATTCATTATTTTTTGAAAGGGTATTATTACCCTTTTTGAGAAGGTAAATAGATGATATACATTTTCTATATACCTTACCTCTTGAAGATGCTCTAATGGAGTGAGACTCATTCTCCTTTAACAATATTTTAATAACATTGTCTTTCTACATCTCTTACTTAACTAATTATGCAAATAAACAAATACCCAACTAAAATTGCATATTCTCGTGGAATGAATGGAGTAATAAATTAAGAGTAACTTTTCATTATTAGTATGAACTAATTTTGGTGAACATACAGAAATGAAAAGGTGGACTATTATTTGTGGATGGATGGAGTACTAAATTATGAGACGTATATTGGTCTTTGACTAAAATTAGGCTTTAATTATTTTTCTTCAGAACTCTCTTTATATACTACCTCTGTCCCATAAGAATAGGCACTTTTAGTTGGACACGGATTTTATTGCACAATTGGTAAAGTAAGAGAAATGTAAAAAAAAATAAATTGAAGTATTGTTAGTGAGGAATGGGTCCAATCTCATTAGAGAGAAAATAGTTTCTAATATTAGAAGGTGCATATTCTTGTGGGATGGATTAAAATGGAAAGAATGCATATTCTTGTGAGACGGAGGGAGTATATAAATGATATCCCCATTCCATTAAGAGAGTAGATAAAAAACCATACATATTCAAATAATCATTTTATTGACGGTAAATTACTAGCCATACATACTTAAATAAAAATACAGTGATGAACTATAGATGAAGGCAGACTAAAAGATTTAATCCAATCAAATGGAACCTAGCACAAAGGATGGAGGAAATTCCTAATCAGAATTTGAAGGAAACAACTGAATTTGCAGCTCTAGTGTGTATGAACGAATACAAAAATCTTGTTTGGAAGCATGAAAACTGAAACATATTGTATTGTGCTTGTCTAATGCAAAAAAATAAAAATCAAGGTCATTAGAACTTAGAAGATTACAATATGCTCGGTGATCTATGGTGAAGCCACGATAAGTTAAATTCTGCAATATTCCTAAGGCACAAGGGATTTCACAGTTTAATGAACAAACTAATAGTTAAACTAATCTTATGTCACAAAGAGAGAGAACGAGCTATAGAGAAAATGGATTTAAAAGCTATCTAAATATACCTGCAGAAGTGAATCTTCCATTCCGCAACTCAACCATTTTATGATCTACTTGCTAGCACAACAATCACAAACCAACTTCAGTAGTTCAAATTTGTCCTGTTTATCATAGTCACAACTTTATCCTTCTAGTAGTCGAGCAATTCGATACTTTGTGTTTTACTCGTATTGCTCACATCAATTCAGACCCCGACTGCCAACTCACTCTATCTGATAACTGCAACAGGGATGATATGCTCGTTATCTCATTCTTTGATCTTTACATTTTATCCAAGACACCTCGTTCATTGATACTGCTGCTACATAGCAACCCACAGGCCATATTGTCCATTGCTTTTATGTTGCTGCTCTCCAACCCACTTTTAGACCATGCAGCATTACTTATATCAGCTGCCAACTCAGCTAATTCATGGCTTGTGAAGGATGGCGGTTCCACATGGTCCATAAATTCTGGGCCCAGCAAAGAGTTCACTCGTACCATTCCATTAGATATTTCACAGCAACCATGGCCACATTGCTGAGGGACTATTATTAAACTCAGTTCACTCCCGGTTCCTTGAAGCAACTTTGACATCCCTGCATCTGAATTGGAAACTGGGAGTGAAGGGGATGGGCATGCAGTCTCTGTTCCATCAATTGGATTATAAACAGTAAATGCACTAATGCGTGCAACAGGGCGGCATAAAGGCATAGGGCCTCTTGATCTCTCAATATACTGAATTCCAAATCGAGCCTTGTCCGAAAGGTTACTATCATCCACAAGTTCTAGGGAGCTGACATCTTTACCTTCACTTGATTTAACAGAGTATGCATCTCCGTAAGATGGTGTTTCTTCGGAAGATGCTTTTGACTTCTCTGCACTTGTATCTTCCACCGCAGTGCCTGGTTCCAACTTAGACTTGCCAAGCTCCAAGCAACGACGCCTCAATGTGGAATTCCAGTGATTCTTAATAGCGTTATCTGTTCTTCCTGGCAACAGCCTCGCTATTGAAGCCCATTTATTCCCATGGGTGGAATGAGCTTCGAGTATGATTCTATCTTCTTCATCTGCAAGAATTTGAGTCCACATAAGCCATTAAAAAGCGCACACATTTTTATTACCAGCACACTCAAGACACAAAGACGGCGATTGAAACAAATGCTGCCGGTTTCTACTAAGGGGATGTTCGGTTTGCAAGATTGTATCTCGGGATTAAATATGTTATTTGTTTGGTTCATGAGATTGAATCCCACAACTCAATCCTAGATGGGTAATCATGTGATAATTAGTCATAGCCAATTCCTCAAACTAAAATAATCTCACTTGTTAAAATTCTAATATCTTGTCCCACATCGGCTTGGTGATGATCCTATCTCTTCTATATAAGTGTGGATAACCCTCCCTCTTATGAGGCCTTTTAAGGGGTGAGTGGCTCATTTCTAATATGGTATCAGAGTGGGCCCAAGTCGATGATGGAATTTATTTTCTTTATCTTTTCTCTTGCCTACCCACGTGATGGAAGTCCGATGTGTCATTCCGGCCCACAACTGAGAGGGCGTGTTAAAATTCTAATATCTTGTCCCACATCGGCTTGATGATGATCCTATCTCCTATCTCCTATCTCTTCTATATAAGTGTGGATAACCCTCCCTCTTCTATATAAGTGTGGATAACCCTCCCCCCTTACCCTCCCTCTTCTATATAAGTGTGGATAACCCTCTATATAAGTGTGGATAACCCTCCCTCTTCTATATAAGTGTGGATAACCCTCCCCCTTACCCTCCCTCTTCTATATAAGTGTGGATAACCCTCCCCCTTATGAGGCCTTTTAAGGGGTGAGTGACTCATTTCTAATACAACTTAATTCTAGATTATATGTTGGTAATACTATTTTATCTAGGAAACCAAACACCACCTAAGAATATGTAGATTAAGCGAAGAAACAGTATTCCACCACATTAGCTAATCACATTATTTTGAGAATGGTGATACAAATTGGAAACATAAGCTCGCAAGTTTCATTGATTTAAAGTAGATGAATCAAATTAAAAATCGGATGCAATCTGAGCTTATACATAATAATTTGACCTAAATGCAGTTTCTAATTTCAATCCGTAGCTTCAATTCATATAGGATGGCATGAAAATAGACAAATTGAGAAACGCCTAACCCTAAAAATGAACCTGACGAGGAGAATTACCAGTAAAGGGCTTGCGTTTAACGGCAGGATCGAGCTGATTGCACCAACGGAGGCGGCAAGATTTTCCAGATCTGCCGGGAATTCCACGGGCGATGAGGCTCCAATTCCTGGCGCCGAAGTTGCCAACGAGTTGACTCAGCATTGCGTCCTCATCAGGCGACCACGGCCCTTTAACTCGGTCGAGTGATTTCTTGGTCTCTCCACCTCCGTCCTCGAGCACAACCAAGTTCTCGTCGTCGTCGTCTCCGCCGCACATTTCTGCGGCTGCTTGAGTATCGAGCTCCATAGAAGTAGCAATTGATTGATTACTGAATTGGACTCGAGTCTGAAACTGGTAATGAATTCGCAGGAAAGTTTGTTTTTAGTAACAAAACTACTACTGTAGAGATTGGCTCAATGGTTGGGCCATAGTAAGGCTTAGAGCATCCACAACGGTGGCGTCCGTCGCCACGGCGGTCCGCGCCGCTGGCACGGACGCCACCCGCCGCCGTTGTGCTCGCGCCGCTGGCACGGAACTGCTCGATGCATCGAGCAGCGCCGTGCCAGCGAGCAGCTGACGTGGCGCGCCCTCATTCGTCAACGGCATAGCCGTTGTGTTTAAATTATTTTTTTAAAAAAAAATCGATTTTTAATTAAAAAACCGATAAAAAATAAAAAAAAATTTCACTTCCTAAAAAAATTATATCCGTTTATAACCGTTTTTTCCCACTTTTTAATTTTTTTTACCCCAAAAATACACACTTTCATTTATAAATACCCCCAATTTCACTCCCAAAAATTCACATCAAACTACACAGTTCTCATCATCATTCTCTCATCTCCATTCTCATCTTCAATCTCTCATATCCATTTTCATCTTCATTCTCTCACACCCTACAACACCACTATGTCCGGTCACGACGATAACCCAAGCGGCTCCCACAGTTGGAACCCCGAATGGTTCGGTTCACAACCGTTTCCTAGTCCGGAAACGGACTATTCGGCCCCTCTTCTCACCCAAGATTCGGGCGTTCCGGGTGGCTACCGGCCATACCCGGTCGACGACCAAGGTGGCTCCGATGGGCGATACGGGTGGACACCGGAGCCTAGGCCTCCCGTCCCTTCCCAATAATTGTGTAATTTTTAGGATTTTAATTATGTAATTTTTAATTTTTAGTATTTTAATTATGTAATTTTTAATTTTTAGGATTTTAATTATGTAATTTTTAATTTTTAGGATTTTAATTATGTCTTTTTTATTTTATTTGTAATTTGTAATATTTATTGTGGTTTTTTAATGAATTTTAGTATTATGGAAATATTTTTTAAATTAATTGTGCTCGTCCTTGCTGAAGAGCACAGCTGTGGGTGTTGTGCTCTTGCCAGAGAGCAGGCAGAAAAAGTGGGGTCGGGCCCACAACCGTGCCGCTGGTAAGAGCACGGTTGTGGATGCTCTTAACTAAATGCAGAGTATTTCACTTTTGAGTTTACTACTCTATTTCTATTAAAAGTGTTCATTTTTTAAATGATTATATTACTCCATGTAGGAGTAATAAAAATATTCTCTTCTTAAAATTGGAACAAATTCATAATATCGTATGTAACAACTTTATTTTAATATACTACTCCCTCTGTCCTATAATAGGAGTCACTCTCATTGTGGGCACGGGTTTTAAGAAATGTAAATAATAGTGGATTGAAAAAATTAGTGAAATATAAGACCCACTTTTTTATATTAGTTTTATAATAAAATATGAGGGAAGTAGGTTATGACCTACTTACCATTTATAATAAAAAAATGAAGTATGACTCTTATTGTGGGACATAGAGAGTATTTTTTATCAAATGTGGCACTTATTATACATTTGTTATTAAATATATTTGTGATATTAGATTCATGATATTACTTCTTATTTAAAGAAATAGTACTATTGGACATTGAAAGTCATTATGCGACACTAATATGTTAAACAATATTGCATTATTTATTGCAGCATTATAAAATGATTGTACGTCATAAAGAAAATTTGGACCGCAAATCCTAGCGAAAAACAAGGAACGTAAGCATTCACAATAGGAAGCCTTCTCACCCAGTGGCGAAGCCATGTTTGGGCCAGGGGGCCCATGGTCCCCACATCATTTTTCCGTTTACCTATATATTGTATATGCAAATTCTGATAGATTTGATATTTCAACGGCGCAGTTGGTTGGACACGCTGTTTTGCAACCCATAGATCCCAACTTTGAATCCCCTTGGTGACTTTTTATCTCAACTTTTCTCTTTATTATGTCATATCTTTCTATTATGCAATAGAATGTTTTCTCTCCATCTCTTTCTATCATGTCTCTTTTCTTTTCATTATGTATTATAATGATTCTACTTTTCTTTGTTTTATATTTTTTCAACATAATTTCTATTTTTTTCTTTTATATCATTAATTATGTTTCTTAAAGATGGTAATCGAGAGAGGTGTAAGAAGATCGGTTAGGCATATTGAAAGTAGAAGTGAAGAGATAAATTGTTCGTATTTTTGTTTTATGATTTGAGAGACTCATCACCCTAGTATTTATAGGGATTTTGAGACTCTTCATATACACTCATAAATGAGGATTGGAACCATACAACTAGGAACTCTCCAAGATTAATATTGTTCTAGGTACCCTAATGTAATGAAGATGGGCGGCTACTTGTTTTTCCAACACTCCCCCTCAAGTTGAGAAACGATATCTCCGATACTCAACTTGCCGAGAAATTCTTTGAAGACTTTAGGATGTAACGCTTTGGTCAGTATGTCCGCAAGTTGCTCCTCTGATCGGACAAATGGAAATTCTATAATGCCGCTTTCAAGCTTTTCTTTGATAAAGTGACGATCGACTTCAACATGTTTAGTTCTGTCATGTTGCACTGGGTTCTCTGAAATGCCGATTGCTGCTTTATTATCACAAAAAAGTTGACTTTTCCTTGTAGGTGGAAAGCCAATTTCTGTTAATAATCTCCTTAGCCAAAGTATCTCCATCAGGCCACTTCTGATCCCCCGAAATTCGGCTTCAGCGCTTGATAGGGCTACAACTTTCTGCTTCTTGCTCCTCCAAGTGACCAAGTTGCCGCCAACAAAGGTAAAATATCCTCCAGTGGACTTTCTGTCAATTGGATTGCTTGCCCAATCAGCATCGGTGTAACCATCAACTTCCAAGTCATCATTTTTCCCTAAGAACACTCCATAACTGGTTGTCCCCTTTAAATATCTAACAATCCTCATAGCAACATCCATATGATCTTCTTGAGGTTGGTGCATGAATTGACTGACAATTCCAACTGCATATGTGATGTCAGGTCTAGTGTGAGAAAGATAGATGAGCTTTCCTACTAACCGTTGGTATTTCTCACGGTTTGTAGGCTTAGCTCCATCCACAATCTTCAATCCATGATTTGGCACCATAGGAGTCTCAGCAGGCTTACAGTCTAATAGGCCTGTTTCAGCTAGCAAATCCAGTACATACTTCTTCTGTCTTAGGAATATTCCGTGTTTTGATCTTAACACTTCAATGCCTAGAAAGTACTTCAATGCTCCCAAGTCTTTCATCTCGAACTCTCTGAATAGGCTCTTCTTTAGATTTTGGATTTCTTCGATATCATCTCCTGTTATTATCATGTCATCAACATAAATGATCAAACATGTCATTTTGTCGTTCCTTTTCTTCAGGAAAAGTGTGTGGTCTGAATGGCTCTGTTTAAAGCCATGTTTGAACATTGCCTGGCAAAATCTCCCAAACCACACTCTAGGCGACTGCTTTAACCCATAAAGAGTTTTCCTCAACCTACATACTTGCCCTTTTTCAAATTCTGCATAACACCCTGGAGGAACCTCCATGTAGACCTCTTTATCTTTCTCAAGCTCTCCGTGAAGAAATGCATTTGTAACATCAAACTGATATAGTGGTCATTCCTTGCATGCTGCAACAGATAGAAGGGCTCTTACTGTATTTAGTTTGGCCACAGGTGAGAACGTTTCTTCAAAGTCTACTCCATACACTTGAGTATATCCCTTAGCCACCAATCTTGCCTTGTATCTCTCGATTGAACCATCTGCTCGTCTTTTTATAGTGAAGATCCAACGACATCCTACGGGTTTCTTTCCCGGAGGTAGATTACATTTTTCCCATGTTTCATTTTTGATCAAGGCATCAATCTCCTTCTTCATAGCTTCCATCCAGTGTTTGTGTTTCATTGCTATCTCAAAGGACTGTGGAATTTCTTCTTCTTCTTCATAAAGTGCAGCTTCAAATGCCCTTGCCATTTCCGTAAGGTGTCCCTGTGTCAGATTTGACACTGAGTACCGAGATTTCGGTCCTTTCTAGTCTGGCGAATATCTTCGAGGAGGAATGCCCCTTGTGCTTCGATAGGGTAATGCATAGTGCCCTGTATTATGTTCTACATCGGAGATTTCTGTATTGCTCATGTCACTGTTAGTATTTCAGATGTAGTACCATTATCGGGATTGGAAGCATTTACCTCAGGATTCAAAGACTGGTCAGATAGCCCGGTAGTGTCCTGAAGCTGCATGTTCTGTTCTTGGGGATCCGACTGCCCGGTGGTATTGCTAACTTCCTCTGTTGGACCGACTTTTGTGACAGGATTTTGGTCTACCATGCCAGTTTGGTTGGTCTCGTCTTCCCCCTGAATGATCTCTCCCCAAAAAGGTAGCCAATGTAGTGCGTCACACCCCGAGGTTGCTGACTCTCTCTCCCCCTGACCGCTAGATTGGCTATAGAAGTATTCACTCTCAACAAAGTCACAGTTCATAGTAGTGTACATGCGATCTGTGGAAGGGTCGTAGCAACGGTAACCTTTCTGATTTTTTCCATATCCCAAAAAAACACATTTGACCGCACAAGGTGAGAATTTATCCCGATCATGTTTTGGAATATGAACAAACACATTACATCCAAAGATTTTGGGATCGAGGTGAAGGGAGGAAGGGACTGAGTTATGGGAAGAAAAAACCTCTAAGGGAGTTTTAAAGCTAAGGATACCTGTAGGAAGACGATTAAGAAGATATACAGCAGTGGCGACAGCCTCCGGCCAAAAGGATTTTGGGATGTTGGACTCGAGTAAGAGGGCTCGGGTGATTTCAAGGATGTATCGATTTTTTCGCTTTGCGACCCCATTTTGTTCTGGTGTGTATGCACAAGAGGTTTGATGAACAAGGCCGTTTTCAGTACAGAAAGATTGCATCCTAGAGTTCACATATTCCCGCCCATTATCAGATCTAAGAATTCGGATTTTGGTGTGAAATTGGGTTTGGACAAGACTATAGAACTCGGTGAATTTTTCAAAAACTTCTGATTTTGTTTTCAAAAAATAAATCCAAGTCATGCGAGAAAAATCATCAATAAATAGCAAAAAATATCGAAACCCTTGTCCACCAGTAACCGGGGCAGGACCCCAAACATCAGAATGGATTAAGGTAAACGGAAATTTTTCTCTTGTGTTGTTCAGTTTAAAGGAATGTCTATGGCTTTTTGCCAAAACACAAGTTTCACAGTTCAAAACATACGAAGAAGAAACTAACTCAGGAAACAATAGGTGAAGATACCCTATAGATGGGTGCCCTAACCGGCGGTGCAAGAGTCAAATCTGTCTGTCAGTCAGTCCATGAGTCAGCATCGCAGTACTCTGTTGGGCTATCTCATCCACGTAGTACAGTCCATGCCGCTCAGTGCCACGCCCAACTATCGTCCCCGTTTTGATATCCTATAACATACAAAAACGAGGTTGCATTAGTAATTTGCAGTTGAGCTCTTTTGTCACATGACTAATAGACAAGAGTTTGTGGGACAAAGATGGGACATAAAGACAATTCGAGAGGCAAAGACTCGGTGAGATATTGATAGTGCCTGCCCCCTTTACTTGTGCTAATTCCCCATTGGCTGTTTGGACATAATGTTTCGTGGATTGGGAAATTTCAAGGAAATCTGATGCATCAAAGGACATGGTGTCTGTTGCCCCACAGTCAAAAAGCCAGTGGTAATCTTTAGGTCCTACATGTGAGGATGATGAGTAGGCTAGGGCTTGAAACGAGTTTGTGCATTTGATGGAGGACAAAATTTCGAATTTTTGGGGTCTATTTTCTGATTTTTCGAAACTTGGAGGGGTTTTATGGATATTTTCGGCCAGCTGGGGTGATTTTTGAGAATACAGGTTTGTTTGGGGTGGGATCTTTTTGGGTGGGGTTAAGTTTGGAGATAAAAAAGGAATTGGGGGTGTTTTTTGCAAAAAAGAGGGTTGTAGGTTAGAAAGTCCTAGCCGCCCCACTCCATCTTCCTCCTTGGATTTCACCGAGCCACCTGCCGCATTCTTCCCACGGCCGATGTTGAGATGTTGAAGTGGTGGAGGTGTGGTCGCCGTGTAGCTAGTGCCGACGCCGCCCGTGATTCCGTCGACGAAGGTGGGAACCGAGCCACCTGCTACCGCCGCTGCTGCTCTCCCACGGCCAGTGCCGCCGGTGCCGCCTCCGCCACTCCATCCGCCTCGCTTCCCGTTCTGTCGATTTCGCTTCATCTCCTGCCACCAATCGGGATAGCCGTGGAGGTGAAAGCAAGTTTCATGTGTATGCTTCTTTCCTCCACAGTGAGAGCATATTAATTTGCTTTTATCTTCATCTGGTTTCTGGTTTGATGGGAATCGGATCGCCGGTGACGGAAGAGGTCGGCTTCGGTCGAATGCTCCGAGTCCAGTAGCGATTCCAGATTGCTCTGGCTCAGGTTTGAGAACTTTGTCATTTTCAGCTTCTCTTCTTACCAGTAGCGAGTCCAGTAGCGATTTCGAGTAGCCGGGATCGTCGGATGAAGGAGGATCTGAAACTCCTGATATGTGAGAAATCAGTCCTCTTCCTCTAATGGCTCTCTCCATAAGATTGACCCAAAGAGGATAATTATCCCCATTGAGTTTGATTTCCACCTTGACTTCACCCAAATATTCTATTTGGGTTGACTGCTTCTTTGGGGAAGTGTTGTCTGTTTTGGAGTTTTCTGATTTGTTTCCAGATTTGCTTTCCATGAACTTCAGAAATTCGGCAAATTGTGTTGCCAGATCTGTCATGGATTCTGTTTGGGCTGGTTTTGATTCTTCCGTGTCAGAATCTGACATGGTTTGGTTTTGGTTGGTTTTGCAGGTTTTAAAAAAGGTCGGGAAAGGTATATCCGGGACTATGATGAAGTTTTTCTGAGTCCCAAAAAGGGAAATCCTGCTCTGATACCATCTTAAAGATGGTAATCGAGAGAGGTGTAAGAAGATCGGTTAGGCATATTGAAAGTAGAAGTGAAGAGATAAATTGTTCGTATTTTTGTTTTATGATTTGAGAGACTCATCACCCTAGTATTTATAGGGATTTTGAGACTCTTCATATACACTCATAAATGAGGATTGGAACCATACAACTAGGAACTCTCCAACATTAATAATGTTCTAGGTACCCTAATGTAATGAAGATGGGCGGCTACTTGTTTTTCCAACAATGTTAATTTAAATTTTATCACTTCATAATTGTTGTCTTCCATCATTATACTTATAATTAAAGAAAAAAAATATTCTATTCTACTTGTAAAATTTATATGTTTGTTTATATTTTTTTATGGTGGACATTAAAACATCATAAAATATTCGTTTTCATCTATTATACTTACATAAAAATTTAAAATATTGATTATTCGAACTCCCGATGTCACGTACATCGAATAAACCCTATAATTATTAACCGTGACTTGGGCCCCCATCGTAAAAATCTTGACTTCGCCACTGTTCCCACCGCCGTGCGGGACGGCGGTTGGGAAGGCTCCTATTGCTGCCACCGAGCCATGGGAGGGTTATCGCGAGCGCCGAGTGAGAGTTGTCCCGAATTTTTCATTCTTAAATTTTTTTTATTTCTATTCTATATATACAATTCATTACATTTTATATTTGATAAACAATAACAATTAAAATGAATTAAATTGAAAGGCTTATGGGAGGAGAGGGCTGTGATGATGTGGAAGGAAATTTTTTTGAGAGGAGTCTCCCACAAAATCACCAGTACAATGTATACAATAATTCAAAGAATTATGATGATAAATGATTTTAGAAAGGTTCTGGGGCAGGAGCTACGACACCACCGTTGCTCGAAATCTACAGCAACGCACGGCGACGATTTGTCTTGTGCTTCTCACAGAGAGATGGCAGAAATACACCTGAACAATTTATAAAGCAAAATTAATGCATAGCAAAAAAAAAAAGAGGGTAGAATTAGAAAGCAAAATCACCTTCTCCGGCAGCGAGGTTGAAATAGAGGTCGACAATGTTAGGGCAATTCTGATAACAAGAATCAGAGCAGAGGCGTGCGGCGAAGTCCGGCGCCAAGAAGGCGTCGGATGAGATTCCGACGAATCGGCGATCGACTTCGCATGCCTTGACGCAGTCATCAGTCTCGAGGTATCCGGACATTCTCTCCACCACCACCTCCGACGTCTTGCACGTGTAGTTCTCCAACACGCACCTCTTCCCCGACGACGCGATCGCGAACGAGCACAGCTTCGTCGGCAAATTCTCGCAGATCACATCACCTGAATCACAATAAATTACAACCAAACCATTTTTTTTTTAATTTCTCATGCCAAAATAAAAAACTGAATTTGTTTCAATCCTACACATACCACCTAATATTCCTTGTACAAGGAGAGAGAAAGCGAAGAAGAGAATCAATGGCATTCTCGTTGCAGAAACCATTCTTTCCTTTGGATGCTTATTTTTTCCTTTGCCTTTTGTTCTTGGCTTTATTTAGGTTTACGAATTGCCTTCCTCTTTATATATGGCAATATATGAGACAGAAATGTGATACACAAGAATATTGACTAAATTTTTAATGAGAGTTCATATAATTTGACTAAATTTAGGGGTATTGTGACTAGATTATAGTATGAAAATTTAGAGCCACAACTCGATTGTTTGTGTCGAGTCCTCTGGCGAGATCGGTTTGGGATTGCTTCGATGGCTGGTTCCCTTACCTTAGCACACACATTCACACGTGCACTGATATTGCACTTAGATTAGGTTTTTGGTGGAGGTCCTCTCACAGGGCCACCGCCTTGCACATCAGCTTCATTATTCCCTGTTTGGTATACTGGTTTATCTGGACGGAGAGGAATAGCTGCAAGCACCGCGGCATTTCTTTCCGTTCTTCCCATGTTATTTGGCAGGTTGTTCGGCATTTGCGGACGTTGGTGGCGGCGGGCATACTTGTCCTCCTTCATTGGCGCGGTTGCACCCCGGCTGTCGACTTCATGCCTTTTGCTCCTCCTCGCCGGCGAGTTCTGAGGTCCCTGCAAGTGCTTTGGCATCCACCCGACGATCCTTGGGTGAAGCTGAACACCGATGGGGCCTTTATCACCTCGATGGGACAGGCAGGCGGTGGGGGAGTGGTTCGGGGCTCAAACGGTTCTCTCTTGGGGGCCTTTTGTACGCCTCTCGTAGCTGGGTCGGCCTTCGAGGCGGAGCTTTTAGCTCTTCTTCACGAGTTGACATTGGCTATGCAGTTCTCCTTGCAGGTTTGGGTCGAGATGGATGCAGCAGCAGTGGTCTCGGTGTTCACTTCAGGACGCGGAGGAGCGGCGGATGTGAGACACCACATGGCTCGCATTCGCACTTTGATCTCACAGCTGCAGGTCATGTTCTCTCACATCTATCGAGAGGGCAACCGGGCAGCCGATTTTTTGGCAGGTAGGGGGGTCCAGACCCCTGCCATCACCTTCTTTGATGCAGATTCAGCGCCTCGGTATTTGAAGTCGCTCGTGAGGATGGACCAGTTGGGCTATCCAAACTTCAGATTCAGATATCGAGATGGATGACTACTTCACATGGTTCGTGGTTTTGATTTATGGTTTTTTATTTTCCTTTGGATTTGGCCAACATCTGGCCATCATCCTTGTTATTATTTTGATGTATAGCTTTGTTATGTTTGTTTTCTTGTTAGTTAGATGGTTAGTACCCGGTCTGTGGGGATACCATAGTAGCTCTGTTAGCTCTTGTGAT
Organism: Salvia splendens; assembly: GCF_004379255.2. NCBI lineage: Eukaryota > Viridiplantae > Streptophyta > Magnoliopsida > Lamiales > Lamiaceae > Salvia > Salvia splendens. Next base: position 27,745,804 of record NC_056034.1, read on the forward strand.
TTGTATCTCTCGTGCGGACCGAGTCACTTTTGGGTTTGGTTGATGTATGTTCTTTTGATGATTTTTGATATATACAGGTTGGGGGTCAGCCTTAACCCCCCGCCGTGATGGTGTTTGAGGAAAAAAAAACTCGATGGGCCCTACACTTTAAAATTAATTTGTTAATATTTTTAATACTAAAAAAAGACGATTCCCACGCTCCAAAGGTCCCTCCATACCGCCCCGACTCCAATAGAGTAAGGGTGTCCACTATAAGACGGACACCCCAATAGCCCCGCCCCAATTTTTGTCCATAGCCTCAGGTTTTTTGTCCATAGCCCCAAAATTTTGTTTCCGCCACTATGGTGGACACTTCCAATAGCCCCCAAATTTTATAATCAATTTTTATTTTAAAATGTTTTTTTGTTTCAATCAAGTATAATTAAAATCATCGCAATGTAAATAATTAGAAAACAAGGTAATTGGACCCGAATATTCGTTGTATTGCAAAAGGGTAATTCGTCATCTCCACCGTGCATTTTATAGAGAGTGAAAGTGTAGAGATTGAATGGAGGGATTTTGTGAAAATTGTGAAAAAATAGGGGGTGGAGAGTGGTATTTATAGAGGGAAGTAATAAAAAAAAATTCGAGTTGACCGCCGTCGCGCCGATCGCCAGTCACTATGGCCGGCGCGCATATAGGCGCGGCGAACGGACGGCCCGGTGCGTCCTCGCCCTCCCATCGCCTGTCCGCCCCCCACCGCCCCAAAATCGTCGTCCGCCCCGGGGGCTGACACCTCCCCCACTATAAACCGCCTCGGGACCGCCCCCGCCGGGCTATAGGCGGGGCGGTCCCATAGTGGATGCTCTGAGGTGATAAATCATGGTAAATTTCAATGTGTCTCAAAAAACGTTATAATATCGCCCGGCGGGGGCGGTCCCATAGTGGATGCTCTGAGGTGATAAATCATGGTAAATTTCAATGTGTCTCAAAAAACGTTATAATATCCGGTGCGCATAAAGGATAAAATACTCATGTTATTACTTCAGGGATTTGAACATGAGAACTTATACCCAATTACCGTATAATTAATTTTCTTTGATTGGATTGTCTTGTCGAATATTATTTCATAAAGTTAATCATGGAGTTCGTGTATTTAATCACAAAAATTACCAAAAAATAATTTTTGGGGAAAAATTAGAAAAACTCAAAGTTCATGTATTTAGATTTAAAAATAAAAAGTTTGGAGAAAATTAAAAAAGGTTAAAAATTTATGTATTTTGAGACAAATAACCCTTATTCTAATTAAAATGTGGTGTTTGTTACCATTTGTTTCATTACTATTGTTGAAACGTGTTGGTGCCTGCACGATTTGATGTTTCCCACTAATGGACGGTTCTTACTTTTCATATTGATGCGGTCTCAAATTTTAATTGAGACTTATCGATTTTTTTCTAGAGATATTGTGCTTTGCAATTTTTTTTATATATTTTCTTAGAATATTCAATGTGATGTAGTTATGAAATGAACATTCAAACTTCAAATACGGGTGTCATACCATATACTATGAAAAAATAAACAAATTGGAGTATTATGTAATTAGTCCATTATCTAACATAATAATTTTATTTTCTTGAAAAAAATTATTTGAAAATAAATAAAATACCTAACTATAAATAACTCAATGAGGAACAACAACAACAACAATAATAAATAACTGGGAAAATCGGAAATGTGAAAAACAATTATGAATAGTTAAATTACCAACAATAGCTAAACAAATCAAAATTTGACAATAACAAATGTGACTTGTATGTTACTGAGCTATACTTTCAAGCGTGTGAGGCTAATGTAGTAAATAGCAACCAAGAGTATGTATCCACGTAAATAATGATGTTAAGATCTTAATGATGTTAAGATCTAATTAGTGCAACTTGACTTCTTTCAGACAAGCGTAGAAAAATTATTGTCTAATAGTAGTATTAAATTTTAAAACAAAAAAGTGAGTAAATAACAAGGGGAGTTCACAAGCAAAAAAGAGGTAATCCATTAATAACTATCTTATAGTTATCAATCTATGTTCCAAGCCGACTAGGATTTCAAGGGTTGTTAAGTTAATACGTACACCCATTTTTTCTCTATAATTAAACACATTAACCAATAATTCCTAAAATTTCGTGCAATCCACGAAATGTGTCATCTTAGAGTGTCCACAATAGTGGAACAACCATGCTTCAGCCACAAAAAAAAAAAAAAAAAACTTGTCCACCTAGCCATTACAATCATACCTCAGCCACATAAAACTTGTCCAACCACGCCTCATATTTTTTTAATTGTTAGTATATTTTAATTGGGCTAGAACAAAATTAATTGAACAAAAATAAATAGAATGGAATGGAATGAAAAAAATGAGTTGGGAATAGATATTTTATAGATAAAATTTAAAAAAATATATTTTATAGATAAAAATTTTAAAAAAATTAAAGAAAATATTGCTGCAGCGGTTGCACGGCTCGCAATAGACCACCGCGGCACCGCCGTCTTGCCCGCCGCCCGCCACACGGCTCCGCCGGGTACTCGGCTGTCCCCCATGCGCCGCGGCTCCCCTCCGGTTGTATACCGAAATTTGGTATATACAGTAAAATATAAATATAATTATATACAAAATATATTTTATATATTTTTAAATTATAAAATCTATTGTGACATATAAATATAATTATGAATTAAATATATTTAATATATTTTTTAAATTATAAAATATAAATAATATTCTAAAAATTCAAATTATCTATTTTCATTGATGTTGAAAATCAGGTATACCATAAAAGTACGGTATACTGAAAATGAGGTATGATATCGGTATGGAATTTCGTCATAACGAAGTTGGTATACCGAAAATTATGGTAAGGTAAATGTATGAATTTTTCGCATACCGAATTGACGTTATGGTGGTTTCAGTAAGGTATACCGTACTTACCCAACTCTAAGTATGATAATAAAAGACGCCACATTCTTTTTTTTATGTGTTTTTTTCCTTCCTTTTTTTTATATATTTCTATTTCTTTGATAATTAAAATTTCAAATAGCTTTATATCATATTTTTATAAAGAAGCAAAAGTTAGTTTAATAATATCTGCATAATACTACAACAGTAGTATTTTGTTAGGATTATACTTACATATCTAAAGTATTTAATTTCAATCAACAATTTTACAACATTTACTTACTCCCTTCATCCACTAATAAGCGTCCTAACTAATTTGCTATTTTCGCCCGTCCACTAATAAAAGTCTCATTTACTTTTTACCATTTTTAGTAGTGGACCTCATATTCCACTAACTTTATCTCACCACGTTTCATTATAAAACTAAGTAGGACTCATCTTACACTAACATTTTTCCACCCACATTCTATTCTACGGAGTATTGCTTAAAACCCATGTCATGTCAAATATGGAGTTGTAATCGTGGACGGAGGAAGTATAATAATGCAAGTTTGCAAAATAGTTTTTCTAAATATACCAAAAAATACTAATATGAAATTCAAATTTAATAAATTAAAATCATAGCAAATAATATTTAAAATTTCCCTGGTTCTAACATATGAACTTCTACTTCTATTGGGTTAACAAATTTATTTATTCTCCAAAGAGCTATAACAAATTTAAATTAAGTGTTTCGTAAAAAATATAATCATTTCTTTGAGAAATTAACTAATTAGCTGAACAATTAAGTGTTTGGTATATATATATATATAGAGTTGTTTTATATACCAAACTAATTTTAAACGCTAAACACTAAACACATCATTATAAAACAACGCAGAGTTCATTATAATTTTATTTGTAGTTCATTATAGGGAATTCAAAGATTTAAAAACAATGACATCATCTAACATAATATAAAGATCTGAAGTTCATTATAAGTTTGTTATTAGTTCATTATAATGAACTCCAAGTTGTCTTATAATGATGTTGTTCGGCGTTTAAGGTTTAAGACTGGTTTGGTATTGATCACAGCCCTATATATATATATATATATATATATATATATATATATATATATATATATATATATATATATATGAGAGCATTAAGGTCCTATTGCTCCCTAAGTGTTAAGTTCCTACATAAAATCAACCATTAGATTAGGTGGATGGACGGACTAGATTAAACTTTGATAAATGAATACGTGTTGCATTATTAGGCATAATCTGTACATTATATGGGTATAATTGTAAAACAACATTGAATCATAGACGTTTCAAAACGGAAGGAGCGAGAATTAAGCGAAATTTTCAGTAGACTTTCCATCTACTCACTCTCTCTCTCTCTCTCACTCCAACCGTCTCACCCCTCAATCCACGACTGAAATTCGTCTCCCCTAATTCACCCCAATTTCCAAAGCCTAGCCGCAACTACAAGCCACCGGAAATCAACAACACCGTCGATTTTTGCCCTAAATCAACCTCCAGCGTCGTTTCACAGTCAAAACCTCACTAAGGAGCGCGACCATCCAGTTGAAGGCGACAACAAGGTAGGGTTTAAATGGTTTATTATTTGGTAATACCCACTGTTCATCACCGATTTTCACCGCCTACACATCACCTACTCGTCGATTCAATAATTTCTCCCAAAAAATCACGGTCTTCAAACTCGTTTTGTTCGATATTTTCTTTAATCTTAAAATCGAGTTCATTTTTGTTAGGGTTCTGTCTATTATTGAATTTGTAGTTATTTACTGGTTTACAATTGTGTATTGGGCGATCATGTAGAGGAAATGTTATCGGGTTTTGATTTTTAATTCGTCTCACAGATCCAGTATGACGAAGAGAGGCCGACCTTTAAAAAGTCAACCAACCTAGGCTGCAGGTGAGCAATCTATTGCATTTGCATTTAGAATTCCTGGAGTAGTGGCGTGCATTTTTGAATTATTGTAAGCAATGGCTTGCTAGTTTAATAGAGAGGTTGTAAATGGGTGAATGCAATATTCCGTTGTGCATTATTTGATTGCTTGTATACATTATTTATCAAGTATTATGCATTATCTAATATAAATGCGGTACAATATTGATACCTTTGATTATAATCATGTTCTGATGTCGTATGTTGGACAGCAGCGAAGCAGCCTAGATTGGACATTGACGAAGCGGTCGATGATGTTATTCCAATTGCGATTGCGCACAAATTCCGAGAGAGATTGGCTGAGCAAAGGGCCGAGACGAATACCGCTCATGAAGAGGCAAAGCAGAGAAAACCGACCCCATCCGAGTTCCTTAATTGTTTAAAAAGCCTAACTCCACGGCAGAAGGAAGCCATTCGAGAACTAGGTTTCGGAGCTATCCTGCATTTCAATATAAAGGAAATTCCGAGATACCTATCCTACTGGGTTCTAAACACATTTAATCTAGCCGACTTATGGCTTGGTATGTTTTGAACAATATGTAGTGTGTTTCTTGCAAACAGAATCATATTTTGGTATTAGTGTATGATTTCATCAACGCAAAATCTATAATTGATGTAAATTACCGAATAATGACACGCCACTCCTTAATAATGTAAAATAGGTAGAAAATAATGTAGTGTTAGTTAACTGGATTTTAATAATAATGTACAACAAACTGAATAGATATTGTATATAGAGTTATGCGATCATAGACTCTAAAAAACATAATGGATGTAATTAACCGAATAATGTACAAAATGTGCTGATTAATGAATAGAACTGGAATAATAATGCACAGTAAGTTAAGTGATTGTGAATAATAATTAAATCGTCCATTATTGAGTAAAAAAAACCATTACAGAGTAATATATGTGCATTATGTTTATCAATTAAAACTACTCCCTAGCCTAGATGATATCTAAACCCTAGATGAATGACTGAAACTCATGGACATTGGCGATGGTTTTGTTACTTACTACATACTACACCCTAGCCCTAAGGATTGCTAAACCCTTGGGGAATACATGAAACGTGCGCCGAACAATCAAACACGACCAAACACAAAAAAACGGCTCAGCAAACATATACATTACAGATCATAAATCATCCATTACCTAGTAAAAAAAAACCATTACAGAGTAGTATATGTACATTATGTTTATCAATTAAAACTACTCCCTAGCCGAGATGATATCTAAACCCTAGATGAATAACTGAAACTCGTGGACATTGGCGACGGTTTTGTTACTTACTACATACTACACCCTAGCTCCAAGGATTGCTAAACCCTTTGGGAATACATGAAACGTGCGCCGAACAATCAAACACGGCCAATCACAAAAAAACGGCTCAGCAAACATATACATTACAGATCATAAATCATCCATTACCTAGTAAAAAAAAAACCATTACAGAGTAATATATGTACATTATGTTTATCAATTAAAACTACTCCCTAGCCGAGATGATATCTAAACCCTAGATGAATAACTGAAACTCGTGGACATTGGCGACGGTTTTGTTACTTACTACATACTACACCCTAGCTCCAAGGATTGCTAAACCCTTTGGGAATACATGAAACGTGCGCCGAACAATCAAACACGACCAATCACAAAAAACGGCTCAGCAAACATATACATTACAGATCATAAATCGTCCATTACTGAGTCAAAAAAACCCATTACAGAGTAATATATGTACATTATGTTTATCAGTTAAAACTACTTCCTAGCTGAGATGATATCTAAACGAATTTTGATGATGGATTGCTAAATAAAAGAAAGTATGTAGTATATCTCAAAAATTAATATTTGTTACGCTTTCAATTTCAGCGATTTACGTGCTATTTAATTATAATATGCTATAAAAATTTAATTGTAGAAAGATGTAGTTTAGATTAAGATAATTAATTAAGGAAATCAAATCATGGGAGCCTTGAATTTAGGAACAATATATAACGTAAATCATGGAAGGAAACTGACTTAATTTCTAATACCAAATCTGCCCTTTTTGAATTAAAATAATAATTTTATTAATAAAAGGAGCATGTATCTCGGCTATCAGATCACAAAATCGTGGGGCTGAGATTTAAGGAGAAGGTTGAACAATAATTAGAAAAAGGATATGAATACATCCCTAAATATATATATATATATATATATATATATATATATATATATATATATATATATATATTTAAAAATGATGATTGAATCCCCTAATTCTGTTATATAATTTCAATCTTAATTCCATAATTCATTTTTAATTTCAAATTCAGTTTAATTTAGTTTTTTGGTGTATTAAAAAAATTACCAGTATTACACAGATATTATTAAACTAACTTTTGCTCCTTTTGTTACAAATATAACTAATTAAAAATTTAATTATCAACTTAATAGAAATATAAAAAAGAAAGAAAAGAAATACATAAAAACATAATGCCTCGTCCAATAACTTTTAGGAGATTCTTGTTATGAAGGAATGAAATAAGGAGGGAATAGAATGGATATGGGAATGGAATAAGGGTGAGAATGGAATGGGGATTCCATTCCATTCTTGTGCTTGATGAATATAAGGAATACAAATGGAATGAAATTGTGTAGTGTGTGTGGTGTGTGCAATGTGTGTAGTGTGTGCGTGTGTGTATAGTGTGCATAGTGTGTGTGCAATGTGTGTGTATGGATTTTTTTAATAATTAACAATTATAAAATTTGATTTTATTATAAAATTTAAAAATTATAAAATTGAGTGATATTGAATTTAAATATAAAATAATATATTTTATTATTTTGTTAAAATCTGAAGGAAGTACTATTCCCATATGGAATGGAACGGTGATTCCAAATAGAATAGTAATTCTTAATGAAAAATATACCAAACAAAAATGAAATAGAGGTAGAATTGTTATTTTATTCCACCATACAAAGTAGCCTCTTGTTAGTAAACTAAAGTAATACCAGTATTACTAGGGATAATTACACTATCTATACTACTTAAAAGTGGCAGTTGGTTGAAATTACTATAGTACCCTTTTGGTGGGATTTTGTGAAGCTGTGATTGTTTTTTTTTCTTTTATAATTGTTGCAATTTCTGGATTACTTTTATATTATATTGTTTTAGAAAAAAAAGTTGTCAGCACATGTGATACTGTGAAAACGTGATAAACAAGATGAATTTCATTTTCCCAATGTTGGTATTGAATGTATTTTCTTCAATATTTCATTAGTCCAGATGTGCAAGGAAATAAAATTACATTATTAGTATTATGATTATACAACTAAGAAATAATGATAATGAATCTATTTAATTTTTTATATTGATACCTTAATTTCAGAGATCTTATCTCATGCACCTGAAATCCTTAGTGAACTAAAATCACCCTTTTAAGAAAATTAAAAAGCAAAGGGAGAGGGAAGAGCATTAGATCACAAATTTAGAACATGAAAAATAGGGGAGAGAGAGAGAGAAATTGTGTTGGTTGAAAATTTACTGTGATACAACCCAATGAAGAATGGAGAAATTAAACGGAAATAAACTTAATTGAAATTACAAAGAACAGTTCGAAACAATAAACCGTAAAGATGTAAGCAGAGTCGAGGAGTCCTCTTTCCGCAAGACGAGATACTCCCCGGTAGTGCTCTCGGTTTAGCATGTCGTCCCCAAAGATAAAACGGCTTCGTCTCTGAAGTAGCAGCACTGCTATCAGCAGAGCTCCGGCGAACGGGAGTAAGGCGGGGGCAGAGCTTCGACGGGAAGATTATGCAGAGAGGGAGATAGCGTGTATGCAAGAATGCTTGAGTTTGTTGTGTTTTGAATACAATGGATGCATGCCTATTTATAGAACAAGTCCACCCGCAGGGGTTGCTGGAGTCAATAGACATAATGTCTGTCATCAAGGCCATTGACCGTAACCGCCGGGGGTTACTGACTGGTGCACTAGCCGTTGGGAGCTGAAGAGACACGATGCATCTGGACACACTATACGACGGGATACACCATGGACCGTTGGGGTCCATCGGGGACCTTTTGTCTCCCGTTATGCATCGGGGTCCAGCGGGGACCTAACGTGGACCGGGACCACCATGAGTCGGGGTCCGTCGGGGATAGTGTGGAGTTTGAGTTGGTCTAAAAGGAACAAGCGGGGCTTGAACCACGCTCAACGACCAGCTCCAAATAACAGCCCAAAGACCACCCAAAGACCAAGGCACAAGGCACACAGCGCCCGGTGCACGGGGCACGAGGCACGGTGTGCGGCTCGTGGGCGGGCGGCGGTGGCGCGCGCGTGTGGGCTTTGTCACCCATCTTATTCCACGATAATTATTACACATAATAATTCATCTTATTAAATACTTCATCAAAGAATTTATCATCCCCGATGTGGGATAATTAACACTTAGTTAATTAATCCCTTATTTTTTTTCTCATAGCTCATTTCTAACTTTATTATGACTAATTTTAATATATTATTTCTCACTCACCGGGAATTTGAGAAAATGAATATGCTACGGTCATCTACTCGGAACTTAGATCGACGCTATTGTATTTAATTTCACAAAATTAAATGTCTTGTAACATTTATTATTAGTCAAAGTCGTTTGACCAAGCACGATTCCAACAATCCCCCACATGAGTGGAAATTGCCAAATGCATATGTATGCAGACACAAGCTCAACCCTCAAGAGGTATGTAAGCATAAGGATAGGTAGTTTTTGGCTTTGAACCATCCATAGTCAACACCATCGGATACACATGCGGACTAGTAGCGCGATGCTTTGAACTATTTCTCCACGGAATGCACCTAAACAATGATGTTAACACCTAAACACCTCAACCTCATCCGTTCTCACGTTTTGTGTCCATTTCAGGCCTAGGACACCACTCTGGATTCATAAGTGTATTGTTTGAAGCGGCCCCACATCACACTTACATAGGTGATTCTTCGTTAAGTATCTTGCCATACTCGGTCTCCTTGAGAACTTCTTCTCAACGAGATCCTTTAGGGACCATTAAAAGTCATAGACTTAACCTCACCACTAGGCTAGTCTTTCAACACTTTATTGCTCTCTAGGGAATAGATATAGATGAGTGTTTCACACGAACTCTCATAGCTTAGTTTTTCCATTGAACCAAGTTCTTGGGATCTCCAGTCATCATGGTTGGGTTACCATTATGACAATTCTTTAGTTTATGGATTTTAAACCCATTCCCTCTAACAATTTATTCATTTGATCACGATTTAACCATATGGTTAGCGGATCCGCTAGATTACCCAATGACTTCACATAATCAAATGTAATCACCTATGTTGTGATCAAATGTCTCATGGTATTATATCGTTGACGAATATGTCCGGACTTACCATTGTAAAAGCCATTATTTGTCCTTCATATAACAGCTTAGCTATCACAATGAATAAACGCTGGAGGCACTGGCTTAGACCACCATAAAATATCATCAAGGAAGTTCTTAAGCCACTCAGCTTCCTCACTAACTTTATCTAAAGCTATGAATTTCGATTCCATGGTTGATCGAGCTATACATGTCTGTTTCATGGATTTTCATGAGACAGTACCCCCCAATAGTAAAGACATATCCACTTGTTCAAAGTGAGTCTTTGTTATCGGATATCCAGTTCGCATCACAGTACCCTTCAAGTATCGGGGGGTATATCGAGAATTATAGCCTATGATTTTGAGTATATTTCAAGTACCTCAAAACTCTTACAAGAGCTTTCCAACTCTCCTTGTTTGGATTGCTCGTGTAACGACTCAACTTGTTCACAACGCAAACAATGTCAAGTCTAGTGCAATTAGTCAAATGCATAATGCACCCAATGCCCCGTGCATAATCTTCTTATGCAGCGGGCTCGCCCTTGTTCTTGCTCAAGTGAACATTGAGCTATATTGGTGTCTTAGCCGACATGCCATCATAGGCGTTGAATCTCTTTAGTACTTTCTCAACATAATGAGATTATGTCAAGATGATTCATTTGAATTAGAATTTTTCATTCCAAAAATCACATCGGCTAGACCCATATCTTTCATGTCAAAGTTTCTTTTTAACATGGTTTTCGTATAGTTACTACCCATGATTAACATATCATCAACGTAGAGACACACTATAACGTATCTATTATCAGTGTTCTTAATGTAGACACATTTGTCACCTTCGTTGATTTTAAATTCATTTGATAACACCACACTATCAAATTTTAAGCAACGATGCTCGTTTCAATCCATAAAAGGACTTAACCATTTTGCAAACCTTTCTCTCTTGTCCAGGTACTACAAAACCTTCAGGTTGTTCCATATAGATTTCATCTTAAGTCACCATTTATACTTTTCAGTATACTAACCCTAACAATAGTTTCGAAAGTATACTAACGAGGTCCATCTCCATGCTAAGATATTAGTTTCGAAAGTTTTAGATTCAATTTAAAGTCAAACTCCTTTTTCAACGGCAAGTGTATCTCGTCTTGCGATTGTTGGTTGAAAATTTACTGTGATACAAAGATACACTAACTGAGCGTAATACAACTCCAATGAAGAATGGAGAAATTAAAGGGAAATAAACTTAATTGAAATTACAAAGAAGAATTCGAAACAATAAACCGTAAAGATGTAAGCCGAGTCGAGGAGTCCTCTTTCCGTAAGACGAGATACGCCCCGGTAGTGCTCTCGGTTTTAGCGTGTCGTCCCCAAAGATAAAATGGCTTCGTCTCTGAAGTAGCAGCACCGCTAGCAGCAGAGCTCCGGCGAATGGGAGTAAGGCGGGGGCAAAGCTTCGACGGGAAGATTATGCAGAGAGGGAGAGAGCGTGTATGCAAGAATACTTGAGTTTGTTGTGTTTTGAATGCAATGGATGCATGCCTATTTATAGGTCAAGTCCACCCGCAGGGGTTGCTGGAGTCAACAAACATAATGTCTGTCATCATGGCCATTAACTGTAACCGCCCGGGGTTACTGACTGGTGCACTAGCCATTGGGAGCTGAAGAGACATGATGCATCTGGACACACTACACGACGGGATACACCATGGACCGTCGGGGTCCATCAGGGACCTTTTGTGTCCCGTTATGCGTCGGGGTCCAGCAGGGACCTGACATGGACCAGGACCACCATGAGTCGGGGTCCGTCGGGGATAGCGTGGAGTTTGAGGTGGTCTAAAAGGAACAAGCGGGGCTTGAACCACGCTCAAAGACCACCCAAAGACCAAGGCACACGGCGCCCGGTGCACGGGGCATGGTGCGCGGCTCGCGGGCGGGCGGCGGCGCGCGTGCGCGCGCGTGTGGGCTATGTCACCCATCTTATTCCACCATAATTATTACACATAATAATTCATCTTATTAAATACTTCATCAAAGAAGTTTATCATCCCCGATGTGGGATAATTAACACTTAGTTAATTAATCCCTTAGGTATTTTCTCATAGCTCATTTCTAGCTTTATTGTGACTAACTTTAATATATTATTTCTCACTCACCAGGAATCGGATTTGAAAAAATGAATATGCTACGGTCATCTACTCGGAACTTAGATCGACGCTATTGCATTTAATTTTACAAAATTAAATGTCTTGTAATATTTATTATTAGTCAAAATCGTTTGACCAAGCATGATTCCAACAAATTGATGGGGTGAGAGAGAGATATAGTGATAGAGATACAGACACACACACAGATTGGGAGGGAGAGAGAGGGAGACAACCTATTAGATACATAAATCTGTTTCCAATGCAATTTATCTCTGAAAAAGGTAAATAACATGTTAGTATTCATATATATATATATATATATATATAGAGATGTTCAAAACAAAAATGCATTTAAATCCAGAAATGCAGCCCAAATCTTGGCCCTAGGATTCGATGATCTAATGGTCAATAATTAACCAAAAACACGGAAGGTCATTATTAAGAAATTTTAGGTCATATTATAATATTTAAGTTTAATTTCATGCTAAGATCATTTTAGGTCATGCTTTGTTAGCATGACCTAAAAATTAACTAACTATGACCTAAATGTGCCCTACGTATGATATTGTTCTGCGTTTCTGTATTTAAATATAGTTTTGTATAGATCAAAACCATATATATATATGGGTGCGTTAAAATGATAACCATATTTATGGTGATAACCTAATACCTATCATTTTATAGGTCAAAAATATCATTTTTACTAAAAATGATATTTATACACTATAAAATGATATTTTTTCAGCATGCATAGAATGATACTTTTAATCCATAAAATGATGTTCTATTTTATAAAATGATATATTTCGTCCATAGAATGATAGGTTATTAGGTTATCACCATAAATATGGGTTATCATATGATCACATCCATATATATATATATATATAGAGTTGTATTCAAATCCTTTTCCCCTTATTAATCCTTTCTTCTTCTTAATCTCCAGCATTGATTTATGCTAATCTAATGGACTAAATATTTGATTCAAATTATCATATTCCATGTATTTTTAACGTGAGAAGGGTAAATTGGAGAATATCTATTGAAGTTAGTTATGGAATGGTCCATGATTTCCTCCGTTGAGGATTTCTGCAGTTTTGCATCAAGATCTGTTTTAGATTTCTTTTAATCCTTGCTCCTTCAGTCCGCGTTTTATCATATTTTCCACCATTTTAAAATCACCGGTTAGAAGAATCATTGCTTCTACGTGTTGTTTGTCATTTTCTCCAAATGCATTGCTCCTTCATCTCTTTAAATCTAGCTACTTCCTATATCCATATTAGACCCCACAAAATTTAATCACATCAATTTCATTTCAAGAGAATGGCTTTCCAGCAAAGTTTTGCTCCATTAGAGCATCGTCCCATGTTGCTCAAAGATCAGTAAATCAGTCGCATAACCCAAACTGTGTAGATCAGTAAATTCGTGTTTCAATTTACAATTTTACGCCTAAACTGTGTAGATCAGGAAATTCGTGTTTCATGTTGGTGTGCCTGTTTACTGTTTTATCCAAGCATGTTTGACGTTTTTTGATTATGTGGTGGCTAAGGTGCATTCATACCCCTAGGATGTTACTTCATGTGACATAGGGGATCATTCATACCACTGGATTCAGCCACGAGACTCTCGCGTCGAGGAAATCATCGTGGATCGTCTGATTTTCGTCGAGCGATAAAACGATGTCGTTTGATTTTTTGCCGGCGGAGAGGTTGGTGAAATCGGAGTCCTCGAGCGACGGGAGGGAGGTGAGGTAGAGCGAAACGCGGCGGTAGAAGAGGTTGTGCTAGTGAGTTGAATGGTTCAACTCGGGGACTTTGAAGTGCTGATGAATGTGAACTCGGTCGTCGATCCACATATTGTACACATAATGTACAAATTGTATAGTATAATGCGTAGTTTAGTTTCTGTAATGCATTATTTGTGATATGTAATGAACATTTATACTGATGCGTTTAATTTAAGTTGTGTCGTGTTTCGATGTTTGGCGCAGTTTTCTTGTTTTCCCTAAGGGTTTAACAAGCCTAGGGGCTATGGTGTAGTATGTTCTAAGTCTAAAAAACGTTGTCCAAATACACGAGCTGCAGTTATTCGTCTGTGGTTGCACATAATGTATATTTTGTATAGTATAATGCGTAGTTTATATTATATAATGCATTATTTGTGATGTGTAATGCACATTTATCCTAACCCATTTAACTTAAGTTGTGCCGTGTGCCGTTGTTTGGCGAACGTTTCTTGTTTTCCCTAAGGGTTTGACAAGCCTAGGGGCTAGGGTGTAGTATGTTCTAAGTCTTAAAAACGTTGTCCAAATACACGAGCTGGAGTAATTCGTCTGGGTTGCACATGCATAAAGCGTAGGTATATTTTAAAACAAATATACATAATGTACATATTATATAGTGTAATGCGTAGTTTTAGTTTCTGTAATGCATTACTTGTGATATGTAATGAACATTTATCCAGCACCGTTTCATTTAAGTTGTGTCTTGTTTCGATGTTTGGCGCACGTTCCTTGTTTTCCCTAAGGGTTTAACAAGCCCAGGGGCTAGGGTGTAGTATGTTTTAAGTCTAAAAAATGTTGTCCAAATACACGAGCTGCAGTAATTCATCTCGGATTGCACATGCATAGCGCGTAGGTATTTTTTAAAACAGATATACATAATGTACATTTTAGTGTAGTATAATGCGTAGTTTAGTTTCTGTAATGCATTTTTTGTGATATGTAATGAACATTTATCCTGACCCGTTTAATTTAAGGTGTGCCGTGTTTCGATGTTTGGCGCATGTTTCTTGTTTTCCCTAGGGGTTTAACAAGCCTAGGGGCTAGGGTTTAGTATGTACGACAGCAACCACGCGATGCATTAAACAGGATAAATAATGCATTCAAATAGCCAAATAATGTACAAAATCACTCAAATAATGAACATACAAATATTGCATTCATTCTTAAGTAATGTACAACAACAGTCAAATGATGCATAAAACAGGATAAATAATGCATAGAAATAGCTAAATAATGTACAAATATTGCATTCACTCTTAGACTCATGTACAAGTTCCGTGACGGCTATCTTCTGCCGTGGAGTTAAACTCTTTATACAATTCAGAAACTCTGTAGGAGTTCGTCAACAATACAGATGGTCGACGTTCCTACCCCTTGGTTTCCTATCCTCGGTCTCTTCCGGAGCTGTACTAGTCCCGGCCTCTGATAATCACTCCCGGAATTTATGGGCAATTCCTACTGGCAGTATATCATCGACCGCCTCGTCGATGTCCAATCTTAGCTGCTTTGATGTTGTACAACATATAGAATAATAACATACAATTAGTTACATAATGTGCAGACTGAATAAAATAATGTCGACAGTTATACTGCATTCACTTATACACCCTTGTACATAAGCATCAAAATAATGCATAAAAACTGATACATAATGCATTTTAATAATCAAATAATGTTCAGAATAAATCAACAAATGCACCATGAATATTGCAATCACTCATTGTCTCATGTCCAACAACAGTCACATAAAGCATAAACCATAATAAATAATGCACTAAAATAACTAAATAATGTACAGATCCGATCAAGTAATGAACATACAAATATTCCATTCACTCTTTGACTCATGTACAACAGCAGTCACATGATGCATAAAACAAGATAAATAATGCGTTCAAATAGCCAAATAATGAACCGACTCACTCAAGTAATGAACATGTAAATACTGCAGTCACTCTTAGACTCATGTACAACAACAGTCAAATGATGCATAAAATAGGATAAAGAATGCATAGAAATAGCTACATAATGTACAGATTCGATCAAGTAATGAACATACAAATATTGCATTCACTTTTTGACCCATGTACAACACAAGTCACATAATGGCTAAACCATGCTAAATAATGCATAGAAATAGCTACATAATGTACAGATTCAATCAAGAAACGAACATACAACTACTGCATTCACTCATTGACTCATGTACAACAGCAGGCCTATAATGCCTAAAACATGATAATTAATGCATACAAATATGTAAATAATGTACAGATTCAGTTAAATAATGCGGCCATGAATTTTGCATTCGCCCAATACTTCATGTACAGAAGCAGCCAATTATTCCAGGAATTGGACATGCAAATGAAATTGAATGCTCACCTTCAGGCTGGGATGGTTGTGAAGTGGAAGGACGTCCTCTTTTCGTCGTGATAAATCTGGGAGACGAACCAAAAAATCAGAACCCTATCAGATTTCATCTACATAATGGGTAACTAAACAATTTTTAACCATAATCTAGAAGAAATCCCATTTTGAAAATATCCTCATTTATGGGCAAAAATGGGTGAATCGTCGTTTGTGTGGTGAGGTAGGGTCGAAAATCGGGGAGAAACGTTTGCTGAAACCCAGAAATTAAACCCAGAAATTAATCTTCGACAAGCCGTACCTCCTCGTCGACCGCAGAAAATGCTTGTACAAAATGGGAGGGTTGTTGAACCGGGAATCTGACGACCTTCGAAGGTCCGTTGAGATGGCCGGTACCTTGAATAGGCGGCTAGGGTTTTGAAATGGGATAGAGATTGGGGAGACGAAGCGGATAGAGAGATTGAGAGTAGATACGTTTGGAGTGACAAATGTGTAGAGTAAATGGAAGGTCGTGGGTATACTCTGCTAAAATCTCGCACATGCTGTTTTTGGGAGGTATTGAGAATATACATTTACTAATTAACCCCTATGATGCACGAAATGCACCAAATAATGCACCGACGGAATCCTAACTATGCTTCTAATCCGGATCGGCCACCCATCTAATCTAACGCTCCAAATGAAGAAGGAACTTAAATCTAAGGGGAGAAAAGGAGATTAACACTACCCTATATATATATATATATATATATATATATATATAGAGAGAGAGAGAGAGAGAGATGTATTCATTTCATTTTTGTATCTTTTGTTTTATTGTTCTTTTTAATCTCAGCCCCACGATTTTGTCATCCGACGGTTAGATTGATGTCATGTGTCATTTAATAATGCAGATTTTCTGTTGAATAATGCACACCGACTAATAATGCACCATTATAGTGTAATAATGCAGATTTTCAGTTGAATAATGCACACCGACTAATAATGCAAATTTTTCGTCAAATAATGTAGATCATCACAACCATCCAATTCAAGGATC
Organism: Salvia splendens; assembly: GCF_004379255.2. Classification (NCBI taxonomy): domain Eukaryota; kingdom Viridiplantae; phylum Streptophyta; class Magnoliopsida; order Lamiales; family Lamiaceae; genus Salvia; species Salvia splendens. The sequence continues at coordinate 27,763,395 of NC_056034.1, forward strand.
CAAGGCCTTTGATTAAAAAGAACATTGGACTGAAAAGCTGCGAAGGACATTAACACACCCCTATATATATATTTAAGAAATTGGGGTCTGTAAATATAGGGAAAAACGGTGCAATAAAATAATTGAAACTATCTACATTAAGGTTGCAACATACCATATCTGCAAATAAGTTTTAATTGTGTTTCTAAGATAGATATATATATATATATATATATATATATATATATATATATATATATATATATATATATATATATATATAGTTATGGTAGAGGTGATATAATGAAGTGGAAAGTTTGTGCATCATTAAATTACATCCAAAACATTTTATTGAATGGCTAATTTGCTTCAATTTCAGAATAACTAACTAAAAGAAGTTTGCTAGATTTATTTTAAAAGCAATAGGGATAGATGATATATATCTTATCATGTATAGGAATTAATGGCACCAATGTTGACAACTAACTCCCAATAAAGATTTTTTTGTAAAGAGTAGTGAAATAATTACCATGGAAATTTATGTAATTACTTGAAAAGTTTGTTTGCCCTAAATCTCCTTATAATCTTTGTTGATTTATACTTTATGTATAAATTGTTTATCTTCCTTAAATGACTTGATAACCTGTGCATAAAAATGGAGTTATTAGTTTTTCAACTATGTATAACTGAAGTTCCACAATTGTGTAGTGCACACTTTGTTATATGAGTAATATGCAATTATTTACATTGGTGTCCTTCCCCTATTATAGAGGTTGTTTATCTCTAATTCACAAAACTGCAATGGTCATTCTGACCTATTTCTTTTATAATCACATTCATAAAGGGTATGGAGATAGTTAGATCTATTTCTTTGTGTATGATATTCTTTTGTTTATTGCATCAGAAAGGGAATCTGATAGTGATATTAGAAGTAATATGAATATTATGTAATATGATATAGAAAGGGTATTAAGATAGTTACTGGACTTGATTTAAACTAATATTATTTATGAAATGTGTTACCTTTTAATGTGCACCGTTTTGGATTTCTTCTAACTTCATATGCAGACTTGAAGAGTTTCTTATGGAAGAATCACTTCTCAGAACTTTTGCAGACTCTGTGTAGGTACCAGCCTATGTTAACATTTTTGTCTCTCTCTTTTTCTTTTGGAGAGGGTGGCTGGAAGCTCCTTTTTTAGGGTTATAATGAATCCCTTTTGCATTCCTGAAAAATTGGATTAGTTTAAATACAGAAATATCAATCAGCAAGCTCATTTATTTGACAAGTCAAATGGGTCATTCAGTTAATAGCTTTTATTGTTTCAATCATTTTCCAAGACACAACTGCCACTCATTTATATTCCTTATTATTAATTCGGCAAATTTAACACTTAATATTGGTAATGCATTCTTAACACCCTTTTATTATTTTTATACTTATTAAAACTTACTAAAATATTATTTGATATATATTTTAAAGAAGATATGTGAATGGTTCTAATAATCATTTTGTTTTTTTGGGAATATGTATTGGTTTACATGTGTGCAGTGTAGGCTGGTTTCCTCCTTTATAAATACGTTTAATCAATCAGTTTACAAATCAGTTAGCAACACTCTCTTAAAAACTTACATCTCACTGCAACTCACAGTGATTAGCTCGGTTTTTGGTAGTTGTATCTTCTTTCCATTCTTATAAAATTAGTAGACTAAATGTTTAATCTCTGTTTCAATTAGAATTGTTTTGATTATTGTGAATAACATTCTTACCATTTGGTAAAATATCTTCTTTTCTTCCCTTTTCTTTCACTGATATCTTCTGTTTTGTTGCATTATTTCTGCACATGTGGGGAGTTTATAGTTATTGGTTGCTGTACAAAATCAGTAGACTAAGTGTTTCTATAAGAATTGTTTTGATTGTTGCAATATACATTCTTACCATTTTGGTAAAAGATAGTCTTGGCATCCCTTTTCTTTCACTGATGTCTCCCCTTTTGTAACATTTTTCCTGCACATATATGGAGTTTATAGTTATTGTTGCAGTACAAAATTAGTACACTAACTGTTTCTATTATTTGATTGCAGTAATGTACATTCTTACCATTTTGGTAAAAAATCTTCTCGACCTCCCTTTTCTGTTACTGACATCTCCCCTTTTCTCAAATGACTTTGTCTATACCTCTCAGTAGCAATTTACCTACAGAGGAATGTAACAATATATTTATTATTTCAGCATTCCTTTGTAATGTATGTCATACCTGCAAAGAGGCTGTTATTGTAAGGGCAAGAGTTAGATGCATTAGCCATTGTTTATATCTCTAAACAGACTTATTTTTTTGGAATTTTACAGGTGAACTTTTGATTTAATGGCTCCATTTGTTACATGTGTTAACAATCTTAGCAAGGCAATAACCAACTCCACAATTAAAGTGAGGTGTGTTCGTGTGTATCAAGGTTTACCGGAAGACAAGAATGACAATACTTTGAAGTGTGTTTTACATGATTCAAAGGTAGATAATATTTGGAAAATTTGGCAGCTATCTTTGTCTACTACAATTGATGCATGCCAGTAGAGGAGTATCAATTATTAAGTCCTAGACTTAGAATAATTTCCATAACATGATGTTTAAAGTTTTATATGCATTCATATTTACTAATGTCTATTAATCATGATTTAAGCAAGTAGATCATGCAAACATAACCAAAAGCACTCAGAACTTTAAATATATTACTGATTTATTTGTGACTTATCTTTTAAGCTCATCAAACTTCATTCTTTGGTTGCTTCTCTTTCTTCAAGAGGTCATGTCTTTATTGTTGTCTACCACTTAGGCTGCTCAAATCAGAAGATCATATATTAGTATACAGTTCAATAAATTTTCATTCATGGCATATAATGTGTATTCCTCGAAGAATTCTTATATGAAGCTTTTTTTCTTTGTTATGTTATACTAAACTCTTTAAAGAAATTGAGCAGAAGTTTGTATGACAATTTGTGTTAATTACTACTCAAATTTAGAATGTTGTTGAATTAAATCATTCTATGCACTTAACTTAATTTAATTTTTTCAACTTAGAAGAATGCATTCAAATCTATTAGAAACACTGTGTGTATTATAAAAAAGATTGCAGCAATATATATGTGCAATTCATCCCTATCAATGTTTTCATTAGCAAAATAACCTTATCTTCCTGTAATTCACAAGTGGATAGTGGATTAACATTATTTGAATCACATAATTTAAAGAAATATATTGAAACACCATTTAAGTTCAATATTAGTATTCAAAATCCTTTTTTTCCTATTTAGAAGCAATGTAGAAGTTAATGGATGACCTTTTACAAATTAAGTCTCTGAAATTCACAAACAGACGGTTGATTCAGACAATTTGAATCACAGAAAATACTAAGAAACATATAGAAACACAAACAGGAAACATATAGAAACACAAACAGACAGTTGATTAGATAATTTATTTTATTCCTACTTTGAAGTAATGTAGAAGTTGATGTATTATCATTTACCAATTACTAATTGAATAGTTGGAAAATAGCTAAAACTGTGTATATTTTATTCCTTCACTCTTCATACAAAGAACCCTGTATTCAAATAAAAACAATTCTGTATACCTTAGTATTTTGCATTTGTGAATCTCTTAAGCTCATATTTTAAACATTCAATTAGAAAATAATTGATCTAAGTCTAATTTGAAGTCATTTTTGTAAAATTTATTATTACCACATCGGTAATTCTAAGGTGCCTTTTGTATGTCTATTTTGCATGGTTTGGATTACTGATAACCATGATAAACTGAAAGGCCTCCTTGGTTTGTGTGTAGATCTAACCCTTTAATTTCCAGCTTTCCCATTATCATTTGTCTCTCAGTTTTTACTTATCTATAATTCTCATAACCTTCTTCTTTCTCCTATATATAATCTGTTTACATGGTGTAAGGTCATCATAGTTTAGAAGTAGTTCTATACCTTTTAAAGCTTAGCTTTTCCATTTTCAATTATTTGTTATATTACCCTTTAATCTCTCTGTGGATACACATATCAAAGGAATAATCAATGAAGAAATTGAAAAAATCTGCAATACTCAAGAGTTTGCCATCTGAGCACTTAACATATTCAAGTTCAGGTACTCATCTTCAAATATCCTGATATTCTTTGCATACTTCTATCTCTCAAATCCCTTTATGTTGAGCTTTTAAACATTGACCCTTTTGTTGAAAAAAGCTCAAAATTCAATATTTTCAGCAATGGCATAGATATTGTTTATGTGTTAAATTATGACTGAAATATTGGCACAGGTACGATTTCACTCCATCTTTGAAGTTGTTTAGTAAAAATTTTAAGCATGCATTGAAGCAACAGCTGTGTTATGTCTTCTATAAACAAATTCAAGTTTTACATATAGAAGTTTAATGAAGAAAAAATCCTTTCTGAATTAGGCTCATATTTGTTAGATTTTATTCAACATTGGATACTCATATAGAAATAAGCCGATGATTTAGATCTGGAAATGGATTTAAATTACCTCTTGGTCTACTGATTGAAGGGGTTGGCAGCGGAAGCATGCAATAAATTTATCACATAAAGATTCTGATCTATTTAGCTGATTATTTAGACAAAATCTTTTCGCGTAATGCTCACATGTATCATGCTCATAACTTGAATTCAAACATGCTTTAGCACAATTAACACCTAGAACATGCTTACTACGGAATTAGCAATTTACCTCGTTGATTCTCCAAAGAATCGAAGAGAGCTAGCGCCTTCTCCATGTGAAGATCTTGAGTACTAAACCACGGATCTTCTGACTGGTTCTCGGACTGTAAACTGATATCAGTGTGGGCTGATCTCACCGGAATACTAGGACTCAAATAAAGAAGACGGAAACTGCTCACGGAGGAGAGCTGAAAATCGTCTCTCTTCAAGGCAGAGAGGGGAACGAAAATTTTGATGAAAATAATGTATTTTTTCTGTCTCCTTTATTCTCCTATTTATATTAAGCCACATATTGGGCCCAGTCAGGGATCTATGGAAGAATTTCGATATGGCCTCCCCCAATTAGCTTTTTACTAATTAAATTGAACCCACAATTTAATATAAGCTTATATTGTAATATTACGAGCAGCCACTACAGAAGTAATATTGCACTGCCCATCCAAATCTGAAATTACAAGTATTCCGGATTTCCATTTTTTGTCATTTATTTCCCGTGCTTAAGATAGAAACGTCCATTAATTAATTAATGTCTGCTATGGACTTAATTAATTAACATATTATTATCTCCAATAGTGGACTTAGCAAGAAACGCTTATTTATTATTCATAGAGTAATCAAACTCTTATTAATGTTAGCATTGAGCATACGATATTGATTATGCACTACTTTGACTTACCAAACGGTGCGAGTTTTTCGCAACCCAAAAATCCTGGTATATTGGGTAGTGGTGATTAATATCTAGCGGTGCTAGGATTGCTATTATATTGAATCGTGCGTGAGGTGAGTCTCGTTTGATAACATCCACAAGGTTTGGTCGTTTGATTACTCTATGAATAATAAATAAGCGTTTATTATTCATTGAAACAAGGTTTGCTCGAAACAAGGTTTTATTATTCGAAAACTGACCAGTTGGAATTTAATTATTCCATGAATAATAAATAAGTGTTTCTTGCTAAGTCCACTCTTGGAATTAATAAGATGTTAATTAATTAAGTCCATACCAGACATTAATTAATTAATGGACATTTATATCTTAAGCGCGGGAAATAAACAATAAACATAACGGAAACCCGGATTACTTGTAATTTCGGATTTGGATGGGCAGTGCAATATTACTTCTATAATGGTTGCTCGTAATATTTCAATATAAGCTTATATTAAATTATGAGTTCAATTTAATTAGAAAAAGCTAATTGGGTGATGCCATATCCAAAACCTTCCATAGATCTCTGACTGGGCCTAATATGAACTTAATATAAATAGGAGAATAAATGAGACAGAAAAAACACAATTATTATTTTTCCTAGAAAATTTCGTCCCTCTCTAATTAATGAAGGAGACGATTTTTTCTTCAGCTCTCCTCCGTGAGGAATTTCTGTCTTCTTTATTCGAGTCCTAGTATTTTGATAAGATCAGTTCACCCTGATATCGAGATACAGTTCAGGAACCAGTGACAAGATTCGTGGTCTAGTATTGAAGATCATCGTGGAGAAGGCGCGAGCAATTGACAATTCTTTGGAGAATCAAATCGGTAACTCTAAACCGTAGAATTCATGTTTTAGGATTTACTTTCTTTGAGCATGAATTATTTGCGTTCTAGCATGCAATTATCTGTTTAACATGTGAATTGATTAATCGCATACTCGGTCAAATAGATCCTTATCTGATTTATTTGTTTTGTACAAGTCTTCCGCTGTGCAAGGGGCACCAAACCCCAGCATTTATTTTGTTCCATTTATCTGATTTTTACTTTTTAGTCTTTATTTACACATATTTATTTTCTTCTCTTTCTATTATGTATTTATTTTTACTACTAATATTTTATTCTAACTAACTCATACTCTTTGATCTTTATTTACATGGTTTGAAAATCTTATGTCCCGTGTATAGCACGGGTGTTGACCCTAGTCCATACAAAATGTTTCACCAATATTTCAAATTAGTACAAAAGGTTTTAACTTATCATATATCATACAAAAAGTTTGACTAGTGTTTCAAATTAGTGCACTCCGTTAAAAATCACTAACAACCGTTATCGTATCTTATTTTCTATTCTATTCACTCCAAAATTATGCCATCTAAAAACATGATTAGAACATATAAATATCTTGATGAGGAGTTTGCAGAATGAAATTGGAGTGGAAGAAGGCCATTTTCGGTGCTGCAAGTCTTCCGAAAACAAGCTACTATATAGTTGCAGCAACACATTCATTTTTCTTTTCTTTTTTTGGGAGAAAGAGATTGAATATGTGTGTGTTTGTGTGTGAAAGAAGGCTAAAACCAATTAAGAATAGGATAAAGGAAATGAAAAGATTATGTGGTCAGCTAGAAGGAGATGAATCATTAACTTATCAAAGATAAGGTGGAATTGTTTGTTCGTGAAATTAGGGAGGATGAAAAATTGGTTGAAAATTATTTATATAGATTAGCTGCAAATATTAGCTGAAATGATATGCATAACTACTGCATGATAGAAGATGCTTATACGGGCAATATATGAGTTATTATTTGAAGAAGTAATATCATGCTAATAAGATGAAAATAAGAAATAATTTTTGGAGAGAATAGGATAAAAAATAAGATAAAAGTAACGCTGTCAGTGATTTTTAGCGGAATGCACTAATTTGAAACACTTAGGAGTCCCATTTTTTCATTTTAGTATGTCCGCAAATAGGAGTTCCAGTTCACTTTTACCATAATTGGTAATAGAGTCATGCCTTCCACTAACTCATTCATCTCACATTTCATTTAAAACCTATATATATAATTTGAAACATTGTTGAAACATACATACATATACATATGTATTAGGGCTGGCAATTTTCGACACGACACGATAATCCGACACGAATCCGCACGAAATTATTGGGTTGGGGTCAAGTCTTATTGGATCTGTGTCCTTATCGGTTGACCCATTAAGAACCCTATAATTTTGGGTTGGGTTCGGGTCGGGTTCGGGTCGGATACGGGTAGGGATGTCAATGTAACCCGCAACCCGTGGGCTGGCCCGAATAGCCCGCCAAATTTATAGGGTTAGGGCTAGAAATTTCTAGCCCGATAAAATTAAAACCCGATTAGCCCGCACCCGATTAACCCGTGACCCGTTAGGGCTAGACCCGAAAACCCGATGGGCTGGCCCGAAAACCCGATAAAATTTTTATTATTCTATTTTTTACTCCTAATTCGACACTTCATTGAATAATTTTATAATATAGATAACTAAAAAAATAACTTTCAATTTTATATTAAATATACAAATTTTATATTGAATTTTTATTAATATAATAATTGATAAATAAATTAAAAACTTCAAATTCTCTTAAAAATATTTAAATTTCTAAAACATACATTATAATTTCACGAAATATCTCAAATATTAGTATTTAATCATGTTTATGATTGAGTTTGACCATATATCTCAAATTTATCATAATTAAATATTTTACATTTTATGAATATAACTAATTTTCATCATTATTTATTGGATTGATCGCATGTTAATCTCATCGGTAGCAACCCGATTAACCCGTTGGGCTAGCCCGAAACCCGAGCTTTTAGGGTTAGGGTTGAACTTTTACAAACCGAAAGAATTCACAACCCGATTAGTCCGCACCCGATTGACCCGCAACCCGAGTAGGGCTGGCCCGAAACCCGATGGGCCGGCCCGATTGACATCCCTAGATACGGGTAACCCATTAAGAAATAATATTATTATTTTTATTATTATTTAAAAACATATATATTACTTTAATGTTTTAATTTCTTATAAATTAGGTTTAAATAGTGTAAAACGAATTTTAATTGTGTAAATTAGGTTAAAAATTAAGGTTTAATCGTGTAATATTAGGTTTTAATCGTGTAATATCAGGTTCGGGTTGTTATCGTGTCGTGTCAACCCATATTATATTGTGTCGATAACGGGTTCGTGTCGGGTGCGGGTCGTGTTCGGATTTGAAGATAGCAGGTCGGGTTCGTGTTCGGATTTACAGTTTCCTTAACAGGTCGGGTTCAGGTTAGGCCTTATTGGGTTGGGTCATTATCAGGTTGACCCGATAACGACCCAATCCGCACGACTTGTCAGCCCTAATATGTATGGTGTAATTATTTCGTGCCACTACTAAAAACTAAATACAGTATAAAAAAAAAAGCAATAACAAAGAGTAAAAGCGGCGTCTTTCTTTGCATAGCACGGTGCTGTGATTCCTCCCCACTGCAGAGGATCCGACGACCGCGACACCACCCACACTCCGCCGCTTGTCTTCCACCTTCAGGTATTTTGAGTATTTTACAGATTCTTTAATTGTTTAACCGTTGCGTGTGAATCACCAATCTTTAATTGTTTGAGAACTGAGTTTTCTGAAATTCTGCTGGATTTCAATTTCCGGCAGCACTCCTTCATTATGAGGATCGTCGGATTGACCGGCGGCATAGGATCGGGCAAGAGTACGGTTTCAAACCTCTTTAAAGCTCATGGTATTCCCGTTGTCGATGCTGACGTCGTCGCTCGCGTATGCCCTAAACTATTCCCCAAACTGATTATGAAAATCCTACTCTTCTTCTGTTGTTTGACATAGTAATTATTTCCTTGGTGGAGTTCTAGAATGTTCTGAAGAAAGGAACTGGTGGGTGGAGAAAAGTGGTGGCTGCGTTTGGTAACGAGATTTTGCTTCCCAGTGGAGAAGTCGATCGGCCGAAATTAGGGCAAATTGTGTTCAATGATCCTGATAAGCGTCAGCTTCTTAATAGGTAATGTTGATGCTTCTGTAAAATAGATTACAAGTTTATATGAGTAGAAATTTTGAATTATACTTCTAATTTTTGATGAATTGTTCTATGTTAAAGTTGGTAACTCTCTTTAATAATTATAGGGAAGTTTATTTCTTGGATGTTGAAACTGTGACCAAGTAAGACTCTAAGGTGATGTTCGGTTTCCTAGATAAAATATAATCTAGGATTAAGTTGTGAGATTATTTTTGTTGGAGGTGTTGGCCATGACTAATTATCACATGATTATTCAATCTCATGAAACAAACACATTACATATTTAATCCTGATATACAATTTTGCAAATCGAACAACCCCTAAGGTGAATGAATGTAAGATATTATACTTCATTTTTTTACTGTCTAATTCCTATACCAAGTGAGAGGGGCATGAGACCATGGATTTTCATTTAGAATGCCTCAAGGTAGAGGTATGTGATGGAATTCTTTAGGTAGTCGAGGATGGTTGGAAGTTGCTGAGAGATATGGTAAAATATGTTTTCCATGTATGGCTCATTATCAGGCTACTTTCTCAACCTCTCTTGAGGCTTTTTATGTTAGTTGATCTGTTTTCAAATTGTAAGTAGATGTAAGATAAAAAAAAAGCATGCTTTCTTTTACTTGCCAATTCTGGCTTCGGTGAGCCTAACTTTGCATTGATGAATGTAAGCTAGTTATTTAGAGGTTAAGACTCTGCTGATTTTCATACTACGTTTGAAAGTGAAGAGCTCTCTATGTGTAAAAATGTATGTAAATGATGTTTAGGTTCTGGAATTGGCACTAATTTGTTATCAAACTAACTCCCTTTGTTGCCCTATATGGATACTTGATGTCTCCTTAGTTTGATAATTGGTAGACACTGTAGTGAACCTTTCTTCATGTAAGTAAGCATCGCTGCAAATTAATACTATAATCAAGCATAGACATGCAGTTTGGCAGTATCTCTCGTCATTTCTCTAACCTCTTAATTGGCTTCATTATGATGGTTTTATGATGATGTGAACACTCGATGAGTTAGTTAAACTATTCCATTTTCAGGTTGCTGGCCCCTTATATTTCCACTGGGATATTGCTAGAAGTGTTCAAGTTATGGATGAAGGGTTGTAAAACCATTACCCTCGATGTACCACTGTTGTTTGAGGCCAACATGGACAAGTGGACCAAACCCATTATTGTGGTTTGGGTGGACCCTCAGACTCAACTCGAACGGCTCATGTCAAGAGATGGAACAACAGCTGAGGAGGCGAACAGTCGGATCAATGCACAGATGCCTCTGGATTTGAAGAAGACGAAAACAGACATTGTGATTGATAACTCAGGGTCCCTGGATGATCTGAACAAACGTTTCAGAGAAGCATTGGCCGATGTCAAAAGACCTCTGACGTGGGCTGAGTTTGGGCTTTGTAGAGATGGAGCACTTGTAGCGTTTGTTTCCATTCTTTGCGTCGTTATCATATGCAGGAAAGTTTTTTTGTAGCTGTTCTAATGTGCGGGTTGATTGCTCATGGAATCAAGTGTAGTAATTCAAGAAATGTCTATATCTGCATTTGTGGGATTAACATATAACGTGAGGTAAAGCACCTGCATATGTGGGATTTGTATGTCATTAAAAAAATTAAAATAAAAAGAAACATGTTTCTGCAACAGCTCGGATTTCTCAGAAGGTCTAATTGTAGCAGCATAATTGATGGCTAATAGTATAATTTCCTTCATTTTGATTGAATTTATGAAGGAGTAGAAATTCAAATAACTGCAAGTTGAAAGATGCATCCATACTAACGAATGCATTCGGTGATTCTGCCTTTCACTCCGTATCACAAGCTCAATCATTTCATGATCTCGATAGGGAGAGAGGAGTGTATGCTTTCACCTTAGACATTGCCTGCGGAGAATTCACGCTGACTCGCGGAAACATCGAGATTTCAAAAGCAGGTAGAATCTGCTCCTTCAATGAAGTATCTAGATGACCCGAGGAACCAGGAACCAAATCCAGACAAAAGAAAATATTTCATTCATGCATTGCTAGTTTCCTGCCTATACACCGTTAGAGCATAAATAACCCCGTCCCAAGTTCTGTCCCCAAGTCCCCTCCACGTCATCATTCCTCTACAGTTGCGGCCCGGCCTGAGAAGCCTCTAACCCTGCAGGCCGCAACTCGGGCCGCAACTAATAAATGACACTATTCACAACTCCAACCTATTTTAAACATAAAAAAAAACGCCGGAAATTTATAACATTTCGCCGAATACTGCAAAATTACAACATATAAATTTTAAAACTGAAAATAAAATACATAAAAACATAACGTCAATGCTGGAAAACGTTGGTGCGAGTCCAAATTTCTTCGATTAGATCGGCTTGGAGGCGAGTGTGTTGTTCCTCTTGGCGCATCGCAGCTGAACGGGCCATGACATTGCGGATGTCGGGAGGAAGGCCTTGCACGGGCGGCTCGGTGACAACGTAGTCACTCCCGGTGCTGGCGAGCGGATCGTGGCTCCACGATGTGACGTTATCTTGCTCGTCCTCAACGATCATGTTATGCATTATGATACATGCATACATGATGTCGGTGATGTGTGACCGCTGCCAACCACGGGCCGCTCCCTTCACGATAGTCCACCGCGCTTGGAGGACTCCGAATGCACGCTCGACATCTTTCCGAACGGCCTCTTGCCTTCGGGCAAACATTGCCCTCCGATCGGTTGTCGGAGCTGTGATAGTCCTCACGAACACAGGCCATCGAGGGTAGATCTCGTCTGCCATATAGTACCCCATACTATACCGACGTTGGTTGGCCGTGAACTCTATGTTCGGTGCTCGCCCGGCACTCAAGTCATTGAACAATGGAGACTCGTTCAACACATTGAGGTCGTTGTTGGACCCCGCGACACCAAAGTAGGCATGCAATCGTTGGTCGGCAACGGCCTCCAAGACAATCGTCGGATGTGTGCCCTTGTGCCCACTAGTGTATTGTCCTCTCCAAGCCGTTGGACAATTCTTCCACTGCCAGTGTATACAGTCGATGCTTCCAAGCATCCCCGGAAAGCCGTGGACCCGCTAGTGCATGTCGACCAACTTCCTAATGTCGTCGGTCGTTGGCTTTCTCAAGTGCGTATCCTTGAATTCTTCGATGACTGCCCGACAGAATCTCGCGAGACACTCCCGTCCAGTAGGCTCGCTTACATGGAGATACTCATCGAACATATCTGATGTAGTTCCGTAAGCGAGTTGACGAATGGCAGACGTGCATTTCTGCAACGTCGATATACTTTGCCGGCCCACAGCATCAGTAGTTTGGCCGAAATACATGTCACGAGATACAACTGCGTTGACAATGCGTAGGAACAAAGGCCTCCGCATCCGGAACCGGCGACGGAACATCTGATCACTCCATCGCGGATCTCTTGAGAAATAATCCGTGAAAAGCCGCAACGCAGCTGCTTCACGGTCTCGGTGAATATACATCCGAGAACGTGGTACCCAGGTTTGTTCTTCGTTCCAAGCTTGGAAGCGTTCAACTTCGTTGTTCATTTCTTCTTGGATTGCCGGCAGCGCCTCGCCTAACACCCGGGTTAATTGATCTTCGAATATTCTTTGACGATGAGGCATTTTTTGGAATTATAAGAAGAGATTTGAAGTTGAATGTGAAGTTGAATGTGTATGAAAATGTAGTATTTATAAAAAAAAATCGAATTTAAAAAAAAAAATCGGTTGCGGCCCGGCCCGAGAAGCGTGTAACGCTGGGGCAGGACTCGCGGATTTGGCCCGGCTCCAGAATAACGCCGTCCCAGGCCGGGCCGCGGGACGAGCACCAGGCCGCGATCGCGGCATGGGGACCAGCCCAGGCCGTGCCGCCTCCTCCTCCAACGCGCGGGACGGGCCGGAACTCGCGAGATGCGGCCCGGCCCCAAGCGTTATTCATGCTCTTAATGTTTGAACCAAATTAAAATACTACGTCTATGAATAGTTATAGTGCATTTACATAATGCAGTAAAAAATCATCTATCCTAGCAAATCTTAGATAGCAAATGTGAATGTCAGTGATCCCTTGTAGCTTGTCAGTGTTATCGGAATGAAGAGGTTTTCTCGAGCCCATCATGGCCTATCGGATAAGTTAATTCTGAGTGAAGTTCCTTCTCTGATTTTTGACTGCAAACAGAGGAAAACTATGCTTCAAGAAGAGCAATGCATCACAACATATATTGACCAGCATAGTAGGGGGAGAAAAATTACCAGGACTGACAATTGTAATACATTTAGTGACAGACCTCGTAGATGAAACAGGATCTATCCCTGCTAAAGTAAATCATTACAGAAATGTCAGCATGCACAAGGCTTTACTAAAACAACACAAATATTTAACTTCATACCAACTAAGTTGATATTTGTATGCCCTATAAGTCCTGCCATGGTTGATGAGTATTCTGATGTGATTTGTGTAGCACCTATTTCAATGTTTCCAGAGGTGAGAGGAGACCTGAAATGGTGGGGCACAAAGATTGGCTAGCTTATTTAGAAAACAATTGGATAGTGAAAAGAATAATTCATAGAGAAGCCCGTAAAAAAGAATCTGGTGAAGAAGCAAATTCTTGCCCTGAAGATAAAGGCGAGTCACCTCCAATATCAAAGTCCAACAGAAACTCTGAAAGGTTGAAATCCAAACCAAGGCTATCTAAGTTTGGAAAATCCAAGTCAAGATTATCTGCTTCTTTCTCAGATTCAGATGTTGAGTTGCCATCAGTTGCCTGATTCTCCGTGATCATTGGCATTTCAGAAGTGCCAAAATCAAGCCTTTCCTTAACATGCTCGTTCACGTTAGTCCTCTTCAAATTTGACTTAAGAGGCGAGCAAGTGATTTGGTTTTTCTCTATCGAGTAATAAGCTATTTGCTTGTTGGGGCTCACACGAATGGTCTCTGAGGAGATTATAGTGCAGTTAGCAGAGATAATCTGTTGGGGAGCAACATCTTTACTTGAGGTAGCAGTTGAAATTTCTAAAGGAGAAGCGGATTTTTCAGTTTGAGAAGTAGATGCCCTTGGGGGTGTTTTAGGGACAGATGAATTTGCTCGTGATGCTGGACTTTCTTGGTTGAACAAACATTTTACAACGTTAGATCCTTGAGCTGGTGATCTACTGGTGGCGTTCGCAAAAGCAAACGACCGAGCAGCAGAGTTCATCACAGCCATTTCTTGATTCATTTTTGCATTGTTTGATTGTGTAACTATGCTAGCATCTGAGAAAATATAAAATGCAGCACATTTAAGATCGTATGATCAGCCAGCTATTTCTACAATCGTGCAGTTGCTAGCACGAAAGAATTTACCTTTGGAATGCGCGTTTGTACGAGATCTCTTGATAGCTGCAGGACCATCTGAGGCATGTTTGATTTCTTTTCTTTTGGTTGGTGCTTGATTTGTGATTGGAGTGGAGAAATTCGTGCAAACATTCCTTGTATCGGGCAGCCTAAATGTAGATTTCATAGCCAGTGTTGTTGTGCATTCGATAAAAGCCTGGATAACAAACAAATACAGACATTACTCCAAAGAAAAGCCTGAATTGGATCAAATTTCTGATTGCAAGTGTTTCAAGTCACAACAGTAACAAAGAAGTAGATATACAAATCGTGGTTGTTATTGTTGGATTCTGGGATTACAAAGATAACCGTAGGGTGTAATACAACCCAAAAGGAAGAAAAGGAAGAACTGAACTTAAAAATTACAACGTAAGTCGAAACAACTAAACCGTGAATTAGCCGAGTCGAGGAGGCCTCTTCCCGCAAGACGAGATACGCCCCGGTAGTGCTCTTCGGTTTGGCGTGTCGTCCCCAAAGGTAAAACGGCTACGTCTCTATTGATGCAGCACCGCAATCAGCAGAGCTCCGGCGAACTGGATGGAGGAGAGGGCAGAGCTTCGACAGAAAGACAATGCAGAGAGGGAGAGAGCTTATGATGCTTGTGAATGATGTAGTGCAAATGCATGGAGTGGCTAGCCTATTTATAGGCTCGGTCCACTGCTGTGGGTCAACAGCCATGAAGGCTCATCATGGCAGATTCGTAACCGCCGACGGTTACAAACGTGTGGCAGGAGTATGCCTTTCGAGTGCGGAGCGTGTGGTTTTCTCACGTGGCAGCTCTGACTGTGCCACGCTTGACGACGTGTCAAGCCACTTGGATTGCTGACTCTGCGGTGGTATAAAAAGATTTGGGGCTAGGGACAAGCCCAAACACCAAGCCCAAAGACCACCCAAAGACCAATTGCCAAGATCCAAGTCCAAGTCCAAGTCCAAGTCTAAGTCCAAGATCGAGATCGGGATCGGGATCGGGCCCGGGCCCGAGGCCCGCGGCCCGCGACCGCGACCACGAGTACGAGCACGTGCACGGGCTCGGGCTCGGGCGGGCAAGCGGCGGCAGCGCGCGCGTGTGCGCGCTTGTGGGCTCTTTCACCCATCTTGGTCCACTATAATTATTAAGTAACATAAAGTCACTTAATTTAAACACATTAAAAGATGTGTTAATCCTCCAATGTGGGATAATTAACACTAGTTAATTATTCCCTAAGCTCCAACTCCAAGCTTTAATTAAAAGCTAATTATGCCCAACTTTAATCCACTATTTCTCACTCACCGGAAATCGGATTTGAGAAAGTGAATATACTGCATTTATCTACGTAAAATGTAGATCGACGCTATGTCATTTAATTTTACAAAATTAAATGTCTCGTCACATTTATTATTTGGTCAAAATCCATTGACCGGGCATATTTAATCCATGATTTTTTACAATCCCCCACATGAGTGGAAATAGCCGAATGCATATGCATGCAGACACAAGCTCAACCCTCGAGAGGTATATAAGCATAAGGATAGGTAGTTGTTGGCCTTGAACCTTCCATAGTCGACACCATCGGATACACAGGCGGCTTAGTAGCGCGATGCTTTGAACTAATCCCCCACGGCGTGCACCGAGACAATGGTGTTAACGCTTAAACACCTCAACCTCATCCGTTCTCACGTTTTGTGTCCATTGCGGTCTTGGACACCACTTTGGATTCATAAGTGTGTTTTATGAAGCGACCACATTTCGCACTTACATAGGTGATGCTTAGTCAAGTACCTTGCCATACTTGGTATCTTTGAGAACTCCATCTCTTTGGGATCCTTAAGAATCATTAAAAGTCATAGACTTAGCCTTTACCACTAGGCAAGTTCTTCAACACTCTATTGCTCTCTAGGGAATAGATATAGTTGAGTGTTTCTCATGAACTCTCATAGCTTAGTTGTCCCTTTGAACCAAGTTCTTGGGATCTCCAGTCATCATGGTTGGGTTACCACTATAATAGTTCTTTAGTTTGTGGATTTCAAACTCATTCCCTCTAGCAACTTATTCATTTGATCACGGTTTAACCCTTTGGTTAGTGGATCCGCTAGATTATCTATTGACTTCACATAGTCAATTGTAATCACCCCTGTTGTGATCAAATGTCTCACGGTGTTATGTCGTCGACGTATATGTCGAGACTTACCATTATAGAAGCCATTGTTTGCCCTTCCAATCGCCGCTTGGCTATCGCAGTGGATTAGCACTGGTGGCACTGGCTTAGACCAACATGGAATATCTTCAAGGAAGTTCTTAAGCCACTCGGCTTCCTCACCCGCCTTATCTAAGGCAATGAACTCCAATTGCATTGTTGATCGGGCTATACAAGTCTGTTTTGTGGATTTTCACGATACAGCACCACCCACAATAGTAAAGACGTATCCACTTGTTGAAAGTGAATCTCTATTATCGGATATCCAATTCGCATCACAGTACCCTTCAAGTACCGGGGGTATCTCGAGAAGTGTAGCCCAAGATTTTGAGTATGTTTTAAATATCTCAAAACCCTCACAAGAGCTCTCCAATGCTCTTTGCTTGGATTGCTCGTGTAACGACTCAACTTGTTCACGGCACAAGCGATGTCAGGTCGAGTGCAATTAGTCAAGTACATAATGCATTCGATCACCCGTGCATACTCTTCTTGTGCAACGGGCTCGCCTTTATTTTTGCTCAAGTGAACGTCGAGTTCAATTGGAGTCTTAACAGGCGCGCCATCATAGGCTTTGAATTTATTCAATATCTTCTCAACATAATGTGATTGTGCTAAGATGATTCCATCAGACGTTCTTAGAATCTTCATCCCAAGAATTACATCGGCTAGACCCATGTCTTTCATGTCAAAGTTTCTCTTTAACATGGCATTTGTATCGTTAATTACTTGAGTGTTACTACCCAAGATTAACATATCATCAACGTATAGACACACTATAACATGGCCGTTATTAGTGCTCTTGATGTAGACACATTTGTCGCACTCGTTGATTTTAAACCCATTTGATAACATCACATTATCAAACTTCAAGTGCCATTGCAATGGCGCTTGTTTTAATCCATATAGAGACTTTACGAGCTTGCATACCTTTTTCTCTTGTCCATGTACTACAAACCCTTCGGGTTGCTCCATATATATTTCAACTTCTAATTCATCATTTAGAAACACGGTCTTTACATCCATTTGATGAATCTCAAGATTGTGCAATGCAGCAATAGCGAGAAGCACTCGAATAGATGTAATCCTTGTTACAGGTGATTATGTATCGAAGAAGTCATGTCCTTCCTTTTGTTTAAAACCCTTTACTACTAAACGGGCTTTATACTTATCAACTGTTCCATCGGCCTTAAACTTTCTTTTAAGGACCCATTTGCATCCTAGTTTAGCACATTCAGGCAAATCAACTAAGTTGATTCTCTATATTCGCCTCCTCTATCGCTTCGAATCGATTTGATTTTACAACTAAGTTGATTCTCAACTTCGTTCTTATAGTTTTTGAACGCTTCTATTGCTTCATCTTTACTTCTTAAAAGATAAATGTAGCAATACCTTGTGCAATCATCTATGAAAGTGATAAAATACTTTTTACCACCTCTAGTTTGCACCATCTTTAAATCACATACGTCCGTGTGAATTAATTCAAGGGGTTTTGTGCTTCGTTCAACCAAGTGAAACGGCAACTTAGTCATTTTTGCTTCAAGACAAATTTCACATTTATCTTGGATATCCAATTCATTAGCCTTTAGTAAATCTAAATTTACTAATCTTTTAATGGCTTTTGAATTTACATGTCTCAATCTACAATGCCACAAATTTGAACACTCAGTCAAGTAAGAGGAAGTAGATGCTTTATTCTTATTAGCCAAAGGCTTAGCAACACTGCGAGTCGTCACACTATGTTTGAAAAGCCCATCGGTTACATAACCTTTTTCCGAGGGATTTTCCAAACTTATACAAAGCAAACCTATCAGACTCAAATACAAGTTTAAACCCCTTATTAACTAGTATTGATCCTGACACTAGGTTCTTGCGGATGTCCGGGACATGCAGCACATCCTTCAAAGTGATTGTGACGCCAGACGTCATCATGAGAATCACGTTGCCAACGCCGAGGATTTCGGACGATGCTTGATTCCCCATGTTGATTTTCCTCCCTTCAACAGCCGTGTAGGAGGCAAACTTGCTCCTATCTGAGCAGACATGAGCAGTAGCGCCGGTGTCGATGTACCAGCCACCCTTGTTATCAACAAGGTTAACCTCTTCAGTGACCACTGCAATGAGGTCGTTCTCATCCCAGTCCTTGAACTCCTTCTCAACGACGTGGGTAGCCGGCTTCTTCTTCTTGCTGCGGCAGTCTTTTGCAAAGTGGCCTTGTTTGCCACATTTGTAGCAGTCGCCTTCAAACTTCTTTGAATGCTGCTTTCCCTTCCCTTTGTCACTTGGACGGTTCGGGCGAGGGCGTTTGTTGGAGGGACCGCCCCGCTCCAACAGATTGGCTTTGGCTTCATTTGGGGTGAATCCCTTAGTCTTTTGGTCGCTCTTGCGCACATCAGCCTCAATGCGCAACTTCACGATCAAGTCTTCAAGGGTCATCTGCTTTCGCTTGTGCTTGAGATAACTCTTGAAGTCCTTCCAACTTGAAGGGAGCTTGTCAATGATCGTGCACCTTAGAAATTTATCCGGCAAGGTCATCCCTTCAGCCACTAATGAGTGGATGATCATTTGGAGCTCTTGGACTTGCTCCATGACGGGTCGAGAATCGACCATCTTGTAGTCCATAAATTTGGAAGCTACAACTTGTTCCGTCCCTGCAGCATTATCTATGCTATACTTCTTTTCTAGGTTTTCCCACATTTGTTTAGATGTGATTACATTGGAGTATACATTGTAGAGGCTATCATCTAATGCACTTAAAATAAAATTTTTACATAGATAATCCCCTTTTCTCCAAGCTTCATAGTCCGCCATGACTTCGAGCCTAGTCTCTTGGTCGCTTGGCGCGGGCGGCTCGTTTTCAGTGAGAAAGTTGGCGACGCCCAATGTTGTCAAGTAGAACAACATCTTTTGGTACCACCTCTTGAAGTCAGATCCTCCAAACTTGGGTGGTTTCTCTGCAGGTGGCATCATTCTTGGTGCCAAAGGTGCCGAAGTTGGTCCATGGAAGGGACCAATTCCGTTGCCCCCGAAGGAGCCAACAACTTGGTTGGGCATAGAGCCCCCCATGTTCGTGTTGGGCATAGTGCCCCCCACATTCGTGTTGATCCCGGAAGATCCAACACCAGTATTGAGCCCGGAGGCACCAACACTCGATCCATTAAAGGATCCGAAGGAACCACTAAAAGTGGAACCAACCGAACCACCAAAGGTGGAACCAGTGGACGCCCCGAAAGGGTTGTCCCAAACCCACGGGACAGTGGATGAGGCGGCTGGGAAGCCGGGGGTTGGCATCATCGAGGGAATCGATGAAGTGTTGACCGGTCCAGTGGTCGCCATGGTGGAGGGAATGGCGGCGGCGGTGGTGGCAGTGGCGGTGTTGGAATCAGTCGACATCTCCAGCAAAGGTGTTAAGTGTTTCGAAAGTTTTAGTTCAGTTTAGAGTCCAAATTCCTTCAAAGGCAAGTTATCTCGTCTTGCGATTGTTGGATTCTGGGATTACAAAGATAACTGTAGGGCGTAATACAACCCAAAAGGAAGAAAATGAAGAACTGAACTTAAAAATTACAACGTAAGTCGAAACAACTAAACCGTGAATTAGCCGAGTCGAGGAGGCCTCTTCCCGCAAGACGAGATACGCCCCGGTAGTGCTCTTCGGTTTGGCGTGTCGTCCCCAAAGGTAAAACGGCTACGTCTCTATTGATGCAGCACCGCAATCAGCAGAGCTCCGGCGAACTGGATGGAGGAGAGGGCAGAGCTTCGACAGAAAGACAATGCAGAGAGGGAGAGAGCTTATGATGCTTGTGAATGATGTAGTGCAAATGCATGGAGTGGCTAGCCTATTTATAGGCTCGGTCCACTGCTGTGGGTCAACAGCCATGAAGGCTCATCATGGCAGATTCGTAACCGCCGACGGTTACGAGCGTGTGGCAGGAGTGTGCCTTTCGCGTGCGGAGCGTGTGCTTTTCTCACGTGGCAGCTCTGACTGTGCCACGCTTGACGACGTGGCTTGAGTTGGGGCTAGGGACAAGCCCAAGCACCAAGCCCAAGCACCACCCAAAGACCAATTGCCAAGATCCAAGTCCAAGATCGAGATCGAGATCGGGATCGGGATCGGGCCCGCGACCGCGAGCACGGGCACGGGCTCGGGCTCGGGCGGGCGGGCGGCGGCGCGCGCGTGTACGCGCGTGGGCTTTTTCACCCATCTTGGTCCACTATAATTATTAAGTAACATAAAGTCACTTAATTTAAACACATTAAAAGATGTGTTAATCCTCCAATGTGGGATAATTAACACTAGTTAATTATTCCCTAAGCTCCAACTCCAAGCTTTAATTAAAAGCTAATTATGCCCAACTTTAATCCACTATTTCTCACTCACCGGAAATCGGATTTGAGAAAGTGAATATACTACATTTATCTACGTAAAATGTAGATCGACGCTATATCATTTAATTTCACAAAATTAAATGTCTCGTCACATTTATTATTTGGTCAAAATCCATTGACCGGGCATATTTAATCCATGATTTTTTTACAGTTATTCAGAGTGGATCGATTCGAGATGACAACATTTTCAACAATTATTTATACAAAATCAACTTAAAATTCTATATCAATTCTGTTGTTTAGAACCAAATTAGGGCGAAATGGTACCTGCCGAGGGCGGTGGGGGAGGAGTATTATAAGCGTTCATAGCCTCCTGCATTCCGTTAAGCAAATTCTGAACACGCAATTTCTCGTGTTCAATCTCTTGATCAACCAACACCTTCTGCTCCTTGAGTGTAATGTACTCATCCAGGATCGCAGCCAAGCTCAACAAGCTTTTCGGAGCCTACAAAAATCACACATCAATAAACCTAATAAATAACGGAAATATAATAAGAAACTTATAAAATTACTTCTTGAACGGGTGATTTGGCGATTAGATGCGATGCTTCGGATCGGAAATTGGAGCGCGTGTGGATATAAGTATTATCGGAGAGATATCAATCGACGATGAAGGCGATCTGAACTGGTGTTACTTTTCCTTTTCCAACGTATTCCTGCTTCTTCGTTTTACTTTGCTTCGCCATTATTTGCTGAATTCCTTGTTTGTTTCAGCGTTGAAGAAGAAGAAGAAACGGAGGTAAATAGTAGAGTAGAGTGGAGTGGATGGCGCGGGAGCATTTCAAATATTTGGAGGTCCGTTGAAATTCACTTTTGTTTCCCTCCACTCTATTAATTTGCGTTTAATTAGTCTTACCATAATTGCTACTCCCTCCGTCCTACGCGTTTCTTTTCGGCACGAGATTTAAGAAAAGTTGTGTTTAGTGAGTTAAATAAAATAGACGAGAGAATAAAGCAAAAGAGATGAGAGAAAGTAAACTAAAAGAAAGAATAAAGTAAGTGTGATTAAATGTTTTGTTTTTAGCCAAAAAAAAAATGACTCAACTAACTTAGGACAACTCAAAATAGAATATGACTCAAGTAACTTGGGACGGAAGGAGTATTATTTTCTGAATACTACTCCCTCCGTCCCGCATTACTCGCACATTTCCTTTTGGGCACGGAGATTAAGGAATGAGTGATAGACAAAGTCAACAATTACGGCTGTAGGTATAAATTGTTACTAAAAATGGAAAGAGTGCAAATAACTTGGGACGCTAAAAAGGAAATAAGTGCAAGTAGTGCGGGACGGAGGGAGTACTATTTGTATTTTAGTTTGTCATTAAATTAGTTATTTTAAATATGCCTTCTTAAAAATTACCAGCGTTTAGTATTTATATTTTGTGTTAAATGCACGGATCCAATTTATAAGAAGTCTTAAATGAACGGATCCAATGTATAATAGTATATTTTATGTAATTTGGAAATTAAAGTAATAGTACTACTATAATAAATTAGGGAAATAAATTTTTTGACATTATGGCATTGCCAAAATGGGGTTTAAATAGTAATTTTACATTATATTTTATTGTTGATTAAATTTATGTTTTGTATATATACCTTATTGCCCTTCCATATAATCCATAATTTGCATTTAAGAGTTAATTAACATCTTAAATAAGGATAGCTTGAATTAAGGAAATTATATCCGAAGATATAGAATTTTGAAACGTTGGAAGGTTAGAGAAGGAAGGACCCACATTTATTACACATTTATCACTTTTTTTTTGTTATGTACTCGAAAAATTGAAGAACGAATATAAGAAAAGATTAACAATTTCACCAATTTTTTTGTTAAAAATAAAACAGATAATTTTAAAATTTAAGTACTTTAAAAAATTTATAAAATATAAAGTAGTACTATAATTTTCCCTCGTTCAGTAACCATTCATTTTCGACTGAGTATCAATTTTATTGGAAATTTCTTCATATTGTTTCTCATTTCTCTCCTAGTTTATCTGGTATTTTTTTGGAATGTTAACACTTCTTAACTCGTTTGTTCAATAGTTTAAAGGTATAAAGTTATCACTTCTTAACTTTATTCACTGAACATACAACAAATTCAAATTTTGATATGCGTATGATGTATTGATACTAACTGAGTTTACGATTTTAATTTAAAAAATTTCATAATTTTAATTTTAATTATTTACCTTCCAAAATATTAGTTTCTATAAATTCATTATTTTGGAATGACACATCTATGCAATATTTTAAGGCTATATAATTAACATTTTCTCTTTTTATTTGTAAAATGTTAAAATTCTTATCTCAATCCAGTATATAATGTAACAAATTAAAATTTGACATATGATAAAATAATAGTAGTACTAATTCAGTTTACAGTTTTGATTTTAAGAATTTCAAAATTGTAATTTTAATTCTTTACTTTCAAAAATGCAATGTTTTTAAAATTTTTAATTTATGGAATGATACGTACTCTAACCCCTTGTTGATAAAAAAATTCAAATATTTTTAACTAGTCTATTTAATATTCTCTCTTTTTCGTTCTAAGATATTGGAGTTCATATTTTTTTCTTTATAAATATAAAAGTTCCTTGCTCAAATAAAATAAAAATATTACATTTAATAAAAGCTAAGCAAAACAACACAAAAATGAAAAAGATAATCCCAAAAAAGCATTATCATAATAACAGTACATTATTTTATTATACAATTCAAATGAGAAAAGTATTTAATTTTTATTATATTTTTTCATATATTAAAAATTGATTTTATTGTTACTACATTGATAAAATGTTTTAAAAAATTTAACGATAAAGAACAAGCTATGAAAAAATAGCACAAAAGACAAAGAAAAAACTATACTAATCTATAAAATGATTAAGTAAAAAATTATTTGAAAAAACATATAATGCTATTTAAGTTATCAAATTAATTTACAATTAAATACAATAATTAAGTTATGTAGCTAGTTTGTTAATTAAACTATAATAATTAATTTATAATCTAAATGAAACTAATATTTTGTTAATAGTTTTATACCTATGAAAATTTATAAAATCCATTACTTATGGACTATTCAAGTTATCTCCAACTAGTAAATACTATGCATTTAGATAAGAATATTTAATTTGATTTAATTTTCCTTAATTAGGTATATATCTATTTAGAGTAAAGATAAATTAAATTTGCCCTTACATTTTAAACCGGTTTTAATTTAAACCGGTTTTCTTATTACTATTTTCTTACTAAATTATCCTTTTTATAAAATATGGAAATTATGAAAATGTGGAAGATGGATACAATAAAAAAGGTGTCATTTATATATGGGAATTTTATAAACTAAGATAATTTAATGGTAGCCAAGATTGTTGATTATGCATATGTTTTAACAAACGAATATACTACTACTAATATTTAGCACTAAATTATCGTTGAATTCAAAATTATAAGATTACATACCTTAAAATTTTAATACTTATAGTAATTTTTTGCGCTTTAACAGTAAAATGATGAAAACAAAAAGAAATTACTTTACAATTTTAGATTAATGTCATATAGTACAAATTTAAGAAAAAAAAGTTTAAAAGGACTAAGCTCCTACGTAGCTTTGGCTATTACATTGCTATATGTCAATTTTAAATATATAAATAAATAAATAAAATAGTAAAGACTAAAAAGAATGTCAATATTATTTTACTGAATGATCATATTAGAAAATTAAGTATATACATTCAATCGTCTATATAACTTAAAATTTAAATGATAATTTAATAACAAAATAATTGGATGCGAATGATTATTAATCTCTCTCCATCATATTAAATACTGTCACAGGATTTTAATAGTACTATTATTGTTTTTTTTAGTTAAATAAAGAATAAATAAAGTAAAAGAGAAAAAAAATAGAGAATATGTTATTTTCAGTGGGATAATCCAAAAAAATATTTTATTTTTAATGGGACAAATAGAATGTTATTTTGTTGGACGATAACACTAAGAATTTAAGTATACATACATTGTTGTTTTTATAACTTAAAATTTTAAGAAATATTTAAAAATAAAATGATTGCACGTGAATGACTTATGATTTCATTTGATGACAACACTAAGAAATTATATAATAATAAAATAATTGGATGACAACTACCGTTATTATTTCATTGAATAATAACACTTATAAATAAAGTATATGTACATATAGTTTTTTTATTAACTTAGAATTTTAAAGATTATTTAGTAATAAAATAATGAAATGTGAAAAACTATGATCATTTCCTTAAATGACGACGTTAACAAATCAAGTGTATATCCACGTAGTCCTTTTATAACTTAGAATTTTATAGATTATTTAATAGAATAATTGGATGCGAATGACTAATTTCGTTAGATGATAACTCTAAGAAATTAAGTATATATACAAGAAATTATTTTTATAACTTTAAAGTTTAAGAATTATTTAACAAAAAATAATTGGATGTGAATGACTAATATTATTTCGTTGGATGATAATAATAAGAAATTAAGTATATATATACATGTAGTCATTTTTATAAGTTATAAATTTAAAGATTATTTAATAATAAAATAGTTGAATGTGGATGACTATAATTGTTACGTTGAATGATAACACTAAGAAATTAAATATATATATTTACATAACTTATATTTTTACTTAATGCTATTTAAATAATTAGATGCAATTGACAATGATTATCTCGTTGGATGATAACACTAAATATATATACATGTTCTCGTTTTTATAACTTAGATTTTTAAAGAATTTAATGATAAAATAATTGAATAAGAATGACTATGATTATTTCGTTGGATGATAAAACTAAAAAATGAAGTATATATACATGTAATCGTTTTTATAACTCAGAATTTTTATAGATTATTTTATAACAAAATAATTGGGTGCGAATAACTATGATTATTTCATTGAATAATAACACAAATAATTAAGTATATATAAATGTAATCGTTTTTATAACTTAGAATTTTAGGAACTATGAATAATTAGATGAGTACGACTATAGTTATTTTGGTGGATGATAATACGAAAAAATTAAGTATATATACATGTAATTGGTTTATAACTTAGAATTTTGAAGATTATTTAGTAACAACATAAAGATGCGAATGATTATTATTTTTTCATTAAATGATAATATTAAGAAATTGAATATATATGCATATAGTTGTTTTTGTAATTTTAATTTGTAAAACCATTTCATAATAAAATAATTTGTTGTCAATGATAGTATTAGATATTGAATTAAAAATTAGTACGTATATATCAGTTTTTAGCAAACTCAAACGATAAATAAATGTGTGAATATTAAATAAAATTCTCCATTTGTAAGTCAATTCAAATGTTGTCACGATCGCATTTTGCTAAGGATAGCAAAATCGTGTAATCCGTGACTAATAAGAGGGATTAAAGAAACGAGGAAAGAAAAAGGGTAGAACTCAAGGAACTAGCCGAAAAGGCCAAATCGATTGATATCATAAAATAGAAGCCAAGTATTCAATTACACGGTCTCAGAAATAGAATAATTCATCTCATCAACTAAATCAGAGTTCGATGGTGGGACTTTGAAATTATCACTAAACAAAAGTACAGCGAAATAAGTCTTTACTAAACGACTTCGTGTATGAAGACACGAATCGTCGAAAGATCCACGTGATTAATTAATAACATCGACTCCGATCAATACTCCTTCCTCTTGGATGGCTCACAGCCCTTGTGCACATTATTCCGAATAGGGCGGTCCTATTGGGAATAGAATTCGTTACATAGCTTTGGCTCGCCAAAGCCCTCGGCATATAGCCCCAACAGATAGGCCTCAAAAATAAACATTTTATGGCATGACAACAACTTGAAAATAATCACAGCTTCATTTTTGAGAAAAGATGATACTTCATAATTTCGCCAAGTATTTGATTTATATCCGCACTAATGTGCTAGATATTAAAAGAAAGCCCACCTGATACGCCTATCTCCAAATAACAACTCTCGCCTGGCCTCACTTGCCCTTGAATAATTTATCCTTTGAAAATAAATAGCGTAACACGCTAATTAATACATGAACTATTTTTCCTGAGAAAAGAATGCATGCATCCGAGAGGATAGCACCTATATCTTAGTCTCGGCTTATAGGATTTTTCTTAATCCTACCTCGGGCTTCACTTGTGTGCAGAGATTAATTATTCTCTTTACTAAATCTGGAGAAATTCTATTTTCTCTAACACAATTATTTGTGCTCTTATTTAAATAAAATATGGATTCTTGAAAAAAAATCCATTCTAATTCTTTTCTTCGAATTTTCTTAATGCCGCCCATGGCGTCGCGGGGCGACGCCGGTCGGCCCTCGCTTATCCAACTTCAAAATTTTCCATCTTCGGAATTTAGTAAATTATTCGAGAATTAATTTATTGAGCTTCAACTCAAACCTTTAAATTAATTCCAACACAACAACTAACCGTTCTCGGCCCAAATTAAACTAAATAGGCCTCTGGCCCAAATCCTTAAACTCGATTCCTTAATTAAAAGAGACAAGCCCAATCTCTTTATTCTTCCATCGGACTCTCTTTTTCTTTTAATTCAACATGGCCCAACTCTAAAGTAAATGAATCCAATACTTACTCCACTCCCATCGGTACTTCTCCAAAAATTACCCCCAAATTCTTCAAATCCTCCAAAAAAAAAACCCTAAGAATTGAGGATGCAGCAGCGGCGGTTCCTCCTTCCACCTCGTCTCGTCGCCGCCTCCGGCGAATTCACCCCGCTGTTCGCTCGTCTCCGGCGAGTCCACGCCGGAGTGACCTCTCTTCCTCCACAAATTTGAATTTCTCCAAACCGAGAGGGGCACTGTGGCGTCTTCTCCTCGCGCCCGCCGCTGCTCCGGTCGGCGCCTCCTCTGCGTCGCTGGCAGCGTACGGCACGCATCGCCACTGCCTCCATCATCTTCTCTCTCTCTCTCTGCGGTTTCACTGCTCCGTCGAGCTCTCCGGGAGGCAGTACGCCTTCGCTCCGGACTCCACCGCCGGGTCCGTGTCCTCGTCTCCTTCGATTTGGAGAGCAGCGGTGTTACCAATGGGAGAACAGGCGTCGCCTTTCTCCCTTTATCTCCTTCTCTGTTTTTCCGCCGAGACTCTTTATCCGGAGATCGCAGCGCCTCCGTCGAACAAGCGTCGGGGAGCTCCTAGCGCTGCGCGTACTCTCCGGCTCTCCTTCTCTGTTGTGTGTGGAAGCTCCGGTGTCGCCGTCGCCGGACAGCCCACTTCCTAAGCTAAGTCACCTTCCCCTTTTCCCCTTAAACTTCTTTTTCTTGCCTTGAGCTATGGCAGTCTCAAGTGGTGTTGGTAATTGAGTATTCTAAAGTTGTGATCTTTGAGAAGGGAACTTAACTTGCTGATATTGTGTGAGAATCTTGATAACCTTAAGTTTCTATTTGTTGATTGCCTAAGAGGCAGTCGACAATATCATCTCAAATTTGTTACTGTTGTGAGGCTTCCTGCGTATTGCTTACTTATGCTATTATTGTGGATATTCTATTGAGCTTCTATGATTCTAAGTTATTGACTATCTATTGTGGTTGATCTACATGATGCAAAATATGGTGTTGAGGTGTTGAGGTAATTACCTCACTTGGTGAATCCTTTGTTTCTTGGCTACCCTCCTTGCTCCCTGCCACTGCCTCTCCTTTGATACTCCTTGATAATACTCGAACTTTGGGGTGCTTGAGAGGTGTGGGAGAGGAGTGGGTGGTTTATATAGCCACATTTCTTGGTTGTTTGTGACTAAAACTTGGGGGCAAAGCCTCCTACTTTGGGGCTGCCAGCTCTATCTCTTTTTAGACTTGGCACAATGCCTCTTTACTTAATTTGTGCAAGTCTTGGGACCTTAAACTGGCTGATCTCATGAGTTTGTAGGGGTGTCTTGGCTGCCCCTATGCTAGCTGCCCTTTTCCTTTTTTTTGTGATGTCATATTTGACCTTACTATACTTGATCTTCTTCCTTTAACTATTTTGGTATCACAAATGTAGGTACTCTTGCCTATGTTGTTGCCATTCTGATGCAAGAATTTGCCAAGGAGAAGGAGGCATATGGTTGTCAAATTTGGAGTCTTATGTGGTCGTCGATAGAGAAGAAGAAAAGGGTAGGGACTTGTCCCAATCCTAATCTATCTTACTACTGTTTTTAGACCAAATGCTTAGTGTTAGAATATTTAAAGTGGAGGTTTTTGCATTCCACGATTGTGGTACCACATGATGTAAGCTACATAGTGTAGTCTTTTTCACTTTGTCTTTCCAAAACATATGTAAAATCCTCTTCAAAAAGTATTGCACTAATTTATTCTCTTTTGCATGAATAATTTCTTATTCCTTATTCTCCAAGATCGAGCACTTATAATTTTAAAAGGTCGGGATTACAACAAAAATTCTACGATCACACGTCTTCTAAATGAAAAATTAAGCTAATAAATCTGATTTATCTCAAAAGAAAGGAACGAAATTCCGGGGTGTCACAAATGCTTTTACGGTAGTACTGTATTTTGCAAATTTGAAGAAAGTTAATCTATAATATTTTTCTAAAAATATTGTAATTTTTTATTAAATTTATTTTAATTTATTCCTTATCATAATATTCATCAGAAAATCATGAAATCATGAACCATATGAATATAATTTGTAGGGGAGAGTTTAAATTTTGATAAAATGGAAAAGAAATATCCTCAATTTTGTTAATGAAAGAATATATTATGTAACGGTTGATCTACATATTAATTACTTATTATTACTTAAATATATAAATGTTGATTATGAGAAACTTAATCTTTCCTAAATGGTCAACAAAAAGGATAAACATGTAATACATTACAATATTACATTTTAAATGTCCAATTTTGTGTATACAATTTTTATTAATTTATCACTACCCATCTATTTAATAGTACTATAAGGTTAGGATAAATTAGTCACAATATAAATTATGCCTATGACAAATAAATGTAAAAGCATTATGACATAGAGATATTATGTCTCTAAATCACGAGAAAATATTCAGTGACTTCCATACAAAAGTGACATTATGAGATGGCGTGTCCAACCAATTAATCTTTGAGAAATGGAAATATAAATGACTTACATCCAACTAGACCGGTCAACTAATAGAGTTATTTTTAGAAGATATTATTAAACCACTTTTATGGAATATTGCATAATCTTAAAATATAAAAATTGCCAATATTTTTCCTCTAATATATAAATATATTTGCATATTTTATATTTATTATTTACTTTTTATTTCCATATTAAGTTTATACTTTTTGGGAACGGAGAGAGTACTAAGTAAACAACCATTAAAATGCACTAGAAAAATAGAAAAATGAAATTATAGCCATTATTTTTTTACTGTGTAAATTTTCAATTATATATTTTTGTATATAAATGTATAAGAATAAAATTATAATTATGAATTTTAAACAATACTAACAAAGTGTCGCATGATTATATTATTTTTTATTGTTGCCAAAAGTACGTATAAAATATAATTATTGTATTATGTATATATAAGTGTGTATATACTATACGTAGAAGGAAAAAAGCATATTGATAGTTTCCATATTTAAAAATTATACAATATTTTATAAAAGTGATTTAATGAATATCTTTTTTTATAAGTGGTTTAATGAATATTTTTTTAAAAATAACTCTATTAGTTGGCATGTCTAGTTGGCTCTATTAGTTGGATGTGGGTCATTTCTATTTGTCGAAGATTAATATATTTGATTGGGCACACCACCTCATAATGTCAATTTGGTATGGAAAGTCTATTGAATATTTTGTCATAAATCGCTATCCAATAAATTAATAACCAACAACATTGGTTATCTAACGTGGCAAAAAATTCATTAAGTCTGAAAATAGCGGTTGACGAATTTCCCAAAACAATGTAAGGTTCGAGTGTAAGACCATCTCCAACCATTTACACCAAACTCAAACTCATTTTTGAGTATACATCACACCAAAAGTAATTTTACTTCAACCATTTATACCATTTTTGAGTTTCCGTCTCACAAAATTTTTGCAGTAACACCATATTTGGTGTTGTTTCACAAAAAAACACCAAAAATAGGTTTGAGTATAGTGTATAGTTGAAGAAGATTTCTACACCAAAATTTATTTTTGGAGTATGGTTGGAGATAGTCTAATTAAGATGGGATCACACCAAATGGTCATGCCAGCACATCGTTAAATAATGATTAAATGAGTAAACATGTTAGGAATTCTTGTATTCATCTAATGAGCGCAGCGGAAATTGCAGACAAGAATAACAGATCTAGATTCATTATTATATTGTAAGTTGAGCACGTAATACACAACGGAACTAAATCTTGTTGTGTTGTTTTCTTCTACGATTGTATCCTGCAAGTTGAATCCACTACTATCGAAGTCCACGTGCAATCCAATCCGATGCAGGAACTATCCCGGTACAATTGCTCCGTAGAAGAAAGCTAGGAATTCTCTCTACAAAGCTTTTCGTATTTTCTCTCTAATGTTACGTTATTTTTCCTCTCCCACAATGGAGAATAAATAACCATTATGTAGATGATGAGTCACTAGGGTTCCATGATTGTTGGGCTTATGGACTATTATAATTGTAGTCCAACTATAATTATTTAATTCATATTAATCTAATCTAGCACATATCCTTTCAATCTCCCACTTGGACTAGCATTAGATATAATACGCAATTCCAACTCTGTACCCTTGAGCGGATCAAAATACACATATAGTGTGACCCTTTAGGCCCTCATTATCGACGACGATCTAATCGAAGTCTGCACAAAACTCCTAGACTGCGTTGACAACGTAGCTCGATATATGAAGGACGTTTACGTGAATTCGGTAAACAAGTCTTTACACAAAGTTTATAGTAATATCCTTTCATTCACGAACCACCCGATTGAGCCTAAGATTTGTCATGTGTCATCCAAATAGCTCAATCACTTTATCTCATCTTTATTAAATGACCCATTCGATCATATTCAATTATTTTAATCGAATACATCTTTGCATTAGCCAATGACTTAATGGTCAAGTAATATAGAGAATTTTAGTGTTCTCTCAAAATTCTAATCGAAGAATGAATCTCATTCTTGGCTCAACTACCATTTCCATTTATCTTATGATATACCCAACACAAGTCCGTGTCTCAATCCTCCTTTGGGAGGCAAAGCGTTGGACAAGATCAAAGCACACCACTGAACAAACAAAATGTGTAATGACCTCAGATCCAAGGACTATTACATACTTCATGTACTAATAAACTGTAGACACTTAACAAAACAGTTTAATAGTAGGGTATACCAATACTCTCCAAAGTATACCATGTGTCCATCACGAGTATCTAATATCTCATAGTTGTGAGAACAACTACATTCTCGAAGAATGTGATGCAAACCCCATGCTAACCTATAACATATCATCAATATTCCATTCTTGATGATCATTGGTTAAGGCTATTTTAGAATTATACTATATCATTAATGTCTCACACCATTAACGACAGTCATAATTCAAGGGAACAAATATTTAGAATAAATGCAAATATTTTAAACAATTATTCCAATAAGTGCACAAAACCCATAGAAAATAAAATTTTCATATAATGTGATCAAGTAGTATTGTCTCAACACAAAATGTTTCTAAGACATATAAAACTGTAACTCTCACTGATTTAAAGCCATCTACCAACATGCTTAACACCTAAGCTCTCAAAGTGCTTGTTGTGTTTTGCTAACATAACGGTTTGGTAAAAGGATCAGCCAAATTATTATCAGTGGGTACTATTTCTAATTTTATGTCGCCTCTTTCAATTATTTCTCTAATCAGATGATATCTTCTGGGAACATGTTTGTTCCTGTTCGTAGCTCTGGGTTGTTTTGCTTGCGCAACAGCTCCAGTGTTGTCACAATACAAAGGTATTGCATTATTGGCACTCGGAATGACACCCAGTTCTTTAACGAACTCTAATCAAGCAACAACTTCTTTGGCAGCTTCAGATACAGCAATATACTCGGATTCGGTGGTGGAATCGGCAGTTGTACCTTGCTTGGAACTATTCCAACTCACTGCTCCACCATTGAGGACAAAACATAGCCAGACTGAGACTTATAGTCGTCATGGTATGTTTGGAAACTAGCATCAGTGTACCCAGTAACTGATAACTCTGGTTGTCCACCATAGACTAAGAAATATTATTTAGTCCTTCTAAGGTACTTAAGAATAGTCTTACCAATTTTCCAATGTTCCTCACTGGGATTTTGCTGAAATCTGTCTGTCATGCTAAGCACATAGACCACATCTGGCCTTGTAGAGATCATGCCCTACATAATATATCCTATAGTCGAAGCATAAGAGATCCTTTTCATGTTGTCTCTTTCTTTGTCATTAGAAGGACAATCTTTCTTTGACAATACAATGTCATGTCCCATAGGAAGAAAACCTTTCATAGAATTCTCCATTGAGAAGCGTCTTAGCAACTTGTCTATGTAAGTGGATTGTGATAATCCTAACATCCTATTTGGTCTATCTCGATAGATCTTAATTCCAAGGATGTAGGAAGCATCACCCAGATCCTTTATCATAAAGGAACTAGACAATCATTCTTTTACGGATTGCATCATGGAACGATCACTTCCTATAATCAAGATGTCATCAACATATATGATAAGGTATACGACGTTTCCATTTTCGCGTTTACTATAAACACATGGATCCTCTTTGCTTCTGACAAAACCAAACGATTTGATTGTTCTGTCAAAACAAATATTCCAACTCCTCGAAGCTTGCTTAAGTCCATAAATGGACTTCTTTAGCTTGCACACTGCATTCGGCCTTTCTTTCGATACAAAACATTCAGGCTGTGTCATATAGACATCACCTTCTAATTCTCCATTGAGAAATGCGGTTTTGACATTCATTTGCCAAATGTCAAAATTGTAGTATACAGCAATTGCAAGAATATCCTAATGGACTTGATCTTAGCAACTGGCGAAAAGGTTTCATCACAGTCAATGCCTTCGCGCTGACTATAACCCTTTGCCACTAACCTAGCCTTGTAGGTTTGTACTTTGCCATCTGCATCTCTCTTCTTTTTGAAGATCCATTTGCAACCTATGGGGTAAACCCCATCTGGCAAGTCAACTAGTTCCCAGACTAAGTTGAAGTACATCGAGTCCATTTCAGATATCAAGGCTTCAAGCCACTTCTCTCGATCGGTGTCCGACACTGCCTCGGTATAGGTCTTAGGCTCATCGTCATCTAAATCAACTTCATCATCTTGGTTCTCAACCATTAGATTCAGTCTCTCAGGTGCACGACGAATCCTTCTAGGCCTATTGAGTTGGTTTTGCTCTGGTTCAGGCTGTTCATTCTGTATGTGAGAAGGTTCAGGAATATCACTATGATCTTCTTGAGGTAGAGGTGATGCAACTATTGTATCATCTTGTCTTTGATGCATCTCATTGTCTTTAGGTGGTCCTTCGAGAGTCTCTCTAAGGTC
This sequence comes from Salvia splendens, assembly GCF_004379255.2. Taxonomy (NCBI): domain Eukaryota; kingdom Viridiplantae; phylum Streptophyta; class Magnoliopsida; order Lamiales; family Lamiaceae; genus Salvia; species Salvia splendens. The sequence continues at coordinate 27,798,357 of NC_056034.1, forward strand.
CTCTCTAAGAGTAATTTCCCCTCTCAATAGATCATCAAAAACTCCCACTGAGTTATTGTCCAATCCAGTGGATAATACCTCATCCTCATTGTTAACTTGTGGTTCTTGAATTTCTTCAAGAACTACTGTATTTTGACCTTGTTCCTTGCAGACATAACTGTCTTCAAGGAACGTCACATTCCTTGATGTTATCACCTTGTGATTTTTGGGACAGTAAAATCGTACCCTTTAGTTTCTTTAGGATATCCCACAAAATAACATTTCTCACTTTTAGTTTCCAATTTATCAGTCATAATTTTCTTAACAAAAGCTGGACAACCCCAGGTACGGATATGGTTAAGACTTGCTTTCTTGCCACACCATAACTCATATGATGTTTTCTCGACTGATTTAGAAGGAATCCTATTTAGAATGTAAATAGCCGTTAGTAAAGCATGACCCCAGAGAAATAAATAAAGACTAGCTAAACTCATCATGGATCGAACCATATCTAGTAATGTTCGGTTTCTCCTTTCAGATACTCCATTCATTTGTGGTGTACCAGGAGGTGTCCAATCTGACTGAATTCCATGCGATTTCAAGTAATCAAGAAATTCTCGGCTCAAGTATTCCCCTCCTCGATCTGATCGAATAGTTTTGATACTTTTCCCAAGTTATTTCTCAACTTCACACTTAAACTCTATAAATTTCTCAAAGGCCTCAGATTTGTGTTTCATAAGATACACATATCCATACCTTGTCAATTCATCAGTGAAAGTAATGAAGTACGAATAACCACCTTTTGCTTGAGTTGGAAACGGTCCACACACATCTGTGTGGATCAACTCTAGCACATCATTAGCACGCACCCCTTTCCCAGAAAGTGGCTTATTAGTCATCTTTCCTTTGAGACGGAATTCACAAGCACCATATGATTCAAAATCAAATGAATTTAGATAATCTAACTTTCGCAATTTCGCTATCCTTTTCTCATTGATATGACCAAGTCTACAATGCCAAAGATAAGTAGCATTATCCGTATTAAATAGCTTAAGTCTTTTATTTTGCACATTGAGAATATTCCGTTTTTATTCAAGCATATATAATCCATTCTCTAAAGAGGCATTTCCATAAAACAATCCATTATTAGAAAACGAGCATCTGTTGTTTGCAAAATGGAAGGAAAAACCTTTGATGTCCAACATCGGAATGGAAATAATATTCTTTGAAATAACTGGAACAAAATAACAATTATGTAAATCTAGTCTATGTCCTGAGGGAAGATCTAATCTATAAGTTCCCACGCGTTCGGCAGCAACTTTTGCTCCATTTCCAACACGTAGGTCTACTTCCCCAGGCCTCACTTTCCTGCTGTCAATTAAACCTTGGACATTATTACAAATGTGTGAACCACAAGCGGTATCCAATGCCCAGGATTGTGAGTTATTCATAGGCATATTTATCTCAATGACAAACATAGCTGAACTCTCACTCGTTGCACCTTGTGCCTTGAGTTTTGGGCAGTCTCTCTATCACTCCGTGAAATTTGACCTAGTCAATTTGTTTGTTTCCATCATACACTCATAAGATAAGTTTGACATATTATCTGAACAGAAAATAAAACGAAAAGCAAATTAGAAAAACATATAAAGATCACATTTGTATCACTAATCAAACAAATGTTTATTGTATTGATTAGCTCCCACTAATTTTAACATATATTATGCCCCCCAAACATAAAATACGAATTTATATTAAATATAAATTTTAGTGGTCCAAGATCCAAGTCTATATTATTGCAGCCCCTGCTTTGGCTGATCACTACAATAATATCACAAGGTAGGCCTCCAAGCCAATTGTAACAACTATTTTGCAATTCTTGGTTTATTAATCTAATTAATATGCATCCATAAACTATTTAGGTCGCTTTGGCGTCACTAAACAATTTAAACAAGTCAACCCCATCACACGATGCCAACCATGCATCTATGAATGAGCCTAGCCCTTGTAGATTTAGAGTAAACACTTTGGCGTAAAACTCGTAGTCGAAAAGGCTAGGAACATCAAACAATTATGATGGACGATGCATTTGTTTCAAAACAAGACTTATATTTTATGGGGAAAAGTGTGATACTAGTTCTGTGAATATAATATCTTATATTAAATTTCAAACAATTACTGGGCGCCGCCTACTCAGACATAGTATAACACGGACTACAAATACTGGGCGCCGCCTACCCAAACATAGTATAACACGGACTACATATACTGGGCGCCGCCTACCCAAACAATAAAACGGTCTCTAACTACTATAGTTAAATAAATAAGCATAAAATCAAATAGCATGCTTATCACATAGGATATCAAATAAAGCTCAACAAATAAAATCAAATTTATTCTCTAATTAAATGTGGATTTAATTATATTAATTCTAAATTAATATAATTATACATATTTAATATTAATTCCAAATTAATATTGTGCTGTGGAGTATATATTATCATTTCCAGATGATAACTATGTCCCAATTTGTTAATCTAATTAACGAAATTAATCCAATCTATATTAATTCTAAATTAATAAATTTGTAATAAATAATTTCAAATCATCATCAAGCACATATATTATTTATTATTCCAAAAAATAATAATATTAACAAATTCTTGCTCATTAATCCATTAATCCAATTAATAAATTTATCATCTAGTCTATATCAATTCCCAACTAATATAAATAGATATTTAATATTAATTCTAAAACAATATTAATAATATATTTAATATTAATCTCAATGATTAACCTTTAAGATTGAATTAATCAAACAATCAATTAATCCTAAAAAACAAATCCAGTCATCGCTGCGCAGAGGAAACCCATTTTGGTTCAAAACCACCTTTTGATTTCAAAATCAAATTAAATCCTTTATAAAATCCGAAACCTGTTTTTGGTTCAAAACCACTTTTGATTTCAAAATCAAATTAAAACCTTTTACTTATCTGTGGCATATGTATTTCGTGTTTCTTCATCATAATTATGGTGAAATTAATCTATTTAGGCATATTTAATATTAAAAGATCAGCTCCCACCGCCCGTTCACAAGATTATACAGATAATACCCAGTTTTTGGTGCCAACAAACCCAGAATCACCAATCCAATGTACAGTCATAATAAATCCATCAAAAACCCCTTGAATCTCCTTCAATAAAATTTATCGCAGTTCGGTTTTCTTTAATTTCCCAAATTGTGGAAATCTGATTCCCATGTTTCAAACAATTTTCGAAACGTTGAAGTTTGAAATCTAATTTCTAATATTTGAAATCTAATTTCAGTTTCTGTCGAAACTGTTAAACCAAGTATAAAAGTTTGATTTCCAAAATCGCCACATATAATCAAATTACAAAACAGATTATGAATCGAGCCCCGGCTCTGATACCACTGTTAGGAATTCTTGTATTCATCTAATGAGCGCAGCGGAAATTGCAGACAAGAATAACAGATGTAGATTCATAATTATATTGTAAGTTGAACACATAATACACAACGGAACTAAATCTTACTTGTTGTGTTGTTTTCTTCTACGATTGTATCCTGCAAGTTGAATCCACTACTATCGAGGTCCACGTGCAATCCAATCCGATGCAGGAACTATCCCGGTACAATTGCTCCGTAGAAGAAAGCTAGAAATTCTCTCTACAAAGCTTTTCGTATTTTCCCTCTAATGTTACGCTATTTTTCCTCTCCCACAATGGAGAATAAATAACCATTATGTAGATGATGAGTCACTAGGGTTCCATTATTGTTGGGTTTATGGACTATTATAATTATAGTCCAACTATAATTATTTAATTCATATTAATCTAATCTAGCTCATATCCTTTTAATATTCATCATAATTTTTATTTTAAGAGAGTTTTACAAATTGTTCCAACGATATTATCAAATTTTAATTAGTAAACGAGTAGACAATTCCAAATATTTACACCAGCTAAAAAAAATTGATACTGGTATATTGGAATAATGAAAAAAAAATTGGAGCGGACATATTAAGGCGATGGTTGAAGAGATCATCAAAGGAATATCAAGGCAACGACGGAAAACAACAGAAGTTGAATATGTTGATTGTAGTATACATTAATTAGTGTAGCTTTAGCACTATAAATAGTTGTGTTAGATTGAAAATGATGAATTACTAGAAACACAAATTCAATTCAAAGACGGCTTCCTTTTTATGTTGTTTTCGCAAAATTCAAATATATATCTTAACGTCAATATTTTAAAAATTGGATTGATAAGTAAATCAATAAAGCTACTCTAACTAGTTTAGGATTCAATCGGTTAAATCATTAGTCCAACCGTTGTATACTGCAAATATTTACCACACCTATCTCTTAAAAATAACAAGTTTTAAAAAGCAGTAAATAAAGTAAAAGAAAAAAAATAGATAGAAAAATTAGTGTTAATGGATTGTAAGATCCATATTATTAGTAATTCATTTAAGTAGTGTATATGGACAGTGTGATCCACAAAATATTAAATTATTTTTTTTAATGGTATAAGTTGTAAATAAAATAAACTATTTGTAGGGGTGAGCAAAAAAACCGGAAACCGAATATCCGAACCGAACCAAACCGAAATTTTGAAATTCGGTTCAGTTTTTTCGGTTTTTCGGCTCGGTTCGGTTTTAAAAATAAAAAAAATTTGGTTTTTTGGTTCGATTCGGTTCGGGCGAAGAAAAAAACTGAAAAACCGAAAAACCGAATTATATATATATTCTATTAATTTAATATATTATATTATATATAATATATATATTCTTTTAATATATTCTACTATATAATATATATTATATGTATTATTAATTTTATATTATATATAAATATTCTATTAGTATATATAAAATAAAATAAAATACACATATATAAATATATATTTATATTATATTTATTTTTTTCAGGTTTTTCGGTTTTGTTCGGGTTTTTCGGTTTTTTAAGTTCGATTTTTAGTTTTTCGGTTTCGGTTTTTCGGGTTCGGTTCGGTTTGGATTTTGAACTAAATTCGGTTTTTCAGTTTTGGTTCGGTTTTGGCAAAAAAACGAACCGAAACCCGAATGCACACCCCTATGTGTTTGATAATATTTGTTTAAAAGCTTCTTAAATATAATTGTATAATTTTAAGTGGCCGACCAACATGTAAATATACTTATTATTTTTAAGGGACGAAATATGTAAAATATATAAAATTTAATGAATGATAAAATAATAAATATCATAAAAATATTAAATCATAGAGTATATAATTAATTTTATATTCAAATATAAACAATTAAAATTTAATGAATGATAAAATTTAATTAATTTGTATTAAAAAATATAATTAAATATACTATACATTATTTGTTAGGGGAAATACAGAACTTTGTACTTATATATAAATATTGATGAAAAATAAATATTAATTCAAATAAGTTTATCTGATCAAATATCAAGTCATAATGTATTATCTATATTCTACAATAGAATTCTATTATTATCGCAAATATATATAATAAAACACGAAATATTGATTAATATATATAAAAATAGTACTAGTATATAAAATTTTTAATGTATATATATTAATTATATACTATGAAAATATTAATATTTAGTAAATTACAAACTATAATTAATGATAACTCAAATAAATTTAAGTCCCTCCGTCCCTTAAATTTTGTCACACTTTGAACGACCACGGGTTTTAAGAAATATAATTGAAAGTGAGTCGAAAAAGTTAGTGGAGAGCGAGTCCTACTTTTATATATTAGTTTTATAATAAAGTGTGAGTTGGATTGAATAAGTGGAATATGAGGTCCACTACCAAAAATAGTAAAAAGTAAAATTTAACAAGTTTTGTGGGATAATAATTATTAGTTATAACTATATTTTATAAATAATAACAAAATTTCATAACTGATAAAAAATATTTATAATTAAATATGCATACTAACAATTACTTATAAAAATATAAAATTAAACACAAATGATTAGTTTGTATGGGTAAAAAATTTCAAGTTTAATGTATAAGAGTAGTTGATGTTTATCATTTTCATAAAAATTGGATGTGATGGAATAGTAGAGTTGTTGATTACTTGACCAGAGATCCTCTGTTCATCCCCCACTAACCACAAATTTTGAAATAAAACATTTTAAAAATAAAAATCGGTTTTTTTCCTGGTCCAGTGGTCTAATACCCCATCCGTCCCATAAAAATAGAAACTTTGAGTAGACACGAGTTTTAATGAAAAATTGTGAAAGTATGAGAGGGATAGAAAGAAAAATTGATTGAAGTGTTAATAATGGAGAATGAGGTCCATTTCACTAGACTGACAAACTTGATAAAATGAAAGTGGACTAATTTTGTGAGATTGGCCAAAATGGAAAAAAAAACTATTGTTTGGGAATGGAGGGAGTATATTAACTGATATAAGGGGTGAACCTGATCTAACTGCATCTCGGTTCGTAGTCGGATCGGTCGAACTGACCAATCTAGTCTAATTTTTAAAACGTTGTTTGATATCGATATAACGGTCCTTAGCTTTTTAATTTGTTTTGGAACCAATTACATATCCAAAATCAATAAACAAAAAAAAATTCCTAAATTCTAAGTCAGCCAAATAATCTAGCAAAATCAAACATTCTTTTATTTTCTAAATTGAATTCATTTATAAAACAACTAAAAATATAACTTTTGCAAAAAAAAAGAGTAAATATTTCTATGATATTCAATGGTAGGCGTGGGTCGGTACGGTACCGTACCAAGAACGTCATACCGCATACCGTACCGCAAAAAGTGGTATGACAAAATATCATATCGATACCATACCGATTTTTTGGTATACCACAATGCAAAAAACCAAAAATTCGGTATGACTAATTTTTGATACCATTACCTTACCGTTATTGCGTACTTTAATACCATTATGCAAAAAAAAATATTTAAAAGTAGAATTTTCGGAGATTTTTTATTTTTTAAAAAATATAAATCTCAAACTCTATAGATATACATCATTCGACACTTTTAACTTATTTATTCATTCTACACATTTATCTTTTATCTTTCTACAAACTATGAATTCGGCGCCTGATGAAAATGCTCTTCTTGATCGGGCCCTGAATTTGATTATAAATGCACTTACTGAAATTTCTTAATAAATTGGGAACATGACATCTTGTAGCACTCATCAGAGCCATACATTCAACCCGGCTCTGGATAGCATTTCTGAGTCTCCCCATGAGATCCACATGAGTATGACCATCTAACAATACTCTAAAGTGCAAGCTAAGGATACGTCAAAGATGATTGAGGAGGAGCTCCGAGGGCACAACCTCATTTCGCACGCACTCATGAAGATCGAAAAATATAACTTATATATTATTTCATTTTCTATCAGGCCATAATTTTATTTTATTATCAATGAAGTCGTTTCTTGTAATATATTGTGTACTTGTATTTCAATTTTTAAGTTTAATAGTGAATATTAAAAATTAATATTCTGAGGCATGGACAGAGAGTGTCACTATGGGAGTTGTGACATAGTGCAAACAAAAAAAGGGAATAATGACGTAGAGGAGAATCTTGGTGTGGCAGGAGACCTCCAATCGTGAATGCCCTAAGGTGTTTAGATTGGGGCATGCACATGAATAGGGCTGACAATTTTTGACACGACACAATAATCCGACTCGAATCCGCACGAAATTAATGAGTTTGGGTTTACCCTTATTGGGTTCGTATCTTTATCGGTTATCTCATTAAGAACCTGATAATTTCGGACTGTGTTGGGATTGGATGCGGATTACCCATTAAGAAATAATATTAGTTATTTTTTAAAAAAATGTATCTTTACTTTAATTCTTTAATTTCTTGTAAATAAATCGTGTAAACCGGATTTTTATAGTATAATATTAAGTTTAATGTGTAATAACAAGTTCTAATCGTGTAAAATAAGTTTTGGGTCGTTATCTTATCGTGTTAACTGTTAACCCATATTATATCGTTTCGGTAACGGGTTCGTATCAGGTAGGGTCATATTCAGGTTTAAAGGTAGCAAGTCAGATTTGTGTTCGGGTTGATAATTTTCTTAACCGGCCCAATTCAAGTTTAACCTTGTTGGATTAGTTCATTTTCAAGTTAACCCGATATCAATTTGCTATCCCTACACGTGAACACACAAAAAGTTCGTTAAACAAATCAGTGATACGTCTTCTTTCACACACAGGTCCACCAGTCATGCTGTCATCTCTGCATAAAGTATGCGTTGTGTGTGTTTTTTAATGCTCGTATATACACATACACGGTCTTCTCTTCTGTATGTATGCGTGGAGTGGAGTGGAGTGGACCAAAAAGTAAATGGGCACGCAGTTAATACTATTATTAACAACTAAAAATGTATATTTGTTTATTGTTAGTATCTTTATTTTTGTTGTTTGTGGTAATTTAAAGATTAGTTTACGGGAAAAGAAGTGTAGAGTGATTAGAGTAATCACAATGGCCACTGCACTGCACATGTTTGTTTACTGTCGGTTGAAGCATTGTCAAACTAATGCACACCACGAATCTTCTTTTTTCTGTTTAATCATATTTTATGTTAACATTTCGAGATCTACTGTTACATTAATTCAGTAAAGTAGAAATGATGAAGATAATTTTATTGTAAGACAATTTAGTTACATTCCGGATTTTATAATTACAATATGTCTCTCAAGTAAATTTTTACTTCCACTTTTTTATCAGCAAAACTATAAAATTATGCATTAATAATCACTAACACAAATTAATCCATTTAGGCCCATAACTGAGAGAGTATAAGTACAAAGATAAATCAAATTGGGATTGGACTTTTTTATGGCGTGTAAAATTCACATTTTGTAATGAGTGTTGGTTGGCTAATAGTAATTCCTCAGTGTCAAAAACACAAAATCATTACAAGTACCAAACAACAAAATATATAGAGTAGAAGGATCACCATTGCAAATATAGAAAACAGAAGGACATAATTGCAAAGAATCTAATATTATATTCCCTCAGTCAGCCACCACTGAGAAAGCAAGCAAATCGGACGTGTAGCAGAAGCGCAAGTATTTAATTTTCACAACCTCGTCCACCACCACCACCACCACCACCACCATTCCCATTTCCCCAAATTTTCGATACTCCTTTGTTCTTATACCCTATAAACATTCACAATCTATATTCTACATGGTTTTTTCCAAGAAACCCTTGCAATAAATCGCGAAAACACAAGCACAATTGCTCTTGCTTGCAAAACTCCGATCAAATATGGCTGCATTTTCATCTTCCAGGTACTTATTGGTATTCTTATTGCTCAATCTTCACGTCAAAGGTATGGATGCCGACCCCAATTTAACCTTTCATTTCAAGAATTTTGGTAAAGCCTCCAACTTTGAGTCACAGCTTGCCCTGTTTGGGGATGCTATGGTTGGTGGAGACAACATTTCTATTCAAATTGGGGTTTCTACTACTGGGAGGTTTGTCTGCAAGAAGCCCCTTAATCTTGTTCATGAAAAATCAAGGCAATTGGTGTCTTTTTCGAATTACTTTGCATTTTCCATGTCTGGGGTGAATGGAGATGGTTTGGCTTTTGTGATGCTCCCTTCTCAATTTCCAATGAATGTTTTTGATGGTGGAGAGATGGGATTTTTAAAAGAGAGGAAGATGAAGTTTCTTGCAGTTGAATTTGATACATTTAAGAATGAAAAGCATGGAGATGTGAATGATAACCATGTTGGGATAGATGTTGGTAGTCCTGTCTCTGTTAAAGTGAGCAATGTTTCATCATTCAATTTGGTGTTAAATGGTGGAGAAATGTTGCAAGCTTGGATTGATTATGAAGCAAGTAGTAAAAGATTTGAGGTTAGGTTGAACAAATTTGGTTTGAGTAGGCCGCTTGATCCATTGCTCACTTACTCCATCGATCTTTCCAAAATGTGGGGAGATGAAAATGTTGTTGTGGGATTTAGCTCTTCGAGGGCAAACTCGTCTCAGAGAAACAACATCCACTCATGGAGTATTGAGTCAAGAATCATGCCACGATGGATGCATTCTGAGCCCTTGGATCCACAGCAGTCTGTGGGTAAGGAAGAAGAGAGGAAAGTTAACAGGAGAAGCGACTGCACAATGAGAATTGTTTCTGCATTGGCGTTTGGCACCGGATGTGGAGCTTTAGGGGCAATGCTCGTGTTGATCTTGTGGACTGTGTTGGGAGATATGCGCCCCATTGTACCAGAGGAGTTGGTCGCGCAATCTAAGGAGTCGGAGTGCAAGAAGTTTGGTGTTTCTGTAGATAAAACCGTCGAAAATGGTAAGGTTTTAGGTGCTTGATTTGCAGAGTAGAGAAATATGGGTGTTTTGTGATTGTAAATCCTCTGTTTTTAGTATCTTAGTTGCCATGGTGCTGTAATTTAGTGATCAGTCATTTAACATAGTTTTGATAGTATATTAGTGTATGTTGTGATCATTGAAATACAGCTTCATTTGGGGAATTGTTGATCATAATATTTCACGGTTGCTAATGCCTCCATTCAACTAAGTTGAGGCAAAACCATTGTGGGCATGAAGATTAAGAAATTGTATTGAAAAATAAGAGAGATGAATAAAGTGGGAACGATAAAGTGAGAGTAAGTACGTGATGGAAAGTAAGAGTAATTGGATGTTTTGTATTTTGTCAAAAAAGAAATGAATTAATTTAACTGGGACATCCCAAAAAGAAATACAACTCAACTTAACTAGGACGGTGATAAGGCTCATTTCATGCATCGGTTTAAGGGTGAAATACATGCTACTTGATCGGTTTATCGAGCAAAACAAGTGTTAAATGTGCAGAAATACCACTTAACCAAGGCAGCAAGGCTGAACTGATCAAGCATGTACAAAAGGCAATAAAAGGCCAAGAATTGGGGGAGTTGATCAAGGGGGAGCGATCAAGCAGTTAGGTGGGGACCACTGGCTTCTAGAAGAAGAACACATGAGGAAATGAGCTGGATATAGCGCACCATTCTGTTATCAAGGACGACGTTCTAGAACGGGACACGTGCTGGAATATGAGACGCAAGGACGGAGCTGAGTCACGAATCTGTTACCAAAAAGCATCGTCATTCTAGAAGAACAGCACGTAGCAATCAATGAGTCGCTCACTCTCAGAATGAGCGAATATTCCACGTCAAGATCGTTATCCAGCTGGTGGCCGAATCGAGCTTATAAATAGAGGGTGTGCCACCACAAGAAGGCATCCGAGACTTTACTTTCCGTCTAGTTTAGCTTAGCTTAGTTATTTAGCGTAGTTCAGCTCTCTAGCTTAGTTTAGTTCAGCTCTCTAGCTTAGTTTAGTTCAGTTCTCTAGCTTAGATAGATAGCTTAGTTTAAAGGGCGACCGAAAGGGGGCGCTGCAGAATACTCATTTCTGTTAGTGTTATCTTAAGTTTCCCGCTGAGATTTTTCTCAGTTTTTACCGCTTTCTTAGATTCCAAGTGTTAGCTTAGTTTAAATTTCACGTTGTACTCAGCTTTTAGTTTAATCAAAGTTATTTTCTCTTTTAATCCGCGCATTTACTTTTCTGTTATTACCTGCAATTCACTTGATCTAGTAGTTAAATTTCCATTGATCAAGCTAGCTAGTTTAATTCTGTCTAGGTGAAAACCAGTAGTTAAAAACTCCAAGTTAAAGCGTGGCAGCAGCCAACCCCCCTGTTCACTACTCACACACTCGACACACCAACTTCTCTGTGGGATCGACCCCGAACTTGCCGCTTTACTGTTAAAGTTGTGCGAAATTGGGAGTTATAAATTACTTTGGCAAGGCGGAAAGGGCGAGAGCTAGATTACATTGATTAAGTGGCAACGACATTTGCTAACTGATCCAATCGGTTCGGTTTTCATTCCATATAACTTGATCCGCATTCTATTCGTGTTTTCGACCTCTTTCCAAGTCCTTCCAGACGGTCGAAGGTAGTACTATATTCCATTTATTCTTAGTAGTTGATGTCTTCGAGCATTTAAAGCTTTTGATATCCCTCTTATGGGGTCACGGTGGTGTATACAACTAGGGATGTCAATTGGGCTAACCCGTTCGGGTTCGGGCCAACCCACTCAGATTGCCAGACTATTTGGGTGAGGGCTATTCGGGTTGTGGACTTTTTGAGTCACAAAATTTCAACCCTAACCCATCGGGCTATGCGGGCCTATAAACATTCTAAAATAATCTATGGTAATAGAAATTTTCCTATATGAAATGATTTTAAATTTTAGATATTTTTTTCTTCTTAGTTTTAGAATCATATAAAATCTTCAAATTTTCATAGTTTTCTTCAATAATAGTTAGAGAGAAACATTCAGTCTCGATCAACTACAACATAAACAAAGATGAGTAAAAATTAAATCAATCAATTTGAATTAAAGCTTGTGTTAATTCTTTATGAAAATTAAAAATCATATCATACATGAATCATTATTAAAATAATAAATATATTGAGATTTTGATGGGTTATTTCTTAATTTTGTCTTGATTGGCTTTTGTGATGGTAAGACAGTAGTGCCAGATGATGAGACGATGAAATAATAAGTCGAGGTGGAACTTGAGGTTAATACTATGGGATTGAGTGGAAAACTGTAAAATGAGGATTGAAGAAGACTAATGATTGTGCCACATGAAATTCAAAAATATAACACTCAAACATAATATTTTTTAATTAAAAGTTGCAACCCGTCGGGCTACCCCGCAATTCGTTCGGGTCTACCCGTCTAACCCGCCAACCCTAACAGGCTAACCCGTATAGCCCTTTTTGTATTCGGATTATAAAGTTACAGGCTATTCGGGCGGACCCATGAGTGTCGGGTTGGATTGACATCTGTATATACAACTATATGTTTGAATTACCATTTGTATTCATAATTTATTAAGCTTAAAAGATTACGTGGAATTTAAATTTATATATTAAATAAAAATAAATATGAAGTAAGTTACTCTAATTTCAAAATAATTCAAAAGTTTAGCAATCCATTTTGATACAATAACTTTAGTTCAGTAATTTTATACTCCCCCTTCCCTAAAAAATCGATAATATTTGAAATGACTTTTCAATGCACAATTGATAAGTAAGAGTGATACATAGAAAAAGTAATTGGAATATTATTAGTGGAGAATGAGATTCACCGAATTTTTTTTCTTTAAATAGAATTGATCTGTTTTTAAAAAATATCTCAAAATGATAAATGTGGTCTATTTTTAAGGAAATAAAATTAATCTAAAATTTAAGGAAATGAAATTAATCTAAAAAAAGGAAATGTGTATTATATAAGTAGCTGAGCCCAACCCTAATTAATTGCAAGGCCTGATATCAGAAAGCCTACTCATACAACCCAATGGGCTGGATCAACATTATCCGACATGCAACGTCGTCGTTTAAAGCCTTTCTAGGGTTTCCCCATTGCGTCCACGCCACTTAAACCCCTATATCACACCTCTCTGAAATACACCAGTTCATCATCGTCGCATTTCAATATAGGAATTCACCCACATTCCTGTTCAATAGAGTTTTGTGGTTCGCGATTCCTCTCTTATTATCGTTTTATTTCTCCATTTTCATAACTAATTTACAATTTTTTAACAAGGATCGATGATGTATTAGTTTAAAACTGCGTTATCTATCTGATATTTCCAATTCGGAATTGAAGATACTTTTCTAGCTCCTGAGATCCTTTCTTTTTCTATTTTTTTCCTTCATATTTACGGATTTTTTCAGTGTTGAAGATAAGCATCTGAGATGAGAAAACATTAATGTCATCCTTGCACTTTGATTCATAAATGAAGAAAATCAATGGGGAAAGTATACTATGAGAAGCTTATAACTTTTCATTCCTTCCTTCCATAATTTTTATCCCTTTTTACTTTGTTAATATAAAATCACTGCTTTATTCCCAATTATTAATTATTTGGTTTATCGTTTTTACAAAATCCATTGCTTTTCTCTTTAATTTTCTAAATTTTTATTGATCTTCACAAATTTATCCTGTTTTGATTGATGCCTTATTTTTGGATCAGTGATGCTGTATATTACTGCGTTATCTATCTGTAATGAACTCTTTTTTTTGAAGATAACTTGTTATCATGAGATCCAATAACTAGAATTATTTTAAGATCACTTGGTTTCAAATTGTTCATGTACACTTTTATTTTTCATATGTACATAATTTTATTCAATCCAAGGTCATTTTATCTTTAATATAGCATATGTCAATATTGTCAACATATTGGAAGTAACAATAGAAATGAAACAATAGTAGTAGTATTGTTTTGGTTAAGGGTCCATTTGGTACACGAAATTAGAATTGAATTGGAATTGGAATTCTATGGAATTGAATTGAAAGGAATAGAATTGGATGTAATTTAATAAATATTTGGAATTCCACTCCTTTTGATATGGAATTCAAATTGTGGAATTGGAGGATTTGGAATTGTAATTCAATTCCAAATCTAAAAAATTTTATGATACCAAACACTAGATTTGAAATTGAAGGTTCCAATTCCACACCTCCAATTCCATATACCAAACACAACCTAATATTCCCTGCATTTTTTGTCAAACGTTTTTTTGCCGTTGATCTTACCGTGAAATCGTAAATTAATAAATGCATTATGATTGTATATATCATTTGTTGTGAACATTTGAATATCAAGTATTCAAATTTATTAGTGGTTATCCTTATGACTGCCAATAGCCAAATTTCAATCATTCACATAATTACTAGTATTTAACTAGAGAAGTCTCCGTTGATCAAATATTTACCGTTATTGTCAAATAAATATATAATCAAAACCAATAACCTATCTAGAATATTTTACTCCCTTTGTCGTATAAAATATGGACATATGATATGGCATGGGAATTAAGACAAAATAGATAAAGTAAGAGAGAAAAGATGAGTAGTTAAAGTAGTGTTAATGTATTATTAGTATTTGAATGGAATGCAGGACGCCAAGAAAGGTTTCTTACCTTTCAGACATGGCATCCATCTATCTCAAGAGATGTGCCCCAAAACACCGTCTGAGATACAAGTTATGAGAAGGATTCCATATGCTTCGGCAGTTGGAAGTCTCATGTATGCTATGCTTTGTACGAGACCTGATATTTGCTTTGCTGTTGGCATGGTAGCAAGATATTAGTCGAATCCAGGACAAGGACATTGGACTGCCGTAAAGAACATACTCAAGTACCTTAAACGGACTAAGGACTATGTTCTATTTTACAATGCAGCCGAGCTCTGTCCTTTAGGATATACTGACTCAGACTTTCAGGCTGATCAGGACTCGAGAAAATCTACTTCAGGATATGTGTTCACCTTAGGAGGTGGAGCCGTAATTTGGAAGAGTGTGAAACAGAAATTCATCGCGGACTCGACCATGGAAGCCGAGTATGTAGCCGCTTCCGAGGCTGCAAAAGAGGGAGTATGGCTCAAAAACTTCCTTATGGACTTAGGTGTGGTTTCGAATCTGCCCAAGAGCATCACCGTTTATTGTGACAACTCTGGCGCTGTGGCAAACTCGAAAGAACCAAGAACTCACAAAGCGAGCAAACACATAGAGCGGAAGTAACATATCATTAGAGATATAGTGCAGAGAGGAAACATACAAGTGGTCAAGATTGCGTCAGAGAACAACCTGGCAGGTCCTTTTACAAAGGCATTTGTCACGACCGCCCTTTAGGGTTAATAAATACGGGCGATCGTGATTAAAAGAATTTAATAAACAGACGAAAAAGATTAGGATTTCAACACAAGTTGGACCAACTACTAATATCCAATTAAATAACCAAGAGTTTAATATTATCCAACAAGAAAATCGGAAAATCCATTATCCTAACAATTAAAGCTGTCGCCCCAAATAAAACATGAATAAATGAAAAGTCACAGCGGAAACGACCAAGAGAAAGAGTGGCACGGACACAACGACACTCAAGGTTCAGAGATAATAATAATATCTTAAATTCACTTGCTCAACACCACCACGTCCTCGTCGCCGCTCAACCTGCACATAAGGAAAACACATGCAGGGCTGAGTATTATAAGAATACTCAGTGGCTCATGCCAAAAACATTTTCAATAAAGAGTAATTTATCATGCCATTCACAAGTAACCATCGGGGTTTAGCTTTAGAAAGGCCCGAGGCACTCAAAATCATTTCTCATAGTAAAAGTCGACTGATCAGTCATTTTCCCATAGACGTTAGCCATATCTGCCAATACATGACTTGGAATGTGGCCACAAACCAAGCCACTAGACCGGCCAGCCCGTACGCTAGCACACGATCTACCATAGGTGTACACTAGTCCAAGTAGGGTTTGCGGCCCTACGAGGACCCGAATTCGGTTTATATAACAATGGCGTATAGCCATATCAGATAGGCACGTTAAAACACAAATCACGGCATGATAAATACAGTTTCATTTCCATCGATAAAATAATTAGGACGTTGTCCTTATTTAAAAGAAAGCCCACCTCGACTGCTTAAATCACAAGCACTTTCTTCCCCTTGGTATCACGGTTCACTTGCGATGATTCACCTTTTACATTTAGATAATACATAAATCAAAACACTTTTCCAATAAATAAATAAAAATGCATGCATCCTAATTAAAGCTATTTATCTCGGTTTTCGATTATTCGGCAGCCGCTTGCGCCCATAATTCCTCCGTTGGCTCCTCGTATTTTTCTCAACAATATCGAATTAACTTCCCAAAGTTTATTTAAGCGCATAACTTGAATTATCACAACTATTTCTCTTTGTTAAGAAAATTATGTATATATTCCGGGCTTGAGATAAATTATTCATACTTCATAATTAATTCGGGATTTAATTAAATAATTTCGTCATGATTAATTATCGGCCCAAAGATTTATTTAAAAGCCCCAAAGCTTAATTATTTCTCCACCTTATATCTCCAATTAAAATCTTAAAGCCCAAACAATTAAATGGAGTCCATACTTAAATAAATCCTCCAATTTAATTTATTAGGCCCCATTTCTTTAAAAACAACAGGCCCAAATTTAACTCCCACCATCTCCATACCCCTCTCTCTCTCTATCTCTCTCTCTTCGACCAAGTTGGGGATTTCCCAGAATCCCGTCGGCTTCTCCATTTCCTTCAGCCACCGCCGCCGTTCCTCCGTCGCTCCGGAGTGGAGGAACATTGCCGTTGCGGTCCAGATCGGTCATCATCGCTGTCGGAGTGGAGGAGCTCTGCCGTTGCGGTCCAGATCGGTCGTCGTCGGCTGCTGCCCGTCGGTCAGCCGGTTTGCCGCCGTCGCTGCCGGGAGCCGCGACGCCGCTGCTGCTCGTCGCTGCACAGAGCAGCCGGCTGCTGCTGCCGCGGCGGCGCTGCTGCCTCTCCGTCAGGAAGAGGCTGCCGCTGACTCCGATTCGTCACCCGCATCCACCGCCGTCGCTCGGCAGTGTCCGTCGGTCAGCCTCCAATTAACTCCGATTCCGCCCCGGACAGCTTCGCCACCAACCCCAAAGATGCGTTCTTTACCCCATTTTTATGTTAATTCATATTTTCCGGTTAATTGCCGTAGGATGTCGGTTGTATTGTTCGGTTCTTGAGGAATATTGATTACGTTAGATGAGGTTGATGTATGAATATACTATGCTTACGAACTGTAATTGATCGGTTGAAAAAGAGTATACCTTGAATGGATTTTGGGAAAACAACCGATAACTCCCTCCTTGAGTTGGGTTCTCGATTTCTACTGAAAGGAGATTAGATGAGTTGGTTTGAATCATGAAAAAAAAATAGAGAGAAATTTTTGAGATTACCTTGAAAGAATGAAACTTGCTTTTTCTTGATTGCAGAGAACGATAGAAGTGAAAAAGGAATAAATTGATTTGAAGATTTAATATTGAGGGAGGGTGGTTTGGATGTGAGAGAGATTTAGGGGTGAGGGGGAAGGAAACGGTTTAATCGTGGTTGAGTGGATAAAATTTCGAATTCTCCCTTTTTAAAAAAAATTATTTTGGATAAATTTGGATTTGTTTGGTATTTATTTGCATATCACGGAGGAGGAATATCTCATCACGGAGGAGGAAAATCTCTGTGAATCTTTAATTAAATTAAATTATCGACTTGGTGACCAAGTCAACAGAAAGAAGATTTAATAGCTTAGTTTGATTCACGGTCCTTTGTATTTTAATTAAATTATGCAGTCCTCAATTTATTTATCACGGACTGGATTTTTATATTATTTATTTAATTTATCCGATTCAATTCGCGGATTGAGTCCAATATATTTATTCCTTACGGAAAGGAATTATTTAAAATCCGCATTGTGATTTACTTCACAATTTCTAGCTCTAATAATAAATTATCAATTATTCACAAACATTAAATTTTACCCACGTCAATTTTTCAAAGCAGCCACGTCACGTATTCCACAAAGTTGACCAAGTCAAAAATTCCAATTCAAAAATTAGGTCACGTAGAGTATCCAACAACAATTCCACTCGATACTCGCAACATTAAAAGCATTAAATGTAAGTACTTTAGGGTTCGAAAATTAGGGTTCAGAAAAACGGGGCGTTACATCCTACCAACCTTAACAGAAATTTCGTCCCGAAATTTGTTACCCTCAAGTAAAGAGTTCTGGGTACAATTCCATCATTTTATCCTCATTCTCCCCCACGTGGCTTCTTCATGCCCATGATTTTCCCAAAGTACTTTCACACAAGCAACAGTTTATTTCTCACATTCTGGATCTTTCGGTCCAAAATAGATTGGGGTCTCTCCTTGTAGCTCAAGTCTGGATTCAACGCGACTTCTTCGAAATGTATCACTTGTTTTGGGTCGAACACGTATTTCCGTAAGTGTGACACATGGAAAATGTTGTGCACATTTCCAAGGCTTGGTGGCAGCGCCAATCGATATGCGACGGGGCCCACTCCTTCAAGAATTTCGTAAGGTCCAA
This sequence comes from Salvia splendens, assembly GCF_004379255.2. NCBI lineage: Eukaryota > Viridiplantae > Streptophyta > Magnoliopsida > Lamiales > Lamiaceae > Salvia > Salvia splendens. The sequence goes on from NC_056034.1 coordinate 27,817,343, forward strand.
TAAATAGCGGCTTCAATTTGACCTTGATGCCAAAGCGTGTTATCCCTTTTGACGGGGAGACTTTCAGGAAAACTTTGTCGTGAGCTTGGAATTGTAAGTCAGTTCGTCAGACATCCGCGTATGATTTATGTCTGTCCTGAGCTTCTTTTATCCATTCACGAATTGCAACGATTCCCACCATTTCTTCAACTGCATCGTGTCCAAGTATTTTTCTCTTGCCAACTTCGTCCCAGTAGAGCGGCGATCTACACTTTCTTCCGTATAGTGCCTCATACAGCGCCATATTTATCGCTGCCTGAAAATTGTTGTTGTAGGAAAACTCAATCAGTGGTAGTCTTGCCTCCCAACTTCCTCCTAGGTCGAGTACCACGACTCCCAACATATCCTCGAGAGTTTGGATTGTTCTTTCGGATTGTCCATCGGTTTGCGGGTGAAACGCTGTACTGAAATTCAATTTGGTTCCAAGCTCCTTCTGTAGACTTACCCAAAATCTTGAGGTGAATTTCGGGTCACGGTCGGACGTGATAGTCACTGGGACTCCATGCAATCGAACTATCTCCCTTATGTAGATTTGAGCCAGTTTGTTGGACCCATAGCTTATGAGAATCGGTATGAAATGCGCACTCTTGGTAAGTCGATCTATAATTACCCAAATGGCGGTGTTCCCTCTCAGAGTCCTTGGCAAACCTGTCACGAAATCCATGGCTATGTGCTCCCATTTCCACTCAGGAATTTCTAGTGGTTGTAACTTCCCATACGGTCGTTGATGTAGAATCTTCACTTGCTGGCAGACTAAACATCTCTCGACGAATGACGCTATATCCCTCTTCATACCATTCCACCAAAATGACATCTTCAGATCTTGATACATTTTCATACTTCCTGGGTGAGCGGTATAAGGAGTCTCATGGGCTTCACTCATAACCTCGTTTTTTTTAGCCCCTCGTTATCCGGCATGCATAATCTTCCTTCGAAAGTAAGGGCATGGTCATCTTCTTTGCTAAAATTCTCAGATTCGCCGGTTCGCACTCAAACACGAATTTCTTCCAATTTCGCATCCATCCGTTGTGCTTCAATGGTTCTCGACCTTTGATCAGGTTCAACAGCTAAAGTGGCGACTCGCGCTTCTACTGTTTCAGGTGTTCTCACCACTTCCAAACACATCTTACTAAATTCGCGAATCAGGCTTTGTCTTTGGTGATAAAAGTAGCCAATTAGAAATGGTCCTTCCGGCTCAAAGATTTGCTTTGTCGGGGTTGTAGTTGATGCCATAATCGTAGTCTTTCACCAACTCGAGCCATCTTCATTCCCGCATGTTCAAATCTTTCTGCTCGAAGAAATACTTCAGGCTTTTGTGGTCCGTAAAGATCTCACATCGAACTCCGTGGAGGTGATGTCTCCAAATCTTTAAGGCGTGTACTACCGCTGCTAACTCCAATTCGTGGGTTGGATAGTCCAACTCGTGTGGCCTCAATTGTCGTGATGCATAAGCAATCACTTTGTTGTTCTGCATCAACACACATCCAAGTCCCACATTCGAAGTGTCAGTGTATACCACGTAGTTCACTCCAGGTTCTAGCATAGCTAGAATCAGTGCACTAGTTAGCTTTTCCTTACAATCGAAAACTTACCTCACACTCTGGGGTCCAATTAACTTCTACCCCCTTCTTGAGTTGTTGAGTCATTGGCCTTGCTATCTTAAAAATCCCTCGATGAATCTCCGATAATATTCCGCCAGTCCTAGGAAACTCCGAATTTCGTTAGGTGTGTGAAAAGGGACCAGGGGTGCGTAGGTGTCGTTCAAGCAAGGATATATCCTACTGGTCAGGATAGAGATCCTAACTAAGCCTAGACCCTGGTTTCAAAGATTCCTCAACCCACTCCTACTGATCAGTATAGTGGTGATAAGGGTCGAATCCCACAGAGATGGTGCGTTTAAACTACCGCGGTGATAATTGGAAAGGTTGGTTAGCTACCACGCTTGGGTTGAGTCTCTACCTAGGCAAGAACTTAAAGGTGGTGTTTTACTGGTCAGACGGTATGAAAGACATCTGGAATGTAACTGTGTACGTGAAATGGGGAGACATTTTTGTAACAGAAAATATTTGAAAAGTACTGGGTTTCTATTTGGGCCAATCGGAATATCAGAAGGAAGTGGTAGTTGTGGTGACTAGGCTGACAGATCTGCAGGGTACGTAAAATCATGCACTCTTACTAACACATTTTCTAAAACTCCATCAGGACTTATGCACGACCTATCAGCCAGTTGGATCAACACCCTAGTATTTGACAGCCTCACTCCTTTCAACCGGTTATAGATAGACAATGGCATGACATTTATAGATGCCCCCAAATCACACATTGCATGTTCGACCTTCACATCTCCTACAGTTATGGGTAGGGTGAACATACCTGGGTCAGCTTTCTTGGGTGGTAACTTCTCTTGCACTATTGCTGACGCTATCCCTTCCACCATAATCTTGCCATCCTTCTGGGCTCTCCCGGCTATGAAGTCCTTTATGAATTTCCCGAGAGGGGGTAGCTGCACGGCTTGGAGGAATGGTATGGTGACATCCAACTTCCCAAAAATGACAAGTAGTCAACCGGGTTCTCTTTCTTCCTCTTTGTAATAAATCGGAATGGGAATGGTTTCTCCCCTTTTTTCTCCTCTACTGGTCCCTCAGCAACCTTCTTGGAGTCTTTCTTGGGTAGTTCCTGGGTCTGGGCCTCCATTCTGGGCTCTTCCTCTTGAGGAGGTTCCTTCCTGGTCAGTAGGGTGTCGGGTTCACCTCTTACACTTGGTGTATCATCCAAGAAGAATGGATCCTGCATCCGAGGCATAGGTCTCCCTAATTCTTCCGCTGAAATGGTATCGCCTCCTATCTTCGTTCCATTGGATCCTCCACTAGGTCGTTTCGGTTGAGGCGCATCATAAGTAGTTCCTGACCTCAACGTAACCTTACTCACATTTGCCTTTTCGGGCATTTGGACTGTAGATGGGAGTTTCCCCGCATTTCCCTTCAAATCACCCGCCGAACTGGCCAGTTGAGCTAACTGCCTATTCATCATATCCATGTTCGCCTTATGTTCCTTCTAGGCATTTTGCATCCCCTGCACGACCTCATTATGGGATTGCAATTCTCCTTTGATGCTCTGTTGTGATGCTAGCATTTCACCCATCATGTCGTCAACGGATCTCCTTGGCCTGTTCGAATTTTGGAAATGACTCGGCCCTTGGTGTTGATAGTTATGGGAGTTTTGCTGGCCTTGATTAGGCGGGTATTGGTTATACTGGGCAGGAGGGGTGTACTGATCTTGAGGATATTGATTCTGGTGTTGGCATTGGAATTGATTTTGGTTCTGATGGTGTTGGGGTCCTGGGTTTGGCTGATTTTGGAAATTTTGGAAGTTTCTCTGGTGGGGCGGCACATAGACAGGGTTCGGGTTCTGGTTTTGTGGGTTTTGGTTTTGGGATTGTTGGTTTCTTCCTGACCAGTTGGGCTGGTAGTCTGGGTTTGCTGGTCCACGGTTAGGGTTTTGGTTCGGATGGGGGTTATACTGGTTCTGACCTTGGTTCTGATTTTGGCTTCCGTCACCCCATCGGAAGTTTGGATGATCCCTCCATGGTGCATCCCGTTGTCTACCTTGAATCCAATGCCCACTAGAATTGAAGTACCCCGCAGCATTAACTTGCTCCATATTCCCGAAGTCATTAGGCTGATCATAGTTCGGTCCTTGATTTCCCTGCTCTGCACCCTTGTAATTCCCAGCTGGGGGAGGTGGTGGAGTGCTATTCTCGATCGCACTCAGAAGTGACTTCTTCAGCTCATCCATTTTCAAATCCATTTTCTGCTCCAGCTTATTTTCCTGATCAGTAGACGAGGCAACAGCAGCCCGCTCTCGGTTGTATCCTTCCCTTGAATGGTCATACTCTTTCTTTGCATTCAGTAGCTTCCTTAGGACTCTCTTCGCTTCGCTGACCCGTAATTGCGTGAAGCTTCCTCCTGACGATGAATTTGCCAGGTCCTTGGTTACCGCGTTCATACCTTCGTAGAAAGTATGATGTACTTCAATGTCCGCCATGCGATGGTTGGGACATGATTCCAAAAGACCCATGTATCTTGCCCAATAATCACTCAAGGGTTCATCATACCCTTGCTTCACATTAGTTATTTCCCTCTTCAGCGCGCTTGTCTTGGATGACGGAAAAAACTCGCCCAGGAATGCTGACTTGAAATCGGCCCAAGTCTCAATAGAGTTGGGGGGCAGGCGCATGAACCAGGTGTTAGCTTCCCCCTTGAGCACAAATGGCAAAGCCTTCAGCCTATAATCATCCTCAGTCGCTCCAGCTGGTCTCCTCTGCGCCCTACAAATTTTACAAAACTCATGAAGAAACTCATACGGCCCTTCACAGCTCTTCCCACAGTATGTAGGCAGGATCGCGATCACATGAGGCTTCACATCGCAGGCGGTTTGCCCTGGAGTAACGACTATGGCTTGCGGGGGCTCTCCTTCAGTATGTGCGTTCAGCGTCCCGATCTCCGGGTCTTCATCTCCCTGGTTGGCCATTTCCCTTGGGTTGCCTTCCAACAATGGTTTCTCTTCTGGTATTGGTCCCTCTATGGTGCCCTTCTCTTCGTCACTACTCGTGCCTAGGTCAGACAAGGTGGTCGACAGGCCAGAACGAGTGGTTACGAGTATAGTTCCTCGCTTGAGTATTTTCGGCCTCCACTGATCAGGAGACGAGCTACTGCTCACAAACTGAAATGAAAAGAAAAAGGAAAATTATACACAATATATACACCAAAGTATCACACACAATAGCAACTCAAAAAGGTCATCCATCCCCGGCAACGGCGCCATTTGAAAGGACCAGGGGTGCGTAGGTGTCGTTCAAGCAAGGATATATCCAACTGGTCAGGATAGAGATCCTAACTAAGCCTAGACCCTGGTTTCAAAGATTCCTCAACCCACTCCTACTAATCAGTATAGTGGTGATAAGGGTCGAATCCCACAGAGATGGTGCGTTTAAACTACCGCGGTGATATTTGGAAAGGTTGGTTAGCTACCACGCTTGGGTTGAGTCTCTACCTAGGCGAAAATTTAAAGGTAATCTCCTACTGACTAGAATGGGGGAGAAGTGTAGAGTTGCAGCTGTGTACGTGGAAATGGATAATCATGGTGTAACAGAAAATATTCGAAAAGTACTGGGTTTCTATTTTGGGCCAATCGGAATATCAGAAGGCAGTGGTAGTTGTGGTGACTAGGCTGACAGATCTGCAGGGTACAAACTAAAGGTGAAGGACAAAAGGCAAAAAGCATCTAAAAAGCAAAAGTGGTCCCCAACTATTGACATGGACATCATCTTCTTTAACAAACATAACTAAAATCAAATGAAAACTTCAGATTCAGCGCGCAAAACACAGAAATAATGACTCACGAACACAGATCCACAAATAAGAATTCCAAATCTGAAATCAAACTCCGAAACTGAAACTCCGCATACTGGACAACATGAACACAAATCGAAACTAAAGACTAGACTTTGCATGCAACGATTTACTTCACAATCAAACAGTACCAGATTATACTAACTTCGAGAAAATTACGACGACACAGAAACGAACGATTTAACACTTAAAAAACAACCAGAAACATTAGATCTACTAACTAGGCAGAAAAGAAAGAAAGCAGCTCGACAAACTGAACAGAAATCAACTTCATAGCATTAAACATTGTTCGGATCTTCAACAAAATACTTCAAAGCAGTGAAATTCAAAAGCAGCAAAGATCCAACGTAAGGAAAATGCAAGTAAATTAAACTACGAAAGTGAAATAAAAGTGTTTTGCCACTCCGGGCGATGGAACTCCTAAACTATGATCTTGCTAGCTGGAATAAGGATGACTGGTACTCCGGGAGCTTCTGGAACTCAGGTGATCATGTCTGTGGCGAGGTAAGAATCTGGACTAGGCTGGAAAAACTGGAATTACCGAGAGAGAATTCTACCTAAGGTTGATGGTGGTCATGATCCTCTCTCCAAGTGGCTTCCTTTTATAGGGAGGCTTGCCCTTGATTTTAGGGTAAAACCTCATTGCGAAATGACTTCTCTGCCCTTAATTGCAGTTGACTAGCCCCAGCTATCCTTCTTCTCCATCTCGAGCCATATTTTTTTGCATGCATCCTGGTCAGTATGTAATCGTTCAGACGCCCTTTTCACCTGAAGTATCTGAAGCTTTGCCTACTGGCTAGAACACTCATCCTACACACTTAAGCAACTGTTTTGCAGATATAATCCAATTATGCACATCATACTGACCAGTAACTAAGGCCTAGAATACGACTTATCAGTGTGGTTGGTGTTTTCCATTTCTGTACAGCTTCCACCGTTGCGGGGTCTACTCGAATTCCATCTGTGCTCACTATGTGCCCAAGGAAATTCACTTCTTTGAGCCAAAACTCATACTTACTGAACTTGGCATAGAGTTTCTCGGCCGTTAACTTCTCCAAGGTAGTCCTCAAATGTTCTTCATGTTCCTCCTCGTTCTTTGAGTAGATAAGGACACCGTTTATGAGTAGTAAGACGAACTTGTCCAAGTATGGATGAAACACATGATTCATAAGGTCCATAACTACAGCCGGGGCATTTGTTAATCCGAAATGCATCACTATAAACTCATAATGACCATATCTAGTTCGGAAAGCCGTCTTGGGTACATCTTGTTGGACTCCAGTTGATGGTATTCAGATGTCAAATCCATTTTCACAAAGACACCAACTCGTCGAAGCTGATCAAACCAATCATCTATTCTCGTTTGGTGTTGAAGGTGCTCTCCACTGTTATACTGCCTCAACCTTGGCAAAATCCATTCGTATTCCTTCTGCCGACACTATGTGGCCAAGGAAGTTCACTTCCTTAAGCCAAAACTCGCACTTGCTGCATTTGGCATACAGTTTCTCACTCCTTAACGTCTCGAATTTGATTCGCAGGTGTTCCTCGTGTTCCTTCTCATCCTTCGAGTAGACGAGTACATCATCTATGAAGACCAAAACGAATTTATCCAAATATGGATGGAATACTCGATTCATCAAACCCATGAATACTGCAGGTTCACTTGTCAATCCAACCGACATTACCACGAACTCATAGTGACCATATCTCTTGCGAAAAGCAGTCTTCGGTATGTCTTTTTTTCGGACTCTCAATTGATGGTATTCGGACCTTAAGTCCATCTTTGAGAACACACCGGCTCCTCGAAGTCGATCGAATAGATCATCTATCATCGGCAGTGGATATTTGTTCTTGAGAGTCATCTTGTTCAACTCTCTATAATCCATGCACATTCTCATCGATCCATCCTTCTTCTTCACAAAAAGCACAGGCTCGCCCCACGGTGAAACACTGGGTATAATGAAACCCAAGTCCATAAGCTATTGAAGTTGTATCTTGAGTTCCTCCAACTCTTTAGGCGCCATTCGATAGGGGCATTAGACACCGGTGCCGACCCTAGCTCTAGGTCGATTGTGAACTCCAATTGTCGATCTGGCAGTGGGCCAGGTAAAGCTTCAGGAAAGACGTTTGGAAATTCTCGTACCACAGCGACATCCTCCACTTTCCTTTCCTCCTTCTCATCTCCTTGTAGATAGACCAGATAGGCAGGGTGCCCTTTTCTTAACATCGTAGTGGCTTGGAGTGCGGAGATGATAGACATTTTTCTATTCATCGTGGTTCCATGATACACGATTGGTTCCTTTCCCGGGGCTTGTGATGATATTTGTTTCCCCTTACAACGATTAGTGGCAAAATACAAGGGTAACCAATTTATTCCCAAAATTATATCAATATCCCCTCTTAACTGCTAACGGGGTCCTTGATTGTTCTCCCTTAACTCCGTCCCCACATTTTTGCTTGGACACTCTCTAGAAAAGTGATTATATCTACTACAGTTAAAAAACTTGATAGTATTATGAATTTTACACTTCCCAAAATGATAGTATGAGCAAACGATGCACTGAGGGGGTTTGGGTCGAAACTCACCCATCTGACTCGGTGCAGCCTGTACTCCCCTATACTTTGGTTGGTTTTTGGTGGGCTGGTATCCCTTGTTTTCATAGGGAGCCTTATTCTCATCCCACTTTCTCTTCTCTCGAGAAGAATGTGGTGGAGGTAGTGCCAGTGTAGTGTTTCACATCGCCCTCTCCTTGGGCATAGCTTCCTCCACGTCTAGCACTCGGGGTCAATGATCCAGCGCATGTAAGTATTCCACGACTGGCTAATGCCATCTTTATCTCATGCCTTAGACCCTCACGGAACCTTTCGGCCAGTTTATACTCAGTGTCAACTTGTTCAGGTGCATACTGGGTTATATCGCAGAGCGCGCGATCATATTCCGTCACCGACATGCGTCCTTGGGTTAAGTTGTAAAACTCAGCCTCCTTTGCCTTTCGGTAACTTTTTAGGATATACTTGTTGTATATCTCCGTCTTAATGTCTTCCCATGTCAATGTATCCACTTGCTTAGTGGTCATGGTCCTTTGCTTGTTCCACCAAGAGTCGGCTGAATCCGTGAGTTGGTAGATTACACAAATCAACCGCTCTTCCTTAGTGCACTTGAAGAATTCGAAGATCCTCTACATTGCGCGTATCTAAGTCTCGGCCTTTACTGGCTCTCATATCCCATCGAAGTTAGGAGGATTTTGCTTTAGCAAAACTATTCAATATGCCATTCTGGCTTAGGTGGAGGAGGTGATGGTGATGGTGCTTGCACGCGTTTCTCCCTTCGATTGTTTCACATTTTAGTTGATTCAATTTCGCCACTTGCTGGATGATTTCCTCTCGTCGACGACCTTCGTTCGTATATCATAATCTATCAGGGTGCTCGTACTTTCATTCCAATACTATCATACAGTGATGCTCTTATGCGACGATCTTGAATACTCCGACTCACAACTTTCTGTTGTTATCCGTATATCCCTTGGTCAACCACTTACATAAATTCTGAGCCCCAAAACGTGATAATTTGGTGTACACGGCTTCTCTCGACTTTTTGTTTCTCAAGACCTAATGTCTGGTATGGCATAACATTCGATTCTTTGGCTGCTTGCTACAACTAAGCATATATGCGTAAATATTCGACTCTGCGTGTTGCTGTTGTATCATTTTGTATGTGTCTCTTGAAACTTATTCCTCATATGTATTTGCAGAGATCGAGCCATTGTCTTCCTTGAGAGTCTTGTATCAAGAATTTGGAAATCTACTTAACAGTCTTACTTGGATCAGAACGGGTTTCAACATGAGGAGCACTATTGACATTGCCCTTGATTAGAATGGCTCCGAAAATGACTCAAGAGGAACAAGAATGAGACACTACTTTCATTAAAAAGAAACAGTGATGCATCACTTGCAAATTGCAGGTCAATCAAAGGTTTTAAATGCACGAAAAGAATACCATTGTCAAGGAGCTTCATAGAAAGAAATTTATGAGAATCCAAGTACTGTCAATTAAATTCGTCCATTCTAGCTACAAAGGTAGCACTCCGTCATTTCCCGAAGATAGTAGATGCGTTCTCGAAAACTCTAGATTCAAAGTCAAGGTTCTTGGTGTCGTTACAACAATTAACTGTCCTTGAAGATCACACCTTCATATTGTTTTTGGCACGCCATAGCGGTCATTCTCATTAGAACATGGTAATAACCCTCATGGCCTTAACGTGTCATAAATGTTGTCTTATTTGTAACGCGTCGTCGCATTAGCATGTTATGTACGATTGCATTCACTTTATCTGATGGCATGCACAATTTCTCGTCGTTGTAAGGATACATCACCTAACATTTTTTCTTGTCCTGATCTCGTTAGAAATTTCCTTTCGTTTTGTCCTTATCATCCAGGGAAGACAATAGGCAATTACAATATTCCGTCTAGTTCGAAGTACATGTTTTCGTTTGTCCCATCACTCAGGAAAGTGATATTGTAGTTATCAGTTTACAACTGTGTTCGAGCACGTTCGGCCTAGCATACTTCTTAGGCACTCTATGTTTTCCAGACATAGTTCATAGTCTCATACTTATACATATATTCGATTATTGCTTAATTCAAACTTCATATGGATTCTACATTTGCAACGAAGTTCAAAATTCCACATTTCACTTTCACAATGATTCTATACAATACCTCGTACTTCATCAATCATGAATTATCATCACATAAAACGCCATTCATATATTGCACAGTCAAACATGTTTATCCATATAAACCATTTGGCATTCCATAGCATTTCATCCAGCGTATATTAATATTTAAAATAGTAACTCAGTCAATCCATCGTCCATGGAATCACATTTCGTAAATCATACAGTTCATGGACATCTTTATCACAATCACAAAATTGTAACTTTGCACTCATCATGCTTTGCATTCATAGTTTCGTAATCATGCAATTTCGACCACATAGGCATAAAAATAATAATTTGCCGCTCAAGTAATCAACATGTATGTCCTTCAAGTTAAATTCGCAGCTCAGACATGTAATAACAAATCTCCGCCTCAAGCATGCGATTCATATCCACACTTCAATATTTACCACATTCAACACCTTCAGTCACATACTCCCATAGTGTCTCACGTCTCATATGACCACATCATTTTCCAAAAGCCATAGCATTTACTTTAAATTTCCAATAGGCCCAAACTTGCCATTTTCTCAAGGAACCATTTTTCCATCGAAATTCAAAAATTTCAGTAATTCATTTCAAAAGTCGCCAAAGTATTCTTACCTCTTCTTTCGTGGTTGGGTGTGACGAGTTGTGGTGTTGAGCCTTCGACGTTTAACACTTTAGTCTATCGATACAAGGGTAGACTACAACTCAAAAAGACTCTTGGGTCCAGAGCGGAAAGAAACTGAGGCTCTGATACCAAACTGTCACGACCGCCCTTTAGGGTTAATAAATACGGGCGATCGTGATTAAAAGAATTTAATAAACAGACGAAAAAGATTAGGATTTCAACACAAGTTGGACCAACTACTAATATCCAATTAAATAACCAAGAGTTTAATATTATCCAACAAGAAAATCGGAAAATCCATTATCCTAACAATTAAAGCTGTCGGCCCAAATAAAACATGAATAAATGAAAAGTCACAGCGGAAACGACCAAGAGAAAGAGTGGCGCCATGTGTGAGGACACAACGGCACTCAAGGTTCAGAGATAATAATTATATCTTAAATTCACTAGCTCAACACCACCACGTCCTCGTCGCCGCTCAACCTGCACATAAGAAAAACACATGCAGGGCTGAGTATTATAAGAATACTCAGTGGCTCATGCCGAAAACATTTTCAATAAAGAGTAATTTATCATGCCATTCACAAGTAACCATCGGGGTTTAGCTTTAGAAAGGCCCGAGGCACTCAAAATCATTTCTCATAGTAAAAGTCGACTGATCAGTCATTTTCCCATAGACGTTAGCCATATCTGCCAATGCATGACTTGGAATGTGGCCACAAACCAAGCCACTAGACCGGCCAGCCCGTACACTAGCACACGATCTACCATAGGTGTACACTAATCCAAGTAGGGTTTGCGGCCCTACGAGGACCCGAATTCGGTTTATATAACAATGGCGCATAGCCATATCAGATAGGCACGTTAAAACACAAATCACGGCATGATAAATACAGTTTCATTTCCATCGATAAAATAATTAGGACGTTGTCCTTATTTAAAAGCAATTTCTTCCCCTTGGTATCACGGTTCACTTGCGATGATTCACCTTTAACATTTAGATAATACATAAATCAAAACACTTTTCCAATAAATAAATAAAAATGCATGCATCCTAATTAAAGCTATTTATCTCGGTTTTTGATTATTCGGCAGCCGCTTGCGCCCATAATTCCTCCGTTGGCTCCTCGTATTTTTCTCAACAATATCGAATTAACTTCCCAAAGTTTATTTAAGCGCATAACTTGAATTATCGCAACTATTTCTCTTTGTTAAGAAAATTATGTATATATTCCGGGCTTGAGATAAATCATTCATACTTCATAATTAATTTGGGATTTAATTAAATAATTTCGTCACGATTAATTATCGGCCCAAAGATTTATTTAAAAGCCCCAAAGCTTAATTATTTCCCCACCTTATATCTCCAATTAAAATCTTAAAGCCCAAACAATTAAATGGAGTCCATACTTAAATAAATCCTCCAATTTAATTTATTAGGCCCCATTTCTTTAAAAACAACAAGCCCAAATTTAACTCCCACCATCTCCATACCCCTCTCTCTCTCTCTATCTCCCTCTCTTCGACCAAGTTGGGGATTTCCCAGAATCCCGTCGGCTTCTCCATTTCCTTCAGCCACCGCCACCGTTCCTCCGTCGCTCCGGAGTGGAGGAACACTGCCGTTGCGGTCCAGATCGGTCATCATCGCTGTCGGAGTGGAGGAGCTCTGCCGTTGCGGTCCAGATCGGTCGTCGTCGGCTGCTGCCCGTCGGTCAGCCGGTTCGCCGCCGTCGCTACCGAGAGCCGCGACGCCGCTGCTGCTCGTCGCTGCACAGAGCCGGCTGCTGCTACCGCCGCGGCGCTGCTGCCTCTCCGTCAGGAAGAGGCTGCCGCTGACTCCGATTCGTCACCCGCATCCACCGCAGTCGCTCGGCAGTGTCCGTCGGTCAGCCTCCGATTAACTCCGATTCCGCCCCGGACAGCTTCGCCACCAACCCCAAAGATGCGTTCTTTACCCCATTTTTATGTTAATTCATATTTTCCGGTTAATTGCCGTAGGATGTCGGTTGTATTGTTCGGTTCTTGAGGAATATTGATTACGTTAGATGCGAGGTTGATGTATGAATATACTATGCTTACGAACTGTAATTGATCGGTTGAAAAGGAGTATAACTTGAATGGATTTTGGGAAAACAACCCATAACTCCCTCCTTGAGTTAGGTTCTCGATTTCTACTGGAAGGAGATTAGATGAGTTGGTTTGAATCATGAAAAAAAATAGAGAGAAATTTTTGAGATTACCTTGAAAGAATGAAACTTGCTTTTTCTTGATTGCAGAGAACGATAGAAGTGAAAAAGGAATAAATTGATTTGAAGATTTAATATTGAGGGAGGGTGGTTTGGATGTGAGCGAGATTTAGGGGTGAGGGGGAGGGAAACGGTTTAATCGTGGTTGAGTGGAGAAAATGTCGAATTCTCCCTTTTTAAAAAAATTTATTTTGGATTTGTTTGGTATTTATTTGCATATCACGGAGGAGGAATATCTCATCCCGGAGGAGGAAAATCTTTGTGAATCTTTAATTAAATTAAATTATCGACTTGGTGACCAAGTCAACAGAAAGAAGATTTAATAGCTTAGTTTGATTCACGGTCCTTTGTATTTTAATTAAATTATGCAGTCCACAATTTATTTATCACGGACTGGATTTTTATATTATTTATTTAATTTATCCGATTCAATTCGCGGATTGAGTCCAATATATTTATTCCTTACGGAAAGGAATTATTTAAAATCCGCATTGTGATTTACTTCACAATTTCTAGCTCTAATAATAAATTATCAATTATTCACAAACATTAAATTTTACCCACGTCAATTTTTCAAAGCAGCCACGTCACGTATTCCACAAAGTTGACCAAGTCAAAAATTCCAATTCAAAAATTAGGTCACGTAGAGTATCCAACAACAATTCCACTCGATACTCGCAACATTAAAAGCATTAAATGCAAGTACTTTAGGGTTCAAAAATTAGGGTTAAGAAAAACGGGGCGTTACAGCATTGGCGGTGAAACCGTTCGAATACCACGTTAAAGGGATGAGGGTTCGACTCATTCAAGACCTAAACTCGCTTTCAATATAAGTGGGAGAAATACATGACGTGTGCACTAAATACTACTTTTTGTATACTCGAAAGCTGTTTTGAGTATAAGTGGGAGATTGTTAGAGTTTGTATACTAGAAATCATCTTTCGAGTGATTGAATACTGAAAAACTCTATAAGCTATTTTCCAATAAATAAAACAGATTATTTTTGTCATAATGTTGTTATGTTTTACATTTAATGGTTGTTTATTGCATATTTAAATGTATAAGAACGTAACAAAGTCTAAGTCTTTATTCTAGTAGACCGGTTGTGGGCGTCGTCCAATTTAAGGTAACACGGTCAGTTCTGAACAAAGAAAAAGTAGAATTTCACAACCCAGATAGGCCTAGACTACCTATCGTGATAGATTGCAATGTTAGTTCGATTATTTCTAAGCCTTATTGAAATAAGATGACGTTGGTGTGGTATAGCACTGAATGGATCTAACAGCAAGACATGTCTTTATGCTATCTACTGAAAGACGAGGTCTTGATAATTAATTTCTTAATCAATGTACGTTAGCATTGAGCATACGATATTGAGTATCTACTACTTTGACCTACCAAAGGTGCGGGTTTTTCGTCACCCAACGATCCAGGTTATTGGGTAGTGGTGATCGTTATCTAGCGGTGCTAGGATTGCTATTACGTTGAATCGTGCGCGACGAGAGTCTCGTTTGATAACATCCACGAGAGGAGCTCGAAACAATGTTTTATTATTCGCAACATAGCTAGTTGGAGTTTAATTACTCTATGAATAATAAATAAGAGTTTCTTGCTGAGTCCACTCTTGGAGATTAAAATATGTTAATTAATTAAGTCCATAGCAGACATTAATTAATTAATGGATGTTTTCATCTTAAGCACGGGAAATAAATTACTTACTTAAAAAGGAAACCCGGAATACTCGTAATTTCGAATTTGGAGAGGCAGTGCAATATTACTTCTTAGTGGTTGCTTGTAATATTCCAATATAAGCTTATATTAAATTCTGGGTTCAATTTAATTAGTAAAAAGCTAATTGAGTGAGGCATGATCCAAATTCTTCCTTAGATCTCTGACTGAGCCCAATATGAGACTTAATATAAATAGGAGAATAAATGAGACAGAACTAGAGAACAACGACAATAACAATAATTATTATTGCTAGAATTTTCGTCCCCCTCTAGAGAAAGAGAGAGTTCAAAAATTGCTTCCTCCATGAGCAGAGTTCTGTCTTTGTTATTCAAGTCCTAGTACGCTGGTGAGATTTGCCCACACAAATTACAGTGTACAGTCTGGGACACCAGACAGAAGATCCGAGGTCGAGTACTGAAGATCTTCACGTGGAGACAGAGCAAGCCATCATCGATTCTTGATTGAATCAACGAGGTAAACTGGCTAATTCCGTAGTAAGCATGTTTTAGGGATTTTATATGCTAAAGCATGTTTTAATTCAAGTTATGAGCATGATACATGTGATAATTACGCGAATAGAATATGTCTAAATAATCTGCTAAATAGATCAAGTTATGTGATCAGATTCTACGCACGCTTCCGCTGCCAACCCCTTCAATAATTCAGTGGACCGTTGTGGATATTATGTGACTCGTTCTATCAAAGTATTCACATAAAAAATAGAAGAACACAACAAATGTTGGATGCTGACAGCATGACTATCAATGCCATAAGTATTTACTTCAATTTTTAAGTACTGTGACCGCATTTCAACAAAGCTCTAGTACCTTTACGGACTCTTAGAGTGTCAACTTCCCGTGTGATAGCATAAAGATGAACACGTGATAAGGATTATTATGCCTAGCGTGCAAACGCCTGGTTGGGCATTTTGGAGGGGTTAATTCGACGGATCAGGCGTTCCTTCTGCCTCCCCCATTGCCTTCGGCATGTAGGTTGAGACGCCCTCCGGAAGCCTTTGTCTCATGGATCTCGTGATGGGTCTTCCAGGCAGCCTAAGAGGAGTCGTGGTCACATCCCCCTTGGTTTTTGACCTCCCGTTCGTATCAACACGAGAGTCACCAGTTGCTCCCTCCCACCGAGTAAGGACGTAAACAAATCGCAGAAACCGATCATAGACTGCCAAAGTATTCGTAGCGATGTGGCCCTTTCGTGTTCTATATAGTGGTGCATCTCCAACACTCATACGGATGTTGATATATGTTCCATCCAATGCCCTTAGACAGGTGGATCTAAATTTAGTTCACATATGCATTTGTGGCAAATATATTCAATAACATTGTTGTTGACACTACCTTGAACCATTTCCAATGGGGATCATTACAACCATCGTCCACAGGCGTGGGTTTAGCCATGAATACTTCGTGAAGACCAATCATCCCTCTTAACACCTCATGAATATATCGCGAAACTGACTGACCGAATCGCATAAAATTAAATCCAACAACCCGATTCTTTTTTAGATGAGCGAGGAGATTCAAGAGCATAAATACTTGCTCCTCAACGGTTACATATTTCTGATCGACTAGACCCATGCACTCATGTAGAATCCACCGTCCAAAGCAGTTACAATCCGTTCGGAGGTTGTTTACGCAATCTATATCAGTTAAACGCACCAGCCTATCCACATGTCGAATTTGCTCCAGCATCCTGGACATGATATTAGTAACCAACAACCCGATTCTTTTTGTGTGAGCGAGGAGACTCAAGAGCATAGACACTTGCTCCTCAATAGTTACATATTTCTGATCGACTAGACCCATGCGCTCACGTAGAATCCAACACAACTGTCCAAAGCAGTTACGATCCATTCAGAGGTTGTTTATGCAATCCGTATCAGTTAAACGCACCAGCCTATCCACATGTCGAATTAGCTCCGGCATCCTGGACATGATATTAGTAACCATGGTTGTCTCATCACCATCATCACTAATCCTCCTCCGACTAAAATACTCAGTCAAACTCAGCAGAAGAAAACATTGTTACCACTGGCGACGGACCAAATCTTCAACGACAACCAAGACATTTTCAATCTCCTTTCGCTTTTTCTGTATCCGGTTGATAAGTCGCGTTCTGGGCCATGGTTACTGGTGGTCTCTGTATGATGTGTTTAATTGATATTACGTGCAGAAAAGTGGCTAAGATGTGCAGGTTGAGATACAAGTTAGGAGATGAGTGGTCAAAGAAGATTCGGGTGAAAATGATGCTAGAAGGGTGCAATACTGAAATTCAGAAAGCTTTGTTTGGCCTCTTAGAGTTGAGGGTGTGGATTTGGAATTGAAATTGTAGTTGTTAATTTCAAACCTAATGTATGGTATTGCAAATTCAATTTCAAATATCTCAATTTTACAATTTAATTTCTATATATTCAAATAGTTACTCCCTCCGTCCCCAAAGAGTATGAACTATTTCATTTTTCGTCCGTCCTTAAAGAGTATGAACTTTCTAATTTTGAAAAATTCAAATAACATACTACCCCTACACATCATTGTGTTTACAACTTATACCAATATAATAATATGGACTCCACTCTACACTAACATTATTTCCACTACCCTTTCTCTCTCTCTCTTACTTTTCCTCTTATTTATTAAAACTCGTGCTGAACTCAAAGTTCATACTCTTTGAGCATCCACAATGGCGCCCGTCCCGGCAGACGTCCGGCCGGCGTGCCAGAGTTCCACGCGCGACGTCCGCCATTGCGCAGCGGTGACGCGGATACGGACGTCCTCCATGGACACCAGAGTTCCGCGGCGTTCCCGGGACGTCCGTCGCGACGTCCTTGCGGACGTCCCGATTATTTTATATTTTTTTGAAATTTTTATTCCGTAATCGTGACGAAATTTTAATTCTGTAAATTTTTTAATTCCGTAAATTATTTAATTTGGTGAATTTGTGAATTTTTATTATTGTGGGAAGTCCATCGGGATGTCCTTGGGATGTCCGTCACTGTGCAGTGGGAAGTCCTTATGACGTGGCAGTGCAGTGGGAAGTCCTTATGATGTGGCATGAGGTGTTTTGGGATGTCCACGGGGATGTTCGCCGAGACATCCGCACCACTGTGGATGCTCTTTGGAGACGGAGGGAGTATAAAATTTGATATCTTCACACACACTATACATACCCAACACATAATGCATACACTCATAGTTAATACACAGTTTACTTACATAACATAATGATAAATGGTAAATTTTGTCCTGGGGGTTTACCTGATTATCATTAATGTAATTAACATTTAGTATCCGTCGGTTCATTTTTGGAATAAAGTATCTTGATGCATAATTTATTAGCATTAAAACTAACAGCAAATATATAGGCCATGTTTGGTTGGCGGGAAAGTAAAGTTGGCAAGGAAAATGATTCCTGGGAAATTGAATCCCGGGAATATGATTTCTAATCACTTTACTTTCCCGTGTTTGGAAAATATCAAGATTTGAAAGTATATATTTAATTTAAACACTAAACTAAAAATATAGTTATCATTTTTTATTTATAAAAAATAATAATACATATTATTTAATAAATTATTAATTACAAATGATAATAATTATATTATTTTATTTATTATTACGATGGATAGTTTAAATATGGATTATACATCATAATATATAATAATATAATAATAAATAAGATTATTATTATTATTATTATTATTATTATTATTATTATATTTACTTAATTTTTAATTGAATAAATTTTATAATTTAAAATTTCACTACAATTTTATTGTTAATTACTAGTTTATAAATTAATAATTATTATATTATTATTATTATAATTATATTTAATTATTTAATAAATTATTATTATTATACTAATAAAAATAAAAATAAATATTGATAATATAGTTATAATTATGATAATTTGAATTATAGTTATTTATTATCCTGAAATTAAGTATGATTTATACTTTTAAATTATTTTTAAAACATTGTAATAAATAATAACGATGATGATGATGATGATGATGATGATGATGATGATGATGATGATGATAATAATAATAAACTGTACTATATTGCATTAAATATGTAAGAATCCTAAAACTGAGAAAAAGAATACCTAAGAAAAGTTAGGATTCAGAATCCTGGAAAGTTGTACTAACTTTCCTTATTTTAGGATTTTGATTACTTTCTCAGTTTGATTAAAAACGGAAACAAACACAGGAATTTAAAATTTAAGTAATCAGATTACTTTCCCAGACAGAATATTGGCAACCAAACATGGTCATAGTGTACAATTATTATTATAGCTAAAGGATCAATGCATCGAATTATAGGGGAGTAAAATGTAAAATGTATAGTACTAACTGCAGAAACATGGTTTTTCGGTTAAATTTTTAAACTAAGACTGAAACAAGTAAATAAGAAAATAAAGAAATTAAATACTACCTCAGTATTCAAAAAATAGAAACATTTGAAATGACACGTGTTTTAATGTACAATTGGTAAAGTAAGTGAGAAGAATTGGTAAAGTAAGAGAGAGGAAAGGAAAAATGAGTAAAGTAAGAGAGAGGAAGAGAAAAAAATACTGAAAGTAGAGTTAGTGGATTGTTGGGTCCAAGTCCTAAAATAGAAAGATTCTAAAATTTTTAAATTTTAAGGAACGACCCAAAATGAAAATAATTATTTTTTTTAAAAAAACGGAGGGAGTAGTTGACATAGATCACAAAAGAAGAGAATTGCAGATATATGATTATCATTTTATTAATTGTCAAGTAAGATATCCATTCATGACTTCACGAGTACTGGGCGAATCATACAACTATTCTAAGTTTCCTCATGTGTAACGGACAAAGCAGATTACAAGTAGGGTTTGTCATACATTATTTGCATGTAACTCCAAATAATTCCTAATATCTTTAAAATGCTAACACTAATTGATGCATTATTTATTAGCACTAAAACTAACTGCAAGTATACAAATAATATATCTAAACAAATAATATATCTAATGATCAGTATCAAATATCGAATCATGGGGAATAAATTAAAAACTATCTAATCACAATTCATCGACATATACTATTTGGATGGAGTTTTTTATTTGGTTTTACAGATAAGTATTTTATAATTAAAACAAGTAAATTTGTGTAATTAAAAACCATCCATTACAATTCAGCGTCATATACTATTTTGATTTGGTTTTAAAAACAAGTAAATATGAAAATTGTGTAATTAAACAAGTGGTGAAGAATCAGGCAACAGAGGAATTTTAGGGATATAATTTCACTCCTTTAGTTTATAAAATACAGTAACAATTAAGAATTCTAATTTCGCGAAAACAATGTTAATAAGGCAAATCACACAAATGATGAACGTAGATTACAACTTAAGGTCCTCAATCTGTAACTCCAAACAATTCATAAGACCCATAAAAAGCAATCATTCTTAGATATACAGTTTTGTAGATATTGACTGGTCTAATCTAATACTCATTCCGTCCGCGAATAAGAGTCCTCGTTTTTTCATTTTAGTCCGTCGGCTAATAGGAATCCCAGTTCACTTTTACAATAAATGATTATAGAATCCCACATTCCATTAACTAATTTCACTCACATTTCATTTAAAACTAATAAATACAAGTGAGACTCATATTTCACTAACTTTTTGCCATCTTTTTTTTTTATATTTCTTAAAACCATGCTGCCAAGAAATGAGACTCCTAATGGCGAACGAAGGGACTATTATGTGAATTCTCTCTTGATTCCCCTATATATAAATAAAAAAGACATGTTTCTAAAATTGAAAAATATTACTCCCTCTGTTCCATTTCAAGTAAAATATTTCTTCTGGACACATGTTTTTACGAGTGAAAATAGGTAGAGATGATAAAATAAGAGAGATATACTATTGTCTTTTACCTAAAAAGTAAATGTACTTATACAGGGATGACCTAAAAAGAAATACGCCTCACTTATAATGATACGGAAAAAGTGGGGTAAATACACTTTTCGTACAAAATGTTTTACACTTGTTTCAATTTGATACAAAAAGTTTTAAGTTTACGTAATTAGTACAAAAAGTTATGTCGACGTTTAATTTTAATACAAACCGTTAGTACAACACTAACTCCGTTAATTGTGTGCTTATATGGCATGTGACTCATCAAAATACACCAAAATGAATATAAAAGGAAGGAACAAATCGTTTGCCAACTTAGCATTGCCTTTAAAATGACCATTCACTCATCTTACTTTTTGATAGAGATGAACTCAAAGCTCCATAAGGGATCATCGCGACTGCCTTTACCTCCACGAGAAAAAATGAAATAAAAAGAGAGATAGAGAAGTTTTATTGTGAGATGTGGATGTAATGTTGCTCTTGGTTCACAGGTCTTTGAAGAATGAATGTCAAGAGTTGCTTATGGGAGTTGAGGAGTTTTTATCTAGAATTTTGATTTTTTTTAATTAGTTGATGAGTCACATGCCACATAAGCACATAATTAACGAAGTTAATGCTGTAGTAACGGTTTGTATTATAATTAAACGTCAACGTAACTTTTTGTACTAATTATGTAAATTTAAAACTTTGTGTATCAAATTAAAACGAGGGTAAAACATTTTATATGAAAAGTGGATTTACCCCGAAAAAAGTACTAATTATATTTTATTTTTTCTTCTATTTCATTATTTTCTGGCTTAACACACAAAACAACACTATATAAATTCTGTTGCTTATCATTCCTAGTAGAGTAGCAATTACATCATTCTTTGCCTCCAAAAAACATAACCAATGGGAACCAAAGTCGCGCTTTCATACAACAAAGTCGCCCTTACTTAAATAAGTGAGCAGCAAGGGAAAAGGGAAAAGGGAAAAGGGAAAAGGGAAAAGGGAAAAAAAAAGTAGCCGAAAAATAAAATTGAGGGTTTCGACAGATTGTGATTTGTGAAATATCGACAAATATCTGCAGTTCGATCGAGTCAACTAAATTGCAAAATGCCGGTGAGAATGGTAGAGACTTCCTCTCCTTCTGAAGTTTCAGGTACTCAATCGGGTTTTTTCTTTCATAATTACAATTTTCATCAGCTTTTTTTCGCACCCTTAATTCTTGTTACTCTTTAGTGCTGTGTGTTTTTGTGGGAGTGTATAATTTATATGAGTTTGCTGTGATTTTGGAAGGTTCAACTACTGGAAATACTATGCCCCAGCCCTGTACACTCTTAAGTGTTGGACAGGTAATATCTGCTCTCTTTCAATCTTGTTTATTTCATTTCTGTATGTCTTTTGGGTGATTTTTGTCACTAATTAGTTATGTAGAAATTATTTCTAAAGCTTTGTAGCACATTTTTATATAACATATCCTGAAAGAGAGTGGGATGAAAAATCATATTTTTTAAAAATTTCTTGGGTTGATGTTTTACCAAATTCTATCAAAACTGAAGTTTGATTGAGGTAGCACTTTCTTGAGTTGAGAATTTAGGTGCAACTTATGCAAGAGTTGATGCTTTTGCAAATATATGGTGATCATAAATACTACTACCTCTGTCTTTGAAAAATAGAAACTTTTGAAACGACACGAGTTTTAATGCACAATTGGTAAAATAAGAGAGAAGAATGGGTAAAGTAAGAGAGAGGAAGAGAGTAAGTAGTGGAAATAGAGTTAATGGATTGTGGGGTGGGTCCACTTCCTAAAATAGAAAGTTTAGAAAGTTTCTATTTTTAAGAGACGGACCAAAATGGAAATTGTTTCTATTTTTAAGAGACAGAGGTAGTAGTATACCTTTATCGTGTTATGCTTATACCATGTAGTTCGTCACAGGCTTTCTCAGGGACTCAGAATGTTTCGAGTCTACAGAAAGATGAAGCTTGGAGAGTGAATGTACGAATCCAGGGTTATGACCATGATCGTGGATATCTATGTGGCACAATGGAAGCTCTGAATGTTCCCATGGCAGATACTCCGGTATGAACCTAACCATTTTTTATCTTTGTAAGATGAGAGGCTGCGACTATGTATATCATATTTCAGCTTTGCTTTAGGTTGTTACGTTTTGGGAAGGGGAGATTGTGGACACCAAGAACTATACATTCTATACTGGAAAGTGGGGAGCAACGTAAGTCATGTAGTCCTTGCTTGAAGATCCCAAAGTTCTAACAGTTACAGCCCCGAATTTATGTGAAACAAGTGTAACTGACTTGAACTTGGTAACTATGAACAGGCGAGAAGACGACATCAAGCACTGGACAAAATTTCCATCCTTTCCTCCTCTACTGGTAAGTATTATGTGCTCTTCTTTGATTCGCATGTACGTAATCTTATCTAAGTTCTCGTTTTCCAGCCCAAAGTGGAACCTGATGGAGGGAAGTCATTAGACTTGAGCAACTATCCTTATATATTCATGGTAATAGCTTTTTGATTCTGTACTTGCACTCATATTTGAATTTCATGTTAACTTTTCCTAGCTTCATTCTTTTCAATTCGGGCAGAGGTGGAAGGAGCAACACTTTGTCAACGTTGGAACTGATTGCGGACTGACAATCGCTGGCTTTTACTACGTCTGCTTCTCCTGTAGTGATGGATCTATCAACGGATTCTATTATGATCCTAACAGCAGGTAGTTTCCATGAATTTACTTATACAGTATCACTATGGGGTTTCTTCATGTTGATGTGGTAACCGTATGTATTATTTTGCAGCCCTTTTCAAAAGTTGGAGCTGAAGTCCATAAGTGTTGGAAGATTGGGATTCAGTTTCTCCACTTATGAGCTGCAGTAAACGGAGCGTGATATTAATCTGTCCGAACCATTGTTGGAAGGTAAAATTTTCAATCGTCGGCCAAGCTGATTGCACTAGAATGTCGAGAAGCTTTTCATGAGATCATTTAAAATTTTAGAAGCACATACACTATACAAGTATGAGTGAATGAATTTTGTGTATTTTGATACTATTTCAATATCAGTAATGCCCCAAAATATGCTCTCACTGATGCAGCTTGCCGATTTTGCTCAGTTGTATAATATTACTAGAAAATATTTCAATTGATTAGAATTATATACTGAGGATTTTCCAGCCGAGTTGTGTAGTTTGGTAGTTGAAGAAGCCCAAAATCTGTATGCTAAATTGTTCAGTTTTGATTTTATTGTATTTTTTGCGCCCACGCCCCTGCAACGGACGCTGCAGCTGGCAGCGCAATGCCCCCACTCGACATCTGTTGCGAATGTCCTAAATTAAATTTGTGGGACAGATTAGAATTTGACCAAATTTGATAATTTTTTTTGTGAATTTAGACTTGTATTCAATGAGAATTTTTAATTGCAAAGCTATCTGCGGGATATTTATGATGTTCAGGCTGTAATAAGTAGTTGGTCCCTCTCCAAAATAGCTGTAATTAAAAAATAGTACTCCCTCCGTGCACGAAAAATAGAGCACTTTGTGAATGCCACGAGTTTTAATGTAGAATTGGTAAAATAAGATAGAAGAGAAAAAGTAAGAGAGAAGTAGTGTTTAGTGGAATGTGTGGTCCTTATTATTAGTAAGAGAGAAGGGAAAAAAGTAAGAGAGAAGTTGAAAATTTTCCTTTTTTGAATGTTCCTATTTTTCATAGACAATAAAAAAATGACAAATGTGCCATATTTTTCGTGGACGGAGGAAGGGAGTATAACAATCTGAGTTCTGATCAAATAAGTAAAGTGATCTGGAAAATTCTTTTCAGCATTTATAGAGTCACAGAGACAAACATCTCCGTTTGAGCAATGGAGGAAGCTGCAAAAACTGCAAAAGTACAACTTCATGTGGACGAATTTAATGTTAAAATAATATCAATATATATGCACACAAGTAAATTAATAATGAGTCATGAAAAATGTATTTTATCTACTGCAAGTCTGCAATGATACTAAGGTGAATTCTCTTGAAATAACAAACTAAAATGATAATATGGTAATTATCGGAAAAAAAGTGTTATTGATCGGACTAATCAGTAAATTGAGTAAGTCTCTCCATAGAAAAGTTGTGAATTAAAAGTCATTAGAGTGTTTTAAACTTTATTAGTTATATAGGAGTATTTCAGATTTTTATTTAAAAAAATAATCTTATAAAATAAAATATTAATTGGCGAAAACTTGATACAAATACACAACCATGGTCAATAAAATTAATAGGAGTAATTTGGGAATACATTTGAACAAAAAGAGTTAAATTCATTTTCTTTCTCTTTATCTTTTGGTTTGATCATAGGTGTACATAACCCGCTAAAGCTCCGCGCTGTCAACTGCGCTATGACCCGTTAGTTTTTCTTTTCTCTTTTAGGAGTAGGTTATTTATATAAACATATAACCATTGACGTACTCACCTTGCCACTAAAATTCTTATGTACCTTGAAAATAATGACTTTAGGACGATATATACGAATAATAATATGAAATTAAAAAATAATGAAAAAGAAAAAATAGGTAATATTAGTAGAGAGTGAAAAAATAGTACTATGATGATTTTTTTTTTAAAAGTTAGAAGTGAATTAATTTTTTTATACGTATGGTTGTATTTTTAGGATGCAGGTAGTATGGTTGTATTTTTTCCACGTAATAAATATAGCAAGTAATGATTTTTAAAATAGTGTCCAGCCATTGTCATACTCCCTCGGTTCTACTCAAGATGTTCTACAGAATTTTAAGAGGAATTGTTAGGTGGAGTAAGTAGAAAGAAAAAATAGTTGAATATTTTAATAAAAAATAGTTGAATATTTGAATGAAGAGAAAGGAGAGAGATTTATTTTCAAATATAGAAAATGAACATTTTGGGTAGGACAAACAAAAAAGAAAAGATGAACATTTTAAATGTGATGGAGATAATATTAAATGAGGAAAAAGATAAAAGCAATAATATATTAAGAAATATGTTTGGCCAACAAGAAACTTGAATACAGTGTGACAATTAGAGGGGCAGTCCTCGTGCCATCACGCAATATGTTAATGCAGTCAAAACCATATTGGCTGGCAAATCATAGAATTTTATTTGTCAGCATTTACCCATTTCATATGATTCGTGGCCCTTTTTTTTATAACCCTTTCTTCACCCCATACTCATACTCTCTCAACCAACCATATATTATTATTTATACATACATGTATTCACTTACTTCTCCTCCAATAATAAAAAAAAACTTGCATGCATGTTTTGAACAAGTATAAAACCAAACATGCACAATCATTTTCAACTACACTAGTAGTTTTCTTCTTTTTTTGACTTAATTTAATTTGTAGTAGTATTATACTAAGATATGGAAAGTTTGTTGTGCAATGAAGTTTTTGAAGAGAATGATTGTGACATTAGAAATGGTATTTCATTTGAAGAATGTGAGGAAGCTTTTTCTGTTTTTGTAGCTAAGGAGACCACCTATTTGCCTCACTCAGCCTACACTAAGCTTTTGCAGATTAATGGTTTCATTTGTTATGCTAGGTTTAAAGCTGTTACTTGGATAATTAAGGTATTTTTTTCCATATCTTATCACTCCATGCCACTAATTATATATTCAATCTGATTTCGAAATCCTTTTCTATTTCGTCTAGTCTCAGAGAAGAATGAATCTTTGCGATGAAACCATATTCTGCGCTGTGAATTATGTGGATCGCTTCATTTCACTGAATAATCAGTGTCAAGTAAGAAAATAATAATGTTTTAAACTAATGCATTTATATATGATACTCCATATCCATATTAATTTATAAATGTTCAGGGCTGGAAGGGCTGGATGTTCGAGCTACTCTCTATCGCTTGTTTATCCATCGCCACCAAGTTCAACGAAACAACGGCTTATCTTCTGCACGAATTTCAGGCGAAATAAATTAATAACTCATCATATCATTATCATATACTTATACAAAAATGGAAATTTGAATGAAAAATGAACAAACAGGAAGATATGGAGATATGGTTTGCTCCAAGGCTTATTCAACGGATGGAGATTGCGGTTTTGAAGAGGTTGGAGTGGAGGCTGGATGCTGTAACTCCAGTTTCTTATACTTATCTCCTCACACAAACCTTCAACAAAACCCTCCTCCAACAATCAACTCAATTACTTCTCCACCTTCTTTTAGGTACCATACCACCACTCCTAATTAATTAAATCAATTTCATTTTATTATTTTGATCTACTGAAAAATATATTATTTTCAGATCCCAAATTTTTGGGGTTCCATCAATGTGTTGTGGCAATTTCGGCCATCAAAACTCTACTCCAAGAATCAAGGGAGCTTGGTTCATCATTTGTACATATTGACAACCTCGTCTCTCAAGATGTCAAGGTGAAATTAAATACTATACGTGCTTCATTTTGTCACAAATTTTGAAAAATTAATGCATGGTTGTTGATGGGGTACGAACTAAACCCTAATGGCAAGCCCAATAACAGTGACGGCCCATCAGCCCAGAGCCCAAGAAAGAGTATCTGTTCGGCACCAAAGAGTTCGGCACGACCAAAGAGTTCGGCACGACCAAAGAGTTCGGACTCAGCCTACAGCTCGGTAAAAGCCGACCAGTCAAGCTCTCCTCTCAGATCGGCAAGAGCTGATCGGTAAAGTCCAGCAGTTCGGTCTCAGCATTCGACCGAACTAGGAGTTGGTGGACTCACGAAAGGCCTCCACGACCTCCACTATACCCACGATCTATTTAGTGGTATGAAGCAGTTATTGAGCAGTTATTGCTCACCCACGATCTTGTTAGTGGGGCTGCAAACCACGATCCTAGTTCAATGTATAAATAGAACTTAGATCTGATAGAAAAGGGTTAAGCTCTCTAGAGATAAAATAGCATATAGCAAGTCTGTTGTAAGCTGTATTTTCGCAGATCAAGCAATACAAACCTGCCCTCATTTCTCCCCGTGGACGTAGATTTACCTCAGTAAATCGAACCACGTAAATTCATTGTGTCATAATTCTCTACCAGCATTTACTAACATCAATAATTCGCGGATCCATCACTGGCGCCGTCTGTGGGAAACAGAGAACAAAATTTGTGATAAAGCGAATTTTTGATCCATTTTTTCCACCCAAAAAATGCATACCAGATCGCAGAATACCCGTATTCCAGCCCGTGAGAACCAGGAGGAAGCCAATCCATCCCATAGGTCGGGAAAACAGCCTAGGGATAAATCCACCACCAGTTCTCATGGCGAAGGAACAAGCCGCTCCAAAAATCGTCCCACTGAGTCTTCCCAGCAGCCCGATTTGAATGAGGCTGTTAAGCAGTTTTTGGCTGAAAAGCAGGAGGAATTCTTAACCTTCCTGCGAAAAAGCCAAAAGCAGCCGGAGACGAAAACGACGGATTCTCCTTCTCCCTCCGCACAAGAAAGTCACTACCGCAGTAGTGTCGCATCTCCCAGGAGAAAGAATCCTCAACCCCGACATATTCCAGCTCCTCCTCGGTACCGGAATCACAGGAGAACTCAATCTCCTCCATACCGACGAGATATCGGATTCGCCGTGTACGGAGCACTGAAGACTCCGTTCTCGGACGACATCACCCGAACTCCCCTACCACAGAACTACCGAACTCCGTCGATGACTTACGACGGGCTCGTGGACCCTCACGATTTCTTGGGGCGCTATCAATATAACATGGCGAACCAGGGTCTCAACGAGGTCCACATGTGCAAGCTGTTTCCCGAGCTGCTCATCGGGAACGCGAGAAGGTGGTTCGATAGCCTCCCCCAGGGCAGCATCAGATCTTACCGAGATCTAATGGATGCCTTCCACAGGAGGTTCTTTCAGAAAGCGGAAGCCCGAATCACTTCGGCTCAGCTGCTTTCCATTCGTCAAGGTCGCGACGAAAAAATTAGCGACTTTATGACAAGATTCCACAAGGAATGCCTGCAAGTAGACGATCTCAACGATCTGCTTGTCATCTCGGCATTCCAAAATGGAATCCTGCCCGGAGCTCTCTACAGGAAGCTCGTTGAGTGCGGTCCGCAGACAGCTCAGGAAATGTGGGACATTGCGGACCAGTACTCCCGGGCCGATGAGGCAGACCGTCGTAAACGGTCGTTAGACAGCTCATCGTCCCGAGGAGACAGAAGGAAGCCCGATCATAGCGATCAGGGGCATCCTCGCCGGACTCCATTTGAAAGAATTCAAAGGGCTCCGGTGCAAGACAGATTGGGACCTCGTCTCAATCCCGAGAAGCCGCCCGCTCAGTTCGTACCGCTGAACAAGCCGAGAGCGGAAATTTTCGAACTGCACTCTGACCTATTCGAAAAGCCAAAGCGGATGACGAAATCAGCCGCGCGCCGACCACAGGATAACTACTGCTCCTACCATCAAGACCACGGTCACGATACTGAGGAGTGCAGAAACTTGGCTGCAGGTATCGATGTTCTTGTGAAGGCAGGGACATTGAAAAAATACCGAAGTAAGCAGCCAAAGAAGAATAAAAAGCAGAGTGGTGCGAACTGCGCCCCTCAGGATCCGAAAAGGCAGCCGGATCCCGAAGACGATGACGAGCCGCAATATGATGGAGTAATCCAGACTATTGACGCGCTCCCTGCCGGGAAGACCAAGTCGTCCCTAAAGTCAGAACGCAGAGGCTCCAATCGAGAGGAGCCAACGCATAAAAGGCTGAAGCAGGACGAAGTGATTACGTTCTCGGCTGCTGATCCCGTCCCGGCCATCTCTCCTCACCAAGACGCCATTGTCATCCAAGCCGGAGTGGCAAACAAACTGATCCACAGGGTGTTTGTGGATACAGGAGCGTCGGTTAGCATTCTTTTTAAAGAGTGCTTCGACAAACTAGAAGTGGACCCAGCTCGGCTCAGTCCGGCTCCGCTTCCCCTGAAGAGCTTCACCCAGGAGGACACCCGCCCTGAAGGTATTATCAGCCTTCCGATCACGGTGGGGAAAGCGCCTACTAGCTCCAGTACGATGATTGAGTTTTTCGTGGTGAAAGCTCGGTCCCCGTACAACGTCATCCTGGGAAGAGACTGGCTCAACACAGTTCGGGCCGTTTGCTCCACCTATCACCTCACCATCAAGATCCCCACTAAAGGAGGGATAGCGGTCATCCGAGGTGACCAAAAGAGAGCAAAGGAATGTCTGCAAATTGCGCTTAGAAGTGCCGAGCAGTCAGATCGGCACCACCAAGCATAGCAATCACAGCAGCCGGAGTCAGAGGCGATGACCGAAGTCATACCGGAGCCGAACTCGATGACAGTTCAGCTGTACGAAGACGATCCATCCCGAACGGTTAAGATCGGCTTCGCGGGAACGCCCCTACTTCGGGAAAAAACCATCCAGCTCCTCAAGGAGTATAAAGACGTCTTTGCATGGTCTCCGTTGGACATGACCGGAGTGCCCCCCGAGGTAATCACTCATCGGTTAAATATTGATCCTTCAGTCCGGCCGATAAAACAGAAGCAAAGACTCTTTGCGGCAGAACGAAATCAAGTCATCCATGACGAAGTCCGTCAATTATTGAAGGCGGATGTGTTATTCGAAGTGAAGTACCCTTCGTGGGTAGCCAATCCTGTCATGATCAAGAAAAAGGAAGGAGGATGGCGGATGTGCATAGATTTCACCGATCTAAATAAGCACTGTCCCAAAGATTGCTATCCCCTTCCGAACATAGATAAAAAAGTAGAAGCTTTGATAGGCTTTGAAATTTTTTGTTTTCTTGATCTGTACAAAGGATACCATCAAGTTTTAATGGATGAGATTGACGCTTCAAAAACGGCCTTCATTACTGATTTCGGCATTTTCGCTTATAAAAAGATGCCATTCGGTTTAAAGAATGCCGGAGCCACTTATCAAAGGATGGTAGACAAGCTTTTTCGGCACCTGATTGGAAAGGAGGTCGAAGTGTATGTTGACGATATAGTCGTCAAAAGCAAAAGCACTTCGGAGTACGAGCACAACCTCAAGTCCACTCTCAACGTGCTCAAGAAAGCCAACCTCAAACTTAATCCCCAAAAGTGTACCTTTTTGGTAGATTCGGGAAAGTTTCTGGGTTGTTGGGTTTCAAAGGACGGACTCAAGGCAAACCCCTCAAAAGTTCAAGTTGTTCAAAACATGGCAATGCCGAAGTCCATACATGACGTGCAAAGGCTAACCGGATGCCTAGCCGCACTGAATCGATTCCTTTCTCAAGCAGCCGAAAAGCAACTGCCGTTCTTCACGGTGTTGAAAAAGGCACCAAAGTTCGAGTGGGGAGCCGAGCAGAAAAAGGCCTTTGACGAGCTCAAAAGTTATCTAGCCGAGCTTCCTATGCTCTCTGCTCCAACCGAAGCCGAAGTAATATTCTTATACTTAGCGGCATCGGATCAAACCATCAGCGCGGTGCTTGTACGAGAAGAAGGCCTAAAGCAGCTTCCCATCTACTTTACAAGCCGAGCATTAAGAGGTCCAGAAACAAGGTATCAACCACTGGAAAAGATTGCTCTGGCATTAGTAAATGCAGCAAGGAGACTGCGGCCATACTTCTATGCTCACAAGGTATGCGTCTTAACTGATCTGCCACTTCGGCAAGTGTTGACCAAACCGGAAGCATCAGGCAGAATCGCCAAGTGGGCTATAGAGTTGGGAGAGCACACAATTGAATATCTACCTCGGAAAGCCATCAAGGGACAAGCCTTGGCAGATTTTCTTGCAGAAGCAAAGTTCGATCAAGCAAGTCCTGTTATTGCCGAACAGAAGAATTCTGCCAATGCCGAACTAGCACAGCCCTTGGAATCCGAAGTAGAACCGCCGGACTGCTGGAGCGGATTCGTAGATGGAGCTTCAAACAAGATGGGAAGTGGAGCTGGTATTCTACTTGTCGCTCCCGACGGACACGAGGTAACCTACTCACTTCGGTTCCTATTCCCCACTACTAATAATGAAGCCGAGTACGAAGCCCTCCTGGCCGGACTCCAGTTAGCGCAAAGTCTGCTCGTCAAATCTCTCAAAGTCCATTGTGATTCACAAGTCATAGTAAATCACATGTTGGGTACAAGTGAAGCCCGTGACGAGAGAATGAAGAAGTATTTGGACAAAGCGCAAAGCATCAGCCGAAGTTTCTCCTATTTTCGGATAATCCGTATTCCCAGAGCGGAAAATAGCCGAGCAGATATCTTAAGTAAGTTGGCCTCAGATCCGAGCTCAAAGGCGGAAGAATTAATGCATCGAAGCATTGATGAAGCCGAGGTACATTCAGTATCCAGCTCGCCGAACTGGATGACGCCGATCTTGCAGTATCTGGATCAAGGACAATTGCCCGAGGATAAGAGAGAAGCTCGGAAGATCACGTGCCGAGCTCTTCGGTACGAACTTCATGAAGGAGTCCTCTTTAGAAAGTCTTACCTCCAGCCGTTATTGCGGTGCGTAGGACCAGAAGAGACGGACTACATCCTCAGAGAAGTTCATGAAGGATCGTGCGGTAGCCACATCGGAGCCAGAGCTTTAGCTAAAAAAGTTCTGAGATGGGGATATTATTGGCCAACCATGGTACAAGAGGCAGTGCAGCTCGTCAAGAAGTGTACGAAGTGCCAAATTCATGCAAATGTCCCAAGGATGCCGCAGACCGATCTGTACACTATGCAAAGCCCTTGGCCTTTCATGCAATGGGGCATAGACATAGTGGGACCACTTCCTCAAGCTCCTCGGCAAATGAAATTCCTTATCGTTGCCGTGGACTACTTCACGAAGTGGGTGGAGGCTGAACCATTAGCTACGATAACGAGCTCAAAGGCATTGGACTTCGTCTGGAAGAACATAGTGTGCCGATTTGGCATACCCCACATCCTCATCTCGGATAATGGGACTCAGTTCACCGACAAGACGTTCAAGAATTGGTGCCAAGAGCTGAACATTCAACAGCGGTTCACTTCGGTCTCCCATCCCCAAGCAAACGGACAAACGGAAGTAACGAACCGGATTCTGGTGAAAGGGTTAAAAGCTCGGTTAGAACAAGCCAAAGGACAATGGGTAGAAAATCTCCCTCAAGTCCTATGGTCCTACCGAACTACACCCAAAACCTCCAACGGTGAAACTCCGTATAGTCTGGTGTACGGCACTGAAGCCGTAATTCCGGTGGAGATCGGCGTACCCAGTCCCCGAACTCTAAATTTCTCCTCAGAAATGAATGACGACGGACTGAGAGCAGAACTAGATCTCGCCGAAGAAAGAAGAGAATTGGCGTGCATAAAAGCAGCCAAGTATAAGGAGCAAGTAGCCCGGTATTATAACCAAAGGGTGAAAAAGCTTCAATTTCAAGTGGGAGATCTCGTCTTGAGAAACAACGAAGTAAGCCGAGCAGAAAAGCTGGGCAAACTCGAGCCCACATGGGAGGGTCCATATCGGGTGTCAGAAGTCCTCGGCAAAGGGTCTTATAAGTTGACTCACATGTCAGGAGAACAAGTACCCCGAACATGGCACGTCTCCAACCTCAAGAAGTTCCACTTGTAAGAGACAAAGTCCGGTCAGTCTGTCTTGTGTCTAGTTCGGTCATAGGGGTACATGTTTTTATTTGTTTGTTTTTTTTACTTGTATCTTTTACTTGTCGTTTTATAAAAGTTTAAAGTTTTTTTTTTTTTCTTCTTTCGTCTTTTTCATTTTTTCTCTATGTGTTTTGTCTCTATGTGCTTGTCGTCTCTTACAAATGGTACCAAGGTATATCGTTCTTTAAAGACTGATCCCCTTTTTAGATCGATTATTAAAGACTATTGTGAGTCCAAGCTTCTAAGGAGGATATAAGACCACAATTCAGCTTAACAAGCAGTCCGTCTGAAACGAACTGCAATAAGCCAACGATTGTGCGTCCAAGCTTCCAAGGAGGATACAAGACCGCAATTCAGCTTAATAAGCACTTCGTCTGAAACGAACTGCAATAAGGGAAAGTCCGATCCACGCGATAAACCTCGCCGAATTAGGACGACCGAGTTCGGTCAAAGAAGTTTACCTCATAAGACCGAGGACGACCATGTCTAGTCAAAGAGGTTTACTGCATAAGACCACTTCGGTTAACTGGGAAAGTCCGATCCACGCGATAAAACTCGCCGAATTAGGACAAGGGAAAGTTCGATCCCGGCGACAAAAATCGCCAAATTAGAACACAAACCAAGTCCGGTCAAAGATGTTTATTTCATCAGACCAAAGACGAGTCCGGTCAAAGATGTTTATTTCATCAGACCAAAGACGAGTCCGGTCAAAGATGTTTATTTCATCAGACCAATGACGAGTCCGGTCAAAGAAGTTTATTTCATAAGACCAAGGACCAAGTCCGATCAAAGAAGTATACTTCATAAGACCGAGGACAAGTACGATGAAATTTTTTCGCTAAGCTGTAAATACAGTGTTAGAGGTGGAAACAAAATTTCATTTTTCAAATCTTGTTCAGCATACAACTCCGCTACCCTACTATTACAAAGGACTATTCTACTGTCCGGGGTTGCTAAAGTTGAGCCACCTATTCACAAAATCCTCTGGAAGCCGAGTTCGGTCGTTCCGAGCAGATGAAGAATAAGCAGGTCGACGAGATGCTATCCTCGACCCAACGCCTCTTCCCCGAGCCCGAGAAGTCCTAACACCTCGGCGATGAAGAGTCTCTGCAATAAGCATCTGCTGATCTTGCTCGCTCATAGTCACAACTCCTCGGCGAATTTCAGTCCGTCCCTGTCTTGACGATTCCGGTTGCTCCTGAGCCCGTTCTCGTCTAGACGTTTCCGGCTGTTCCGGAGTTCGTTGTTGACTTGGAGTAGGATTTTGAACAAGGGAACCAGAGGTTTGATCTGGAGTGCGAGCATCTGTTGGCACGATATGCCGAAGGAATCTTTCTATGGAGGGGCGCCGAGAAAGAACAATGTTGTACCGAGAAGCCCAACGCCGTAGTGATTTCACAACTTGTTGGCAAGCCGAGCTCTCCAGCGCATTGTTCCTCCGGAGTACAAGATATTCCTCCCACAGTTCGTCAACTCGACTCTGAACATCTGATATGGTCAATCCCCCGCGCACACGGATGTAATCCTCGTACGCAGTCCTCTCAGCAATGGTCGTATTCAGCTCGGCCTCCAGATCTTTCTTATCGGACTCTAAGTCCTTGATATCGGCCTCCAGCTTCACTAAACGAGCCAGAAGCTCGTCATTCTTCGTCTGATCGGCTATAGCTCTTCTCTCAGCTTCGTCCAAAGCCGAAGAGTACAGCCGTTTCCAGTGAAGTATCTCCATCTCCTTGGGTACAAAGCAGCTATATTAGTTCGGCAGTTGTACCGAGCAGATAGTAAAATACAACAGGAATAAAGGCGAGTACGAAAAGCTATACGAAGACAAGTGTAGAGAATTTTTCATTCACAAGGAAAATTTTACACTAGGAGGGCATCAAGGCCATTTTACAAGGAAGAAACTAGACTAAGAGAAGGGAGACGAAATCATACTCCGCCAGCTTCGTCTCCGGCTCCTCGGTCTGGTACAGCTTCTTTCTCCTGGGCTACCTCAGCCTCAGCCTCGCCTCCTGCCGGCCTCGCCTCCGCCTCCTGATCGGCCTCCTTCTCCGGATGCCCGGCCCGCTCGACTTCGGCTTCCTTCTCCGGATGCCCGGCCTGATCGACTTCGGCCTCCCGCTCCAGCGGCTCGGCCTCACCCTCTCCGTTGTAAGTCGAAGCGGGTGAAACGGGTCCCACGGAGGCAAAGATAGCCTCCAGGTTCTCGTCCCGATCAGCTCGACAACTCCGGACTCGGTCTGCAGAAAGCAGGACCGAAGATGAAGCGAGCTCCTCAAGGAGCGGCAGATTCTGAAGCCGAGCTGCTATCTCTCGGCTGTACAGAGGCAGCACGACGTCGGCCCCCTGCTCGCCCTTATCGGCAATTAGCCTTACCAGACTACCGACAAAGGCCGAGAACTGGCTGCTCAAAAAGAGTCTCTCCGTGTAGGCACGGAGACCCTCTCCTTGGGCAACCACGGCGGCAGCATCCCTCTGTTTCGTCTGCTCTCGCTGGATGACGAGCTGGTTTTTGGCAAACTGAGCTTCATCCTGGGCCGAAATCCTAGCAGCCCTGGCTTTCTCAAAGTTTGCCTCAGCCTGCTCGGCCCGGTGACAAGCAGCCGCCAATTTCCTCTGCATCTCGGCATAGTCGTTGGACGCTTTGGAGAGTTCGACGGCGACGAGCTTGGAGAGCATATCATTCCTCTGAAAATGGATAAGGAAAAAAGTTAACAGAGGGCACCAAAAATACAGGACAGAAGCCAAGCCAAGGAATCAAGAAGACAATTCACCTCGGCGAAGTCCGTGGGCCATAGAAATGGCTCACAGATATGCTCCGAAGGAGGCGCCAAGACCATGTCTTTCTCTGGCGCTCTCGGGGGCTTCTGGGTCTTCCCCTTCCTATTTGCCGAAGTCGACTCCGGCTTCTTTGGACCCGAAGAGGTCTTTTGCCTCTTCGGATTCTTCTCGGCATCAGGCGCCGAGCTGGTAGCCTTCTCTCTCTCCGGCTCCACAAGCTCGGAGGACTTTCTGATAGCCTTATTCAACATGAACACTGCCAAAAAGCAAGAAAGCAAAGTCAGATTTTCTTCGTTAAAGCAGTAGAGCATAAAGATAAAGAGAAATCCTCACCCTCGGCCTCTTCGTCCGAAGACGAGATGTCGAACACGACGTCGCCCTTGACGAGCTCAGACTCCGTGTATTGTTTCCTAACTATGGGAATCTTGTTGAGCTCGCCGTCGAGCTCGTCCAACGGTTCAGGCCGAGGGTGACGGATAACGGACTCCGGCCCTCTCCAGGGAAAACTAGGAGCCGCGGTCCTATCATAGTAGAAGAAGCGATTTTGCCACTTCGGCCACTTCGTTTTACAAAAGGCCCTAAAAGGCTGTAAAGGGATCAAGTAAAACCAAGACCCCTTCCTCTTAAATTGAAAGAATTTAAGGATCGCCTTCAAAGACAAATCCCTTCCTAACCTACGGAGTTCGGCAGCGAAGGCCGACAAGTGCCTCCAAGAGTTCGGAGTCACCTGGCCTAAAGGAAGCTGAAAAAAATCTAGTAAATCTATAAAGGCAGAAGGGAGGGGGAAACGAAGCCCGCATTCTAAGCAGGCCTCGTACACGGTGACGTAACCCTCCGGCGGGGAGTCAGCCCTGTGATCACCGTCAGGTACCACCGCCTTCCCCCCAGGAAAAGAGTATTTTTCGTAAAGGGATATCACAGTATCCTTACTCAAGATACTGTGAAAATACTCTACGGTCTTCTCCCCGGATTCTTTCCGGCTAGAAGACCCCTTACCCCCTTTCCTAACGCTACCCGACTCCGAAGAAGAAGAAGAAGACATTTTTCTTACTTTTTGAAGGTGAAGATAGTCTGAAAAAAATTCTTGAAAGCGGAGAGAGAATTTTCGCAAGAAAGAGAGTATAGAAGACGCAACAGCAAAAGTGCTTCAATGATGAAGAAAGAGCGTATTTATCAGATACGGGAAAGATTTCGAAATCGTTGCGCCGTTTCGAATCCCACCTTTTCAGGAATCAACGGCCGGATTTTACTGTCGCATTTAATGCAGGCATGCGCTAGGCACGTCCCCTGACGTCAGCCTCCCCCTTACCGTTATCCAGAATGCCGAAGTGACTCACCTCGCCGAAGTGATCCACTTCGCTTTTCGGGGGGGGGTAGTGATGGGGTACGAACTAAACCCTAATGGCAAGCCCAATAACAGTGACGGCCCATCAGCCCAGAGCCCAAGAAAGAGTATCTGTTCGGCACCAAAGAGTTCGGCACGACCAAAGAGTTCGGCACGACCAAAGAGTTCGGACTCAGCCTACAGCTCGGTAAAAGCCGACCAGTCAAGCTCTCCTCTCAGATCGGCAAGAGCTGATCGGTAAAGTCCAGCAGTTCGGTCTCAGCATTCGACCGAACTAGGAGTTGGTGGACTCACGAAAGGCCTCCACGACCTCCACTATACCCACGATCTATTTAGTGGTATGAAGCAGTTATTGAGCAGTTATTGCTCACCCACGATCTTGTTAGTGGGGCTGCAAACCACGATCCTAGTTCAATGTATAAATAGAACTTAGATCTGATAGAAAAGGGTTAAGCTCTCTAGAGATAAAATAGCATATAGCAAGTCTGTTGTAAGCTGTATTTTCGCAGATCAAGCAATACAAACCTGCCCTCATTTCTCCCCGTGGACGTAGATTTACCTCAGTAAATCGAACCACGTAAATTCATTGTGTCATAATTCTCTACCAGCATTTACTAACATCAATAATTCGCGGATCCATCAGTTGTGTTGTGTAGGATGATTTGATCCGTTGTGAAAGGCTGATGAGGAAACTAAGAGATGAAACTATTTTCCCTTCAAGTCCGGTAACCGTATTGAAAGTGAACTCCGATGCTGTTTTCTCTATCAAGATGAACGTGGGTTTGGGATCGAGTAGAAAGAGGAAGAGAGAAGAAAAAGAAGAGATGATGGGATAATTTAATGAAACATGTTGATTTGCACATTACTCTCGACTCTCCACTCTTGTGGTTTGGGAAAATCTAACTACTGATTTTATATATTGCAGCAATTTGTGATGCAGAATCACATAAATGAATAAATTTCAAAATAACCATTTTTTATTGCTGCTATTAGTGAATTCTTGATCGAGTGGATGTTGCATTATTATACCTTACCTAATCTATTTAATTTATACTCCCACCTTATCTCTTTTTAGATATTGACCTAAAGTGTTTCATTTTACTATTTTTAAAAACATCATAATTCACTAATTTATTAAAAAATTAAATACTCCCACTAAGTACTCCCTCCGTCCCCCAAATATTGTCCAACTTTGACCCGCCACGGGTTTTAAAAAATGCAATAAAAATAGTGTTGAAAAAGTTAGTGGAATGTGAGTCCTACTTTTATATATTGATTTTATAATAAAATGTGAGTATGATTGAGTTAATAGAATATGGGTCCACTACTAAAAATGGTAAAAAGTAAAATGAGATATATTTTATGGGACGGACAGAAATAGAAAAATTGAACAAACTTTCAGGAAGTGGGGGATTAGTATATAAAAATAGGGTCGTCTAAAGAAACTAGACATCACGCGTTACTATGAATCTATCGTATGCACAAAAAACACAAGAAATTATGTTTAATTCAAGAATAAGCACATGATATTCTTCAACCTCCCCTTCTGACTGTTGACTATATTTACCTGTACATATAAAAAAATAGGACCTAATTTTCAAACAAGAGAAATATAATATCCGTCATTCTTTCTTTGGTTTGTCTCCTAAAAATTGAAACCTTTTATTTTAGTAAATTTCTTTTCTCTAATGAGATGAGACACATTTTTCACTAACACATTTTTTTTTCTATTTTTCTCATACTTTACTAATTTTACATTAAAACACATACAATTTTAAAAATTTATATTTTTAGGGGACATACTATCAACCAATTGGAACTTTTTTCAAACAATTGTAAGGGCGTGTTCAAGAAAGTTCATATGTGCAGATATGGGCTCATATGTGTAACTTATTGGGTGTTCAAGATACATGGTGGATCCAACTTCAGACCGTTCTTAATTTCCCGGCCCGCACTGTTCACACCTGGTATGCTCGTAATCCATTTCAGGACCTTTTGGTGGTTTATGAAATCTGGAGCTCATTTCTGATCCAGAAAAGCATGTGTATTTACTACGGTGCCCTTGCAATTTAAAATGAAAGGCATAGTCTTCCCAAATTTCCCCCCATTCGATACATTTTGGAGGAACCCTAGAACCACATTCCTTGTAGCTGCCGAGGAGGTCTTCGCTGATTTGGTGGATACGTGGAAGATCCCTACGAAGACAGGTTCCAAATCACACCAGGTATGGCATTCGGCGGCTCAAGAGTTCGCAATTTACACAGAATGCTGAAGTTTGGTTTACTTTATTTGGGTGAAGGATTCAAACAGAAGGAAGGGCTGAAATTTTCAGTAGCAGAGTGTTAAGGTGGTGCATCGCTCTTCCGATCTTGCCCTGCATTGGCCCTAGGTAAGCAACGATCAATCAACCAAACTTCGTTGTTTGTTTATGTTCGCTATTCACATTTTTTGGCAAGCATAGTTCTCCTGATGTCGTCTTCTGTTGTGCTACTACCGATTTGTACTTTGTTTACTTCTATTTTTTTGGGATACTAATGTGGTTTGCTGACAATCCCGCCGGTTGTGTTAGTTTCAGGTGTAATTCAACTGTGTGTTATGAGTTAATCTTCCGCCGAATTTCCTATGTCATTATTATGTAGTTAAGGCCAATATACAAATCCACCAAGATGAGACTCTTCTCAGCCAAATCAGCGCAGCTATCTTTGTTTCTCGAGGACATTATGCTCCTTTATCGCAATGAAACCACGACATTGTTACGCCGCTACATCTCTGCCCGGTGTCGACGGCAGAGGCGTAAATTATCACTACAACAAATCAAGTAGTCACCAGTCGCACTCGGTTAATCCATTACAAAATTGCAAACAAGATAGCGTAGGGCCGTCATCGACGCCACAGACTCAGCAAGTCAAACTGCAATTAATAAGAAAATCACGATTTCGAGTGGCCATTGGTCCACCGGTTGATGCACAGTAGGCAAACAATCGCAAGTGTGGTGCATTAAAACCACAATGTTGTCGGACGAGAAACATGCGCTAATGAACAAAACGGGAAATAGATAAAGCACCAAATTGGTGCGGTTCGTTCATACCTATCCCGTGCTGGCTTCCCGAATCCATTGATTGTGTGTTTCGTCTTCTGTATTGCAAAATAGTAGCGTCGGAGATTTAACCCCAAATTTGGTTTGAAATCGCGATTTCCGCGAAAATGGATTCAGTTTGCGGCAAGTGAAAGTGATGAGGGTAGAATAGGAATTACACTTTTTTTATTAAAAAAATGGAAGCATTAACCAACCCTAGTCGGGACCATATCTGTAACCTTGAACACACGATTCCTTTTCAAAAACCTTGGTTGAATAGTGATCAAATAGGATCAGATAAGTTATGGCCATATATTAAATCTCCCAGCTTGAACACGCCCTAAGACTGAATAACGATCGGCACTTTTTCAATTCTTTTTTTAATATATTAAAACTATTATGTTTATGCACAAGTAAAATTTTAAAAAGACGAGGAAGATTTTGGGGCAAGTTAGGCTATGTTCTCTAAAAATAAAATGGGCTGTATTGGGCCAACTGGGTTTTGAGCCCATGGTTTTCTTTACTGATGGAGACATGGAGGACAGATAGGAGTGAAGCG
Source organism: Salvia splendens (assembly GCF_004379255.2). NCBI lineage: Eukaryota > Viridiplantae > Streptophyta > Magnoliopsida > Lamiales > Lamiaceae > Salvia > Salvia splendens. The sequence continues at coordinate 27,858,323 of NC_056034.1, forward strand.
AAAGAAGAGAGAGATCGAATTGAAGCATCAATTTGTTTGAATTGATGGCGGATTCCCCTTCTTGCGACATGACGGTAGCAGAATGCCAAGATTTTATCCGGAAGAGCTTCCAAAGTACTCCCTCCGTCCCACTAAAGATGACCCGCTTTCCTTTTTGGTTTGTCCCATCCAAGATGACCCATTACTATAAATGGAAACACATTTCTCTCTACTTTATTCCCTCTCTCTTACTTTACTCTCTCCACTTAACACACAAAATAACATTGCATAAAACTCCGTGCTGCCCAAGGAAGGGGTCATCTTCCTTGGGACAGAGGGAGTAGTAGATTTCTTATGATTTTGTTGTTTAGGGTTCCTATTTCTAAACTCACACTCACTTGTACATGTCGCAGATCCCAACTGTCAAATTTCTGAAAGAGAATTTGGAGAAATCTGGATACAGAATCGGGACTGAGAAGATTATAAACGAAGCATAATCATGCTTGAAGAGAGAGAGATCTCGGTTGTTTATTGATTGAATGAATTGTTACAAAAGTGGGAAGACACCTCACCTTATATACACAGTGATGTAATCTAGCTAAGAACAACAATCTAACTAACTAGACGACAGCTGGCATAACAAACTATAACTAACAACTAACTAACATTCATAGCCATTGGAGGTGGTTAGGCAGAGAGCTGTTGATAGCTATGTTGCTTCTTCACGTGTGTATGCGATGCATGTGATCTAGAAGCTTCCTCTTCTTCTTCCTCTTGCATTCCTCTTGGTTCAATCTAAGAGCCCCCTCAAGATGGACTGTAAACAGATGTGAAATCCATCTTGGATAACAAATTGTGAAATGGAGATGAAGCCAAGGGTTTTATGAATATATCTGCAAGCTGTAGGTTGTTGTGGATGTGCACCGGTTTGATGATGCCTTCAAGTAGTTTTTCACGAATAGTATGACAATCAATTTCAATATGTTTGGTGCGCTCATGAAAAACCGGGTTCGAACTAATGTAGACAGTGGCTTGGTTGTCACAATAGAGAGGAACAGGCTGGTTTATAGAGACACCAAAGTCTTTAAGTAGAGCTAGAATCCAAACAACCTCACAACAAGCTAAAGCCATTGATCTATACTCTGCTTCTGCCGAAGACCTAGACACGGTGTGTTGCTTCTTAGAGCGCCAAGAGATAAGAGAGTTGCCTAAAAAAAGGCAAAAACCTGATATGCTTCTTCTTGTATCTGGGCAGGAAGCCCAGTCAGCATCTGAGAAGATGCTTAGCTCTGGAGCTGATTTTGTTGAATAAAAAGACCATGGCCTAGTGTACTTTTCAGATATTTGAGAACCTTTTCAGCAGCAAGCATGTGGCCAGAGCATGGTTTAGACAAAAATTGGCTAAGCTTGTTCACTGCAAAGGTGATGTCTGGCCTAGTTATGCAGAGGTAGACAAGACGGCCAATGAGTCTTCTATAGGCAGTAGGATCAGTGAGAGGATCCCCTTCATCTTGTTGAAGACTTTTAGATGAATCCATAGGTATGGAAGAGGGTTTGCATCCAAGAAGACCTGCATCGGTTACAAGATCCAGTGCATATTTGTGTTGGGAAATGAAGATGCCATTGGTGTTTCTAGCAATCTCAATTCCCAGAAAATATTTTGGAGAACCTAGATCCTTATACTTGAAATGGCTTGTGAGAAACCTCTTGAAGCTCTCTATCTGTGCATCATCACTAGAAGCAACAAGAATATCATCCACATAAATAACAATTCCAAAGAAAGATCCATATGTGGAATGTTTATAGAAGTATGAGTGGTCTGAGGCAGATTGAGAGAGACCAAATCCAGACAAGACTTGTGAGAATTTCAAATACCATTGCCTAGAAGCCTGTTTTAGTCCATAAAGAGACTTCTTTAATTTGCAAACAAGCTGACCAGCCACAACATTCTCTGGAACAACCAAGCCAGGAGGCAATGTCATGTATATCTCCTCATCAAGCTCACCATATAGGAATGCATTGTTTATATTTAGATGAGCAAGCTTCCATCCATGCATAGCAGCAAGAGCAAGCACAATCTTGATAGTAGTGAGCTTTGCTACTGGAGAAAGAGTATCATGATAATCCACTCCAGCTTGTTGTGTGAAACCTTTTGCAACCAACCGGGCTTTGTATCTCTCTACTATAGCATCAGCCTTGAATTTGATCTTGTATACCCATTTACAAGATATTGGAATTTTGCCCAGAGGTAACACAATAATTATCCAAGTGTCTGTCCTTATCAGAGCTTGTAACTCTTCTTGCATTGCCAACACCCACTCAGGATGTTGAGCAGCTTGCTTGTAGGATTTAGGTTCCGTGAGTGTGGATAGGAGGATAATGAATCTCTGATAAGGTTGAGATAGCTTGGCAAGAGAAAAGTATGAAGAGATAGGATATTTAGAATCAGTCACCACTGAGTTGCATATATAATCACTGAGATGTGCAGGAGTTTTGATAGTCCTTCCTGAGGATGAATGATGAGGATTGGTGGCTGAAGCATCATTTTTGTTGCTGATTTGAGTATAGGAATTTTGCTGAGGCGGAAGTGATGAGGATGTAGTGTTTTTCTGAGGCTGAAATATTTGTTGAGGCAGAATAGGTTCTGGAATATCAGAAGTGGATATTGGAAAGGGGGTGGGGTTTAAGTGAGAAAGTGGGAATTCATTTTCATGGAAGACAACGTTTCTGCTAATGAAGATGGTGTTGTTTTCCAGATCCATAACTTTATACCCCTTATATCCAGAAGGATAGCCAATGAAAATACACTTTATGGCTCTAGGTGAGAACTTATTTATGCTCTTGTCCAGTGTAGAGGCAAAGCAAAGACACCCAAACACTTTAAGGTGAGAGCATGTTGGGGATTTGTTGAAGAACATCTGGAAAGGTGTCATTTTATTGGGTAGGACTTAGGAAGGAAGTCTGTTAATGAGAAAAGAAGCTGTAAGAACACATTCCCCCTAGAATTCTATGGAAAGATGTGATTGAAAGAGTAGGCTCCTTGCAACATTCAAAAGATGTTGGTGTTTTCTTTCCACTCTTGCATTTAGTTGAGGGGTTTCTACACATGAGTGTTGAGATAATGTTCCATAGGTGGATAAAAGAGAAGGGAGATTGAATTCAGGGGCATTGTCACTTCTCAACACCTTATTTTTCTTGGAAAATTGAGTGAGAACAGTGGAAAAGAATTGAGACATCACAGTAGGGACTTCTGATTTTTGTGAAAGGAGGAAAGTCCAAACAAAACGTGAACAATCATCAACAATAGTGAGAAAGTACTTAAATCCATTGTGTGTAGGGGTATGAAAAGGTCCCCATACATCACAGTGAATTAAGTCAAAAATAGCCTGAGATCTGTTTGAAGAATCAGGAAATGGTAGCCTTTTTTGTTTAGCTATTGGACAGATATGACATGAAGTGGTTTGAGAGTTTGAAGAAGGTAAAGTATGAGACAAGGGTTTGAGTTTATTGAGTGAGGGATGACCCAAACGATTGTGCCATTCATCCAAACTAACTACTGAATTAACAGATACAGTAGAAGTCTCATCAAGAACAGCAGTAGAAAGATGAGAATTTATCATACTCGAATCAGTGTATGGAGATTGGGCTAAATCAAGTATGTAAAGATTTCCAACACGGCTACCCTTCCCAATCATGATCCCCAGTGAAGCTTCCTGGATTAAGAAATCAGTGTGAGTGAATGTGACAGTGCATGATGAGTTGTTGGTTAAAGCACTGACAGAAAGAAGATTAAAAGAGAAGGATGGAACAAGAAGGACTGAAGTTAGAGTAATCTTTGGAGTGAGATGGACAGTACCTATGTGAGTGATGGGAACAGTTTGACCATTAGGAAGGTTCACAGAGGCATTAGAAACAGGAGAGGCAGAAGACAAGAGGGAAGGATCAAAGTAGACATGGTGTGTAGCACCTGTGTCTAAAATCCATGTAGATAGACTAGATGATGAAGATAATGTGTAAATAGGAGATGAGAAAGAAATCGTACCAGAAAAAGGATCAGGTTGAGGTTGAGAGATTGACTGTGGAGTTTGAGATGAATCTGGAGCAGTGAGGCTTTGAGTGTGGTTTTGAGTGTGGAGTTGGCTTTGCAAGAGATTCACAAGCTGCTGGTATTGATCCATAGTTGGTAAATTCGCAGCAACAAGTTGATCTCCAGATTTTGATCCTCTCCAATCAGAAGAATAAGAGTCAGTATCAACAAAGTTCACAAACTTGTGCTTGTAAGATGTGGATTGATTGAATCCACTAGATTTTGGTTTATCTCGGCCATAACCTGGAGGAAAACCATGGAGAAAGAAACATTTGTCTACATTATGGTTAGTTTTACCACAATGACTATACAAAAATTTGTTGAAGCCTCTGCTAGCATTTGAAGCTGCATTTGCATAAGGTTGTTCACTTGCAATAGGAGTTGAAGTTGGAGAATAAGCTGAGGAGATGAGTTTTCCATCAATGCACCGTTGTCTCTCTTCCTGAACAACTAAGGAAAAAACTTAGAGAGTGAAGGCAAATGAGAGATTGCCAAAATATTGGATCTGATCTCAGAAAATGATGGATTTAATCCAATGAGAAATTGGACTGTGCAAATGTCTTCCTGATGTTGATGCCATCTAGCAGCACTGTGGCAATTACAACGATTGCAAGTACACCACGAGAGAGGCTGAGAATTTTTGAATTCATCCCAAATCGACCTCAGATTTGTGAAGTATGTGCTCACATCATTGTTTCCTTGACAGAGTGTCATTAGTTGTTGTCGCAGTTGGTAGAGACAAGCAGAGTCTCCAAGGGAGAAGCGATCCTTTAGATCTGCCCAGATTTCATAGGCATCATCCAAAAACATGATACTCGAACAAATCTGAGTAGAAACTGAATTGCGTATCCAGGCAACCACCATACTATTGCACCTGATCCATGCGTGATACAAGAGATCATCACCAGGCGGCCGAAGTATAGATCCATCCACAAACACTAACTTATTCTTAGCTAGTAAAGCTGTGGTGAAAGAGCGGCTCCACGTTCAATAGTTATATCCAACCAACAACTGATGAACTAGAACAACGCCGGGATTATCACTCGGATAAAGGAAATAAGGACTGGTAGTGTCATCGGAGGGAGGAAGATGAGGACGATTTCTTGTGTTGATGATGATCGGAACAAAATCAGAACAGAAAAAAATATGAAATCAGAGAGAAATAGCGGAAGATCTTGTTGTCTCCTGATACCATGAGAAGATTATAAACGAAGCATAATAATGCTTGAAGAGAGAGAGATTGAAAGAGCAGGTTTATGTCAGGTGTCGTGTCGAGCACATGATGTATCCTACTGATCAGGATGGAACCCCAGCTATGCCTGAACCTGGTATCAATAATTCCTCAACCCACATCTACTGACTAGTATAGTGGACGTAAGGGCACAGAGATGAATGCGCTTTGGGAATTGTGGTGAAATTCTGGAAAGGTTTGGTTAGCTACCATGCTTTGAGTTGAGACTTTATCTAGGCTGGAATTTAAGATGTTACTCTACTGACTAGGAGGCGGGGAGAAAGATGGTTGACATGTGGCTGTGTACGTGGAAAGTGGGGAGCATAGGGTTCAGGAAATATATGGAAAGTACGAGTTTACTATAAAAGGCTAAAAGGAGTATCAGAGGAAAAGAGGTAGTTAGGTGACTAGGCCTACAGATCTGAAAAGTGACAGCTGAAAAGTAAAAAAAAGTAAAGGACAAAAGCAAAAGTAGCTAAAAATTAAAAGTGGTCCTGAATTTGGATGTGGACATTGTCTTCTCCAACAAGTATGAACACAAATCAAACAACTCAGATTCCATGAACGAGAAATGCAGAATAACAACTTCACAAGAACAAATCTAATAATTAAAACTGCAAATCAAAAGATTAAACTAACGAAACTGAAATTACGCTTACTGGGTGACATGCAAGGTGGCAGAAATCATGTAAACTAGGCTTTCACACTTAACCATTTCAGATCTAAAATCTAACATCTATCTAGACTTGCAAACTCAGGCAGATTAACTACAGAAATGAAAACATGCGATTCAACACTGGAAATTACCGTAACTACTGGATTTAAGCTATCTAGGCAGAAAAGAACGAGATCAAACAAGAACCGATGCACAAAAACAACTTCATATCATAGAAACGTTTGGATCACAACTAAGACTGCAAAGTAAGCAAATATTGAAAGTGCAACAAACCCAACGTAAGAAAACAAAGTGCTATTAACTAAGAAAGCAAATAAAGATTGTTTGCCACTCCGGGCGATGAAACTGTTAAGACTACGAAGCACGCAGACTGGAACGAAAGGATGTGGAACTCTGGCGAACTGATGAGCTTCAGGTGACCATGGCTGTCGGCGAGGAACGAGAATATGAAGGATAATGCTGAAGGATTGATCTACCGAAGAGAGATTGCTAACTAAGTGTAGGAGTGGATGAACTAATTGATGATGATTCTCTCTCCAAGTGGCTTCCTTTTATAGGGAGGCCTCCCTTGATTTTTAGGGTAGACTTCAAACATGAAATGACTCTTTTGCCCCCTTGCTTGCGGCTGATCTTCCCAGCTATCCTTCTTCTCCATCTCTAGCCTTTTTGGCCTGCACACTGGTCAGGATAGCCACATCCTGACGCCCTTCTCACCTGGATTCTCCTAACATTCCCATATTGGCTAGAACACTTCCCTGCACACTTTAGCAACTGTTTTGCAGATATATTCCAATTATGCACATTATACTGACCAGTAACCAAGGCCTAGAATACGACTTATCAAACTGCTCACACTTACCACATGCTTGTCCTCAAGCGTGAAGAACAACAAAAGAAGTAAGTCGAATTCCTCCCCTGACCGACTCTATCCTAACCTAGACCCTAAACTACGGCGCAAAGAAAAACACATAAGCACGGACACATACACATAAACAGAACTAAAGACACTTAAACACATTAACACAACTCAATTGGGCTATATTTTTAACCATCTCTCCCCTTGGGATCAGGTGCAATCCGGCCTTAGACAGCCTTGAATTTCCGCCCCCCCTTTTCCTTTCCAGTCAGTACATCCGCTTGTCAAGATCAACCACACTCGCGGCTTAACACTAGATTCTCTCAGTCACTCACTCCTCACTGGGGATGTTAGGACTGTATTCTCTCATAGCGGTGAACCACAGATGCTTCGGACTTAGATCTCACGTGCGGCTACTGAAGGTCTTTTAGCTTGTAACGTGGCTATTGGGTTATAGTGTTTGGGGTGGTTGTTCCTAAGGCTCTAAGGTTCAAAAACCATTACTTTATTCTGATGCGGGGGAACTGTGTGCGCTCAGACTTTCGGCTGCCACTTCTGCTTGACTCGACTTTTTCCAAAGTTGCTTCCCAACTGGTCAGTAGCGTCTTGTGGCTTCGCCACCCTTATTCCTTCTCCTTCTTTTTGAGGTCAAGTGTTTTCGACCATTTTCTTCACATTTTCCTTCTTATTATTTTTGGGCCTGGAATGACTTCCTGGTCGATTTTATCCCTGCTTCTCAATTCTTTTCGCTCCAGTTGGTTTCTTTATTGTATGTCCTTCTGGTCAGTTGCCTCCTTGCCTTATGCCTTGTACACACACAATTCCAGGGGCAAGGGGTTATATCTGGGTGTATATGGCTAGAAAGTGGGGTTCTAAGGGTTGGAAAATATTTTTTTGGGGAGGGAGGGTTCCTACTGCCTTCAGTGTTGCTACACGCGGTCACTTTAAGCCCAATCAAATAAAAAAAACTAGACCTAGACATTACACAAACACTTAAACACAAATAACACATATGTACACATGTCATACTGGCCAGTGCATTCCCCCCTCCCACTTCACACGTGTCTGCCCTCAGATGAGGCTGTGAAGTGGAAAAAGGTAATGGCCAGTATGTCTGACACACAGACATACTTATACTAAAAATTTCTCACACTTAGACTATATAATAGGCTAAGTGGGAGAGTTTAAAATCTAAACAGAAACCATCAAACCTAAACATATATATACAACAAACTCCTCACACTTAGACTATATAATAGGCTAAGTGTGAGTTGACATGCATACGGAAAAGAAAACAGAAAACACAAACACATGCGCCAAAAATGGCAAACCCTTTACTTCTCACACTTAGACTATTGCGTAGGCTAAATATTATGAAAGGGGTTTGCTCACATACTACACATATTATACTACCTGAAAACACAGCAAAACACAATTAAAATACGAAAAACTAAAAACTGAAAATAAAAAGAAAACTAACTGGTCAGTATGGTTGGTCACTTGTTCCTCCTGCTCCTTCGCGGGGCAGGTTGTGGTGCATGTGGTTCTTTCGGTTGTTCCTCCTCTTTCTTGGACTGCTTGTTCCCAGATTCTGTCGACTCTTCGGCATCTCCTTCCTCTTGTTTCTCTTTTTCTTTCTCGGTTCCCAAGGGTTCATTATCCTGGCCTCCATGGCCACTCGGTCCAGCTTCACGGACCAACTTCCCGGTCGCCAGTTCTTTCAGGATTCCTTCCATCACAGTTGCCAAACGGCTTAACTCCGCTTTTGCTTTCCTATTATCATCGGCTGACTCTGCCACTGCTTTTTCCAACCTCTCCTGCCTCTGCTCCTGCACTGGTGTTCCCTGGGCTGCCGTCGTTCTCCCGGCTGGTATAGCTTCTTCTCCCATCGCGTAGAAACGTGGTATGCCCTGCCTCAGGTAAACGGTGTTCGTTCGGACGAACAAAGGTGTATCAAAAAGGCCAGGAGGGTCGACCATCGTCAAGGGGGATAAGTCCTCTCCCTCCGAGATAGCTATGTTGTTCCTGACAAATACTCCCAATATATGGCAGAGGGAGAGGTTCCTCGCTGGGTGGGTGGCGATGAGGTGACACTGGTACGCGGTCCAGAAGCCCAGGTGCACTGTCCTTCCGCGCTTAGCGCTCCAGTGGAGGTACAGTTCGGTCATTGAAGTTCGGACGGCGGAATTTGATTGCCCCAACAAATTAAAATCCAGGTAAAGTTGTACCAGACGCAGAATCGGGTTGTTGAAATGGACGGAGCGGGAGATAGTGGACTGGAACTGCCCTGCATCAGGGTGAGTAAGTTCCTCCCAGGCTTCCTAGGGCTCAAATTTCACATGTCTGTGGGGAATTCCCCGCTCCCTACTTCTCCACTCAGGCCATATGGCCTCCTCCAAACTGCAGATTCCCAGACGCACGGTCCACTCAATCAAGCTCATCCGTATCTCTCCGCCAAACAGCCTAAAACTGATACATTCCTCATCTAGATCAGTGGTGACCTTAAACCTAAAGGTCGTGAAAAACTCCTTCGCTAATGGAGTACCTTTCCACATTTAACCTGTTTGCTCTTGTCATCCTTGGTGCCGAAAGCATCTTGGAGCTTCTTGGAGTTGAAAAGTTTCATCTCCTCCACTAACTCGTCCGTGAGTTCCACTGCCCATCTTCTGAATCGGAGTCTCTCCGCAGGAGGATGTAATAGCTCCCGATGATTGCCTGGGAGTTGTTGCTCCTTGTACTCCTCATCCTCCATGGATGTATCGCTATCTGATTCGGATTCATCGCTGGCAGTGTAATCATTATCGCTCGACTCTCTGCGGTTTGGTGGGGTTCTCTGAGTGGCTTCAGTTATGACTACGCCAGTATTGAATGTGAGCTGCCTCTTGCTGCTGGGCTTCTTCTTCATAGGGGCCTTCCCTTTTCGCTTCCTTTTTTCCTGATATCTAGCTTCCTCTCCATCATCCTCGTCTTTCTCTTCTTCGGGTTCCTTCTCAGCTTGTGTTGAAAATTGATCCTGGGCAGTAGGACTGGTCTCCTTGTGGCCTACTGACCTGGATGCGAGGTCCAGACCCTGAGCCATCCCGTCAGCCTCTTCACCTTGGCCACTCAGTGTTGGAGAGACCGCTTTGTTTTCCCTTGCAGTATCCTCTAAGTCAGTAGTAGGTAAAAACTCCTCCCCAGGTTTTGTGGGAGTAGCCCTTTCCTCATCACTCAAGATCTCCACCGGATCTGCCTCTGTGTTTACCTTTGCTTTACTGGAAGCCCACTTCTCTAAGCATCTTTGCGACACCCTCTTCGGCTTCGGCTGTTCTGCCCTAGGGTCGCCCTTCAACACCAACTTCCTCTTGACTGCCTTCGGTTTAGTCACCGGAGGTGCTACTAGTTTTGGTACCTCCGCTCTTCCTTCTGTTTCTTCTGCTTCCACATGCACATCACTCTTCCCCGCCTCTGTCTGGGGTTCACTAACTCTGGCTCTTTCTCTCCTGCCCTGCCTTCTTTATCTTCTCCTACTGCCCTAGATGTGAGGTTCAGATCCTCAACCATCGTGGCAGTATCATCTTCCCTCTGGTTTATTCCATCCAAAATCGCCTGAAATTCGTCATCTGTCATTAGGCCTTGTTTCTTGGCCGTCTCATTTAAATATATCTCTTCCCTCGCCGTTCCTTGAGAAACGGTCCCCGCCGCTGGCGTTTTCTCTGGTTCATCGTCTCCCTGTAGGCTCACCTGTTCCCTGCTTTTCCTTGCTTCACGTTCATCTGAGTCGGAATCGTAATGGGCGGATATGGGGTCAACCTCCATCGAATCACTTTGTTGTGGAGTTTGGGAGGGTTCTGAAGATTCTGGCGGTATGGTTACCTGTAACGCCCGTACTTTTTATGGAAGATGACGCACGTAAATCGAGAAACGATCGAAGAAATTATATTTGGAACAACACCAAATATAAGTTGTGACGTTAGGCGTTCTTTAATTTTGTGAAGAACAAGATAACGAAAGTTAATAAAGTTTTGTGAATTTTAATTATCGAAAGAAATGCGAGAATGTAAAGTATGTTTTTTTTTTGGGCCTCTCAAATTTAAATAGAGTCCAATGAGTTAAAAAAAAGCACTTTGTGCCATAATAATTAAAACTAACCAAGTAATATTATTTGCCAACTTGGGCTTAAAACAACTTGAGCCCAATATCATTTTAATTAAATTGGGAGCCCAATTCTTTTCCAAAAATGAGAGCAAGCCCAAGAATTTCTTTCTTCTTCCTTCTTTCTTTCCCCCTCTCGGCCGTATACTTCCATGGAGACTCTCCAAGTTCTAACTCCTTCACCTTCCACCTCCCTCATTCAATCCTACATCCAAAAGTCACACATTTAATACATAAGTTTCTTCATGTATCCCCTCTCCTAACTCTTCACAATACACATTACAACTTCACACAAAAATTTGAGAGAGAAGGCCGAGAGATAGAGAGAGCCGAGAGTGAAGGAAGAGGAATCACCACCATTCTTGCCCATTCACCACCAAGTCCAACCATTTTGAGGTATAATCCCTTCCAATCCCAAAGCATGAATTTTGTATATATTTCATTGCATACATTACACCCACACATAAATCTCCTACAAGTAAATCAAACAAAACAACAATCAACATTTGAAATTAATCGAACACTCGCCGTACGCAATCGAAATCGAAAGTCCCAAAGAACGTAGCTTGATAAAAAAATATACCTTGCGGGTCTTTTCGGAGTGTTTCCGGGCGGGTTCGGAGTGGTTTCGGGGAGGAGGAAGCGACGGCAGCGGCTCGACGGGAGGGACGACGGCGCGACAGCAGCTGTGCTGTCCGGCGACAGCAGCTGCGCTGTCCGGAGACTCCGGCAGCAGCTGCTGCCGGTGGCTGGACCTCTCCGCGGCAGCAGCTTCCCGGCGATCCTGCGACGGCGGGCGAACAGAGGCGACGGACAGCAACGGCTTCGCGAACTCACGGCGACCCCAACAGCGGCCCGATGACGGCGTCGAGCAGGAGAGAGCCACGGCGATGGGCAGGGGCGGCTTTCTGCGTTTTTTTCGAATAGAGGGAAGTTGAGCAAGAAGATGTCGAAGAGAGAGAGGGGGAAGAGAGAGAGAGTGAAGGAGAAAAAGAATGAGAGAGAGAATGAGAAGTGGGCCTCGTTTGTTTGTTTTTGAACTGGGCCTCTTTTTTTTGATAAGTGGACTTAATTGTTTTATTTCTGGAGATATAAGGTAGTTGGGCCTTACCAATTATTTGGAAGTAAAAAGGTGAGGCCAAATTAATAAATCTTTGGGCCGATGACTTAATCGTAAAGAATGATTTAATTGAATCCCAGAATATTTCGAAAGGCGAATAATTCTATCCTAAGTCCGAAATAATATATTTTCGAAGAGAAATAATTGCGATAATTTAAAGTATACGCGTAAATAATAATTTTAAGGAATTTATTTCGACGTCATGGAAAAATACGAGGAGCCAACGAAGGAAAGAACGAGTGTAAGCGGCCGACCGGCGTCGCACGCGACGCCTTGGGCGGCCGCCGAATAATCGAAAATGCACGAAAATCGAGAAAATGAATTAAAAGATTTTAATTAGAGTGCATGCATTCTAAAATGTCTTCGTTACCGAGATTGATGTGAACTTTATGTATTTTCTGAAAAGGTGGTTCGCACGCACGCTAAAAGTCGGAACGATGAACTGTTTACGGAAATCCTAAGCTTTTGAGGTGGGCTTTATTACTTAAGTTCTTTTATTTTGAAATGATATGTTTATGGTGAAATAAGGGTGGTTTAAAATAGTATGTCATGCCATTTTTATGTTTTGAATTGCCATCTGATTGTCTACTGGGATAATATCCTACTAGACTTTGATAGTTAACGAATTCGGGTCTGACTAGGGAGTGAGTCCCTACTCGGACTAGTGCACTGATAGGGATCGTGAGCCGTCCCCTAGGTCGGCCGGTCCAGTGATCGAGTTTGTGGCCACATTCACGTTTCACATGATAGTTCAGATATGGTACATGATGGAGGATGATGATGATAGTTGCCTGCAAGCATAATTTTTATTAAAGGAATGATTTAGTGTTTCTCGGCCTTTTAAAGTAAAACCCGAGTTTCACTCAATGATGGCTTGACATAACTTAAATGATAAATGTATTTTGGGCATGAGTTCACTGAGTGCATCAAGTACTCAGCCCCAACATATGTTTTCCCTATGTGCAGGTTGAGCGTGGATGGGGGACGGAGGATGTTGAGCATTGGACAGAGACAATATTCAATAAATGATCCGGTTACTATTGTGTCTTCATACATAGTAGTAGCTAACTTTCAAAATGCTTCCGCTACGTCAAGTTTTAAGAATTTCTATTATTCCCTTTCAATTGTCAAACTATGGCATTCACGTTGTGTACCTTCGGGATTTGAAACCCTGTTGATAAATGAAATTTTGTATTTTGATCGATATGTCTTACTTCCTTGATTGTTTCCCCTTCTTCCCCGCTTCTTATTTCCCCCATTAGTCGCGATTTCCCGTGCTTCCTATCCTTAGGAAGTGCGGTCGTGACATTACCGATGGAGATTTTCTTTCTAGTGGAATTTCAGCGGAAATCGGAATGGAAACAGTTGGTTGTACCGTGGATTGCACATTCGGTTCAGATGGGGCTCCTCCGGTCATACTCCCTTTTCCCCCCATTTGACTAAAACCGGCCAGCGCCGCTGTCCAGTCCCGATTAGGGTCTTGTAGTCGCAGAAACTCCGCCATGGCGTCTAAAGAAATCATCGTCGGCGCCTGAGGAACTGGCGCCGGAGATGGCAGGTTCGGAGGTCGCGCTTCCACGGGCGGTTGCGCTTCTGGGGTTTCTTCCCTGCAGTGAGCAGTAGATTTCTTGCCCTTTACTTTCTTCGCCCAGGCTTTCTTTCCCATGGTTTAGATCGACGATTTTCAGTGGAAATGGGGTGTTGGTTTTTTTTGTTTTTTTCTGTGGAAGGTCGGAAGATTTTGCAGAGAGAAAATTTAGGCGAGGGTTTGTGAAGTGAAAATGGTACGGATGATTTGATAATGAGGTAGGAATAGGGCAGGTATGGGTTGTAACCGGCTGTAGGCGGTTTCTAGGTAGCGCCGATTCGAGGGAGAGATGGTTGGGAAAGCCGGCTCTCTGATTGGTGGTCGCCCTTCCTTTTTCTGCTCACGCGCCCTATCAGTCGCTGCCCGCCTGCAAAGCTGCAGCAAGCCCCAAATTCAAATTCTGCCCTATAATGATTTCCCCCTATATTTTCCTAGAGTAGAAACAAAGTAAAAAGGACACTTAAATAAATTGGGAAGTTTCACCAAAATGGTATTCTGATGGTCAGTACGTACTCCCAATTAACATTTGAGGTCCTAAAAAATATTTTTGGGTTTTCTTAAATTAACTAGCATGCAAAGGTTCAAATTAATTAACTACCTCATATGTAACATATTTACATCTTCCTTAGGAAAATTGGATTTCTACTTTGTCAGCATATGTACATTACGCTAAAAGGAGCTAGCCCAGTGGAATTCCAATCCCCATCCTACCGGTCAGTATGAAACCTGAGTATGTGGTTGCAGTGGGATCTCATCCACTACAGCCACATCACTATTGGCCCTAAATACCTTCAGTCTATGCCCATTCACAATAAAAGGTTCAGAGTTAGGAAGACTCCCTGAAATCTCCACTGCTCCATTAGAACGGAGTGCGGTGATGACATAAGGCCCTATCCATTTCGACTTGAGTTTTCCAGGCATGAGCTTCAACCTCGACTGGAAGAGTAGTACTTTCTGCCCAACATGAAGATCCTTGGTCCTCAGATTCCTGTCGTGCCACAATTTGGTTCGCTCTTTGTACAACATGGCTGAATCAAACGACTCCAATCTGAGTTCCTCTAACTCCTGCAGCTGCAGCTTCCTTTCCTCTTCACAGGCAGTAGCATCCATATTCACTTGCTGTACTGCCCAGTATGCTCGGTGCTCAATTCCCACTGGTAAGTGGCACATCTTTCCAAAAACGATTCGGTACGGGGACATTCCTATGGGGGTTTTGTAGGCTGTGCGATATGCCCATGGAGCATCCTCTAACCTCATACTCCAGTCCTTCCTGGAAGGATTTACGGTCTTCTCCAGAATCTTCTTTATCTCTCGGTTAGAGATCTCTGCCTGCCCGTTCGCTTGCGGGTGGTAGGGGTTTGATAGTTTGTGATGCACACCGTACTTCTTCATCAAGGCTTCGATGGTGCGGTTACAGAAGTGGGTGCCTTGATCGGATATTATGGCCCTTGGTACTCCGAATCGACTGAAAATGTTACTTTTGAGGAACTTGGCTACCTTCCTTGCTTCACACGTGCTCGTGGCCTTGGCCTCTACCAATTTGGAGACGTAGTCAACAGCAACTAAGATATATAAGTTCCCATACGACGAGGGAAAAGGCCCCATGAAATCCATCCCCCATATGTCGAACAACTCACAAACAATGATCGGGACTTGCGGCATTTCGTCTCGCGAGGATATTCCACCGGTCAGTTGACAACGCTCACAACTTCTACAAAACTCGTAGGCATCTTTGTTGAGGGTTGGCCAATAAAATTCGCTATCCAGAATCTTTCTCGCCGTCTTCTTGGGACCGAAATGTCCTCCACATGCCAGAGAGTGGCAATGCGTCAATACGTCCCTCTGCTCCCAGTCAGGAACGCATCTTCTTATCACTTGATCGGCTCCTACCCTCCAAAGATACGGGTCATCCCAAAAGTAGTATTTCGACTCACTCTTGATCTTCATTCTTTGAGCTTTGGTGACGTTCGGCACTTTTGGAAGCTCCCCTGAAACGAGGTAGTTGGCTAGGTCCGCATACCATGGCTCATCCCCTACTTTTTCCTTTCCTCTTTCTGTCACATCCTGGCCAGTAAGCTTCATCGCTTCTTCCCAGTCAATTTTTCTGGTGGCGAAAATAACTTCACACAAGTGTTCTTCCGGGAATCGATCTCTCACCTCCTCGCTATTTCCATCCTGCATTATCCTGCTCAAATGATCCGCGACCTTATTCTCAACCCCTTTGTTGTCTTCCACCTCCCAATCGAACTCTTGTAACAAGAGTACCCATCGGATTAAGTGGGGTTTGGATTCTTTCTTGGTAACCAGGTACTTAATGGCTGCATGGTCAGTATAAACGATGACCCTTGACCCCAACAAGTACTGCCGAAACTTCTCGAATGAATAAACCACGGCTAGCATCTCCTTCTCCGTGGTATTATAATTCCTTTGAGCTTGATTCAATGTCTTAGATGCATAAAAGATCACATACCTTTTTCCCTCGATCTTCTGACCCAGAACCGCCCCTACTGCATAATCGCTGGCATCACACATCACTTCGAACAGATGATCCCAGTCAGGAGCCTGGATAATCGGTGCGGATATCAGCTTTTCCTTGAGCAAGTTGAAAGCATCCTTGCATTGATCATCAAAATTGAATTCTACTTCGTTTTGGAGAAGTCTGGTGAGGGGTTGGGCAATTTTGGCGAAGTCTTTAATGAATCGGCGATAAAATCCCGCGTGCCCTAGAAAACCCCTTATTCCCTTCTGGTCAGTAGGAAAAGGTAGTTTGGAAATGATGTCCACTTTGGCTTGATCCACCTGGATACCCCTCTCTGACACCACATGCCCTAGGACGATGCCCTCTGTGACCATGAAATGACATTTCTCAAAATTCAAGACTAGGCTCTTCGCTCGACACCTCTCCAAGACTACATCCAAATGACGAAGGCATGAGTCGAAAGAGTCTCCGTAGACTGTGAAGTCATCCATGAATATTTCTATACACTCCTCAATTAGATCAGAAAATATGCTCATCATGCATCGCTGAAATGTTCCCGGAGCGTTACAAAGTCCGAACGGCATGCGTCTGTACGCATAGGTTTCAAACGGGCAGGTGAAGGTAGTTTTATCCTGGTCTTCAGGATTCACGTAAATATGAAAATACCCGCTGTACCCATCCAAAAAACAAAAGTACTTCTTCCCAGCCAGTCGCTCCAACATCTGATCGATGAACGGTAAGGGGAAGTGGTCTTTCCTGGTCGCGGCGTTCAGCTTGTGGTAGTCTATGCACATCCGCCAACCAGTGACTAGCCTTGTCGGTATCAGCTCATTCCTCTCATTTTGAATCACTTGAATCCCGAACTTCTTGGGGACCATGTGCACAGAGCTGACCCACTCGCTATCGGGCACCGAATAGATAATCCCTAATGACAACAACTTCAAGATTTCCTTCAATATTTCCTCCCGCATGTTGGGATTCACCTTTCTCTGCAAATCTCGATGTGCCTTCGCCCCTTCTTCTAGCCTAATATGATGCATGCAGACGTCAGGGCTTATTCCCACCAAATCTGTATGGCTCCATCCAATTGCTTTCATGTTCCTGCCTAGAACGGTCAGTAGCCTTGCTTCTTGCTCCTTTGTCAGGCTACTGCTTATTATCACCGGATATAAGTTTTCCTCCCCGAGAAAGGCATACTTCAGGGTTGCTGGCAACTTCTTCAATTCAACTTGTGGGGGAAGTGTGTCTGCTGGGAGAGGGTTTCTTGCAGCATCCCCTTCCTTTTCTAATTTTCCCTCTGAGAGTTCATCTGTACTGACTGGTAGCTTAGCCCCTGCGGCTCCAATAAATTCTGATTTCTGGCAGAAGTCCTTAATAACTCCTTCTATCTCTTCATCAGTTAACCCTTGGCTACTGATCAGGTCATACCATGTAGCTGCCTCTACATCAGCCTGCCCATATACATCCAATGCTTGTAACTTTTCCTGCAATAATTCAGTCTCAAGAAAATCTTGGACTATAGGGTCAATTACATCCATATAGCATAGATTTTCAGAATCGATAGGCTTTTTCATGGCCTCATTGATATCAAAGGTAAACTTTTCTCCATGAAAATCAATACATATTGTTCCCTCAGCCATATCTACAATCGTCTTGGCTGTCCTAAGAAATGGCCTTCCTAACAAAATACCGCTAGACTCCCTAGCTTCAGACTCACTTATCTTGATCACGTAAAAGTCAGCAGGATAAGTAAAATCATGTACTCTCACCAACACATTCTCTAACACTCCCTAAGAACTTATACACGACCTATCAGCCAGTTGGATTAATACCCTAGTATTAGATAACGTTACTCCCTTCAGCCGATTATAAACTGACAATGGCATAACATTTATAGAAGCTGCCAGATCATACATTGCATGCTCGATTTTTACATCTCCTATAGTTATAGGCAAAGTGAACATACCTGGGTCTGCTCTCTTAGGTGGTAGCTTTTCTTGCACAATTGCTGACGCTATCCCTTCCACCATGATCTTCCCATCCTTCTGGGCTTTCCCGGCTATGAATTCTTTGATAAATTTTCCAAGCGGGGGTAGGTTCACGGCTTGGAGGAATGGTATGGTGACATCCAGTTTCCCAAAAATTGACATGTAATCCACTGGGTTTTCCTTCTTCCTCTTGGTCACGAAACGATAAGGGAATGGCTTTTTCCCTTTCTCTTCTTCGACCAGCTCCTCGACAGCCTTCCCAGAGTCTTTCTCGGGCACATTCTGGGCTGGAGTTTCCTTCGTTAGTTCTTTTTCCTTAGATGAGTCCACCTTGGGCTGCCTGCTTCCGGTTTCACTGTTCCTCGACGGTTCCTCACTCAAGAAAAATGGATCTTGAATTTGGGGTAGAGGTTTGTGTAGCTCCTCTTCCGAGACAACGTCTCTCAGTAATGTTGCTCCACTTGATTCCCCACTGGACTTCTTTGGTTTGGGCCCCTCATAGGAGGTACCGGACCGCAATGTGACCTTGCTCACGTTTGCTTTCTCAGGCACATGGACTTTAGACGGGAGTTTCCCTGAATTTCTTTTTAACTCACCCACCGAACTTGCCAGCTGGGCCAACTGCCTATTCATCATATCAATGTTCGCTTTATGCTCCTTCTGGGCATTCTGCATCCCCTGCACTACTTCATTATTGGACTGCAACTCACCCTTGATGCCCTGCTGCAAAGCAAGCAATTCTCCCATCATGTCCTCCATAGATCTCCTCGACATGTTAGGATATTGGGACTGATTTGGTCCTTGGTGATGGTTATACTGGAGGTTTTGGTTGGGTTGGTAATTTTGGAAGTTTTGCTGGTTCTGGTTAGATGGGTACTGGTTATACTGGCCAGGAGGGTTGTAATGGTCTTGGTGATATTGGTTCTGGTTTTGGTTTTGGAACTGGTTTTTGTTCTGCTGATGTTGTGGACCCTGATTAGGCTGATTCTGGTAATTTTGAAAGTTTCTCTGGTGGGGTGGTATATAAACAGGGTTCGGGTTCTGGTTTTGTGAGTTCTGGTTATGGGTTTGTTGGTTCCTTCCTGACCAGTTGGCTTGGTGGTCAGGATTTGCTGGGCTACGGTTGGGATTCTGGTTCTGGTGGGGGTTGTATTGGTTCTGACCTTGACCTTGGTTCTGATTTTGGTTCCCGTCTCCCCATTGAAAGTTCGGATGGTCCCTCCATGGTGCGTCCCGCTGCCTTCCCTGGTTCTAATTCCCATTAGAATTATAGTACCCCACAGCATTGACTTGCTCCATATTGACGAAATCATTAGGCTGATCATAGCCTGGTCCTTGATTTCCCTGCTCTGTACCCTTGTAGTTCCTAGTTGGGGAAGTGGGTGGTCCGTTCTTCTCGATCGCGCTAAGGAGTGTCTTCTTCAATTCGTCCATTTTCAAATCCATCTTCTGCTCTAACTTGTGCTCCTGGTCAGTAGGCAAGGCACTAGCAATTAGGGGTGAGCAAAAAAACTGGAAACCGAATATCCGAACTGAACCAAACCGAAATTTTGAAATTCGGTTCGGTTTTTTCAGTTTTTCGGTTCGGTTCGGTTTTAAAAATAAAAAAATTTCGGTTTTTCGGTTCGGTTCGGTTCGGGAGAAGAAAAAAACCGAAAAACCAAAAAACCGAATTATATATATATTCTATTAATTTAATATACTATATTATATATAATATATATATATATATATTCATTTAATATATTCTACTATATAATATATATTATATGTATTATTAATTTTATATTATATAAATATTCTATTAGTATATATAAAATAAAATAAAATACACATATATAAATATATATTTATATTATATTTATTTTTTTCAGGTTTTTCGGTTTTGTTCGGGTTTTTCGGTTTTTTATGTTCGGTTTTCGGTTTTCCGGTTTCGGTTTTTCGGGTTCGGTTCGGTTTGGATTTTGAACTAAATTCGGTTTTTCAGTTTTGGTTCGGTTTTGACAAAAAACCGAACCGAAACCTGAATGCACACCCCTACTAGCAATCCTTTCTCTGTTGTAACCATCTCTTGAATTGTCGTACTCCTTCTTTGCACTCAATAACTTCCCTAGGACTCTTTTAGCTTCACTGACCCTTAACTGCGTGAATCTTTCTACTGACGAGGAGTTTGCTAGGTCCTTTGTTGCCTTGTTCATCCCCTCATAAAAGGTATGATGTATTTCTATATCGGCCATACGATGATTCAGACATGCATCCAAGAGGCTCATATATTTCGCCCAATAGTCACTCAAGGGTTCATCGTACCCTTGTTTCACACTAGTGATCTCTCTCTTCAGCGCGCTCGTCTTTGATGACGGGAAGAATTTCCCTAAGAATGCCGACTTGAAATCTGCCCAACTCTCAATGGAATTGGGGGGCAGTCGCATGAACCAGGTGTTAGCCTCCCCTTTTAGAATGAACGGCAAAGCCTTCAATCTATAGTCATCCTCGGTCGCCCCTGCTGGCCTTCTCTGTGCCCTACAAATCTTACAGAACTCATGAAGGAATTCGTAAGGGCCTTCATAGCTCTTTCCACTGTACATGGGCAGGATTGTAATAACATGGGGCTTCACATCACAGGCTGTCTGCCCCGGGGTGACTACTATAGCTTGCGGTGGTTCTCCTTCCGTATGCGCATTCAGCGTTCCGATCTCTGGATCGTCATCATCGTGGTCAGCCATTCTCCTTGGATTGCCTTCCAACTGTAGCCTAGGATTGTCTGGTATTCCTCCTTCTATGGTGTCTTGTTCTTCATCACTACTCGAACCTAAATCAGACAAAGTTGTCGACAAGCCGGATCGAGTGGTTACGAGTATAGATCCTCGCTGAAGTATCTTCGGTCTCCACTGGTCAGGAGCCGAACTACTTCTCATAAACTGAAATAAAAAGAAATAGAAAAATTATCCACAATATGTACGCCAAAGTCTCACAACGCCATTCATCCCCGGCAACGGCGCCATTTGAAAGAGCAGGTTTGTGTCAGGTGTCGTGTCGAGCACAGGATGTATCCTACTGATCAGGATGGAACCCCAGCTATGCCTGAACCTGGTATCAATAATTCCTCAACCCACTTCTACTGACCAGTATAGTGGACGTAAGGGTCGAATCCCACAGAGATGAATGCGCTTTGGGAATTGTGGTGAAATTCTGGAAAGATTTGGTTAGCTACCACGCTTTGGGTTGAGACTTTATCTAGGCTGGAATTTAAGATGTTACTCTACTGACTAGGAGGCGGGGAGAAAGATGGTTGACATGTGGCTGTGTACGTGGAAAGTGAGGAGCATAGGGTTCAGGAAATATATGGAAAGTACGAGTTTACTATAAAAGGCTAAACGGAATATCAGAGGAAAAGAGGTAGTTAGGTGACTAGGCCTACAGATCTGAAAAGTGACGGCTGAAAAGTAAAGAAAAGTAAAGGACAAAAGCAAAAGTAGCTAAAAATTAAAAGTGGTCCCAAATTTGGATGTGGACATTGTCTTCTCCAACAAGTATGAACACAAATCAAACAACTCAGATTCCATGAACGAGAAATGCAGAATAACAACTTCACAAGAACAAATCTAATAATTAAAACTCCAAATCAAAAGATTAAACTAACGAAACTGAAATTACGCTTACTGGGTGACATGCAAGGTGGCAGAAATTACGTAAACTAGGCTTTCACACTTAACCATTTCAGATCTAAAATCTAACAGCTATCTAGACTTGCAAACTCAGGCAGATTAACTACAAAAATGAAAACATGCGATTCAACACTGGAAATTACCGTAACTACTGGATTTAAGCTATCTAGGCAGAAAAGAACGAGATCAAACAAGAACCGATGCACAAAAACAACTTCATATCATAGAAACGTTTGGATCACAACTAAGACTGCAAAGTAAGCAAATATTGAAAGTGCAACAAACCCAACGTAAGAAAACAAAGTGCGATTAACTAATAAAGTAAATAAAGATTGTTTGCCACTCCGGGCAATGAAACTGTTAACACTACGAAGCACGCTGACTGGAACGAAAGAATGTGGAACTCTGGCGAACTGATGAGCTTCAGGTGACCATGGCTGTCGGCGAGGAACGAGAATATGAAGGATAATGCTGAAAGATTGATCTACCGAAGAGAGATTGCTAACTAAGTGTAGGAGTGGATGAACTAATTGATGATGATTCTCTCTCCAAGTGGCTTCCTTTTATAGGGAGGCCTCCCTTGATTTTTAGGGTAGACTTCAAACATGAAATGACTCTTTTGCCCCCTTGCTTGCGGCTGATCTTCCCAGCTATCCTTCTTCTCCATCTCTAGCCTTTTTGGCATGCACACTGGTCAGGATAGCCACATCCGCCCTTCTCACCTGAATTCTCCTAACATTCCCATACTGGCTAGAACACTTCCCTGCACACTTTAGCAACTGTTTTGCAGATATATTCCAATTATGCACATTATACTGACCAGTAACCAATGCCTAGAATACGACTTATCAAACTGCTCACACTTACCACATGCTTGTCCTCAAGCGTGAAGAACAACAAAAGAAGTAAGTCGAATTCTAGCTTGGTTACTCCTCTGACCGACTCTATCCTAACCTAGACCCTAAACTACGGCGCAAAGAAAAACACATAAGCACGGACACATACACATAAACAGAACTAAAGACACTTAAACACATTAACACAACTCAATTGGGCTATATTTTCAACCATCTCTCCCCTTGGATCAGGTGCAATCCGTCCTTAGACAGCCTTGAATTTCTGCCGCCCCCCCTTTTCCTTCCCAGTCAGTACATCCGCTTGTCAAGATCAACCACACTCGCGGCTTAACACTAGATTCTCTCAGTCACTAACTCCTCATTGGGGATGTTAGGACTGTATTCTCTCATAGCGGTGAACCACAGATGCTTCGGACTTAGATCTCACGTGCGGCTACTGAAGGTCTTTTAGCTTGTAACGAGGCTATTGGGTTATAGTGTTTGGGGACTTAGACGTCACCACGGTTTGTGAACCGCCGGTTCACGGTTTGGAACCGGCAGTTTCGGTTCAAGAATTGGTGGAACCTGAACCGGCCCGGCCAAGACCTCACGGTTCCGGTTCATGAACCGTGAACCGGCGGTTCACTTGAACCTGCTGAACCGCCGGTAGTTATCCGGTTCCGGGCCGGTTCAGGCGGTTCGGCGGTTCATCCGATTTTTTTTTTACATTGTAAATTGTAATTCAAGTTAAAAATAAAAAAAACTTGCGTAAATAAAATTAGAATGAAGCGATGTACAAATGTAATTTTATTGATACAAATTACAACTTCAAAATTACAAATTACAACTTTAAAATTACAAATTACAAGTTAAAATTTACGAATTACAACATAAAAATTAGAAATTACAACTTCAAAATTATAAATTACAAAAGACTTAAAGTCTTCATTACAATTTACAAAATTACATATTCGAAATAAAGGGGAGAAAAAAGAAATAAAGGAAAAGGACTTGAGCTCAACTTAAATTTAAACTTAAATATAAAATTTAAGTTGAAATATAAGTTGAGATGCCTACGTATCCTCAATGCTCAATTGCATTTTGGAATCAAAGTCCACGTAGTTCTCTTACCTTGCTTACCTATTTGGCTTGATCGGAGGAATTGGCGCCTACTCTTCTTCGTCGGGGAAGTAGTCTTGGTCTGGTTGTACTACTTGATTGTCCTAATTCGGTTCTTGGTCTCTAATTTCGGCGGAGCACCAATCATCAAGTAACATGGTGGCTTCCATGTTTTGCCCGGTGAGTCTACTTCTTCTGTCGTCCAAGACGTTGCCTCCAACACTAAAGGCGGACTCGACGGCGACAGTGGAAGCCGGAACCGAAAAGATCTCCTTGGCCATTGATGCAAGGATGGGAAAATCTTTCTCGTGTGATCCCCACCAATCTAGGACGTCGATATGTTGGGGAATGGGACCTCCTTCTTCCTCATTGAATGAAAAGTGTGAGTCAAAATATAAATCTAACTCACTTACCGAATGTGCCGTCCTTCCTCCGCTGCTGAAGCCGTATAGGTCCGCCAATTGGGATTGGGCGTCGGGGTCATCAACTTGGAAGAAGCCAAAGTTATGTGTTTGACGGGGGGGTCTAGGTCGAACTTGGTGGGTAGTGTTGTACTTGGCTTCGTAATCGTGAAAGAGAGCCCGCAAGTCGAACTCGAAATTTCTTTGGAGGCTTGGGATGTGGGGGAGGTTTATTTGGAATGTTTGGGCAAGGTTTATGTAGTTGTCGTCGTCCTCGTCAGTTTGCAAAGCTCGGAGTGGTTCAAGATCAATAGAAGCTAAATTGTTGTAATAAAATTCTAAAATTTTGAAAGTACCAACTAGTTTCCACTTTAGATCCAAAACTTTGGCAAGCAAAAAAACCGTTGGGATCTCATTGAAATACTTGAGCCATTTTTCAACCATGTAATATAAAACACACATTAGCTCAAGATTGTTTGTGGAATTTTTCATTGCAGTTTTAAAACCAAGTGATATGATCATGCAATGTTCTAAAACACGAACGGATGTGCAATAATACACACCCGATAGCTCCATAGTGGCATTTCGAAAACCTTTGAATAATTTAAATAAACTCATGCTTTGTTCCCAACAAGAAGATGTTAGATATAAATCATCAACAGGGTAAGTTCTATAAAAATCAACTAAATATTCTATATGCTCTAATGTAGATTGCAACATGTCATATGTAGAGTTCCATCTAGTAGACACGTCTAAAGTAAACTTTGTGTACCTTATTTTCTTCGAGTGGCAATACTTCTTCCACACCTTGCCAATTTGAGGCTTCCAGTGGATCAAGGATACAACTGTAGTAATAGGTTGAATATGTCTTTGCCATAAAGACAAAGCATCTTGTACACATAAGTTTAAAATATGACAAATACATCGTTGATGAAAATACTTACCACTTATCACCGGGGAGCAAGCCGCAATTAAATCGGATATACTTGCGGTGTTGGCGGTTGCGTTATCAAAACCATCCGAAAATATCTTGTTGCATAACTCATACTCATTCAAAACTTGAATAATTAAAGAAGCAATTACTTGTGCGGTGTGTGGGGAAGGAAATTGTCTAAAACCAATCAAACGTTTATTTAAAGACCAACTATTGTCTATAAAATGACAAGAAATACCCATGTAAGAATTTCGTTGGAAAGAATCCGTCCACACATAAGAGCAAATATTAACTTTGTGCCCCAAGGTGGATAGAAACTTTGCAATTTCCATTTTTTTTATCAAAATACTGCCGGTTGTTAGATCTTTGAGCAGTAGAGGGGGGAATTCTTTTTGCAGCAACATTAAAAGCTTGTTGCATAGTCATTTCATATTTTCTGTCATTAAAAAAATTGAACGGCAAATGTTTCATTGCCGCCCATCTTACCATAGTATCGGTAACATTTTTTGGGGTCATATTTAAATAGAGGCGTACTTGTTTGAGACGATGAGCCGGAAGGGAAGTTGATTTGGCTTTGGGACTTAGTATGCCCATATTCCACGGGGTGTTTTGACTTCAAATGGCGATGGAGAGTACCATATCCACCACCGACTCCAAATGGATAGACTTTATCGCAATAATTGCAATATGCTTTGAACCCACCTGTCTCCACGGTAGTAGTGGTCAGATCATTAGGATTTGAAATTACAACCGGTACATTCTTGTAATGTTTGGTGAAGATATCGGATTTCAACTTGGGAGGCATCTTCTTCTTTTGTCGTCCTGCGGAAGGAGGAGGAGCATCGGCCTCCTAATCATCATTTTCGCCTACGTCGCCGGTGCTAGAAGGGGGGAATTGATGCGATCCATCATCGCCTTCGTCCGACGATAGATTCACACATACTCGAACCGCGAAGCCGAATGTGAATGCCCCCCTTGTTGGTCGTCGTCGCCGAGGGCAAGTAACAAGGCCGCATTTCGATCTTCTTCCTCCTACGAGAATTATACGACTACGTAAAAATACTAACATAAAAGTAAAACACATAGTCCATAGACACATATTTAATATAAATGAAATTAATACTAACATATAGAGAAATTTAATATAAATGAAATTAATACTAACATAATTGTAAACTTATAACATATAACATATTAAAACTTATAACATATTAAAACTTACTAACATATTAAAACTTAAAACATATTAAAACTTACTAACATATTAAAACTTAAAACATATTAAAACTTACTAACATCTTAAAACTTACTAACATATTAAAACTTATAACATATAACATAAAACATATTAAAACTTAGAAGTTTAGAACTTACTTGTACTCGAAGAGCGGCTCGCCGTCCCACCTCCTCCGCAACTTGTGCTCTAGTAGGGGCACGACGACGACGACGAGAGTCACTTTGATCTTGGGCAATTCCCTTGCCCCGATCACCACCACGACGAGATGAAGACATGATATTATGAAAATTGGAAGTAGAGAATAGAGAGTAGTGTTTATGTGAATATGATAACGTGAACAAGAACAACGTGAGTAAATTATGAGCGCAAATAACGTAAACAACTTGAGAGAATGAGGATGGAGAATAGAGAAATTGAGATTGAGAGAGAAATTCTTATTAACACAAGAATGGGGTAAGTAGAAATGAAGAGGAGGGGGGTATTTATAGGGGAAAATTGTGATTAAAAAAAATAAAAAAATAAAAAATCAAATTTGAAAAAATCACGGCGAAACCGCCGGTTTCCCACCGGAACCGCCGGTTTTCGGTGGAACCGGCGGTTTGAGGACCGTTTGAAATTTCAATTTTTGAAAAATGCGGCGGGAAACCGGCGGTTATGTCGCCGGAACCGCCGATTTTCGGTGGAACCGCCGGTTTTATCGGTCGAACCGCCGGTTTTCGTCCACGGTTTTCGTCAAAACCGGCGGCCGCGGGAGTGGTTTCTGAAAAGGCTAGAGAGTAGGCCTGAAATTGTGTCGGAAACCGCCGAACCGCCGGTTCCGAACCGGCGGTTCCGAACCGGCGGTTCCGAACCGCCGGTTACGGTTCGCCAAAAATTGGAACCTGAACCGGCCCATCGGAATCGGCGGTTCCGGTGCCGGTTCGAACCGCCGACCACGGTTCCAGTTCCGGTTCGGAACCGCCGGTGACGGTTCCGGGCCGGTTCGGTTTGGTGACGTCTATTTGGGGTGGTTGTTCCTAAGGCTCTAAGGTTCAAAAACCATTACTTTATTCTGATGCGGGGGAACTGTGTGCGCTCAGACTTTCGGCTGCCATTTCTGCTTGACTCGACTTTTTCCAAAGTTGCTTCCCAACTGGTCAGTAGCGTCTTGTGGCTTCGCCTCCCTTATTCCTTCTCATTCTTTTTGTGGTCAAGTTTTTTCGACCATTTTCTTCACATTTTCCTTCTTTCCTTCTTATTAATTTTGGGCCTGGAATGACTTCCTGGTCGATTTTCTCCCTGCTTCTCAATTCTTTTCGCTCCAGTTGGTTTGTATGTCCTTCCGGCCAGTTGCCTCCTTGCCTTATGCCTTGCACACACACAATTCCAGGGGCTAGGGGTTATATCTGGGTATATATGGCTAGAAAGGGCTGGAAAATATTTTTTTTGGGGGGGGTTTCTACTGCCTTCAGTGTTGCTACACGTGGTCACTTTACCCTAGGCACCTTGTGGCAGCCACTCTTTTCTTTTCTGAATTAGTGGAAAGTGGTTCCACTTTAGGCTTTTGACTCAAAATTTAAGAGGGCTTTTGTGTTTTCTCTAAGTGTGGCCTTTTCTCTCATACTCGCATCATCTATACTGACTAGGAGATACTAAGGGGAGGGTGGTTTCCATTTTCCAGCATGTCATATCTCCCTCAATTCCCCTCACCGTCAGTTCGAGACAGTTGAGTTTTAAGCCCAATCAAATAAAAAAAAACTAGACCTAGACATTACACAAACACTTAAACACAGATAACACATATGTACACATGTCATACTGGCCAGTGTATTCCCCCTCCCACTTCACACGTGTCTGCCCTCAGATGAGGCTGTGAAGTGGAAAAAGGTAATGGCCAGTATGGCTGACACACAGACATACCAAAACACAATAAGACATACTTATACTAAAAACTTCTCACACTTAGACTATATAATAGGCTAAGTGGGAGAGTTTAAAATCTAAACAGAAACCATCAAACCTAAACATATATATACAACAAACTCCTCACACTTAGACTATATAATAGGCTAAGTGTGAGTTGACATGCATACGAAAAAGAAAACAGAAAACACAAACACATGCGCCAAAGAAAGATTAACAAGTCGATTCGCCAGAGGATTTGGGGTATCTCCATTTGTTTTATTTATTCGTTATTATGAATATTTTGGGGGAAATACTATAGCCTTTGTTATTCTTATAAAAAAGATACTACTACTTCTTTGATATAGCGAATAGATATAAATGGAAAACGTAATACATGTCAATACTCATGGCGTTAGACGTTAGTTTTAGCTAAGTGGCATGCTTTTATGTTACCTTGAATGGTTAATGGTTATGCATATAATTCAGAATTTATGGTGCTTGATAGTGTAACTGATTCTTGATTGTGCATTAGATTCAAGTATGCAGCAATAACTTGCAATGTGAAGATGAGGTGGTGCAAGTGATGATTCATGAGCTAGTTCGTGCATATGATGAGTGCCGTGCTGCTAATCTCGACTGTACTAACTGCACTCATCACGCCTGCAATGAGGTTACTTACTCATCATTACTAATCTATCTTCTAAGCATAGTTTGATTTGATGCTTCTTGTGAAAAACAAATAAAGTTAATTGTAATGGCAGGTGTAGCTTGCTTCATCGTGGTTTTGGTGTTTGTTGAAGCAGATTCGAGCAAATCATCTCAGTGGTTATTGCCATTTGAAACGAGAGCTTCATTTGAACATAAAGGGTCACGAGCAAGTGAGTTTACAAGTTTTGAAATAGTTTGATTAGAATGAGTAGAGCAATGCCTCAAATATGTGTGTGTTTGAGTGGATTCCACAGGAATGTGTATGGCGAAGAGCAATGAAAGCTGTGATTGGAAATCCGTACTGTTCGGAGAAAGAAGCAGAGGATGCAATGAAATCTGTGTGGAGTAGTTGTTATAACGACACAGCACCCTTCGACTTGAGAGACCCAACCTCAAACATTACTGCTTCATGGTATCTCACTTCTCTTGCTAGGAAATTAGCCTGTTTTTGGTACTTAAGTAGTAGTATCATTGAATGTTCTCCCAAGCTGCTACTACAATATGATATTCCATGATAGTATGATACAGTTGTGGTCATATCTCAATATGGAAGTAAGCGCTCTACATTTGTATTTAGTATAGTTATTCATCGCTAATTCCATGGTAACGAGTTAATGTACTTTTCTATAATTATCATAATCGCAAATTCTACTCATTTAAATCGTAAAGTTTAGTGAAATTCTAATCCGTCCCATAAAATTTTATATTAGAATATTAAATCATAAAGTTTCAAACGTTCTCAATTGTCCATCTATATACAAAATATTTTCTTTTGACAATGTTCAAAATGAAGTATTTTGCTAAAAGAAGTACTCCTTCCGTCCCACTAAAGATGACTCATTTTTCTTTTTAGTTTGTTCCAATCATGATGACACATTAGTAAAATTGGAAATACATTTATCTCTACTCCTCTCTCATACTTTCCTCTCTCCACTTAACACACAAAATAAAGATTCGTAAAATTTTGTGCCGTCCAAGGAAGGGTCATCTTCCTTGGGATGGAGGGGTAATATTTAATGGAAAAATGTGATTTTTAACATCATCAAAAGATGACATTTTATATATAGATGAGACAATAGATAAAAACTGAAACTTCATGATTTAATATCTCAGTTTTAATATTTATGCAACAGTATATAATTTGACCAAATTCTATACTCCATATAAATGACTATTAACCCTTTTTCTAATATCATGAAAATCTGCGGTTATGATGATTATAGAAAACTACTGCTCCCTCCGTCCGCGAATAGAAATCTCATTTCTTTTCGACACGGGTTTTAAGAAATGTTAAGAAAAATGTATGGAAGCAAGTTAATACAATATGTGTCTCATTTGTATATACTTAGTTTTAAATGATATGTGAGTGGAACGAGTTAGTGGAATGTGGATCTTTTTAGCATTTATAATACTTATGAACCGGGACTCCTATTTACGGACAGACCAAAATGAAAAAAAGAACTCCTATTCGCGGAGAGGGGGTACATCTGAATGAAATGGGCTGCAATAGAAATTTCGGAAAAAGGGGCTAAATTCGCAGACCTTTCGAAATTTAAGATTAAATTTGTTGACCTTTCATAATATAGGATCATGGCATGCGAATTTTTCGTAACGAGGCATTTTTGAATTTTTATATGTTATCTCTTCTTTTTCCATATTATTTCTTTTATAATATTTGTTGTGGCAGAATAGAGTAATTGTGTAATCGACAAACGAAAGAACGTAAAGAGACGCAGAATTTACGTGGTTCGCCAATTGGCTACATCCACGGGCAAGAACAGAGAACAAATTGTATTATGACTGCGGTTACAGATTTCAGATCTAAGATCACGGTCACAGAATCATGGAACTTCCATATTCTATTTGGCTATGCTCGTCGTCATGTTCTTCCTCAACTTGTTCCTCCTCCTCTACGCCAAGTTCTGCCACCACCTCGCCTTCGTCTCCATCACCACCGCCGCCGCCACCAACACCATCCTCCCTCTCCCTATCTGCCTCCGGCCTCGACAAATCCCCCATCGAAGGGAGGCCGCCGTGGATCCTCCAGATTCTGCATTGGCGGAAGCGAGGGACGCCGATGCCGGAGAGCATGCCACCGCTGCACAGATTGAACAACAAGATCTTGGTGCTGAAGAGCCGGTGGAGCAACGTGATCTCCTCGACATAATACTCCTCAACTCAGGTGAGGAGGAGAGGAAATTAGGGCTTGAATCGGTCTCTCGGAATCCCGACGAGAAGAGATCCATGTTGGAAATCGTGGTTCATCCAAGATTCCAGGAAAGGAAATTCGTCGTTTGAAGAAATGAACGTGATGGAGAAAGGTTTGGCTACTGGAAAAAATAGGGCAGTGGCGGTGGTGAAAATATTTGGAGTAAAAAATAATCAAAATTCTTGTAAAAATATTAGAGGGTAATTTGGTCATTCTGAAATATTGTGAGAAAAAGAAAAAAGAAAAGAAAATATATAAAAATTTGAAAATTTGCATGCTATAGTCTCATACTTTCTAACCCATTAGTTGAGAGTCAAAGCATCAGTTACAACGACACTAGGTTTTGGTTCGGTCTCACCCAATACAATCTTTCGATTTTCTGCTACAATCGTTCTTAGAATACATGTAAATGAAATCCGAATGTAGTAATTGAGGAGTTGAGGCTCTGATTTTCAGAAGTAATTCTCTACTACTTTTATTGCTGCTGCTTGTGAGCTCCACACTCGTATATATATATTTGTACATGTTGCAGATCCTGTCAAATTACAGAAATCAAGGAGAGAAGATTAGGGGATTGATACAATACCCTAAAATAGATTGATATGCCATTAATTGTTTTTCCTTAGTTAGGAATTATATTGTCCTATATATTGGGAGATATGTAACACATACAAAAAAGCAATAAGAATTACCGATTCATTCTCTCAAATCTTTTCCTCTCTTCAATATGCATTGCCACAATATCGCATCTCTCGATTACCATCGCTAAGATGGTATCCGAGCAGGTTTTGGTTTGAGACTCAGAAAATTATCATCATAGTCTCGACCTTTCCCGACCTTTTAGATCCTGCAAAACAACAAGGAGAAGAGGATGTCAGAATCCGATTCAGAAACCAATAGCCGTGTGAACTTCACACCCGAATTTGCGGCGCAATTCGCCGAATTCATGAGACTGAGTATGTCTCAAAAACCACCAAATCAACCACCGGCAACCCAGCCAGAATCACTGGGTGACGTTCATGTGTCAACCAAGCTCGACGGAGATAATTACTCCCTGTGGGCGAAGCTAATGACACGGGCAATCACTGGAAAGGGTTTGAAGTCTCACATTACTGGAGTTTCAGACCCTCCAGCATCCACCGATCCAAGCTACCCGAAGTGGGAGCAACGAGACAACTGTTGCTTCAACTGGATCATCAACAACATCCAGACGAGCCTTGTGAACGAGGTTTCACAGTACGAGACTGCCAGAGACCTATGGGAAGGTCTAGCAACCACGTATGGAAGTGGAGCGGACTCATTCCAAATCTCTGATCTGCACAGACGAGCATATGGAATGAAACAAGGTAATATGACATTAGAAGCTTTATGGAATAAGTTTCAAGATCTGTGGATCTCCATAGATAGCCGAGATCCAAATCCGATGGATTCACCAAGGAGCATCGAGAGATACAATCAAAATACCCAGAGGCACCGATTGTATCAATTTATATGGGCTCTCGATGATAAATACGACAAGATCAAGAGGGAAATCTTGAACATGGAGCCAATTCCAACAACAAGAAAAGCGTACAGCCTGGTCAGACGAGAGGCTGTGAATGACAAATTGATGAATCCAGAGCCAACAGCCCTCACCGATATCGGAGTTGGATTAGGGGCTTTCGACCGAAATCAAACACAGATACCTCCACCGCCACCACCACCGTCCCGGAACTCAAATTATCGAAGGGATGAAGATAAAAGCAAGCTAGCGTGTACCCATTGTGGAGGCAAAAAGCATACGAAAGATACATGCTTTCATATTCACGGATTTCCAGAGTGGTACGAGGATATGAAGAAGGCCCGACAGGCCCGGAATGCCAATCGGAACAGCAGCGGCGGCGGACGGGAAGCAGCGGCGATCACGGTCGGTAACCAAGCTACCTACACCGAAAGTCCGGCGGGCAGCAAAGGCTTATCGACCGCAAGCGGCGAGAACAGATCGGAGGAGAAGGCTATAGCCTCAGTTTCGGTGGCTAGAACATGGTCGGAAGGTGAGACAACGGAATCGAACACCACCGGCGACGATTTACCGATGGCGACGGTTCCCATGGCGGCGAGGGTTTGTGAGATGGGGGCGGCGAGGGTTTGTGAGGGGGGAGCGGCGACGGAATCCTCAAATGAGGATTTCCAATCTATTAACACCCATACTCCCTGGAAATTCCAATCTGACCCCAGAACACACCCCAAATCACCAAAAATACCCCATTCCCAAAAAGCCTTCGAAAATACACCCCCAGATTTCGACAAATTTCAAACCGACCCCTACCCTACCTACATATCCGAAATAGGGCCCAAAAATTCTAATAATACCCAAAATAACCCCCAAGCTGCTAAGACCTTGCAAATTGCACCCCACAATCCTATATCTTTCCAGATTCAAATCCCGACTCAAAATTCATTTGACACCTTAGCCTGTTCATCCACTTCCACATCCGGTCCAAAGGATCCACATTGGATTTTTGACTGTGGGGCTAAAGACACAATTTCATTCGAAGCCTCTGATTTCGTAACCATATCCAAATCAAATAAAACCTTTGTCCAAACCGCCGGTGGGAACCTCGCTCCTGTTCAGGGGGCAGGCACAATCAATGTTTCACCAACTCTGCGCCTATCTAACTGTCTTTTTGTTCCTACATTATCACATAAGCTTCTATCCATTAGTCATGTGACCAAAGAGCTTAACTGTAAATTACTAATGCAACCTTATTTTTGCATGTTACAGGATATCAAGACGGGGACGATAGTTGGGCGTGGCACTGAGCGAAGCGGACTGTATTATGTGGACGAGATAACCCAACAGAGTGTTGCGATGCTTTCTCACGGACTGGCAGACAGACAGGCTTGGCTTTGGCATCGTCGGTTAGAACATCCATCCATAGGATATTTTCGCCTTCTTTATCCTAAATTAGGTATATCTATGCAATCTTTTCATTGTGAAACTTGTTTACTGGCCAAGAGCCACAAACATTCATTCAAGTTGAACAATACTCGTATGAAATCTCCTTTTGCTTTGATCCATTCTGATGTTTGGGGTCCTGCCCCGGTTATTGGGGGTCAGGGTTTTTGCTTTTTTCTCTTGTTCATTGATGATTATTCTCGTATGACTTGGGTTTATTTTTTGAAAAATAAGTCTGATGTTTTTGAAAAATTCACTGAATTTTATAGCCTAATCCAAACTCAGTATAATCACTCCATCCAAATTCTAAGGTCAGATAATGGGGGGGAATTTGTCAATACAAAAATGCGAGATTTCTTTTGGGATAAAGGCTTAGTTCACCAAACCTCTTGTGCCTATACTCCGGAGCAAAATGGGGTAGCAGAGAGGAAAAACAGATATATCCTAGAAATAACCCGAGCCCTTCTAATTGAATCCAAAATACCAAAAACTTTTTGGCCTGAGGCTATAGCTACTGCAGTGTACTTGATAAACCGTTTACCCACTGGAATTCTTGAGTTTAAAACTCATTTTGATGTTTTCTCCAAACATTTTGAACTTCCATCATCCTTGTCTCTTGAACCTAAGGTGTTTGGCTGTTTAGTCTTTGTCCACATCCCCAAACAGGAACGTACCAAATTTTCACCCTGTGCCCTCAAATGTGTGTTTCTTGGCTATGGAAAAAACCAAAAAGGTTATAGATGCCCAGCCACTCGACGTATGCATACCACCATGAACTGCGACTTTGTTGAGGGAGAGTACTTCTATAGCCAATCTAGTGCTCAGGGGGAGAACCAACCAGACAATAGTCCCGATAGTGACCTACTAAATTGGCTACCTTTACCCACTCAAGGGAGAAACCGAATAGGAGAAGAGCAGCCAGAGCCAAACCCAGTCATAGACGCCGGTCCAACAGAGGAAGTTAGCAGCACCGCCGGGCCGTCAAACCCCACTAGTCAGAACGTGGAGTTAGGTGACATCGATCAACAGTCAACCCCGTCTTCGATTCCTGAGGTAAACAGTTCTGATATGGATATTGTACTTCCTGAGAATACTAATGAAACCAGGAACAATGGAGACGCTGGTGAAACTAGCGGGAGAAATAGGGAATCATATGACTTGCCCATGCGGAGCACTAGGGGAATTCCTCCCCGAAGGTATTCACCGGACTGGAAGGGAAGAAAGGCCAAATATGCAATAACTAATGTTGCACAGGGACAACTCTCAGAAATGGCCAGGGCATTCGAAGCAACACTGTATGAGGAAGAAGAAATCCCACAGAAGTTCGAGGAAGCTGTAAAACATAAACATTGGAGGGAAGCCATGAAAAAGGAGATAGATGCTCTCAAAAAAAATGGAACATGGGAGAAGTGTACATTGCCTCAAAGAAAAAAGACAGTAGGATGTCGATGGGTATTTACAATTAAAAGAAGAGCTGATGGTTCAATTGAGAGGTACAAGGCGAGACTCGTGGCCAAAGGATACTCACAAGTATATGGGGTAGACTATGACGAAACCTTTTCCCTAGTGGCAAAATTGGATACCGTTCGGACTCTACTGTCTGTAGCAGCATGCAAGGATTGGCCCCTACACCAGTTCGATGTTACAAATGCCTTCCTTCATGGAGAACTCGAGGCAGACAAAGAAGTATATATGGAAGTCCCTCCAGGATGTTCAGTTGAATTTGGAACCGGACAAGTATGCCGTTTGAGGAAAACGTTGTATGGGCTAAAACAGTCCCCGAGGATTTGGTTTGGAAGATTCTGCCAAGCAATGTTCAAACTAGGATTTAAGCAAACCCTGTCCGATCACACACTCTTCACAAAGAAGAGAGATGATAAGGTGACATGTCTGATCATCTACGTCGATGACATGATCATCACTGGAGATGATGTTGAAGAAATCCAGAGTCTAACAGAGAACTTGTTCAGAGAATTCGAGATGAAAGATCTTGGAGCACTGAAGTACTTCCTTGGAATTGAAGTGTTAAGGTCCCGATGCGGGATTTTCTTGAGGCAGAAAAAATATGTCTTGGATCTGTTGGTAGAAACAGGCTTATTGGAGTGTAAGCCCGCAGAAACTCCCATGATCTCAAACCATGGATTGAAAATAGAAGAAGGAGCTGATCTAGCTGACAGAGAAAGGTATCAACGATTAGTGGGGAGGCTCATTTACCTTTCACATACCCGGCCGGACATCACATATGCAGTTGGCGTAATTAGTCAGTTCATGCACAAACCACAGGTTGATCATATGGAGGCCGCCTTAAGAATCGTTCGATATTTGAAAGGAACTGTGGGGTATGGAGTGTTCCTAGCAAAAGGAAAAGACCTGGAGGTCCATGGATACACTGACGCTGACTGGGCAAGCAATCCAATAGATAGAAGGTCGACAGGGGGGATACTTCACATTCGTTGGAGGTAACCTCGTCACTTGGAGAAGCAAGAAGCAGAAGGTAGTAGCTCTATCCAGTGCTGAAGCCGAATTTCGAGGAATCAAGAGCGGACTCACTCAAATAATATGGTTGAGGAGACTGTTGACAGAAATTGGCTTCCCACCTACACGGAAAAGTCAACTATTTTGTGACAACAAAGCAGCAATCAGCATTTCAGAGAATCCAGTACAACACGACAGAACCAAACACGTGGAGGTCGATCGCCACTTCATCAAAGAAAAACTCGAAATGGGTACTATAGAGTTCCCGTTTGTTAGATCTGAAGAACAATTAGCTGACATACTAACCAAAGCAGTCCATCCAAAGATCTTCAAGGAAATATTGAGCAAGTTGAATATCGGAGATACCGTTACTCAACTTGAGGGGAGTGTCAAATTACAGGAATCAAGGAGAGAAGATTAGGGGATTGATACAATACCCTAAAATAGATTGATATGCCATTAATTATTTTTCCTTAGTTAGGAATTATATTGTCCTATATATTGGGAGATATGTAACACATACAAAAAAGCAATAAGAATTACCGATTCATTCTCTCAAATCTTTTCCTCTCTTCAATATGCATTGCCACAATATCGCCTCTCTCGATTACCATCGATAAGATAACGGTGAAACTTCTGATGGAGAAATTGGAGGAATCTGGATGCGGCATCGGAAAGAATTTCATAAAGGCGCGAGGAGGATTGCTCCGGTGGATTCACCAGGGGATCTGGGGTATGTATGTCAATTGAAAATTTTGAAATCTGTACTACTACTACTGCTGCTGCTGTATGAATCGAAACAAATTTGAATCGTGATTTGGATTAGATTGTACTGTGCCATAATCACTTGCAATTTCAAGATCAAGTGGAGGAGCAAGTGATGATTCACGAGCTTATTCACGCATACGATGACTGTCGTGGTGCTAATCTCCACTGGAACAACCGCGCTCATCATGCCTGCAGTGAGGTCATTCACTTTTAAACAAACTTTATTAGGAATTGCTTTGTCATTATTTGAATTTGAATTTGAATTTGTTGGAGCAGATTCGAGCTAATCATCTGAGTGGAAACTATGAGCTTCTCCGTGGTTATGTAAAGATGATGAGCCTGTGAGTTTCATCTTCACTATATAATATATATGGCCATTATGTTTTCTGAATTATCGATATAATACGTGTTTTTGGCTTATAGGAATGT
This sequence comes from Salvia splendens, assembly GCF_004379255.2. NCBI lineage: Eukaryota > Viridiplantae > Streptophyta > Magnoliopsida > Lamiales > Lamiaceae > Salvia > Salvia splendens. The sequence continues at coordinate 27,896,064 of NC_056034.1, forward strand.
GTGAAGCCAGGAGCGATGCAGTCGGTAACTGCAAACCCATACTGCTCCGAAGTAGCAGCAAAGGAGGCGATTGAAGCTGTGTGGAGTACTTGTTATAACGACACAAAACCCTTTGATAGAGCTTGAAACTCTCACTGGAAACTGTGTGTACGCTTTTGTGCTTGGTCAAGCTCCTCAAACCCAGAGAATCCTCTAGATCACAAGGTCTAGGAACTCAGAGGATCCTGGAAGTCTCGGTCGTCGGACACACAAATTCTGCGTTCAAAACCCTCAACCCTCTATACTATGAATTAGTACAGGGAAGTTGGGATCGATCTCACGAAGACAGATGCGTAAGAATGCATTTAAAAGACTCTGGAAAGGGGGTTGGCTGCTGCCACACAATTTTGGGGTTGAGAAAATTATAACTAGGTTGGGGAATGAAAATTGGCTGACACTAGACCTAGGAAACAGAGAACATCATGCAATCATGGAACATCATCTTAACTTCAATATCTCAACAAACCTAGCAAACCGCTACCTAATCTAGCTAAACATGAATCAAACATGCAGTGCAGACCATTTCCCGAAAACAGTAAAGTACGGATGAAAAGCTGCAAATAACTAACTATGATGAATTTAACCAACAACGTTATGCATCTCGTCACCTGATTCAATCTTGTAACCAATAACGTTAACCAACAGAGTAATAGCCCAGATTCAAACAGAACATAATAATTCGGACGTCGGAAACTGGCGATTAATCGGAAACCGAACAAATCTACTTCTACTAGACGAAGTAAACAGAAACACAGAAACGAGTCATCAAATTCATGCAAAATCAACCAACTCTGTTTCAGATCCACACGTCGAACGCTTAATCCACTCCAGATCCAAGCAATCCGAACCCAACTACGATAAAAAAACAACTCCGATTTAACAAATCCACTCCGATCAACAACAATCCAACCACGATTCAATTCCAATTCACCAGATCAAGTGCGAAAATCATCCATTCAAGTAAACAACTCCAAACTCAGAATCAAACATCAGCATGACAGAAAATAGAAATTCCATAGATAGATAAGCAAGGTTCAACAAATAACCAAAGCCGAGCTTCGAACAGTGAAGACTCGGTAGAATTCTGAACAGAAAAACGAAATGAAAGCGGATAAATTGTTTCTTCACCCTACACGAGGACGGTGGTACACAATAGCCAACTGAAAATGAACCTAACCCCTATAGATTCTCGATCACCCCAAGTGTGTGTAGAAGTGTGTGAAAGTGAGCTCAGAGCCAAAAGTATATCCCCCAAAAATCCCCTCCAAAAAAATCCTCTTCCAAAAAAATCCTTTTCCAAAAAAAAATCATTTTCCAAAAAAATTCTCTCATGTATGTTGCGTGCTCTCTCTTTTATAGACATGGAGGCGATCTTCTAGAAGCTTTCTCTTGAATTCTCCGTTTTGCCCTCCATCTAATGATCTCCTTCGTCTGGCAATTTTTCTTCATTCTGCTCACTTTCTCCTCAATTTCCTTCGCCAGGTGATTATCTTCCTTCCTTCCTGGACCTGGCGATTTCTTCTATACACCTGGCTTAAAAAGTGTGTTAGACCCCGCAAATTGTTAAATTTAACCTCATAACCGATGCATGAAATTAGGATAAGAGCTCCTTGACATGAATGTCGCTTGATGATTTCTCACTTCTCCTCGTCGGAAATTATAATGTTTTTCTTGCTTTCAGCATCAATGATGATGTAAAGTTCTTGGTGTATTACGTGATAATAAAAATCACATGCTAAAGGAGTATGTTAATTGCGAAAACTCTTAAATTGTTGACATTATTTGGAGTTTCGAGCTTATGGTAGCAATTACATATGCTAATCATTTTTTGTTTCTGGCATATTTTTTACGTCCATTTCTTTCTGTATAAATCTTATGTTGTAGATGCTTGAGAATTTAATGGTGTTATTCTAGCATGCCAATTGTTTAAAACCGATCAACCCAACTCATACAAACTGTCTTAACACAAGATTTGGTGACACTATCAGAATGATAAATAAATTAGAAATATATTGATGCAAACAATCAACTGTTGCTGATTGAGAAAAAAAGCTAGTATTTTCTGAAAATAGGGAAAGTACAAATATAGCACAAGATCTTGGACCAAGCCACAAACAATGATTCTGGTGGCACAATTCCTTAAGCTGATGATCCGGGGCCTAATAGCAATGGTGATTCCTTCTTCCCATTCTCTGGTTTTGGATCCGGATTTCGGTTTGCAGCTAAAGCTCTAAGAGGCGGCTGGAAATACTGGCTCACTACATCTGGAGGAGGAGCGTCTTCTCCGGGGAGGGATAGAAGACCCTGCTCAAAAAGAGGTGATGGCTCATTGAGACAGGCTTTCCAAAGAGAGTCCACAAGCTCTTTTTCCTCTTTCGCAGCTCCTAGGTCATCGAGAGACATCTCACTAATCCCTTTGACCCTGTCTTGTAGGATCTGCTTCAGTTTATCGTCATCTTCACTTGAGGTATCAGGCTTCTCTTCTCTCTCCCGAGCTAGATCAAGAAGGCTCCTAAGTGCAGCTTCACGCACATCTGAATCCTCACTCGATGCAAGGTGCATCATGATGCGAGGAAATCCAAGCTCGGATATGACACCAATGTCTGAATGATTCTCGCTAAGTAAGTAATGGATCAAGTTAAGGGCTTTCCTGCACAAGAGTTACACAAGATATAATCAGCCTCAACTTTGGGCTAAACCACAGTTCTTGAAATTGTTCGAATAATATACCTTTGAAATCTGACACTCTCAGATCCTAACGCGTCTCTTAGTGCAGCATAACCATTAGCCAACCGGAACGCAGCGATTCCAGACTTGTTATGCCTGATCAGAGCTGCAAAAAAAAACTGTTAATCTCGACTCTCGATAACATGAATGTACAATGCACATAACAAACAAGATGATGCTTACAAGAGATTGCCCCAAGTGCTTTCGTTCGAACCGTAACATCTGGATCAGAAGTGAAGTTTGTAAGCAGTGGCTCCATACCATTCGCTTCCATCACCAACTGTTGGCTCCTGGGATTGTTTTGCACGACCGTGCTAACAACATCGGCCGCTTTCGCCCTAATATTAGGGTGCGAGTTGCGGAGGTAGTCAAGGAGAGGAGCAAGACCACCAATGGAGTGAAGATCTAGCCAAGAGCAAAAACATAGTAAAAATCAACTGTATCTTTGCATCAAAGAATTCTTCAAAACAGATTATTATATATAAAAACTAACCATTAGCATTGTCTATAGATTCCACATGCTCTTGTAGTTCATCCAACATATCTACACAAGCAAGCAACAAAATTGAAAAGGATTCAGAATTGAACCTAATACAAATCCAACACTGAAATTGTCAATTGTAACTATAAACACCTTCAACATCTTGAGGAGTCACCCCCTGAGACTCCAAAACCTGCTCTGGGGTTTTCATAACAAGTGTAATATCCTTCATTCGCTTTATAACATCGATTGTTTGCCCTTGCATCGCCTCCATAAACCATCTTCTATCCTCCTCGCTGAATCCAAAATTAAATTAATTACTATCGAAACAATACTTTCAATCAACTAATTAAGTAATAATTTTAAAAACAGACAACAAATTGGCAAAGAAAAAAGGTTTAAAAGAATTGGGGAAATATGAAAATACCTCAAATTGCGAGAAGTGTTAGTACCGTCGGAGTGGGAAAGACTCCACTTGAGCAAACCTTCCCAATTAGGGCCTTCTCTTGCCATGGTTTTGCTTCACAATCAATAAACTACAAGGATTAACGTTGATAAAAAGTCAGCAGTAACATTAGATTTATCGGTGAATTTATAGTTTTCGTGGGAGAATTTGTGGAGGGCTTCTCGAATACCCTTGAAGAATCGAGATTTGGCAAGCGGAAAGTGGGCTGGGGCCCAAACCTACAACTTGTTGGGCCCTAATTTTAAATGTTCGACCAAGAAATACACATAAATTTTACGAAAATTCATTTACTCCCTCCTCCGTTAATAAGTTGTCCTTTACGTGCTTTCACAAAATATTGTCCACTTTACTTTTATGCAATTTTAGTAGATTTATCTTATTTTCCACTAACTTATTACACTCATATACTATTATAAGTATTCAATTTGTAATATTGTATCTCAGATTAAATGTGTAGTGTGTTTTGTTCATGAGATTCAATCTCACAATTCAATCCCATATGAATAATCATGAGATAATTAGTTATAGCTAATCTCATATGACTAAAATAATCTCACAACTCAATCCTAAATTATATCTTGGTATTATTTTATTTAGGAAATCGAACACAACCTTATAAAACTAATACTCCATTTATTTCTCATTAATTGGCAAATTTCCGTTTTTGTCTGCCTTCAATTAATTGGAACCCTTACTTTTTAGTACTCCCCCCGTCCTAAATTACTTGAGTCATATTTCATTTTGGGTTATCCCAAGTTATTTGAGTCATTTCTCATACAAAATATCTGATCTCACTTACTTTATTTTTTCTTTACTTTACTTTCTCCTACTTTATTCTCTCATTTAGTTTATTTTATCTTTATTTAACTTACTAAACACCACTTTCTTAAATTCCGTGCCGAAAAGAAACGCCTCAAGTAACGTGCGACTGACGTACTCCCTCCGTTCCATAGTAGTGGAGGCGTTTCTTTTCGGCGCGAGATTTAATAAAAATGTGTTAAGTGGGTTAGGTAAAAGAAGAATAAAGTAGAAAATGAAAAAGATAGAGAGATGAAGAGAATAAATGAAGCGAGAGTAAAGTAAGTAAAAAATGTGTTGACTTTTACTAAAAATGAAAATGACTCCACTACTATGGAACGTAACAAAATTGCAAAACGACTCTACTACTATGGAACGGAGGGAGTACTACTTTTGGTAATGGATCTCACGTTCCACTAAATTATTTCACTCAAATTTTATTATAAAATTAATATAGATAAAATTATGACTCACGTTCTACTAACTTTTTATTACATTTCTGTAAACTCGTATCAATTTTTAATACTATTTTCTTCACATTTCTTAAAATTAAGTGGACAAAAGGGAGGTGAAGAAAAAGTTGTAAAATTTCCGGATAAGGTGGGGCCACATTATCCAAATTGCAAACTCAATTTCATATGATGATGTGTTGTTCATCGCGTGTCCACTTACATCCCCGATCACAAAATCTGTGTCACTATTAATATAAAATTCCGAGTCAATCTCTGCAAATAAAAAAACAAGCTGAAATGGCGTCGGTCGCTCAATTCCAGGCTCTCTTCGTCCCCTCAAACTCTATCAAAAAACCATCCTTGAATGGCGGAAACGCATTCTTCGGCTCATCAATCTCTTTGCGCCGTGAAATTCAGAAAATCAGACAGAGAAAGCAGCTGACGGTGGTCGCTGCTGTCGGAGATGTCTCGGCCGACGGGACTGTGTATCTGATAGCCGGCGCCGCCGCGGTGGCGTTGCTCGGAACTGCTTTTCCCATCCTCTTCTCCCGCAAAGACACGTCAGCATAAATTAAAAATTACACTTTTTTGTCATTGGATTTTATATTTATTGAGTGTTTAACTTTGTCCTTTTATTATTAATTGTAATTGTAATTGTAATATGATTATCAGGTGCCCAGAATGCGACGGAGCGGGATTTGTGAGGAAAGGAGGGGCGGCGCTGAGGGCAAATGCGGCAAGAAAAGATCAGACTCAAATTGTATGCGCTCGCTGCAATGGTCTTGGCAAGCTTAATCAAATTGACAAATAGAATTCTTATTATGTTTCTCCGAATTTTAAATTGTATTCTTCTTTGCTTCCTCTCAACTTAATAATCATGTCCATCAAATATTTTAATATCTAAATTTTCTTTGTCTTACGTTGATATCATGGGATTGAAGGTTTGGATTTGAAATTGTAACTTTCGATTCCAAATTCATTATTTAGTATACACAAAACATGTTTCACTTTGAAATTAAATTTATAATTATAAAGGCTCTTGATTCTACAATTGAATTAGTATTGGATCTAATATAAAATTGAATATTTCTCACACTTTCACTACAAACACATAATACACGCGGCAACATTGCGAACACACTATGTACACAACAACACAATACAACACATTCGCGCAAATACGCGAGACACGTCGCATACACTCGCCTCACACAGCTTACTTAATTACATATTAATAATGTAGAATTACTTTATACATAAAAATATATAATGTGAAAAGAATATTCAGTTAAAAGTTAATGATAAATTTTGATCTATTAAAAAATAATTTAATTAGAGGTGAGAACTCTGCCCTAAGAAATTCACAAGCATGCTCAACAATTTATGTATATGGGTAATGAGTTGAGGAAAACATTCTATAAATGAAAATAAACTATTTTTGTGGAATAGACGTAAAATGAAAATGTTTCTTCTTTTATGGGACAGATGGAATAATATATAAGAATAAATAAAGTTATTATTTTTACTGCAATACAATTGATGTAGTGAAGTGGTAAAGGAGCGAACCTTGTATCCGATTGACCTCCGGCTTAGTAGAGGAGGAGCAACAACGTCATCACACAGTAAAAAACCGTGTCTCTTTTCATTTTTTGAATTGATAATAATTATGAAAATATTAAAATATCTTTACATTATCTTAAAATTAGTGGGCCCAATGCCCCTCCATGCCTTAATGTTCCTTTGTCTTTGATGAAGACAGTTATACATAGGGGTGGGTCGATACGAAATATCGTATCGAAAACGTTGTATCGTATATCGTATCGAAAATATCGATATGAAAGAATTTCATATAGTTATCGTATCGAAAGTTTCGATATATCGAGCTTTCGATATGAATAATATCAATATCGTTATCGTATCGATATTTCGATATATCGTACCGAATTTTGATATATCGATATATCAAATTTCGATACGATATATCGAAATATCGATATCGTATCGAATACCTGTATATCGAAAATTATAATTTCAAAACTTAAAATTCACAAAAAAATTAATAAAACTTCAACACTATAAAATTAATAGTGTTCTTATCTCTATAATCAAAATATAACACAACCAAGTACAATTAAATGGATTTATATATATTTATAATTTTAATAGTGTTCACCAACCATTTACATTAAACTCAACTTAATTTTAGTGGAAATATCACATCAAATAATTACTTTTATTTCAACCATTAACATTTAACTCAAATTCAAAAGAATATTCTCACTCACTAATTTTTTATACTTTTTAATCATACCTATATAATTTATCAAAATTACACACTAATTCCAAGTATAACAATTTGTCTATACTTAAATTAAATTATATATTTAAATTTATTAATTAACATAACTGTGAAATCTATTATTTGTTGGGAATAACTATAACTAACCTAATATTAATAGAATTAATTAGGTTATTATTTGTTGGGAATAAAGTGAGGATTGGGAAGCAAAAGGTGTGAGCTGGCTAAGGGAGTGAGTTAAGTTGTTGGAGCAGGTTAGATGACACACAATTGCACACACACATTCTACATTCTCTCAAGCGGATCACAATCAGCTGAGTGAGAAGGACAGAAAGCCGTGGGATTTTGAGCTTTAGAAATTGGTGTATGTATTCTTGCGCTTTGTTCTTCATCTTGTAGTCTGTTCCGTGGACGTAGTATTCATCCGAATTACGTATATGCTTTTGTGCTTTACATTTCTTGCTGTTTCGCTCTGTGCTTGATCATTCCATCCAATTACATTATTTCTCATTTTCTTCCTCATTTCTATCGCCCGCCATTTGTGTTTTTCTTCTTGAATTTTTATTTCTCTTTCCTTCCTTTTTTTTTCTATTTTAATAAATATAGAATGATTGGATTTGAACGTAGTAATTCATAATATAAAAAGTGTTTTGATATAATTTTACTATAAACCTAAAAATATACTCCATCCGTCCCCCATAAGGAGTCCCAATTCTTAGCGGCACAGGTTTTAAAAAATATTAACAAAAGTGAATGAAAAAAAGTTAATGAAATATGAGTCATACTTGTATATATTAGTTTTAAATGAACCATAACTCCTATTCACGGACGGACTAAAAAGGAAAAAACGGGACTCCTATTTGCGGACGGATAGAGTATATTTTAGTTAAAAACCTAATTGAAAAATATAACTAGCATGAGATATATGAAGTATTTAAAAGCTCTAATATAAATAGATTATGATCTATTGCTCGAAAATAACACTAACATTTTAAGTTACATATATTTATTAATATTAGTAACGATTAAATTAGAATGTTGTAGTATCAAGTATGGTGGTGTTCAATTTTCTAGATAAAATAATACTATAAGGCCAGTTCCGTTGTGTATATTAATCTCAAGATTAGGTTTAGTCCATTTTTGGTTGGTCGTATTATACCTTTGACTTAATATCAGATTAAGTCCATGATGAACAGTCACTAGAAAGTCATCAGGGCCGGCCCCCTATGACAAAATTAATCATGGTGTACAAATAGTTAACTTTCCATATGTACCATTTACTAATTCATCAAATTATGACGAGAAATTTCGGAATATGGGTTTAAATTCGCTGACCTTTCGAGATAAGGGATTAAATTCGCTTACCTTTCGAAATATGGGTCCGTGACATGTGAATTTTTTGGAATAAGGGTTTTATATCTTTTTATATTTATTCTCTTCATTTTTCTTATTATTTCCCTTCTAATAATTATAGATTTACTAAACTATCCTTTAACTCATCTCTCAAAAAAATTTTATTTTACCTCCCTCCAAACTATTTGCGCTCCAATCTTAAAAGTCAATCTTCTCTCTCAAATTCTCACGTTCACGCTGCCTCCGCCTCCACCTCCACCTCCACCTCCACCCTCCACTTCGCCGCCACCTCTTCCTGGCGCCTCTTCACCGTCTCTACCTCCACCTTTCAACACCTCCGCTTCCACTCTTCGCCGCTCTTTCAAATTCCGATCTCGAGCAACCTCTCCTCAATCCCATCAACGCGTAATAATCCACGTTTCTGCTCTCTCCTCCGGCTAGCCTCTGCTTCAGCTGCTGGATTTTAGCCGCCAACGAGCACAATTTCCCCGGAATTTCTCTGTATTGAACCTTCTGCCGCTTCCAAGCAGGCCCTAGCAATTTCCGGTCACGCAAAATCGAATTGTACAATAATTTCAAATGCTCTAGATCGTGGAGGCTGTCCGGCAAGCACCTTATCGATTCGACAATGCTGCTCTAATGGCCAGCGCCTCGATGCAAGACGTGTCCAGAGCTACTAGGGCTCTGTTGCAATCGGCGATGGCCTCTGCGATTCGTCCGGCCGATCGGAAGGCCGAGGCGCGGTGGACGTAGCACTCTGACAAAAACCCCTGTGGCGCGCCCCGGCGCCCGTCAAGGATTTTCGTGAAGTGTCTAACGGCTTCGGAGTAGAGTCCTGCATCGAGGGCAGCGATCGCGGCCGTCTTGCGGCAGATAAGGAGCTGGATGCGAGATGCTCTCAAATTCGGTCTTCGGAGGCCTCTCCGGCTGGTGATTCTCCACCTCCGCTTCCACTTCCAAACATAAATGATGAAGAACGGCGAAGAGTGGAAGCGGAGGTGGCGAAGGGCGGAGGCAGAGGCAGTGAAGAGGCGGCGGCGAAGTGGAGGGTGGAGGTGGAGGTGGAGGTGGGGCGGAGGCGGAGGCGGCGTGCGTAAATCGTTTGGAGGGAGGTAAAATGAAATATTTGAGAGATTGGTTAAAGGATATTTTAGTAAATCTATAATTATTGGATAGAAAATAATAAGAAAAATGAAGAGAATAAATATAAAAAGGTGTAAAACCCTTATTTCGAAAAATTCGTATATATCGGACCCATATTTCAAAAGTAAGCGAATTTAATCCCTTATCTCGAAAGGATAGCGAATTTAAACTCATGTTCTGAAATTTCTCAATTATGACCGCCATTCTCCATTTTACAAGATCGGCAGCATAGAATTAGATTTGAGAAGAGAGAGTGGAAAAAAGCTATTAGATTTGGGAAGAGACAGAGAGAGAGGAAAATGATGAACGAATTCGTGCATTGGTAATTTCAAATTATGTGATTAACGAATTGTGCGATAAATTCTAATTTTTCATATATGAAAATCTGGGTAAACGTTTTGTAGAAATTAAGGTTTTAGTTGATTGGTACGTGGAATGATTTCACATGTTTGATATTTATCAGCATCATTTTGGCTATTTTCTCATCATCGTTATAAAATATTGGGTGAATATTTTGTAGAAATTTGGTTCCATGGTGTCTTGCCTATTAGAATTTTGTGATCCAATACAGGTTTTAGAGGATAAGTCTCGTCTTCTTTTCCAAATTGAAGTAAAATTTTACTGATACTTGAGTTTAGTTAGTTGGTGACATCTCATTTTTCTTCAAGTTTCAATCACTGCATAGGAAAGAGCCAAAGGCCATGACATGGTTTTCTGAACTGTTGATATGCTAGAAGCCAATTATCAGCGAATGTATGAATTGACTGGAGTAATTTTTATAAGAACAACTTTATACTTATTCACCCACTTTAATTTATTTTATATGATCAACTTACAACTTCTATTTGGGCTAATGTTTTTATTTTGATTGATTAATTATACATATCTTTTGATGTATGATAGCCTAAATAGCTGAATTATATTTCAAATGTTTTGGAGAAAGTAGAATAAATGATGCATATTCTACTCATTGAACAATTGAGGAAATATTGGTTTCCAGCTATGTTGAATTATAATGAGCTATGACCGAAAAAAGTTATAGCACAATAGATTTTGAGTTAGAATAATACATGAATATCAATGTTGATAGATTAAAGCATGGAAAATTCTTGAGGAGTGGTTCTTGATATAAAAATTCTATAATAGAATAAATGAAATAAAAATGCATCTATCATAACTCTAGTTGTCACGACCGCCCTTTAGGGTTAATAAATACGGGCGATCGTGATTAAAAGGAATTAATAAGCAGACGAAGAAAACTAGGGTTTCAATAAAGAGTTTGACCAACAATTAATATTTAATAAAAATAAAATAAAATAAAAGGGCCAAGAGGTTGACATTATCCAAATAATTAGGTTCAAAGCTAAACGAATGATGAGTAAAAACAATGTCTCAGTGGAAGTGTTCAAGAGAAAGAGTGACGTCATGTATGGAGACACAACGACACTCGTAGTTCACAACTAACCAAACAATACTTCAATTTTAAATTGCTCAACACCACCAATTGCTCGTCGCCGCTCAACCTACACAGAGGGAAAACACATGCAGGGCTGAGTACTATAAAATATACTCAGTGGGCTCTTGCCGAAAACATTTTCAATAAAAATATTATTTATCATGCCATACATAAGTAACCATCGGGGTTTAGCTTTAGAAAGGCCCGAGGCACTCAAAATCATTTCCCATTGCAAAAGTTGACTGATCAGTCATTTTCCCATAGACGTTAGCCACATCTGCCAATACATGACTTGGAATGTGTAACGCCCCACTTTTCGAACCCTAATTTTGGAACCCTAAGACGTTGCATTTATTGCTTTGATTGTCACGAATTAAATGATGAACTGTTATGTGATTGATTCGATGACCTAATTTTGATTTGACCTAGTCAATTTCGTTGATTTTATGGCGTGGCTTAAATTAATTTATGTGGAATGAAATATATTGCGGTGAATTATATTTTTAATGGGAGTGAGATTTAAGATAGAATCATAAATAATTACCTTGTCCTTTTATTGTGGAAATATTGGCCACTACCAAATTATTGGAGAGAAATTCTATTTCTTGGATTTAATTATTTGTTTTGGGATAATTATCCAAATTAAATCCTAAAGCCTAATTACCTTACTTCCTTCTTGATAAAAATCGGCCCCTATTATTTTCATAGGGGGATTCGAAATCTCCTAATTTGTAGGAGAAGGAAATTATTCATTATTTATTTTGATCCCTTAATTATTTCTTTCCATGTTTTAATTGGAATGTCCTAGCAAATCTTTCCCTACTCTATTTTATTAAATATTTGGAAATTATTCCTCGTGGGAGGAATATTTCACACGCCTACTATCATATTATTTGGGAGGATTTTTATTAATTTTCCTGTTCCGTATTATTTTATTCTGCTCCGTGAAAACACCAAATTTAAATCAAAGGCTAATTAAATAGCCATGATTTTTGAAATATCCTCCTTATTTCTCCATTAATTACACGCCAATTACCTCCATCAAATCACCCCAAATCTCTCCCATCTTTATTGTGATTATTCTCCAATTATTCTCTAATTAATTGGGAGATATTCTATTCCCTAAACTCTATAAATAAAAGACTCCTAAACCCTACCTCAAATCACACGCCTCCTACCTCAATCACACGCCCCCTCCCTCTTCTCCACTCTCCCACACTTGTTCTTCTACTCTACTCAAGATCCTTTCGAAGTTTCCAAGAGATTGTTGAAGAAGCAAGATTTTTATTCGTTCCTACCGTTTGTTTCGTCCAAGAGAGGTAAAAATCAGACCCTATTCTTCATTCCTCCCCATCTAAACATTCTTTGACTCCCTCATGCATGTAGAGAGTGTAGGGATTTCAAATCTAAAGGATTCAATCGGTGAGAATTTGTGTGTATGTTTGATTGTGCTTTGAATGAATTTGTTTGATGAATTAATAAATCTATGGTGAATGATGTATGATGTTATGAGAGCATGAGTATAAGGACCCTTTTGAGCATGTTTGTGTGTTAAACCAATGAAAAGGTTGATTTTGAATAAATAGGGATAAACCCTAATTCGAATTTTTAAAGGCATGAAAAGCTGTAAGTTCAGACAGTATGTTCTAACATGCATTTTACCGACCAAATGAACTCCAATTTGATCGATTCTTTTCCTAAGTAAATTTCTTGATGTCGTCTATGTTGTGTGTGAATTTCAACTCATTTCGATAAAAGATGGAGCTTTGGTGAATTTTTAAAGTTGACTGCGCATTTCTGGCAGAAAATATTTTCTCGACCAGTAGGTTACGTTGTCCTTTTTGACCGACCAAAAAGGGGTATTTTGATATGAAATTTAAACTGGAAGTTATTAGATGAGTCTACTATATTGTGGTAAAGTTTTAGCCCCAACGGAAGTCGGGTGAATTTTTAATGATTTTTACAAAATAGTTGCACAGTGCTGCCAGATTTCTACCTTTACAAAAACAACTATATTATTATGTTATGAATGACATACATGAATTATATACGTGATGGAGTGATGTGATATGCAAAGAGGTATGCTATGAGGTGAATTCCATATGTTGATGGGGAAAAAGGAAAGTTAGGACATGCATAATATTAAGTCGATGGTTGTGACTGATAAGATATATATATTATCTAAAGGTAATAACTTGTGCGCGAAGCGTGATAACAAAGGGAAAGCAGTAGTCGAAATCTAAACGGTCGAGGTGGGATTCTTTTCTACCCTACATTTTTGTGGGTTTTCTTTTACTAAAATCTTTTACGTATGACTGTGGAGCTATAAGGGTGGTTTAAAGCGATTATCATGCCGTGATTTGTTTTAACGTGCCTATCTGATGTGGTTGTTGCCACTGTTATATAAATCGAATTCGGGTCCTCGTAGGGCCGCAAACCCTACTTGGATTAGTGTACACCTATGGTAGACTGTGTGCTAGCGTACGGGCTGGCCGGTCTAGTGACCTGGTTTGCGGCCGCATTCCTTGTCATGTATTGGCAGATATGGTTGATGACGATGGGAAAAATGACTGCGCAGTCGCTATTTTGAACAATGGAAAATATTTTGGTGCCTCGGGCCTTTATAAAGCTCAAACCCCGATGGTTACCTACGTATGGCATGATAATATGTACTCTTATTAAAAATGTTTTCGGCATGAGCCACTGTGTATTTTCAAAAGTACTCAGCCCTGTATATGTTTTCTCTATGTGCAGGTTGAGCAGCGACGAGCGGTTGGTAGTGTTGAGCAGGAATTAATAATAAACTATGGTCGTTTTGAAACTCCGAGTGTCGTCGCGTCTTCACACATGACATCACTCTTCTCTTGGATGCTTCCGCTGTGATGTTTGCTTTACATACTTTTATTTAAATTCAAAAACTGTTTCATTTGGGATATTTGCAAACTCGTTACTTATTTTGAATAAATGCTAAACCCTTAGTCATTTACTTGTTGAACATAAATACTTTTGGTTGTTTTATTTATTAAACTTAAATTCTTGGTCAAACTCTTGTTGAAAACCCTAGTCTTCTATGCCTGTCCATTAAGCCCCTTTAAGTCGCGATCGCCCGCTTTTATTAACCCTAGGGGCGGTCGTGACAGTTTGGTATCAGAGCCTCAGTTCTTTCCGCTCTGGACCCAAGAGTCTTTTTGAGTCAAAATCTGTGCATGTGTAATTTGGTTAAATGATAAACATCGGAAGCTCAAACACCACAACTCGTCCCTGCCCAACCACGAGGAATGAGGTAACAAGTATGTTGATGGAATTTTGATATGAACTGTGAAATGTTGGGAATATCGATGGGAATATTACCCTTGCATGAATGAAAGTACTTCTATGGGGATTTGAGATTATATATCATGTTGAAAATTTTGATTGGAATATGGGTTGATGAATTGATATGATGTGAAATTGATATTTGCGCTTATGCCGAGATGACAAATGTTGTTATGAAAATAAACTTGTATATGTTACTCGAATATGCGTTAAACCTATGAAATGGATGAAATTTTATGATGATGCTTATGCGATTACATTGTGAAACAATATCTATGATGGTGAACTTGAGCATGCTACTATACCTAGTTATAAATTGGTGCAATGAATGCAAAACTTTGCGATAATAATGAACGTAGAGATGTGAAATGCTTAGTGCAAGGCAAGTAGCCTATGGGGAAGTCGGCATGCTACGACTCGACGAAACGCGAAAACACACGAACCAATAACCTTGGAATATTCAAAACTTTGACATGATGCTACTTACATACCTAAATCTTTTGCTATACATAGCCATCTTCATAGGCATCATGTTCTCAGCATCTCTTTTTGAAACTTAAACACCATTACTTCCTTCTATCGTTGGACTGATGCTGAGTTTTCTTTGTTGCCCCTTTAGATGGTCCATCAGTATTATGCCCCGATGCGAAATCGTTACTCCAGCAATAGGGACCACCCAGTTGAGCGCTACCAAGACTACAAGTGGGATGGGAAGCTTTTCCTTATGTCCTATGTCATCGGATTTTATGATAAGTGGATGAACGCCTATGCGTATGGGGGAGCCACCCATCATGAGGGGATCCAAAAGCTCATCCACACTTTACCACCGCCTTGGGACGAGTGGACCGCTCAGGCATCTCGGTTTTTCATATGGTATAGCCCGCCTGACTACACCGCGCGGGGTGATTTGGTTGGCCTTATAGAGGTGCTACTTCCGGCTATGACAGCTGCTTTTGACGGACCGCCACGTGCTCCACCTCCACATATCTATCCGTCTATTCAAGCCCGCATGCGAAGGAATCGCTGCGACAGGGAGCCACATGTCTCCCGTGTTCCATAGAGAATGAGACTCGGGATGCGCGTTTCAGCCCCTCTAAGAATCGACAGAGAGGTCGATGGGATGCCTAGGATAGTACCTCCACCCGTAGGTGTCGAGGAAGAAAGTGAGGAAGAGGATCCAGAGGAGGATCCCGAGGAGGAGGAACCCGAGGAGGAGGAGGACCCAAATAGAGAGAGCGTTGGAGAGACCGGGGCGAAGGAGGATAAGGATGGAAAAGATTAAACATAATAATTCTGGAATATTTTATTTCGATTTCCCACGTTTTTGATAATTTACCGTTTTGCTTGACTCTAGTTTTTCTCTTTCCACGTTGTTTTACCCTTTTGTTTTGATGATGATGGAACTAAGACCTCTTGGAGGCAACGTTTGATAATTCTTTGTAAATTTTTGCCTTTTGCTATTCTATTATGCAATAACTTGATATCATTTCTTATTGTTCAAACTGTGCGATTACCTTTTTGCTATACTACATTGTAATCGTCCTTTTTCTAATTGCACAATTATTTGTGACATACTATCTTTGCTACTCGATGGTACAATTGTGGTACAATTGTTTCTTGCCATAATTTGAAACCATCCTAACCATCTCATTATACAACTGTCTTTTGTTGTCCTATTGCACAATCATATCCTACTATCGTTGTCTTTTACCATTCTATTGAAAGCCTATGATTGCCACCCTATTGTACAAATTGTCTCCTATCCTTTACTATCTTGTTGAGCAATCACTCATTTGCTACCTCGCGACGCAATTGCCTCTTGCTAAACCATTCGGTGATTGCTCTCTTGCTATCATTTTATGCAGTTATATTCGATACAGTGTTTTACAAAAGCTCCTTATTATTCTATGATGCAATTTCCCTTTGATTTCCACCTTTCAACTATACCACACAACTGTTCTTGGGATTTCGAATAAATACAATAATAATTCTTGTGATAAATCAGAATGCCGCCAAGACGTAACATAAGACGTGGGAACCCCGAACCTACCCCGAAGGCGATGGAGGAGAGTGTGACGCAACCCATCCCTCCACCACCACCTTCTTCACCTCCGGTTGACCGTGAGATAGTGAAGTTGTTCTTAGGTCAGAAACCTCCCGTCTTTGATGGAATGGGAGAGCCGGCCAAGGCCGAATCATGGATACGCTCATTGGAGCGCATTTTCACAATCTTGGGGTACAATGACAAAGAACGGTTGAGTTGTGTGACCTACCAACTAACCAAGTCTGCTGACTTCTGGTGGGACACACGGATGAAGACAATGCCCCTAGAGCAAGTAACGGGGATGACATGGGAAGGTTTCAAGGCCGAGATGTATAATAAGTATGTGCCCAAGAGCTATCGGAAAGCAAAGGCGGCAGAATTCTACAATTTGACCCAAGGACACATGACTGTGACCGAGTACGACCGTGCACTCAACAACATGACCCGGTACGCACCTGAACAAGTTGATACCGACGAGAAGCTGGCCGAGAAGTTCCGTGAGGGACTACGGCCAGAGATAAGGATGTCGTTGGCTAGTCGTGGGAGACTTCCCTATGTGGAAGCACTGGCACTTGCGCTAGACATTGAGGCAGCTATGCCCAAGGAGAAAGCGAAGGAAAACACTACTTTGGCACTACCTCCACCACACCACTCCCGAGAGAAGCGGAAGTGGGAGGGAAACAGAATCCCATATGACAAGAAGAGGTATCAGCACACCCAGAACCAACTGCAATATGGGGGAGGGCAAAACTCATCTAACCAGAGAGGCGACTTCCGACCCAAGCCACCCCAATGCAACGTGTGCTCCAAGTACCACTTTGGAGAGTGTAGAATCCAGAGCACCCCTAAGTGCTTTAACTGTGGAGGAAACGGTCACTTCTCTAGAGAATGTCCGAGTAAGAGGGTAACAATGGAGTCGAGGCAAAACACTCAAGGACCCCGCATGCAGCCAAGAGCACCACAAACAGAGTCAAGGGGAAATCGCATCAACCTCCGCGACAGCATCAACCCTACCGCCCAAGACTTCCTCCTCAGGCTAGAGCATATGCCTTGAGTCGGAAACAACCCAAGATCGAACAAGGGAACCAGGAGAACGGAAACCTGGCAGGTATGGGTAAAATTCTCGACATTTCTATCATTGTGTTGTTTGATATGGGCGCATCGCATTCATTCATATCTGACTTATGTGTGGATACTTTGAGCTTGCCTGTTAACAAATCTGAACATAAGATGATAGTGTCTTCACCAGTGGGTGGGACAATAGAAATCTCACGAACATGCCCGAACGTAGAAATTATGATGGGAAGCCTTAAGATAGTCGCTCATCATCAACAAGTTTTGGCGATTGGGGACTTTGACATAATTTTAGGAATGGATTGGTTGACCTCGAATTTTGCGATGATTCGTTGTAAGGAGAGACAGATATCTCTACAAGCCCCGGGCAAGGAACTCACCTTATGCTATGGAATCTCGATGAATCGGCGAACCTCTGTCATTTTCGCGCTCCAAGCTAGTACGATGATGAGGAAAGGACGCTCTGCTTATCTTGTCTATCTACAAGGAGAGGAGAAAGGAGAAAGGAAAATGGAAGACGTAGCCGTCGTACGGGAATTTCCGAACGTTTTTCCCGAAGCCTTGCTTGGACCACCACCAGATCGACAATTGGAGTTCACCATCGATCTAGCACCAGGGTCGGTACCTGTGTCTAAGGCACCATACAGAATGTCGCCTAAGGAGTTAGAAGAACTCAAGATACAACTCCAAGAGCTTATGGACCTGGGTTTTATTAGACCCAGTGTTTCACCATGGGGCGCGCCTGTGCTTTTTGTAAAGAAGAAGGACGGATCAATGAGAATGTGTATCGATTATCGGGAGCTGAACAAGATGACTCTCAAGAACAAATATCCACTGCCAAGGATAGATGACCTATTCGATCAACTTCGAGGAGCCGGTGTATTCTCAAAGATTGACTTAAGGTCCGGATATCATCAGTTGAGAGTCCGACGAGAAGATGTACCAAAGACGGCCTTTCGAACGAGATATGGTCACTATGAATTTGTCGTAATGCCGTTCGGTTTGACGAATGCACCTGCGGTATTCATGGACTTGATGAACCGAGTGTTTCATCCCTACTTGGATAAGTTTGTCTTGGTGTTCATTGATGACGTGCTAGTTTACTCGAAGAATGAGAAGGAGCACGAGGAACATCTGCGAATCACCTTGGACACCTTGAGGAGCGAGAAGTTGTACGCCAAATTCAGCAAGTGTGAGTTTTGGCTTAAGGAAGTAAATTTCCTTGGTCACATCGTGTCGAAAGAAGGAATTCGAGGAGATCCCGCTAAGGTTGAGGCGGTGCAACAGTGGAAAGCACCTTCAACACCAAACGAGATTCGGAGTTTCCTATGTTTGGCGGGGTACTACCGAAGGTTTATAGAAGGGTTCTCCAAGATAGCGAGGCCCATGACACAACAACTCAAGAAGGGAGTGAAAGTCAATTGGACTCCCGAGTGCGAGGCTAGTTTTCAACTTTTGAAGGAAAAGCTAACTAGTGCACCCATCTTAGCTGTACCAGAACCTGGAGTGAACTACGTGGTAAACACGGACGCTTCGAAGGTGGGACTTGGATGTGTGTTGATGCAAAACAACAAGGTGATTGCTTATGCATCCCGACAATTGAGACCGCACGAGTTGAACTATCCAATCCACGATTTGGAGTTAGTAGCAGTGGTACACGCCTTAAAGATTTGGAGACATCATCTCTACGGAGTTCGATGTGAGATCTTTACGGACAACAAAAGCCTGAAATATTTCTTCGAGCAAAAGGATTTAAACATGTGACAATGAAGGTGGCTCAAATTGGTGAAGGACTACGATTGTGGCATCAACTACCACCCTGGCAAGGCAAATGTAGTGGCAGATGCCTTGAGCCGGAAGAGTCATTCCCAATTGGCCACTTTGCTTATCAAAGAAGAAAGCCTGGTCCGCGAGTTTAGTAAGATGTGTTTGGAAGTGGTGAGAGCACCAGAAACAGTGGAAGCGCAACTTAGTTGTTGAACCTGACCTAAGGTCGAGAATTATAGAAGCACAACGAAAAGATGCGAAATTTGAGGAAATTCGAGTCGAAGTAAGAACTGGCGAATCGGGGGATTTTCACAAGGAATCTGACAACGCCCTTACCTTCAAAGGGAGACTTTGCGTACCAAGTGACGAAGAACTAAAAAACGAAGTGATGAGTGAAGCACATGAGACTCCTTACACCGCCCACCCAGGAAGTACGAAGATGTATCAAGACTTGAAGAAGTCCTTCTGGTGGAATGGTATGAAGAGGGATATAGCGGCATTTGTGGAGCGCTGCTTAGCCTGCCAACAGGTGAAGGCTCTACATCAACGACCTTACGGGAAGTTGCAACCACTAGAAATCCCCGAGTGAAAATGGGAGCACATTGCCATGGACTTTGTGACAGCCTTGCCAAAGATGCAAAGAGGGAATACTGCCATATGGGTAGTTATAGACCTACTCACCAAGAGTGCACACTTCATACCGATACCCATAACCTATGGATCAAACAAGCTAGCTCAAGTGTATATAAAGGAAATATTACGACTGCATGGAGTCCCCGTGACGATCACGTCTGACCGTGACCCGAAATTCACATCGAGATTCTGGATCAGCCTACAACGTGAGCTAGGCACTCGACTGAACTTCAGCACCGCTTTTCACCCGCAGACGAACGGGCAATCCGAAAGAACTATCCAAACCCTCGAGGATATGTTAAGAGCCGTGGTGTTGGACCGAGGAGGGAGTTGGGAGTCCGCACTCCCATTGATCGAATTCGCCTACAACAACAGTTTCCAGGCAACGATAATCATGGCTCCGTACGAAGCCTTGTACGGGAGAAAGTGTAGATCCCCACTCTATTGGGATGAAGTTGGTGAGAGAAGGGTACTCGGGCCCGACGCAGTCGAAGAAATGGTTAGAATCGTTCGACAAATTCGTGCGAGGATAAAAGAAGCTCAAGACAGACAAAAGTCATACGCGGATGTACGACGAACCGACTTACAATTTCAAGCTGGCGACAAGGTTTTTCTCAAAGTATCCCCGTCGAAAGGGATAACGCGTTTTGGTGTCAAGGGAAAGTTGAAACCGCGATTTATTGGACCTTATGAAATCCTCGAAGGAGTGGGTCCTGTTGCTTACCGTTTGACGCTACCCCCGAGCCTTGGGAACGTGCACAAAGTCTTTCATGTGTCGCAGTTGCGGAAATACGTGTTTGACCCAAAGCACGTGATTCACTACCAAGAAGTCGCGTTGAACCCAGACTTGAACTACGAGGAGAGACCCCAAACGATTCTAGACCGAAGGGTCGAGAACGTGAGGAATAGACCAGTTGCGTACGTGAAAGTGCAGTGGAGAAACTATGAGCACGAAGAAGCCACGTGGGAGCTTGAGGACAAGATGATGGATCTATACCCAGAACTCTTCTCATGAGAGTACCAAATTTCGGGACGAAATTTCTTTTAAGAGTGGTAGGATGTAACGCCCCACTTTTCGAACC
Source organism: Salvia splendens (assembly GCF_004379255.2). Classification (NCBI taxonomy): domain Eukaryota; kingdom Viridiplantae; phylum Streptophyta; class Magnoliopsida; order Lamiales; family Lamiaceae; genus Salvia; species Salvia splendens. The sequence goes on from NC_056034.1 coordinate 27,917,193, forward strand.
CTAATTTTGGAACCCTAAGACGTTGCATTTATTGCTTTGATTGTCACGAATTAAATGATGAACTGTTATGTGATTGATTCGATGACCTAATTTTGATTTGACCTAGTCAATTTCGTTGATTTTATGGCGTGGCTTAAATTAATTGATGTGGAATGAAATATATTGCGGTGAATTATATTTTTAAGGGGAGTGAGATTTAAGATAGAATCATAAATAATTACCTTGTCCTTTTATTGTGGAAATATTGGCCACTACCAAATTATTGGAGAGAAATTCTATTTCTTGGATTTAATTATTTGTTTTGGGATAATTATCCAAATTAAATCCTAAAGCCTAATTACCTTACTTCCTTCTTGATAAAAATCGACCCCTATTATTTTCTTAGGGGGATTCGAAATCTCCTAATTTGTAGGAGAAGGAAATTATTCATTATTTATTTTGATCCCTTAATTATTTCTTTCCATGTTTTAATTGGAATGTCCTAGCAAATCTTTCCCTACTCTATTTTATTAAAGATTTCGAAATTATTCCTTGTGGGAGGAATATTTCACACGCCTACTATCATATTATTTGGGAGGATTTTTATTAATTTTCCTGCTCCGTATTATTTATTCTGTTCCGTGAAAACACCAAATTTAAATCAAAGGCTAATTAAATAGCCATGATATTCGAAATATCCTCCTTATTTCTCCATCAATTACACGCCAATTACCTCCATCAAATCTCCCCAAATCTCTCCCATCATTATTGTGATTATTCTCCAATTATTCCCTAATTAATTGGGAGATATTCTATTCCCTAAACTCTATAAATAAAAGACCCCTAAACCCTACCTCAAATTACACGCCTCCCACCTCAATCACACGCCCCCTCCCTCTTCTCCACTCTCCCACACTTGTTCTTCTACTCTACTCAAGATCCTTTCGAAGTTTCCAAGAGATTGTTGAAGAAGCAAGATTTTTATTCGTTCCTACCGTATGTTTCGTCCAAGAGAGGTAAAAATCAGACCCTATTCTTCATTCCTCCCCATCTAAACATTCTTTGACTCCCTCATGCATGTAGAGAGTGTAGGGATTTCAAATCTAAGGGATTCAATCGGTGGGAATTTGTGTGTATGTTTGATTGCGCTTTGAATGAATTTGTTTGATGAATTAATAAATCTATGGTGAATGATGTATGATGTTATGAGAGCATGAGTATAAGGACCCTTTTGAGCATGTTTGTGTGTTAAACCCATGAAAAGGTTGATTTTGAATAAATAGGGATAAACCCTAATTCGAATGAACTCCGATTTGATAGATTCTTTTTACCGACCAAATGAACTCCGATTTGATAGATTCTTTTTCCTGAGTAAATTTATTGATGTCATCTATGTTGTGTGTGAATTTCAACTCATTTCGATAAAAGATGGATTTTTGGTGAAATTTTAAAGTTGACTGCGCATTTCTGGCAGAAAATGTTTTCTCGACCAGTAGGTTACGTTGTCCTTTTTGACCGACCAAAAAGGGGTATTTTGATATTAAATTTAAAATGGAAGTTATTAGATGAGCCTACTGTATTTTGGTAAAGTTTTAGCCCCAACGGAAGTCGGGTGAATCTTTAATGATTTTTACAAAATAGTTGCGCAGTACTGCCAGATTTCTACCTTTACAAAAACAACTATATTATTATGTTATGAATGACATACATGAATTATATATGTGATGGAGTGATGTGATATGCAAAGAGGTATGCTATGAGATTAATTCCATATGTTGATGGGGAAAAAGGAAAGTTAGGGACATGCATAATATTAAGTCGATGGTTGTGACTGATAAGATATATATATTATCTAAAGGTAATAACTCGTGCGCGAAGCGTGATAACAAAGGGAAAGCAGTAGTCGAAATCTTAATGGTCGAGGTGGGCTTCTTTTCTACCCTACATTTTTGTGGGTTTTATTTTACTAAAATCTTTTACGTATGACTGTGGAGCTATAAGGGTGGTTTAAAGTGATTGTCATGCCGTGATTTGTTTTAACGTTCATATCTGATGTGGCTGTTGCCACTGTTATATAAATCGAATTCGGGTCCTTGTAGGGCCGCTAACCCTACTTGGATTAGTGTACACCTATGGTAGACTGTGTGCTAGCGTACGGGCTGGCCGGTCTAGTGACCTGGTTTGCGGCCGCATTCCTTGTCATGTATTGGCAGATATGGTTGATGACGATGGGGAAAAATGACTGCGCAGTCGCTGTTTTGAACAATGGAAAATATTTTGGTGCCTCGGGCCTTTATAAAGCTCAAACCCCGATGGTTACCTACGTATGGCATGATAATATGTACTCTTATTAAAATTGTTTTCGGCGTGAGCCACTGAGTATTTTCAAAAGTACTCAGCCCTGCATATGGTTTCTCTATGTGCAGGTTGAGCAGCGACGAGCGGTTGGTAGTGTTGAGCAGGAATTAATAATAAACTATGGTCGTTTTGAAACTCCGAGTGTCGTCGTGTCTTCACACATGACATCACTCTTCTCTTGGATGCTTCCGCTGTGATGTTTGCTTTACATACTTTTTATTTAAATTCAAAAACTGTTTCATTTGGGATATTTGCAAACTCGTTACTTATTTTGAATAAATGCTAAACCCTTAGTCATTTACTTGTTGAACATAAATACTTTTGGTTGTTTTATTTATTAAACTTAAATTCTTGGTCAAACTCTTGTTGAAAACCCTAGTCTTCTATGCCTGTCCATTAAGCCCCTTTAAGTCGCGATCGCCCGCTTTTATTAACCCTAGGGGCGGTCGTGACAGAATGTGGCCACAAACCAAGTCACTAGACCGGCCAGCCCGTACGCTAGCACACAGTCTACCATAGGTGTACACTAGTCCAAGTAGGGTTTGCGGCCCTACGAGGACCCGAATTCGATTTATATAATAATGGCATAAAGCCACATCAGATAGGCACGTTAAAAATCAAATCACGGCATGATAAATACAGTTTCATTCCCATCGATAAAATATTTAGGACATCGTCCTTATTTAAAAGAAAGTCCACCTCGACTGCTTAATTCTCAAGTACTTTCTTCCCCTTGGTATCAGGATTCACTTGCAATGATTCACCTTTAACATTTAGATAATATATATCAACACACTTTTCAAATAAATAAATAAAAAAATGCATGCATCCTAAGTCTCCAATTATTTTCCTCGGTCAAGACTACCAATTTTCCACAATTAGAGGCTACGGTATTTTTGATTTATTCCGGCCACTCAGGCCCCAACAAATTATATTAGAAACATGTCCAAACCAAATAATTTAGATGGTCTAGGAGGAAGGAAAATAAATCAATTACACTCCCACACCAACTAACACACGTACATACCCTTCCACCACTTTCTACATTAATCAAACATTTTCAAATTGTAGAAATCATAGTAAACAAGAAATAAACAATTACTCCCATCCCACATATGTGATACTGTGTATACTCCCTTCTCAAAAACAATTTACACATATACTTCCTTTTCTCAAAACAAGAAAATGGGTAGAGGCCCAAGTTTTTTTTTTAAAAAGAACCACTCAACTAATTGGCCCAAAACAATTAAAAGTATTACTATTAGTTTTCAAATGTAACACACGTACACTCCCATTCACTTTCAACATATTAAGGGATTAACTAAAAAAAAGTAACAAAAAAAAATTCAAGTACTTCCTTTCCCAAACCTATCGTGACTCTCTCTCTACTGTAATTTCTTCAAACAGGGAGCACACCCAATTTCTTTTGATGAACAAACCAGACAATACACACACGCACCAACATCACGAAATTGAATACACCCGGAGTCCACTGTCTCTCCAAGTCGTCAACGCCGCTGCGTCCCCGCTAAACTCCGCCGTTCGCCTGGGTTTGAGAGCAGTCGCTGCTGTCCGTCCAATCCAGCCATCGTACCGTCGAGATCGGTAGCCCCGATTTACCCCAAAAATTCCCGATTTAAATCTTGCAGAAAAGTTCTTACTTTTTGATTTAATGAAACAAGGTTCAATTCTTTTATTTATTTTACTTCGATTTCGAGTTTCGATTGGTGCAACAAAGTGATAAGTTCTAGCAGATATTGAGTTTCCAACTATATGGTATGCTTCCGTAGGATATATACTAAATAGGAATTGGAGTTGGGAGGGAGTATACCTTGAACAGAGTTTCGAAAGAATAATCGATAGCTCCCTCCTTCGCGTTGGGTTCTCGGTTTCTGCCGGAAGAAGATTAAAGGAGTTGGTTTGAATCATGAGAAATAGAGGAAACTTCAGCAGAATTACCTTGAGTTGAAGTTGAGAGAATGAAGCTTGTTTTTCTTGTTGCAGAGAATGAATAGGAGAAATTTGATTGTGCCGTGAACAATATAGAGAAAGATAATTTGGTTTGGCTGTGGAAGATGATTTCGTTTGGTCGTGGGAGAGACTTAGGCAGGGAGAGAAGGAACGGTTGTAGACGTGGGTTGATGGGTGAAATTCGAATTTCCCTATTTTTTTTATTAAATTTGTTTGGTATTTATTTGCAGATCACGGGGGAGGAAAAACTCATCACGGAGGAGGAAAAACTCGAGAAAAAACTCTGCAGAATCTTTAATTAGAAATTTGAATTAATGCAGCCCGTTGACCAAGTCAACATGGAGGAGATTTAGTTAGATTAGTTTAATTCGCGGTCCCTTTGTATTTTATTTAAATTGTGCAGCCCACAATTTATTTATCACGGACTAAATTTTTATATCATTTATTCAATTTTTCCGATCCAACTCGCGGATTGAGGCCAATTTATTTATTCCTCACAGAAAGGAATTATTTTAAATCCGCGCAGTAATTTATTTCACAAATCCCCAGTCTAGCCACAATTCCACTCAACAATTAATTCACGGATTTCGCAATATTAATAGCATTAAAAGCAAGTACTTTAGGGTTCAAAAATTAGGTTTAGAAAAATGGGGCGTTACATCCTACCAACCTTAACATAAATTTCGTCCCGAAATTTGTTACCCTCAAGTAAAGAGTTCTGGGTACAATTCCATCATCTTGTCATCATTCTCCCACGTGGCTTCTTCATGCCAATGATTTTCCCAAAGTACTTTCACACAAGCAACAGGTTTATTTCTCACATTCTGGATCTTTCGATCCAAAATATATTGGGGTCTCTCCGCGTAACTCAAGTTTGGATTTAAGGCGACTTCTTCGTAATGGATCACGTGCTTCGGTTCGGACACGTATTTTCGTACCTGCGACACATTAAAAGCGTTGTGCACATTTCCAAGACTTGGTGGTAGCGTCAGTCGATATGCGACGGGGCCCACTCCTTCAAGAATTTCGTAAGGCCTAATAAATCGCGGCTTCAATTTGCCCCTGACGCCAAATCGTGTTATCCTTTTTGACGGGGATACCTTCAGGAAAACTTTGTCGCCAGCTTGGAATTGTAAGTCAGTTCGTCGGACATCCGCGTATGATTTTTGTCTGTCCTAAGCTTTTTTATCCTTTCACGAATTTGCCGCACGATTCCCACCATCTCTTCAACTGCATCGGGTCCAAGTATTCTTCTCTCGCCAACTTTGTCCCAGTAAAGCGACGATCTACACTTTCTTCCGTATAATGCCTCATACGGCGCCATGTTTATCGTTGCCTGAAAGCTATTGTTGTAGGCGAACTCAATTAGTGGTAGTGCTGCCACCCAACTTCCTCCTCGGTCGAGCACCACGGCTCCCAGCATATCTTCGAGAGTTTGGATCGTTCTTTCAGACTGTCCATCGGTTTGCGGGTGAAACGTTGTGCTAAAGTTCAATTTGGTTCCAAGCTCTTTCTGTAGACTTATGCAAAATCTTGAGGTGATTTTCGGGTCACGATCGGACGTGATAGTCGCTGGGACTCCATGCAATCGAACTATCTCCTTTATGTAAATTTGAGCCAGTTTGTTGGATCCATAGCTTATGAGAATCGGTATGGAGTGCACACTCTTGGTAAGTCGATCTATAATTACCCAAATAGAGGTATTCCCTCTCAGAATCCTCGGCAATCCCGTCATGAAATCTATGGCGATGTGTTCCCATTTGCACTCAGGAATCTCTAGCGGTTGTAACTTTCCATACGGCCGTTGACGTAGAGTCTTTACTTGGTGGCAGACTAAACACCTTTTGACGAATGACGCTATGTCCCTCTTCATACCGTTCCACCAAAAGGACTTCTTTAGATCTTGATACATTTTCGTACTTCCTGGGTGGGCGGTGTAAGGAGTCTCATGTGTTTCACTCATAACTTCATTTTTGAGTTCCTCGTTATTCGGTATGCATAGTCTTCCTTCGAAAGTAAGGGTATTGTCATCTTCTTCACTAAAATTCCCAGATTCACCGGTTCGCACTTCTACACGAATTTCCTCCAATTTCGCATCCATCCGTTGTACTTCAATGATTCTCGACCTTAGATCAGGTTCAATAGCTAAAGTGGCGATTTAGGCTTCCACTGTTTCACAGGTGCCCTCACCACTTCCAAACGCATCTTGCTAAACTCACGAATCAGGCTTTCTTCTTTGGTGAGAAAAGTAGCCAGTTGGGAATGGTCCTTCCGGCTCAAAGCATCTGCCACTACATTTGCTTTGCCGGGGTAGTAGTTGATACCACAATCGTAGTAGTCTTTCACCAACTCGATCCATCTTCGTTGCCGCATGTTCAAATCTTTCTGCTCGAAGAAATACTTCAGGCTTTTGTGGTCCGTAAAGATCTCACATCGAACTCCGTAGATGTGATGTCTCCAAATCTTTAAAGCGTGTACTACCGCTGCTAACTCCAAGTCGTGGGTTGGATAGTCCAACTCGTGTGGCCTCAATTGTCGTGATGCATAAGCAATCACTTTGTTGTTCTGGATCAACACACATCCAAGTCCCACATTCGAAGCGTCAGTGTATACCACGTAGTTCACTGCAGGTTCTAGCATAGCTAGAATCGGTGCACTAGTTAGCTTTTCCTTACAATCAAAAACTTGCCTCACACTCTGGGGTCCAATTGACTTCTACCCCCTTCTTGAGTTGTTGAGTCATTGGCCTTGCTATCTTAAAAATCCTTCGATGAATCTCCGATAATATCCCGCCAGTCCTAGGAAACTCCGAATTTCATTAGGTGTGGTTGGTGTTTTCCATTTCTGTACAGCTTCTACCTTTGCGGGGTCTACTCGAATTCCATCTGTGCTCACTATGTGCCCAAGGAAATTCACTTCTTTGAGCCAAAACTCACACTTACTGAACTTGGCGTAGAGTTTCTCGGTCCTTAACGTCTCCAAGGTAGTCCTCAAATGTTCTTCATGTTCCTCCTCGTTCTTTGAGTAGATAAGGACATCGTTTATGAAGAGTAAGACGAACTTGTCCAAGTATGGATGAAACACATGATTCATAAGGTCCATAAATACAACCGGGGCATTTGTTAATCCAAAATGCATCACATGATTCATTTCCCGGGGCTTGTGATGATATTTGTTTCCCCTTACAACAATTAGTGGCAAAATACAAGGGTGACCAATTTATTCCCAAAATTATATCAATATCCCCTCTTAACTGCTAACGGGGTCCTTGATTGTTCTCCCTTAACTCCGTCCCCACATTTTAGCTTGGACACTCTCTAGAAAAGTGATTATATCTACTACAGTTAAAAAAACTTGATAGTATTATGAATTCTACACTTCCCAAAATGATAGTATGAGCAAACGATGCATTGAGGGGGTTTGGGTTGAAAATCACCCATCTGACTCGGTGCAGCCTGTACTCCCCTATACTTTGGTTGGTTTTGGGTGGGCTAGTATCCCTTGTTTTCATAGGGAGCCTTATTCTCATCCCATTTTCTCTTCTCTCGAGAAGAATGTGGTGGAGGCAGTGCCAGTGTAGTGTTTCACATCGCCCTCTCCTTGGACATAGCTTCCTCCACGTCTAGTACGCAGGTCAACGATCCAGCGCATGTAAGTCTTCCACGACTGGCTAATGACATCTTTATCTCATGCCTTAGACCCTCACGGAACTTTTCGGCCAGTTTCTACTCAGTGTCAACTTGTTCAGGTGCATACTGGATCATATCGCAGAGCGCGCGATCATATTCCGTCACCGACATGCGTCCTTGGGTTAAGTTGTAAAACTCAGCCGTCTTTGCCTTTCGGTAACTTTTTAGGACATACTTGTTGTATATCTCCGCCTTAATGTCCTCCCATGTCAATGTATCCACTTGCTTAGTGGTCATGGTCCTTTGCTTGTCCCACCAAAAGTCGGCCGAATCCGTGAGTTGGTAGGTTACACAAATCAAACGCTCTTCCTTAGTGCACTTGAAGAATTTGAAGATCCTCTACATTGCGCGTATCTAAGTCTCGGCCTTTACTGGCTCTCCTATCCCATCGAAGATAGGAGGATTTTGCTTTAGCAAAAACTATTCAATATGCCATTCTGGCTTAGGTGGAGGAGGTGATGGTGATGGTGCTTGCACGCGTTTCTCCTTTCGATTGTTTCACATTTTAGTTGATTCAATTTTGCCACTTGCTAGATGATTGCCTCTCGTCGACGACCTTCATTCGTATATCTTAATCTATCAGGGTGCTCGTACTTTCATTCCAATACTATCGTACAGTGATGTTCTTATGCGACGATCTTGAATACTCTGACTCACAACTTTTTGTTGTTATCCGTATATCCCTTGATCAACCACTTACATAAATTCTGAGCCCTAAAACGTGATAATTTGGTGTACACGGCTTCTCTCAACTTTCTATTTCTCAAGACCTAATATCTAGGTATGGAATAACGTTTGATTCTTCGGCCGCTTGCTACAACTAAGCATAGATGCAAAAATATTCAACTCCTCGTGTTGTTGGTGTATCATCTTTTTGTATGTGTCTCTTGAAACTTATTCCTCATATGTGTTTGTAGAGATCGAGTCATTGTCTTTCTTGAGAGTCTTGTATCAAGAATTTAGAAATCTATTTAACAGTCTTACTTGGATCAGAACGAGTTTCAACATGAGGAGCACTATTGAAATTGCCCTCGATTAGAATGGCTCCGAAAATGACTCAAGAGGAATAAGAATGAGTCACTACTTTCGTTAAAAGGAAACAGTGATGCATCACTTGCAAATTGCAGGTCAATCAAAAGTTTTTAATGCAGGAAAAGAATATCATTGTTAAGGAGCTTTATAGAAAGAAATTTCTGAGAATCCAAGTAAGTAATGTCAATTAAATTCATCCATTCTAGCTACAAAGGTGGCACTCCGTCATTTCCCGAAGATAATAGAAGCGTTCTCGAATACTCTAGATTCTAAGTCAAGATTCCTGGTGTCATTACAACAATTAACTGTCCTTGAAGGTCACATCTTCATACTGTTTTTTGCACGCCATAGCGGTCATTCTCATTAGAACATGGTAATAACCCTCCTGGCCTTAACGTGTCACAAATGTTGTCTTATTTGTAACGCGTCGTCGCATTAACATGTTATGCACGTTTGCATTCACTTTATCTGATGGCATGCACAATTTCTCGTCGTTGTAAGGATACATCACCTACCATTTCTTCTTGTCTTGATCTCGTTAGAAATCTCCTTTCGTTTTGTCCTTATCATCCAGGGAAAACAATAGGCAGCTATAAAAAAAATACGTCTAGTTCAAAGTATATGTTTTCGTTTGTCCCATCACTCAGGAAAGTGATATTGTAGTTATCAGTTTACAACTATGTTCGAGCACGTTCAGCCTAGCATACTTCTTAGGCACTCTATGTTTTCCAGACATAGTTCATAGTCTCATACTTCAACATATATTCGATCGTTGCTTAATTCAAGCTTCATATGGATTCTACGTTTGCAACAAAGTTCAAAATTCCACATTTCACCTTCATAATGATTCTATACGATACCTCATACTTCATCAATCATGAATTATCATCACATAAAACGTCATTCATATATTGCACAGTCAAACAAGTTTATCCATATAAACCATTTGGCATTCCATAGCATTTCATCCAGCGTATATTAATATTTAAAATAGTAACTCAGTCAATCCATCGTCCATGGAATCACATTTCGTAAATCATACAGTTCATGGACATCTTTATCACAATCACAAAATTGCAACTTTGCACTCATCATGCTTTGCATTCACAGTTTCGTAATCATGCAATTTCGACCACATATGCATAAAAAAATAATTTGTCGTTCAAGTAATCAACATGTATGTCCTTCAAGTTAAATTCGCAGTTCAAACATGTAATAACAAGTCTCCGCCTCAAGCATGCGATTCATATTCACACTTCAATATCCATAACCTTCAACACCTTCAATCACATACTCCCATAGTGTCTCACGCCTCGTATGACCACAACATTTTCCAAGAGCCATAGCATTTACTTTAAATTTCCAATAGGTCCAAAATTGCGAGTTTCCCAAGGAACCATTTTTTTCCATCGAATTTCAAAAATTTAAGTAATTCATTTAAAAAGTCGCCAAAATATTCTTAACTCTTCTTTCGTGGTTGGGCGTGACGAGTTGTGGTGTTGAGCCTTCGACGTTTAACAGTTTAGTCTATCAATACAAGGGTAGACGATAACTCAAAAGACTCTTGTGTCCAGAGCAGAAAGAAACCTGGCTCTGATACCAAACTGTCACGACGGCCCTTTAGGGTTAATAAATACGGGCGATCGTGATTAAAAGGAATTAATAAACAGACGAAGAAAACTAGGGTTTCAATAAAGAGTTTGACCAACAATTAATATTTAATAAAAATAAAATAAAATAAAAGGGCCAAGAGGTTGACATTATCCAAATAATTAGGTTCAAAGCTAAACGAATGATGAGTAAAAACAATGTCTCAGTGGAAGCGTTCAAGAGAAAGAGTGACGTCATGTATGGAGACACAACGACACTCGTAGTTCACAACTAATCAAACAATACTTCAATTTTAAATTGCTCAACACCACCAATTGCTCGTCGCCGCTCAACCTACACAGAGGGAAAACACATGCATGGCTGAGTACTATAAAATATACTCAGTGGGCTCTTGCCGAAAACATTTTCAATAAAAATATTATTTATCATGCCATACATAAGTAACCATCGGGGTTTAGCTTTAGAAAGGCCCGAGGCACTCAAAATCATTTCCCATTATAAAAGTCGACTAATCAGTCATTTTCCCATAGACGTTAGCCATATCTGCCAATACATGACTTGGAATGTGGCCACAAACCAAGTCACTAGACCGGCCAGCCCGTACGCTAGCACACAGTCTACCATAGGTGTACACTAGTCCAAGTAGGGTTTGCGGCCCTACGAGGACCCGAATTCGATTTCTATAATAATGGCATAAAGCCACATCAGATAGGCACGGTAAAAATCAAATCACGGCATGATAAATACAGTTTCATTCCCATCGATAAAATATTTAGGACATCGTCCTTATTTAAAAGAAAGCCCACCTCGACTGCTTAACTCTCAAGTACTTTCTTCCCCTTGGTATCACGATTCAAATTATAGAAATTATAGTAAACAAGAAATAAACAATTACTCCCATCCCACATATGTGATATTGTGTATACTCCCTTCTCAAAAACAATTTACACATACACTTCCTTTTCTCAAAACAAGAAAATGGGTAGAGGCCCAAGTTTTTTTTTAAAAAGAACCACTCAACTAATTGGCCCAAAACAATTAAAAGAATTACTCTTAGTTTTCAAATGTAACACACGTACACTCCCATTCACTTTCAATATATTAAGGGATTAACTAAAAAAAAGTAACAAAAAAAAATTCAAGTACTTCCTTTCCCCAACCTATCGTGACTCTCTCTCTCTCTACTGTAATTTCTTCAAACATGGAGCACACCCAATTTCTTTTGATGAACAAAGCAGACAATACACACACGCACCAACATCACGAAATTGAATACACCCGGAGTCCACTGTCTCTCCAAGTCGTCACCCTGCACACGCCGTCAGCGCCGCTGCGTCCCCGCTGAACTCCGCCGTTCGCCTGGGTCCGCCGTTCGCCTGGGTTTGAGAGCAGCCGCTGCTGTCCGTCCAATCCAACCATCGTACTTTTTGATTTACCCCAAAAATTCCCGATTTAAATCTTGCAGAAAAGTTCTTACTTTTTGATTTAATGAAACAAGGTTCAATTCTTTTATTTATTTTACTTCGATTTCGAGTTTCGATTGGTGCAACAAAGTGATAAGTTCTAGCAGATATTGAGTTTCCAACTATATGGTATGCTTCCGTAGGATATATACTAAATAGGAATTGGAGTTGGGAGGGAGTATACCTTGAACAGAGTTTCGAAAGAATAATCGATAGCTCCCTCCTTCGCGTTGGGTTATCGGTTTCTGCCGGAAGAAGATTAAATGAGTTGGTTTGAATCATGAGAAATAGAGGGAACTTCAGCAGAATTACCTTGAGTTGAAGTTAAGAGAATGAAGCTTGTTTTTCTTGTTGCAGAAAATGAATAGGAGAAATTTGATTGTGCCGTGAACAATATAGAGGAAGATGATTTGGTTTGGCTGTGGAAGATGATTTTGTTTGGTCGTGGGAGAGACTTAGGGAGGGAGAGAAGGAACGGTTGTAGAAGTGGGTTGATGGGTGAAATTCGAATTTCCCTATTTTTTTTTATTAAATTTATTTGGTATTTATTTGCAGATCACGGAAGAGGAAAAACTTATCACGGAGGAGGAAAAACTCGAGGAAAAACTCTGCAGAATCTTTAATTAGAAATTTGAATTAATGCAGCCCGTTGACCAAGTCAACATGGAGAAGATTTAGTTAGATTAGTTTAATTCGCGGTCCCTTTGTATTTTATTTAAATTGTGTAGCCCACAATTTATTTATCACGAACTAAATTTTTATATCATTTATTCAATTTATCCGATCCAACTCGCGGATTGAGGCCAATATATTTATTCCTCACAGAAAGGAATTATTTTAAATCCGCGCAGTAATTTATTTCACAAATCCCCAGTCTAGCCACAATTCCACTCAACAATTAATTCACGGACTTCGCAATATTAATAGCATTAAAAGCAAGTACTTTAGGGTTCAAAAATTAGGTTTAGAAAAACGGGGAATTACACTAGTAATAATTCCATCCCATAAACATGTGCAATATATACGTTTGATAAGACAAAATATGCATTTACAGATTTCTTTGATTGTTTTCATTCCTCTATGATGCTATCTTGTGCTGATTCTTTTAAGCTCCTATGATTTAAATTATTTGTTCTTTATTTCATAGTAGTTCATAATCCACTATCAACACACTACAAAAGATTGTGCATTACTGATTTAGTTCAAGTGCTCATATTTTTTACTTGACCATGATGTTTCAAATATGCGTAGGGTGTGGAACTCACAGTAGTCACATATGGACCAACACGAGAAAGTATTTGGACTCTTGTTTTTCCCCATCTAATAGGGTAAAATTCATTCTTCTTCATGATATTGCTTGCTTATTTTTTTATATGGGGAAGAAGCTTCTGTACTAAAAAAAAAACTCAAATTAGGTATAGCTTAATAAAGCAAATGCTGCCCTAAAGATATTTTTGCACAACCTAATTGAAACTAGTGATCTTGTATGCATCATTATGCTTTGTATGGACAGTTGTTTTAATAGATTGTGTAAGTTACTTCAAACTCATGGTGAACCTCGTTATTCCAAATATGCTCCTATTCAAGAACAAGTGGCTATATTTCTAAATGTTATAGCTCATCATACTAAGAGCATCCACAATAGGGACGGATGTCCAGGCGAACAAGCCCACAGACATCCCAAAAACACCTCCTGCCACGTTATAAGAACATCCCACTGCACTGCCACATCATAAGGACATCCCACTACACAATAGCGGACATCCCCAAGGACATCCCGGTGGACATGCACAATAATAAAAATTCCCAAATTCACAAATATGCAATTTACGGGGAATTAAAATTTCGACACGAATACGGGGAAAATGCAACCATTTATTAAAAAACATACATATTTAAATTAAAAAAAATACATAGTTAACCAAAAAAAATGCATAGTTCAATGTGTACTCCTCCGCACCCATAACTCTTCAACTATATCTTTTTGGAGTCGAATATGGGCTTCTTGTTGTCGAAGATCGGCAAATGCACGAACCAGATCGGCGTCCCCATGAGGTGTCCCCATTCGTACATTGGCGGTGGTCATGACATGGCTTGGACATGTAGCATCAACATCTTCATTGGTCCAATCAGTCAGTTCTGGACCTTCATCTTCAACAATTATGTTGTGCATGATAATACATGCGTACATGACATCAGCAATGCAGTCAGTATACCACATCCGTGTTGGACCCTTCATTGCCGCCCATCGAGCCTGTAGCACACCAAATGTCCACTCCACATTCTTGCGCGCCTCCTCCCGACGTTGCGTAAAGTAGATCTTCTTTGGATCTATTGGGAATCTGATCGTCTTCACAAAGACGGGCCACCTAGGGTATATCTCATCTGCCAAATAGTAGTCCATATCGTGTTGGTTGCCGTTGGTGACGAAATTGATGGTTGGACCAACGCCTATGCACTGCTCGTTGAAAAGAGGCGATGACTGGAGGACGTTGATGTGGTTGGTCGACCCGGCTACCCCAAAATACGCATGCCAAATCCATAGCCGGTAATCAGCTACGACTTCGAGGATCATCGTGGGGTTCTTGCCTTTGAAGCCGATAGTGTACTGCCCTTTCCAGGCGGTGGGGCAGTTCTTCCATTCCCAAGGTAGACAGTTTATGCTGCCCAACATCCCCGAAACCGTGCACATTCCCGTGCATATCCATTGGAGCTTGGCAGTCTTCGGGGGTAGGCTTCCGAAGATACTTCTCCCTGAATACGCCCTGAAAAAAATACTTGAGACATTCTCAGGCAGTCGTCTCACCGATGTCGGTCGCGCCTCCGTAGGCCAATTGCCTGATTGCAGCTGTGCACTTCTATATAGGCGTGTGGCCGGGTCTACCACTCGCATGCTCCTGAACCTGAAATACATGTATCGACGCACTAAAGAGTTTGTGATACGTATAAATAGCGGACGGTGCATCCTAAAACCTTACCGGAAAAAGTTATCCACAACCGTTGGTGTGCAGTGATGTGGTCCTGGTGTACTACAACGCGACGATGGATGGGGTGAGGTACCGCTGGATGTTGTTGCTGCTGCTGCAAGTGCTCTTGTATCAAGCGATTTATCTCGACGGACGTATAAGCCCGCAACTCTTCATTAATTCGCTGACTTATGTCATCAGCATCCCCACCACAACCACCCGCACCACTACCACAAGCCATTATTGGATCTACCGATGAAATGAGAAACGTAGAGAGAAAGAAGAGAAACTCGTTAATACAAATGGTGCAAATGAAATAAAGTGCAACGAGCCGTATATATAGAGTTTTGGAAAAAAAAAATTAGAAAATGGGACGTCTGCCAGGACGTCCGTCATCGCACCACAATAGCGGACGACCCGACGGACATCCGCTCACACCCGCGGACGACCTCTCGTCCGTCATTTTCGTTAGCTCGCCGCTCACCCGACGGACATCCTCGCGGACGTCCGCTATTGTGGATGCTCTAAGATTTGAGTAATAGGTTTTTGTTACATGAGGTCATACGACACGATAAGTAAATACATTAAAAATGTCTTGTGGGCTGTCATGACTGTGCGTTGGTATATGTTAGTCACACCTCAAGCAGTTGAGGACTGAAGTGACTGGATCTCTGGGTGTGTGTGATGTGCGTGTGTACAGGTGCAGATCAAATAGGTCCAGAGGATTCTCTCAACCGCTAGGCCTAGGAAATAATTAAACTATCTGACCATGTCGTTGGGATACTCTCAATCACTATCATAACCTTAACCCATATGCTATAGGCTAGTATAGGGTAGTACGGATCGATTCCATAGGGATGGAAGGGATTAGCAAGTGTTCAGAGGATTTGGAAAGGGTTGGCTGCTGCCACGCAACTCATGGGTTTTTAGATTTATTTAACTACTAGACTTAGGGGAATTGAAATGTGACTAATCTATCTATTAGACCTAGGAAATAGGTAAAAGTACGTACGCATGCATGATTGACGGAAATGAAGTAACTAAAGGGATGAGGTAACTCTGGGTCAAGCAAACGGCTTTCCAAAAATAGCTAAACAATACGTAAACATGCAGTGGGGACCATTTTCCTTTTTTTAGCTACTGTGACAAAAAAGCTGCAGAAAGTAAACAACGGCCAATGACAGAACAAACTTCTAACTAACTTCTACATTTATCTTCTGCAACGAGCTAAGTAAACAGAAACGAAAACAGACCATCAAACACATGAAAACAGAGCAATCTCAGATCCGACTTCAAACATTACGATTAAACACAAAACTACTAGATCTAAACTACTAGGCCGAGCAAAATAGGGAAACAATAGTAAACATCCATAACCATGCAAATCAGAATATCACGTCTCAGATCCACAACTTCAAATTTCAATCCAACTCAGATCAACAAAAACCAACTCCGATACGTCAAATTCATACTCCTTAATTCAGATTTAACCGATTCAACAATAACTCAACTCCAATCAACCCGATCTCAACTCCAAATCAAACATCAATTTTGAAAAGCATCCAAATTAGTAAAAACCAACAATCAAACATCAGAATTAGCTGAATAGAAAACAGAAACATTCCATAGCCACGAAATTAAGGTTCAACACAGAAATATTAAACGCCGAGCTTCCAAAATGATGAAGTCTCGGCTCAAAACGACAGAAAATAAACAATTATATCTTCGCCCCTCATAAGGACGGTGTTACACCATGGAACTAAACTAGACTACCACGAATTCCAAGAATTTACCCCATATATGCTAAGTGCGCAAAGAGAATGTGTGTGAAGTGAGCTAAGAGCAAAACTAGGCCTAGACCTTGTAGACGTCCGTGTCCCTTCCAAAATCGTACTTCGCCTAGTGTTCCTTCTTGCTGTCCTCTCATCGGCTGGTGTCTCCTCCAACTCCGGCCCATCCTCCAGTACTACTATGTCCTTTAACCCTCCAGAAACTACGGGCCTATCAACTTCCATATCAACAACCTTCTATCCCTCAACATCATCACCATTGTCCTTATCAACGCTCTCCTCTTCCTTAGCGACCTTTTCTTCATGGATATCTCCCTCATTACTCTCATCATTACCCTCGACATTCCTATCACTCGCTTCTTGCACCACCTGTCTACCCTCGCCCTCACTGTCGCCCTCTTCATTCTCAGTATTCTCCACACCCACAGACTCGTTCTCCACAACCTCATCATCACCCTCCTCATCATCCCCCGCTTCACTCTGCTTCTCATCCCTCCCATTTTCTTCCTGAACCTCCTGATTCTCCACTACCTCCTCCTCTTGGATGCGCTCAGCGGTGCATGTATGTGGTATGGTGGGAGAAGGATCAGATAATATGGGTTTGGTCTAGGCTGGGGTTTCGGTTAGTGTTTCTGGTAAAGTTTGGGGGTTTTCTTCGGGAGAGGATTGGGTTTGTGATGCTGGTGTTTCTGTGAAAGTTGTGGGATGGGGTGGAATTTCGAGTGGAGTTAAGGTAGAAACGGCCTCCTCCTTCTTGAGTTTTTCTGCAATTCGAGCGAACAAATCGCTAGCCTTTTCCCTTCTATCGAATTTCTTCATAAACTCTTTCATTATTTGGTCTTGATCGGACTCGTCAACCGGTGGTGGGGCTGTGGTTGAAGGTGTAGCGGGAGAGGTTGTAGACGGAGTGACAGAGATTGTCGCTGCCGTAGCTTTTGTTTCTGGTTGCGCTGTTACAGCTTGAGACGATGAAGTCGCCACCGCCTCTGTCTGAGGAGCAGACGGTGGCTTCTTCGCTGGCGAATTCTGTGGCGGTTTTGATGACGACTCGTCAGCCGTGGACTTGATCGGGTGGGGGTTCTTTCTTTGGGCTTTATGTTGTGGTGGTTTGTTCTCCATGGTTGATTGATCAGAGTTTGGTGGTGGTTGCGGGTAGTTTCACCGGAAACTGTCACAAGGGAAATTGGAACGGTGAGTTGAGGGTTTCGAAATTTGATTGTGAGAGAAAATATTGTGAGGGAGGAAGTTAAAAGAGTATGTGGGAAGTTATTTTAGGAAAATAAGGAAATAGAAAATAAAAGGAAAAGATGGAAGAGCGACAGTTGCATGCTGATGCAAGCAGTCAGCAACCGTACGCCTCATCACCCATATTTTTAAAATTTGAATTTTGAAATTTTGAAACTCCCCCCCCCCAATTTCCAACCGAAAATTACTTCTCCCTTATTTTTCGCAGAATTCGACATTCACTCTTCACATAACCACACTTAGAGAAAATTTAAACTAAAACGAGACATCTGAGCAACCTGGCCAAGTGGATGCGAATCCAAAATATTTTCAATTTCAAACGGCTCGTCCAGATATGCTCGATGTTTCAAAAAATGTTTTTGGAAAATTAAATTTTTTGTTTTGTTTGGATTTTTAATAAGGAATTTCAGAAAAGACATATTTACATTATTTTTAAAATATGAATAGGTATTCTTGGGAGTGTGCTAGTTCAGTTTACATATTTAAAAACTCATTTCCTATCTATCTGGCCCACCAATTCCCGAAGAATACCTAGCAACTTGACCAGTTAGGCAATAGTGGAGAGCATACGTAGTGGAATTTCTTCCACTACGCACATCTCTGAACCATCCCTAAACACCTTAACTCTGTGACCATTAACAAGAAATGGGATAGAGTTATTAGGGGTACTTCCTTGAATTTATATGGCTCCATTCGCTCGGGGGCCAACAACTGTGTAGGGTCCTACCCACTTGGACTTTAGCTTCCCGGGCATCAGTTTGAGCCTTGATTGGAATAAAAGCACTTTTTGACCGACCTGCAATTCCTTGACCCGGAGGTTTTTATCATGCCATAGATTGGTTTTCTCCTTGTACCACATCGCGGTGTCATATGGCTCAAGCCTAAGTTCCTCCAGCTCTTGCAGTTGTAGTTTTCTCCTCCTCACAGGCCTAGGGCTTCATGTTCATCTCCTTAACAACCCAATAAGCTTTATGCTCAACTCCGACAGGAAGGTGGCACATCTTTCCGAATATAAGCCTGTAGGGTGACATTCCAATGGGAGTTTTGAACGCAGTTCGATAGGCCCATAAAGCATCATCGAGCCGTTTACTCCAATCTTTCCTTGATGGATTCACTATTTTCTCCAGAATAGCCTTGATTTCTCTGCTCGAGACTTCTGCCTGACCATTTACCTGGGGGTGGTAAGGAGTAGACAACCGATGGTGAACACCATATTTCCTCATTAAAGCTTCTATCGTCCGGTTACAAAAATGAGTCCCTTGATCTGTGATGATCGCTCGGGGTACTCCATATCGGCTGAGTATATTGGCCTTTAGAAATTTCGCTACTTCCTTCGACTCACACGAGCTTGTAGCTTTGGTCTCTATCAATTTGGACACATAGTCCACCTCAACCAGTATATAGGTGTTGCCTTATGATGATGGGAAGGGACCCATGAAGTCCATCCCCCAAACATCAAAAATCTCACAGACAATTATAGGAACCTGCGGCATTTCATCCCTCGCAGAAATTCCCCGGTCTGTTGGACCAGTAAAACCCTCTATCTAAAACTTTCCGAGCCGTCTTTCTTGGTCCAAAGTGACCACTACACGCCAATGTATGGCAATGAGTCAGAACATCTTTTTGCTCCCACTCAGGGATATATCTCCTTATCACTTGATCTGAACCCATCCTCCAGAGGTAAGGGTCGTCCCAGATATAATACCGGGCTTCACTCTTTAGTTTCATCCTCTGGGCCCGGGAAATTTCTGGAGTACTAGGAAACTCTCCCGTGACCAAGTAATTTTCTAGGTCATCAACCCAAGGTTACGTATTCAACTTATACTTTCCTTTGTCTGAATCCCCTGGGCCGGTTAACGCTAACACTGCCGCCCAACTGATAGGTCTAGGAGATTCCACCACATAGTACAGAAGTTCCTCTAGGAATACATCTGGTATATCTTCTTCATTATCACCTTGAAGTATCATGCTTAGGTGATCAGCCACCTCGTTCTCAGTGTCTTTCTTGTGTCTGACCTACAAATCGAATTCTTGAAGTAACAAGACACAACGGATCAATCTCGGTTTAGACTCCTTCTTAGCCAACAGATATTTGATAGCTGCATGATATGTGAACACAATTACCCTTGGGTCGGAACTTCTCGAATGAGTATACAACAGCTAGCATTTCTTTCTCTGTAGTGTCGTAATACTTCTGAGCCTGGTTGAGAGTCTTTGAGGCATAGAAAATTACATAGCTTTTCCCGTCAATCCTTTGACCTAGCACTGCTCCAACTGCGAAGTCACTGGTGTCGCACATCACTTCGAATGGGTGATTCCAGTCGGAAGCTCTGATGATTGGGGCTGATACTAGCTTTTCTTTCAAAAGTTGGAAAGCCCCTTGACATGCTTCGTCAAAGACGAAATCTATATCATTCTGCAAGAGACGGGTAAGCGGTTGTGCAATTTTTGCAAAATCTCTAATGAACCTCCGGTAAAACCCAGCGTGGCCTAAGAACCCTCTTACTTCTCTCTGATTTGTAGGGTAAGGTAGCTCGAGATCATATCCACCTTCGCCTTGTCCACTTGAATTCCTCTCTAAGATACCACATGGCCTAGGACGATGCCTTCAGGGACCATGAAATGGCATTTCTCAAAGTTGAGGACGAGGTTCTTTTCTTGACATCTCCTTAGTACAACATCCAAATGCCCCAAACACGACTCAAATGAATCCCCATATACAGTGAAGTCGCCCATGATGATTTCTATACACTCCTCTAGTAGGTCGGAGAACATGCTCATCATGCACCTCTGGAAGGTTCCAGGTGCGTTACAGAGTCCAAAGGGCATTCTCCGATAAGCATACGTGCCAAACGGACAGGTGAAAGTTATTTTGTCTTGTTCTTCTGGATTCACATAAATATGGAAATAGCCACTGTAACCATTGAGAAAACAGAAGTATTGTTTCCCAGGTAACCTCTCCAGCATCTGGTCGATGAAAGGTAGGGGAAAATGATCTTTCCGCGTGGCTGTATTCAACTTTTTGTAATCGATACACATTCTCCATCCCGTGACTAATCTCGTGGGCACCAGTTTGTTCTTCTCATTGTTCACCACTTGTATTCCAGATTTCTTCGGCACCATGTGTACCGGACTCACCCACTCACTGCCTAGGATCGAATAGATAATTCCCAAGGATACTAGTTCCAACACTTCCTTCAGGACCTGTTCTCTCATGTTCGGATTCAACTTTCTTTGTGGATCCCGGTGGGCCTTTGCACCTTCTTCCAAACGGATATGATGCATGCGGAGGTCGGGGCCGATACCTACCAGATCTGACAACGTCCACCCTATAGCCTTCCTATTCCTCCTAAGCACATCCAATAACTTTTCCTCCTGCTCTCGGGTCAAGTTGTTGTTGATGATAACAAAGAATGTTTCATTCTTCTCCAGGTAAGCATACTTCAGACCCGGGGGAAATGTCTTCAATTCATTCTTTGGTGAACTTGCCCCCTGGGGTAGTGGATTCTTTTCCATTTACTTCATGGTCAAATCCTCTAGGTCAGGCAGTTTCTCCACATTGGCCAGATAGGCAGATCCCTTTGACCTGGCAGACGTCGGATTCTTGCAAAATTCCTCGATTGCCTCTGCTAACTCCTCATCTGTCAATTCTTGAGTATTCATTTCCTCACACCATCATGCTACTTGATACGCTCGGATTTTGCACTACTTGAGTTGCCAATGATATTAAGTTCTTTTCATATTTGATTAAGTATGGCTTGATGTTTTGATATGATGGTTTGGTAAAAAGGTGCATAATTAGTGAATTGCCCGCTCGCCTTGAATCATGCTTATACCTTGTGAGATTTGAGCCTAAATTCTTTCTTGTGTGATTTATCTGCAAGTATATGTTTCTAAAACTTGCTCCTAGTCTATCTAAGTTTACATAATATTTAAGTTGATGAAGGAGGATGTTAGGCCATCTTTTCTTAGCTACTTTTATACCTAAAATTTTCGACGAGCCAACTTTTGAGCCTTTAAGTCTATTCTTTGGAAGCCAAATCAATGGAGACAATTCCTTGGGTTAGTATAGTATTTATTTATAAAAAGTAGTGTGCTTAAATGTAGAAAAGTGCAAGTTGTGAAATAGTGAAAATTCAAAATGTGTGCTTGATCTAGAAATGATGCTTATGAAAAAAAAAAGGAAAAATCAATGGATTGAAAAGTGAGTTGAAGGAGAAAAATAAGAGTTAAAAGTATTTTTGGTTATTAGAAAAGTGGAGTTAATTTAACTCTACTTGGGAAATTTTTATTTTTGAGTTACTTTTTAGCAAATATTCCTCACCTACCAAAGAGCCTACATTACAACAAAAAATAAAGACATTTCGGACTTTTGATGCTTAATCACATCTAGTAGAGGAGAGATTAGACTGTAGCATCCCAAAAATTTCTACGACTTTTGTTTTAATATGGATGTCGAGTGGAAAATTTTCTTTTATGGAATTTATTTGTTCCTATGTGATTGAGTTGATTATGTGAAATAAATTGTCGTGAGTGATGTGGAATGAAGTGTCATATTTTTTTTCCAAGGTGGGGAAATAATTAAATGAGATCATGCATATTGTTCTAGCTATTTTAGTGGTAATTTTCGGCCCCTTCAATTATTGGAAATTATATTCTCTTTCTTGGATTTAATTAATTGTTTTGGGATATTTATCCAAATTAAATCCAAATCAAATTATCCCTAATTTGTGCTACATGGAATTCGAACCCTAAGCCTATTCTTGAGAGATTTCAAAAAATCCCCTATTTAATTAGGAGGATGAATTATTTTTGATTTAATTGGTGCATTGTTGATTCCTGTCATTTAATTTAAATCCAATTAAATCTTGCCACATTTTGTTTCCTTACCCTAATTAAATTAAGATTTGAATTATTTCCTCGTGGGAATATAACCCAAATTTTCGGCCCTCCCTTGTTGTAGAGGAATTTATATTTGTTTCCTATTTTGTGAAATCCCTTCTATTCAAATAAATACCAAATTATTTCCTATGTCAAATTCATTGGGAATGTGAATATTTTCCTTTTAATTCTCTCCCTATCACACGCCCCATATGCCTTCTTTTTTTTCCTTGTGGAATAAATTTATTTGTTACCTATTTTGTGGGAGTCTTTTCCTACAAAAAAATTACCAAATTTAAATCATATTCCCATTTAATTGAGGATATAAATATTGTTGCCTTCCATGCTTCCATAGTACACGCCCCCTCCCCCTCCCTTGTGCTATACTTGGAGATTTTAAATTATGTTGTTACCTTGTTTATGAAATACTCATTATCTTGTTGCCTAATTTGTGAATATATTTCTCTCCAAGTAAATACCAAATCAATTCCTTGCTAATTAAATAGCAATTTTCAAAAATCCTCTCCCTCCATTACACGCCTACTTTATTTTTTTTAATTGTGGGAATTTACCTCTATTTTATTCTCCCACAATTTAATTATTCTAATTTAGTGTGGGAATTTAACCTAAACCTTAATAACTAAAACCCTAACCCTAGCCACCAAATCACACACCTCCCTCCCTCTCTTCATCCTCTCCAAAAATCCTTCACCAATCCTTTGTTCTTGTATCAATTTGGAGTTGGAAATTCAAGATTCATCGAAGAATCGCATCAATTATCATTCCTACCGATTGTTTTTTAACAATAAAAGTATATTTGAATTCTCTTTCTCATCCTTTCCATTGAATCCATGTTTCTTGATTCCCTCATGCATATAGTGAGTGTAGAAACCATAGATCTAAAAATTAATCGGTTGGGATTGATGTTTTGCATGAGAAAGTATGTGGATATGCGTTTATGTATGTGTATGTGTGAGGTTGTGGATGATTCGTTGGAGAATGATATGTGAATATATGAGAACATGGTTGTGAAATCTTTTTGAAGCATGATTATGTGTTGGAAGCATGAATATATGTGTTTGGATGAATGATAGATAAACCCTAATTCGAATTTGTGAAGCATGAAAACTGTGGTGTTCGGACATTAGATTCTGACATTTTTTTGACCAAGCAAACGATCTTATTTTGGTACGAATTTTTAACTGAGTAATATTTGGGATGTCTTCTGTGTTGTGTATAAATTTCAGCCTCTTTTGACGAAAGATGAATATTTAATGCATTTTTAAGTTAACTGCGCAGTTCTGTCAGAATTTGTATTCTCGTCCAATGAGTTTCGTTTTTGATTTGACCGACCTAAAGATGTGATTTTGATATGAAATTTTAACTAGATGATTGTTGATGTGTCTACTGTGTTGTGGTAAAATATCAGCCCCAATGGAGGTTGGATGGAGTTTTAATGATTTTTACAAAACGAATGCGCAGTTCTACCAGATTTCTGTCATGTTAAAATATAACTTGTTGTCAAGTTTGAATGAATTGCATGATGTATGTGTGATTAAGGAACGTATCTTATGGCGTGGTTATGTGTTATACGTTGAGGTATACTATGGTGTGTTTCCTTATGTTGGTGAACGTTTGGGATGGGTAATTTAAGAAAACGATGAAAGGAACGATAGGACATGCATGATAAATTATATTGATGGAAGGCTGATTGTGTTGTGGTGTTGACAAGGGTTGTTGTGCGTACGTGAGCACAAGGAACGAGAGTTGCTTTTGAGTTGTGTATTGTGTTGTCTAAGCAAGCGAGGTGGGCTTTCTTTAACTAAACTCTTTTATTTTTCCACAGTATGATTGTGGAGCTATAAGGGTGGTTTAAAGTGTTATGTCATGCCATGGATTGTTTTGATTGAGATTGTGTGTCTGATGCCTAGTTCGTCTGAGTTTACTCCGTTAGGCTATATGGCTATGTGTGAAACAAATTCGGGTCTGAGTAGGGCCGCAAACCCTATCAGGCTGTGTACACTGGTGGGATCGGGAGCCGTCCTTGCTAGTCGGCCGGTCTCTTGGGCGAATAGTATGGCCACACTTTCGTCGCACTGTTGAATGATGATGTGATTGTTGGATTGTTGAAAAAGTGGGGAGATTGATTGTCTGACCAGAATATGAAACTGTTTTTGTGATACTCGTGATATTTTCTTAAATAATCGTAAAACTCGAGTTCACTGTGGTATGAATGACATAACTTTTATCAAATATTTTGGCACGTGTTCAATGAGTATATCAAATACTCAGCCCTGTATATGTTTTCTTTATGTGCAGGTTGAGCGGGATGTTGCGATGGATGTTGAGTCGGCTTAGGAACTTTGGATGCGTTGTGTCCCCATACATAGGCGTCATCCTATGACTCTCTTTGATAACTTATTTCTGCTGCTACTTTTGAAACTGATGTCACAAGAGTTTACTTTATTTCGTACGGTTTTTATTATGTCAAATACTTTGAGACTTTAATCCGCTGCTTATTTCGTTAAACTAAAATGTTTTTGTAGACTAAACCAAATGTTCTTTTGGGAGTTAGTTAGATTTTTGAATTAAGTGTCAACTTTTATTGTGTCCCCCATTTCTTTCCCGCTTCTTAGTCCCTCCCCTTGGTCGCGATTTCCCTGTCCTTGCTATCCTAAGTAAGGGCGGCCGTGACATAGACTTTGAGCAAGCCTATGGTAAACTTTGCATGATGCATGATCTGAGTGCTTATACTGATATGCTCGGATTTTGCACTGTTTTAGGGCCTTTATTTGGTCCGTTTTTAATGTCAAAACAACAATTCATGTCCATATTTTGCATATTTTCTCTATTTTGGTATTTTGACGTGTTTTGTGCGATTTGCGCATATTTGAGCCTAAAAGACAGCAAAAAGTCGAAGTTGGAAATTCGGAGCATTAAAGATGCCCAGCGGTCCGCTGCAACATGCACAGCGACCGCTGGGGCCCAGTGACCGCCGAACCAGTAGCAGTCCGCTCCGGAGAAAGTTGTGCTGAAACGAAGAACAAGCCCAGCGACCGTTCGAAGAGTTTTCGAAGCTACTGGAATATTCACAGCGACCGCTGCAACACAGTGTAGCGGCCGCTGGAATTTATAAGGGTCTTAGGAGCTTTTAGGAGTTACGGATCAAGGATTGACAACCCTAGTGTTGGTAATCTACGCTTGTACCGCATGGGTAAAACATATGTGACTCGTTCTATCGAAGTATAAACTGTGCTAGGGTATAGTAGTTGGAATTTATATAACCATAACTGTGAACGCACATCCCTGGAATTCTCTTATCTCTCATACTTTTACCTCTTTAATTATTTGCATTTAGCTGTTTATTGCTTTCAAACTGTTTTTAGTTTTCAAAATCTCCAAAATTCTCGGTTTTCCAAATAGTGAACAAAGCTTAATAGAAGGTAGTCAGTCTGTGACTTTAATCCCTGTGTCGATATCCAGTACTGACCTTTAGCTATACTATATGTACTATGTATACTTGCAGGTTTATTTAGTGCTAATAAAAAGTGCATCAAGTTTTTGGGGCCGTTGCCGGGGAGTACATTCACTTTGTGATTGATATCTTCAAATGAACGAATTTGCTAATTAGGATTTTACTGCTTTCATTTTTATTTTTATTTTTATTTTCATTTTTATTTTTATTTTTTTAGTCTAATGGATTTCTCCACAGGAATGGAGAATCCATACAGTTACAGTGATGAGCAGCAAGGAGGGTACTACGAAGAGTGCTATAGCCCCGACCAAGGGGGATCATATTATGACCTAGACTGCTTTGATTTTTCATACGATGCACAAGACCATTATACTAATGAAAATTCTGAAACATGTGCAGGTATGGAGGAACAACCCCGCTCCAAATGGGAGGAACTACTAGAAATCTGTATCATCGAGGTTCAGGAAAAGAAACACTGGCCTTTTGGAGCAAGGATTGGCAAGTCTAGCCGCACAAGTGAGGGAGTTAGAATTTAACATGAGAGTTTTGGCCACAGCAATAGGGAGCAAGCACACTCCAGGGACGCTTTCTAGCCTACTAGATATCAATCCAAAAGGAAATTGTCATGTTGTGCAACTTCGTAGCGGGACCACATACCAGCCTCCACATGCAGCGGATCTAGGCAGGGGAAGAAAAGAAAAATAACAGGGGCCGACTGTCACGACCGCACTTCCTAAGGATAGGAAGCACGGGGAATCGTGACTCGTGGGGGATTTAAGAAGCGGGAAAGAAGGGGGAACAATCAAAAGGAGTACGACATATCGATCAAAAGATGAAATTCCATTATCAAATCAAAGTTTCAAATCACGAAGTAACATAGTGTGAATGACATAGTTCTGCAGAATACAGAAAACATCATAATTTTAAAACTTGACATAGCGGAAGCATTTGAGAGTTAGCTACTACTATGTATGAAGACACAATAGTAACCGGATCATTTAATGAATACTGTCTATGTCCAATGCTCAACATCCTCCGTCCCCCGTCCACGCTCAACCTGCACATAGGGAAAACATATGCAGGGGCTGAGTACTTGATGTACTCAGTGAACTCATGCCCAAAATACATTTATCATTTAAGACATGTCAAGCCATCATCGAGTGAATCTCGGGTTTTACTTTAAAAAGGCCGAGAAACACTAAATCATTCCTTTAATAAAAATAGTGCCTGCAGGCAATCATCATCCCCCATCATGTACCATATCTGAGCTATCGTGTGAAACGAGAATGTGGCCACAATCTCGATCACTGGACCGGTCGACCTAGGGGATGGCTCACGATCCCTATCAGTGCACTAGTCCGAGTAGGGACTCACTCCCTAGTCAGACCCGAATTCGTTAACTATCAAAGTCTAGTAGGATATTATCCCAGTAGACAATCAGATAGGCAATTCAAAACATAAAATACGGCATGACATACTATTTTAAACCACCCTTATTTCACCATAACATATCATTTCAAATAAAAGAGTTTAAGTAATAAAGCCCACCTCGTTCGTTTAAAGCCTTAACTTGTGCTCCATTTCGTTCTCGAAAAGCGTGCATGACGTCACCCATTGACTTAATGTGTTCCATTTCCTTAATTAAAACACATTACCCAACACTTATGATTAATTCGCATGGCCCAACAAATTTTAAAAACACACAGCACCTATTCTCACCACCCCATCGTGTTTCTCCCTCACATGCTTCAACTCTGTCACTATTCTTGCTGCGCAGCCGCCTCCGCAGACTCAACGGAGGCTTCACCACCATCACCGGTATCCAATCACGCCGCTGCTCAGCCGCCGTCGTTGCTGCTGTTGCGGCCGCCGCCGAAGCAGCCATCTTTTTCTCTCTCTCTCTCTTTCGCTGGTTGTCGCCGGTAAAAACAGCACCACCGCCACCAATGCTGTGACGGAGCAGGAGCTGCTGCTGCTGCTCACTGCTCGCCCTCCAAGTCCGACGCCGCCTTCGCTGAACCGCTGCACGATCGGAGTTTCATCAGCCCGTTGCTGTTCGAGACTCGTCGAGCAGCCGCGCGGTGCTTTCGCCATCCCGTCTCTCCGTCGCCGCTGCCTCCAAGCTCGTCCCTGAACGGTCGCACACGGCTGCCGTCCGTCGCTATTCAGCCTGGTCTCTCCGTCAGCCCCGGTTTAAGCCACCGCTGCTGTTCCGCGAATCTCCTCAGCGCCGCATCCTTGCCCCGCCGTGAGCGACGTCTCGTGGCTGAGAATCCCGAGCAGCCAACTCCGTGATCCTCATTCCCTAAAGATGTGTTCTTGGTGCACTGGTTTATGAATTGGTGAATTTGAAAGGGGTTGTGTGATGGTGACTTCTCTGTTCTCGTCCATTTGATTGTGAGTTTGAGAAAGTGATTAAGAAAGAGATTGTGAATTAAAGATGGAAGATGGAAGATTGGGAGGTGAAAAGTTGCTTGAAAATGGGGAGTCTCCATGGAGTGGAGAATGGCGTAGGGGAAGAGAGAAAGATTTTGGGTTTGTACAAAATTTTCTAAGAACAAATTGAGCCCAAAGACATCTCTTACAACTTTAATTAAATTCTTTGGGATCACTTAGTTGCAGAGCCCAAATTTGTAAAATTATTTATTTATTTGTTATGGCCCAAAGCCATTTTTATAAAACATTTGGACCCCAAATTTTAATTGAGAAGCCCGAGTATTTATTTTTTTTGCTCGTTTTCTTTCGTCTAGACAATTTATTATCCGTCTCGTCGTAACTTGATGTTGTTCCAAGTACTATAAAAAGTACGGGTGTTACACCGACCGACTTCACACCAGTCGTTGATCAATCCCAGCGGTCCTCTGCACCACTGCGCAGCGGTCCGCCGGAAATCCCCTAGCCAGCCGAGTCCGATTCAGATATTGATGCAGAGCTGCCGCTACCCGAGAGCCAGCCCCCAGATCTGCAATTTCCCAGCACTGCCACCATCCCGTATCCCCAACGATTGAAGAGCAAGAAGCTAGACGCCCAGTTTACCAAGTTCTTGGAAGCCATAAGCAAGGTCTGCATGAACACACCATTGGTGGAAACACTGCAACAAATGCCCAATTATTCCAAATTCTTGAAAGATGTGGTAGCCAAGAAGAGAAAGTGGGGGAAATATGAGACAGTGGGCCTAACAGAGAATTGCAGTGCTATAATTCAGAAAAGGATTTCCTGCCAAACATAAAGATCCAGGGAGTTTTACTTTATCTTGTATTTTGGGAAATAATGTAGAAGGTAAAGACATTGTGTGATTTAGGAGCAAGTATTAATTTGATGCCTCTATCTTTCTACAGGAAGCTCAACATTGAAAATCTCCACCCCACTTCGATCACCTTGCAAATGGCAGATAGAACAACAACAACACCAAGGGGAATTGTGGAAGATGTTTTGGTAAGAGTAGGAGAATTTATTTTTCCCACTGACTTTGTCGTTTTGGACATGCAGGAGGACAAGAAGGTGCCTTTGATACTTGGAAGACCATTTATAGCCACCGGGGGAGCCATGATAGACGTGCAGAAGGGAGAGCTAACATTGTGATTACATAATCAGAGTATCACCTTCAACAACTATGATGCTTTGAAATTCCATGGGAAGGAAGGAGCAGAAGGCTATCAAGAGTGTAACGTCATCCAAGTGGTCACAGATTGTGTGGGGGAAGTGGAAGTCACATACCACCAAACTCAGGACCCTTTAGAATCTTGTCTAATAAATTCTTTCGCTCTTACGTCTGATCCATCTACTTATGATGCTAATGTGTGTGCTATGATTGCAGAACTCGAGGTTCTTCCCGAAAGAATTCCTCAAAAGGGGAACACATTCTTGCCATTGCACACCCTAGAAGAAGAAGAAGAGAGGAAGAAAACATTGGGAAAACCACGAGGACCACCTAAGGTAGAATTGAAGCCACTCCTGGAACACCTTAGGTACACGTTTTTAGGGTCAGATAACACTTGCCCTGTTGTCGTGTCCGCCGCCTTGAGTGAATTTGTTTTTTGAAATGTTGTTGTGTGTGCTAAACAAGTATAGGTCCGCTATAGGATGGTCTATTGGTGACTTGAAAGGGATTAGCCCAACCACATGCATGCATAGGATTTTACTTAGGAGGGGCATAAACCTCGTGTGCAAAACCAACGTAGACTTAATCCTATTATGCAAGATGTAGTGAGGAAAGAGGTAATTAAGTTGCAAGATGCATGGATTATCTATGCCATATCGGATAGTGAATGGGTGAGTCCTACGCAAGTAGTAGCTTAGAAAGGGGGGATGACTGTAGTGCCCGAAAAGGATGGTGAGATGATTGCCACAAAAGTAGCCACATGTTGGAGAGTTTGCATTGATTATAGGATGTTAAATGCAGCCACTAGAAAAGATCACTTCCCTTTGCCTTTTATTGATCAAATGCTTGATAGATTAGGGGGATATGATTACTATTGTTTCTTAGATGGTTATTCTAGTTATAATCAAATTGCAATTGCCCCCGAGGATCAACACAAGTCTGCTTTTACTTGCCCTTATGGGATATATGCTTATAGGAAGATGTCTTTTGGCTTATGTAATGCTCCCGCTACTTTCCAAAGATGCATGATGGCATTTTTTCATGATTTGATTGAGAATGTGATGAAGGTCTTTATGGATGACTTTTCTGTTTTTGGGAAATCCTATGTCATTGTCTTGATATTTTGGCTAAGGTTTTGCAGAGATGTGTAGAAACTAACCTTGTACTTAATTGGGAAAAATGTCACTTCATGGTGAAAGAAGGTATAGTTCTAGGTCACAAAGTTTCTTCTGCAGAGATAGAGGTTGATAGAGCCAAGATTGCAGCCATTGAGAAATTGCCACCCCCATCCAACGAGAAGGCTGTGAGAAGCTTCTTGGGACATGCAGGGTTCTATAGAAGATTTATCAAGGACTTTTCAAAAATCTCTAAGCCTCGTTGTAAATTACTTTAAAAAGATGTGAAATTTAATTTTACTTCTGATTGTTTGCAGGCTTTTGAAGATTTGAAGAAGGCTTTATTTAGTGAGTGCTCACATTCTCATCACCCCCGATTGGAGCCAACCATTTGAAATCATGTGTGATGCAAGCGGCATTGCCATTGGTTTCGCATTGGGGCATAAGAGATAAAATTTTTAGAGTCATTTATTATGCTAGTAGAACCTTAGATTCTGCACAAGCTAACTATACGACCACGGAAAGGGAGATGCTTGCTATAGTTTATTCTTTTGATAAATTTAGAGCTTATCTTGTTGGGACTAAAGCCATTGTTTACATTGATCATGCAGCTATTAGGAACTTGTTTGCAAAGAAGGATGCAAAACTAAGACTCATCCGGTAGATCCTACTACTCCAAGAATTCGATGTTGAAATAAGAGATAGAAAAGGGTGTGAGAATGTAGTGGAGGATCACTTGCCTCGGTTGGAGCACCCGGTGGAAGGAGAAGATCTATCACGAGAAATTAATGAGGACTTCCCCAATGAGCATCTATTCTTCACTCAAGCCACTTTTCCATGGTATGCCGACATTGTTAATTATTTTTAGCAGCCTAGGTACACCCTCTCGATCTTACTCCTTATCAAAGGAAGAAATTTTATAGAGATGTTAAATCTTATTTTTGGGATGAGGCCTACTTGTTTATGAGATGTGCAGATACTATACATAAGAGGTGTGTACCTCAAGAAGATTGGGAAGTCATAGTAGAAAGGTGCCACTCGTCGCCAACTGGAGGACACTTTGGTGTGCAAAGGACCGCCATCAAAATACTACAAAGTGGGTTCTATTGGCCAACCATCTACCGTGACTCCGCCAGTTTTGTGCTCCAATGCAACGAATGCCAGCGCACGGGGGGAATATTAAAGAAGGAGAGAAGGAGATGCCTGTGAATGCCATCATTGAGGTAGAATTATTTGATGTATGGGGGATAGACTTTACGGGACCATTCCCAAAATCAGGGGAGTACCAATACATTTTACTTGCAGTTGAATATGTGTCTAGATGGGAGGAAGCAATTCCTACCAAAACTAATGATTCTAAAGTTGTGACTGCTTTTGTGAGGAAAAATATTTTTAGTAGGTTTGGTACACCCCGCGCTCTCATAAGCGATGGAGGATCTCACTTCAACAATAGGTGGCTAGACAATGTATTGGACAAATATGGAGTTAAGCACAAAGTCACCTCGCCATATCACCCCCAAGCCAATGGGAAAATGAGCTTGCAAATAGAGAAATCAAGTTCGTCCTACAGAAAACAGTGAGCACTAATAGAAAGGATCGGGCAGTCCGTTTGGATGGTGCATTGTGGGCATACCGTACTGCATACAAATCACCTATAGGTATGTCTCCTTATCAATTAGTTTTTGGAAAATCATGTCATTTGCCTTTTGAGATAGAGTATAGGTCTTATTGGGCGATAAAGAAGTTGAATCAAGATTTTCAAAAGGTCGGGGA